>NC_064754.1:38671542-39361542 GCF_011397635.1 Epinephelus fuscoguttatus | reverse complement strand
GTAAACCCATCCGTGGGGGCATTTCTCAGAGCAATTGGTGTGGTATAATATGGAGGGAGGAGGTTGGGTTGGATGACATAACATAACATTTCTTAAGTTGCATATGTACTTCGCATACTCAAGGTCACAGCACATCATGTATTTACATCATATTATATTATAACATATCATCTAATCCTAACCTCTTAACAAATGTACTTTTTTCAGCCCAAACCACAATCTGTTTTTTCTAAACCTATACAAGTAGTTTTGTTGCTTGAGCCTAACCATGACAGTTTCATAACGTTAACCCCAACCACGAAGTGTTTCACCAAGGAGACAGCTGTTTGTCTCATATAGATGCAAAAGGGCGCCTTGTGCACCTCCAGTTCCCTCATCTTGAAGTCAGTAGGCTTTTTTAATGGGTTTTTGGTTAGATGCCCGAATTAAGGTCTGTGGTTTACACAAGCTCAAGAGACTGTCACGTTTTTTCTACAACATAAAATATATCAGGAAATACCCCACGGGTTAATTATGAAGGTTTTTCGTGTTTTAAAAAAAGGTGGTTGCTAACAAGTGGCTAAATGAGACTACGGAATGTCAAACATGCCAAACAAGACTTTACAGCCTCTTTGTGGAAGTGACATTAGAGTCACGCAACCATGTGGTGTTCTTTTGTTATGATTGATGAACAAAGCGTGTAAATATCATAAACTATTGTTTGCCACATAGAGAATTTTCTGCAATAATCCAAAATCCAATGGGAAAATCCCGGGCTGGCCTTTAAAAACATATCATCCCTGCACCACTCTATTTGAAGACCTGGGTGTGAGAACAGTTAGGATAAGGAAGACATGGGTACAGAAGGGCAAGATAATGAGGTATAAAAGAACATGATAGGATGTGGAAGAGGGATGTCACATTGAGCGTGATTAAGTAGAAGTGGTGAGTAGGACACGGTCTTTTTTGAAGGTTAAATTACAGTGAAGTCAGAGGAATAAAGTACAGTTAGGTTAGAGTTGAATACGGGTAGAAAAGTATTGGATATGGTTGGTTTGACAGCAGTAAGGAGGTACGAGACAGGACAGGGCAGGGTGTTTCATTTTTTAGGATGGGGAAGGACAATCACCAGAACAGGACAGACAAGGAAAGGACATACGAGAAAGGGCAAGGAGAATGTAATACAAAAAATAGCTCACAGAATAAACCAAAAAGCAACTGGCATCATTATGGTAACCAAGCTAAAAGTGCTGTAGCTGAGTGAGAAGTTAGTGTGTGGGACAGCACAAGGTAACATGTAGTTGATGAGAATCGAATACAGTAGAATACAATAGAGTCGAATGGTGAGTAAGACCTATAGGGAATTACAAGTGCAGCTAAATGAAGGGGGGTAAGTAATGAATTAGAAAATCATTTAGCTTCAAGGCATTTTGCTGTTGTTAACAGAATATGCGCTTGAGTAAAAATCCAATGTAATGAGAATGTCACGTTAGAATAAAATGAACAAGAATGGCTTGAGGTATGAATCATGATTAAGTGCTAACCAATTATGTCCAGAGCCCTGTTCAGAAAATGATCCTTTCCTCTCATCTGTGCTTCTTTCCCTATTAACCTGTGTCCTGTGTTAAAAACTTTGTTTCCTTTTCGACCTTTTTCCAACTGTCTCTGTTGTGTCTGTTTGACCCTCAGATGCCCTCTTATTTCTTCTCTAAGGCAAGACCTCTCTTTCTCTCCTTTGCTAACCCCTTTTAAATGCAACCTCACCTCACATGGTTTTCTCCTTACCTTTTTTTCTCTATTCAGTGCCCTTTTTTTCTGCTGTTTCTCCCCACGTTTTTTCCCTGTGCAATAGCCAGTGCATTGAGTGAGAATGAAGGATTGTTTTCAGCTCACCACAAGGCACTCATGGTTAACTTGAAATGGGTTTTATTGTAACCACTGCAGGTCAGAAACAGTGCACATTAGTGTCTACAGTTTGCATGATCACGCCCACAACTGTTTTTCTATTTTCCTGTCTAGTGGCTATGCAGGATAGAATGTAGCCATTAAAGAAAGACAGTGTTGTTCGCCCGCTGCTTCAACCCGGGGAGTTGTATGAAAAATGCTGTATTTTTTGTTTGATTTGATTTCTGCTGCAGAAATCACTACAGAATGAGGGACTGCAGGGCAGTGGAGCCTCCAGAAGTTTTTCTTAAGGGTTTTCTTAAGGGTTCCACTGAAAACCCAGGGATGGTACACCAAACCTAACAAAACATAACTATTTTGAGGAGTTCTATTATGCTGTTGAAGTATCTATAGGGTAGTTGAAAACTGTCAGTATGAGAGTTAAATAATTGCATACTGTTACACTTTGGTCTCTTATTGGTCCTAGTTACTAATTATCTGATAGACTAACGCCAGGTTCACACAAGCACTCTAACCGGCTCAGGATCTGTAGCAATAGTTCCTGCATCTGGTTTATTTTTGCTGACCAGCGCAGAGAAACGCGCTCCAGGTGTGAACAACCAGGTAACTGCTGACAGGAAGCTGCACGTCAGTTAACAAATCAGGGCGCTTCTGTGCCCAGTGTGAACCTGGCATAATACTGGTACATTCAGAGTTCCACAATAATCCTGTTTCAATGTGTTATGTATCTGTATATATATATATATATATATTTATGTTATTCATTGTTCTTCAGTTACCCTGGATGTCCTTTTCCCTTGAAAAGACTATAGAGCTTTAATTGGAAGGAGTGCATTGATTGTACAGAACAAAAAAAAAAAGGAGACTCAAAAGGAACTCATTTTCATTCAGATATCTTGAGGTGAGAGTTCAAGGGACCCCTTCGAAAATGGCCGTGGCAGTTGTCCCTCACCAAAATTTAGCCTAATATTGGAGCGTTATTTTGCTCTCTTCCTGACAAGTTATGCCGACATGGTTGGTACCAATGAATGCCTTAGATGTTTTATTTTCACAAGATACCGACAACTAGCTTAAACAATGAGTGCACCACAGCCTCTTAATAAAGTAATGTTGGCCTCCAATTATGTTAGGCCAGTGATGGGGCAGAAATTGTATCGGGGGGCTATGGCCCCCACGACCCCTCTTTAGGGGCGCCACTGACAGCAGAGCACCTAATTGTAAGCTGTAGGCTGCTATTGTCTTGTAAACATGATGTATCCTTAGTTTGTGAGCGACTGCTTTAGCTTTAAATTCTCTAAATTCAGTAAAGTAGTTCCAACGTTACGCAACAGTGAAAACAGTCAGTTTGAATATACTTAGCTGTACATTACCAGCCCACTACCTCAGTGTCTACTGTTTAAGGGAGTAGTGGGCTGCTTGTTGGAGAAAATGATTTAATCTCATTTAACACCTCTCAACATTATGCCATTATGTGTTTACGCGTTTACAACACAGATGATCACAGATGGTCCCACTGTGGGAATCTTGCCAGTATCTTTCCTTTTAGCACCAATCAAAGCACTCAAGGGCAGGGCGCATGCTGTTAGCCAATATATCAACGCATAATATAGTCTTCACACCAGGCGTTCACCGGGCATCCTGTTTAGTCTTTGGCAGGGGTCCGGCCCCCCTACGTGGACGAGCGTTCCCGTCCCCGCAGTGTCTCAAGGTCTGGTGGGAAAACAACAGTTGAAAAGCTGTAATTACAGCCTGAACGTCCCGGGCCAAAACGCATAATCCCCAGTCTGGAGCAGTGGAATGCAGAGCGAGCTGAGCTGAGCTCCCTGCTGTCTTTGATGTGAGGACTGGAGGGATCAGCACATAACGTTTGGTTTGGCCTGATTCTGCCAAGGCCCTCCTCCCCTCTTTCCCCCCTCCTCTGGGATTTTTTCCCCTCTCCTCTGTGGTCTACGAGGCTGAGCTGAAGAACTACAAATATGACCTCTTTATACAGGGGAATTCTAGGTGTTTTTGGTGGTCAGGGATGCTGGGATTTGGTGTGCGGGGCATAGTTTTGTAGGGATTTGTGAGGTTGGAATGTAGGGCAATGCACAGCGTCAAATACGCAAGAGCTGAACTTTGGGTATCACTTGGCTTTTTCAGCTCTGCGGTGGATCCTTGTGAGAGCCCACCAACCTATGGCAATTTCATGCCACACAGTTTTCTAGTATTTAAAGCACAACTTATGCAGGATCACACCCCAGAAAGCAGAACTCACTCTCTCTCCCCAGTCTCCTCTCTCTGTCACTCTCCACCCCACACACTTAGTAAAACCACTTTCACGCGCTGGGTTGTCGCTATATGCACATTTTTTCCAAACATTACTGTCTGAATTTCTCTCACTGATCTGCTTCATCACCTCCCCTCCTTTATTTGCCCCTGTACACGAGCACACGCACCAACTCTCTCTTTCTCTCTTCTCTTACAAAAATGTGTGCAGACGTATACAAATCGCTCTGCATCACTCACAGCTTCTTCCCTCTTCCTGTTGTAGGTGAAGTGCGATCAGTACTGGCCAACACGGGGCACAGAGACCTACGGCCTCATCCAGGTCACTCTGCTGGATACAGTGGAGCTGGCCACCTACTCTGTCAGGACCTTCGCTCTCTACAAGGTAACATGACGTGTGTGGTGGAGCGTAATGGGGTCGCGTGTGTATTGATCTGTTGAAATATTCATGCATACTAGTGGCCATGTCACAGTTTGTGCATGAATGTGCAGCTGCCTGTATTTTTGACCCAACATGACGCACAACCACATGAAACCAGATTTTTTTGGTAATCTTTCCAAACACCATTTATCCTTCCAATGAGATTTAAGGTGAATCATTCTTAATGGTGGCCATTATTAGTTGTTGAATTGAGAAAGCATATTAGGATCAATTAGTGTCTCACTTAAAATTAATCACCTGACAGGTTCAGATTCACATCAGAATTAGAAACTTTTTTATTGCACAGGGAATTTGTCTTCGGTGCATAACAATAAGCACAGTGCAAAAGTCAAGAGACGTAATATGATATCAAAGAATTCATGGTAACTCTCTACATTAAGGTACACATATTCACCATTAACTAAGTGCTTATTAGCGTGCATACTAGTAGCA
This sequence comes from Epinephelus fuscoguttatus, assembly GCF_011397635.1. Lineage (NCBI taxonomy): Eukaryota > Metazoa > Chordata > Actinopteri > Perciformes > Serranidae > Epinephelus > Epinephelus fuscoguttatus. The sequence goes on along the minus strand of NC_064754.1, from coordinate 39,356,516 downwards.
TATTAGCTCTTTATTAGTCATTAAAAAGCACTTATTAATGCCTTATTCTGAATGACCATATTCTACAACTAGGCCATTAAGAGTTCCCCCCAGTAACCTCTTAATTATTGCTTATTGATAAGTCTGTGGCACAGACGAATAAGCTGCAGGCTACATGATCAATGCTTGTTAGTGGGATGAATTCATTGTTGCTTTTGTCGTTTTCCCTCTAACTTGTTCACAATAAGAAAAATATAGAATATCCCCAGACCTATCCTTTAAAATATGCAACAATAATTCATGGCTAGCACATACAGTACAGGCCAAAAGTTTGGACACACCTTCTCATTCAATGCGTTTTCTTTATTTTCATGACTATTTACATTGTAGATTCTCACTGAAGGCATCAAAACTATAAATGAACACATGTGGAGTTATGTACTTAACAAAAAAAGGTGAAATAACTGAAAACATGTTTTATATTCTAGTTTCTTCAAAATAGCCAACCTTTGCTCTGATTACTGCTTTGCACACTCTTGGCATTCTCTCCATGAGCTTCAAGAGGTAGTCACCTGAAATGGTTTTCCAACAGACTTGAAGGAGTTCCCAGAGGTGTTTAGCACTTGTTGGCCCCTTTGCCTTCACTCTGCGGTCCAGCTCACCCCAAACCATCTCGATTGGGTTCAGGTCCGGTGACTGTGGAGGCCAGGTCATCTGCCGCAGCACTCCATCACTCTCCTTCTTGGTCAAATAGCCCTTACACAGCCTGGAGGTGTGTTTGGGGTCATTGTCCTGTTGAAAAATAAATGATCGTCCAACTAAACGCAAACCGGATGGGATGGCATGTCGCTGCAGGATGCTGTGGTAGCCATGCTGGTTCAGTGTGCATTCAATTTTGAATAAATCCCCAACAGTGTCACCAGCAAAACACCCCCACACCATCACACCTCCTCCTCCATGCTTCACAGTGGGAACCAGGCATGTGGAATCCATCCGTTCACCTTTTCTGCGTCTCACAAAGACACGGCAGTTGGAACCAGAGATCTCAAATTTGGACTCATCAGACCAAAGCACAGATTTCCACTGGTCTAATGTCCATTCCTTGTGTTTCTTGGCCCAAACAAATCTCTTCTGCTTGTTGCCTCTCCTTAGCAGTGGTTTCCTAGCAGCAATTTGACCATGAAGGCCTGATTCGCGCAGTCTCCTCTTAACAGTTGTTCTAGAGATGGGTCTGCTGCTAGAACTCTGTGTGGCATTTATCTGGTCTCTGATCTGAGCTGCTGTGAACTTGCGATTTCTGAGGCTGGTGACTCGGATGAACTTATCCTCAGAAGCAGAGGTGACTCTTGGTCTTCCTTTCCTGGGTCGGTCCTCATGTGTGCCAGTTTCGTTGTAGCGCTTGATGGTTTTTGCGACTCCACTTGGGGACACATTTAAAGTTTTTGCAATTTTCCGGACTGACTGACCTTCGTTTCTTAAAGTAATGATGGCCACTCGTTTTTCTTTAGTTAGCTGATTGGTTCTCGCCATAATATGAATTTTAACAGTTGTCCAATAGGGCTGTCGGCTGTGTATTAACCTGACTTCTGCACAACACAACTGATGGTCCCAACCCCATTGATAAAGCAAGAAATTCCACTAATTAACCCTGATAAGGCACACCTGTGAAGTGGAAACCATTTCAGGTGACTACCTCTTGAAGCTCATGGAGAGAATGCCAAGAGTGTGCAAAGCAGTAATCAGAGCAAAGGGTGGCTATTTTGAAGAAACTAGAATATAAAACATGTTTTCAGTTATTTCACCTTTTTTTGTTAAGTACATAACTCCACATGTGTTCATTCATAGTTTTGATGCCTTCAGTGAGAATCTACAATGTAAATAGTCATGAAAATAAAGAAAACGCATTGAATGAGAAGGTGTGTCCAAACTTTTGGCCTGTACTGTATATATGTGCACAAACTTTACACATCCTCCACCTAGAAACAGGAAAACACTTCTGTGCACACATAATATGTACACATTTTCACCATTAACTAATTGCTTATTAGCATGCATATGAGTAGCATATAGTCTGATTCTAAAGCATTTATTGATGCCTTGTTCTGCATGACCACAGTCTACAACTACTGGGCCACAAGTTTTCCCCCTAATAACCTCCTTATTACTTCTTATTGATAGTAAGTAGGGAAGTTATGGTACAAGAATTCCAACTTAAAATGCTTTGCTTATATGAGCCTTAAAAGATGATAGTACCATCGTCATTCTCCCTTAATAAAACTATGGTCTATTGTTATGTAACATGAGGACTTGCTCATGCTGACTAATTCACTAGTAGTTTGACACGTGTTAACCCGCTCATGTTCCCTCTTCTAAAGTAGCCTCCTCTTCACACTTAGTAAATCCATTCTAGCGTACAACCACTGTAATTAACAGACTAAATTTTTAAGTGATGTGTTAGACCTTGAACAACTGAAGGTCATCGATGCACAGGTTTTATTCCCATTCAGTGGTAGAAGAATAAAGTCAGCACAGGTAGAAATATCTCCTTTATTAGTGAACCACTTCTGAGATTTTCAAACATACCTATTAAAAAATGTCCTGCCTTATCACTTAAGGACAGGGTCTGCTAGTTGCAGTAGTTGTACTGTAATAGATTTACAAGGTTTAAAGAGGAGGCAGCTTTAGAATGAGGAGCCTGTGTGGGTTGTTAAGTGTTTACTTAGGTATGAATTAGTTATGAACAAGACCTCACATCAGAATGAGGAACATATTTTGAGTTAGAAAGACTTAATTTTGAGTTATTTTGACACTGTCAACACTTGTAGGTTTGTGTTTTATTACAGAAGAGTAGACCATTTTTATTAAGTGTGACCAAGGGAGAATGACTATTGTTGTAGTTCTATCACCTTATAAGACCCATGCTGAGGAAAGCACATTAAACTTGTAATTCATGTACAACAGCTTCCTGCAGCAATTAGTGGACTATTTGGGGAAAACTTTTAACTTAGTGTCCAAGTAGTTGTAGAATACGATTATGTAGAATAAGGCATTTATAAGTGACTTTGTGGACATTATTATAAAGTGTTACTCTGTTTTTAGGTGGAAGAGCTGTAAAGTTTTGTGCTAGCCATGAATTATTGTTGTACATTTCAAAGGATAAGTCTGGGGATATTCTATAGTTTTCTTGTTGGCAACAAATCACAGCAAAAAGCAGTAATGAATTCATCCTAACAAGTATTGATCTTGTAGCCAATGCTTGGTATTTTACAGCTCATTCCTCCGTGCCACAGACCTCTGTTATTGCCCAAAAACAATAAAAAACACATCAGCGAGCCACATTGTTGTTCTCTTTGACATTATTATTACCATGAACTCCATTTTCAGTCAGTCTCACACACCCCGTCCTGCTGCCGTAAATACTCACTGGGCTACCAGAAGTATATTGATCCATGGCTAAAAATAATCCCAAAAAAATTTCACTCCTCTTAGTAATGTTTCCCTGCTGTTTTAGGAAATTTCTGAGCCTTTGAAAAAATGTGACTAGATTTTAAAGATGTACATTTTCAATAGGAACAAATGAGCCTGGAGCTGAGTACCACAGGGGAGGGAAGTCATAAATTACTGAGAGACAGACTGTGGGACCATTGTAGGTTTTAGTCTTTTCATAGGACACTATGTTGGTTGACAATAACAAAGATGTAGAGTAACACCATCTTTTACTTTAACACTCTTCTCTGTCTGCCTGTTCAGAGTGGCTCCAATGAAAAGCGTGAGGTTCGTCACTTCCAGTTCACCGCCTGGCCAGACCATGGGGTGCCTGAACACCCCACTCCCTTCCTGGCCTTCCTACGCAGGGTCAAGGCCTGCAACCCTCCAGACGCGGGTCCCATGGCTGTCCATTGCAGGTGTGTGTGCGTACATGTGTGTTTTGGTCGGTGGTTAATCCTTGTTTTTTATTGGTGTAGTTTAGAAAATTGTTTTAATTCACTGTGCTAACATAATTTCGAAAATCACCAAGGAAAACTATGCAGTGGTCCATGACCAGAAAGAAAATAAACTTGGTTCTGGATTGTGTGTTTGTGCTTGCATGAAACACTTATGTGTTATTTTGGGTTTTACTTGGCAACATGATTTTCAAAAGCGCTGAGAGTCTGTGAAAATCAACAAGAGTCCAAGAGCACTTGTGTAAAATCATTCATAGGTCCTGAACTGAAATGAGATTGACCTGCCATTATGTAAACCTCAAACTGTCCCCACTGGCTTAGACACCCACATTCCTCCCTTAACAACGGCCATCATCCCTGAGGTCTTACAACAACAGCAGCCTCCATGCTGACCCTCCTTTCCATAAGTAGCTTTCAGTGTTCACTATTTACCATTTAAGCCGGTGGTAGACGTGGGGTCAGAAGTTTATATTCAAATGAGCTGCTGTCTGAGCAGCAGGAGGCTTGTGTTGGTTGGAGGAAGATTCTGGAAACGTGTCATCGCAGTCTTGGCACAATGTGGAGCTCCAAAGCTGGAATGAAGCTGCTGTTTGCTCTTACCAGGGAATGAAGGAGACAGGAGATAGAGGGGAGCAGAGGGACTTTGGAGAAGAAGCTCTTGGGAGGAAGAATTAGCAAGGTATAGATGGTGGAGGGAAGAGAGAGGGGAAGTGAAGAAAAGGGGATTGAGAAATGATTGAGAGGGAGAGTTAGCGAGGGACTGGGAGTTAGAGGAGGAGATATGTGCGGAATGAGAGAGAAGGTGAGGTCAAATCCAGGACGCGGTGAATGGGAATGATGAATTAAAGAAAAGGAAAGGTGGAGAGAAAATGGAGTCTAAAAAAAAAATGCGGGAGTGAAAAAGTGGTGGGGCTGGTGTGAGAGTGTTGGAAGGGTACTTGGAGAGAAGATAAAGAGGCAGGGAGACGAGGGCGGGAGGGAGGGGGTGAAAAGGTTGGCAGGAGAGGAGCTCTCCCTAATCTTCCGTAGCAGTCAGATGGGGTATCTAACAGGATTATCAGTCAAATTTAATTATCCCGGCAAGACTCCATCATAATGTGCCTTAACATATCAACCAGCCTCTGTATCAAACAATGGACCGAATCTTATTCCACCTGAACAACACACACACGCTACTGCGCACACATATATACACACTGATATTAATTTAACCATATAAAGAGGTTTTTATTCACTTGCGGAAACCTGCTTGGTCAGGGTGTTTCACCATTTAGGTACTAGCACAGCAAAAATGTGAAGTGTTTGGGTGGGCAGCTAAATGTATTATATTTCTGGATTGTATGTCGATAGGAGAGGATATCTTCCTAATGCCAGTCAGACGGTGATGCTGACTCATCGCTGATGTCAATTTTTACGTCCTTTGTTGGAAATATTGCTGGCTGGCATCTTTGTGATACTCAGTTGATTTAGGCACAGTATGTTGGAGCTTTTGCAATATGCAACAGGGCCAGATCTGTACCAGGTCTGAAGACACAGCACACACTCAGGAAAATTTGCTCAACAATTCATACCCTAGAGGTTATGTGAGAATTTGTTCCATTCTCGTTTTGATTCAGTGCTGGAGTGGGTCGCACAGGCTGCTTCATTGTGATCGACGCCATGGCGGAGCGGATCAAACACGAGAAGACCATCGACATCTACGGCCACGTCACGCTGATGCGCTCCCAGAGGAACTACATGGTCCAGACAGAGGACCAGTACATCTTCATTCATGATGCACTACTGGAGGCTGTGACCTGCGGGAACACCGAGGTCCCTGCAAGGAACCTGTACTCCTATATCCAGAGGCTGACGCAGATTGAACCGGGGGAGAATGTCACCGGCATGGAGCTGGAGTTCAAGGTGAGGCCCAATCACCGTATCCTCGAAGGCTGTAAAATCAGGTTTGGCTGATTTATGATGGTTCATAAACCTGATTCATGATGATAATGTGACACTTCACTGGTCTCTGTAAAGGGGAGTTACATTTTTCTTGCCCCTCACCACACAGAAGGCAAGACATCAGGGTCAGCTACACAATAGCATCACTGAATTTAGTACTGTTGATTTTCATTACCTCCTCAGATTTCAGGATAAATCAGCATCTGTATACTGGGCTATCCTGCCCCCATAAAGAAAGTACAGTCACCGTATTTGTTAGATAAATCACTAAAGGCAAGGTGGTGGAGAATAAAGTGAGGCTGGATACTGAGAAACAAGGGGTGCATCCCAAGTCTTTTTTCTCTCTTAAACTGGAAGTCGTTCTGATGTGATATCTTGAAGGCTGTCCCAAAGCTCTTATTTCTGCTTACGAGTGAGGAGCAAGAAGCAACGAGCAAGGATATATGAGAGCAGCCTTCACAGAAGTCTTTTATCGGCTGACCAGCCCCCTGATTGGAAATCAGTTAATGATTGGCTGATTGGCTTAATGATGATCAGCTGCTCGGACTGATCTTTCACAATATCGCTGGAGTTTCATACTGGCGTGAAGACAAATAAAAGATTAAATTCAAGTGCATCACTCCCAAGCTTTATGTTTTATTTGTTTTTCTGAATTACCATCTAGTTAAAAATCTGAACAAAAGGAGCACAAACAACTTTCATCCTTTATTAGAAAGATTTTTCTTTTCACAATCTGTTATTTCCCTCATTCCCCCTTTTATTATGGAAACAATTAAGCGAGAGTCTGTCAGCAACAAACACTTTACAGTTATCGTCATTTCCATTCATTCACACATGAGGCTTTTAATCCCTGAACGTTGGGTTTGATGAGTTACAGAATTTCAATTTTTCCTGAAACATTTAGCCTAATAAATAATTTGCAGAATTCAAAAGACACAATAATCATATTCTGGGTTATTAAGTAATGAATTTACAATCAGAAAATCAATAAATAGCTGTCAGATGTAAATAATGAATAGCCTAAATAATGTAAATGTATTCTACACCTCTAAAGGGGACATAATACATGTTATAAATACAGAATGCAGGTTATTCATGTGCAAGTGTTTGTTAAACAGAGAGAAACTGTTGTACTGTTGCTCTGGCAGTGATCACTGTGCACCTTAATTAGTATTAGCACAGTGTGCATATGACAAAAGCTCAATTAAAAGTCTCTACAGCTGTTAAAGCCGACTTACAGCCGATCCAGCTGTGATCAGCTGCTGCCATCATCCGAAACGGATGTCACTTCATCTGTCACTTCAAAGAAAAGGACAGTCATTTTTTAAAAATGTTTTCAGAGGGACTAAGACACATTGAAAAGATGCAAGGGTGGGAAATGTGGATGCAATTCAAGAGACTTGGGATGCACCGAAAGCATAGAGTAGGGATGGGCACTGAAAGTAACTTCCACATTTCAGCACTCGCATTAAATTATTATAGAGTACTCGAGTACTCGCAAAAACATATAAATATAATGCAAGAATAGCAATGTAAATTGGCCAACACCATAAAACATGTGCAATTTGAAATTCATGTATTGAAGAACCAGGCTTCAATTAGCCTATTAAACCATAACTACAAAGTTGACATAAGAAAAATCAGCAAACTTTCTGTTGTCGCCATTAAAAAATTTAGGTGCAGCACTGAAAGACTGTCCCTAGAGTCTGGAGCTGCTGTTTCACCAACTGATTCACTGTGCAGAACTCACACTCCAGCAGTAGTCGTATCCCAGCGTCTCAGGATAAACGGACAGAGAGGCACACTTACAGGAACGAGCGCCCACCCTCCTGTTCCAACCCAGTTAACACTGTTGGCTCCATCAGCTGTTGGCTCTATTGCCATTGTTAGCACTGTTTACACTGTTAATACCATTAGCTACTAGCCACCAGCTTAGCTACCTCCATGTTAAGAGCTGTGTGCAGACAACCTTCAAAGCATAGATATGCTCTGAATATCCTTTAGAGCTCCTTTAAGTTTGTAAATTTGTAGTTAAGGAAATATTCTTACTTAGGAATAGTTTGACGTTTTGGAAGAAACACTTATTCACTTTCTTTTGGTGGTACACGAGAGGATTGATACTTCTTTCATGTCTGTCTGTTCAGTATCCATTCATTTGTACAAACACATAAGTGACAGACTATGTCTTGGCCGAGTGCAGTAACTTCCTGGAGACTTGTTGTCACCATGACGTTGCCAGGACACTCTTAGAGATTTAAGGAAGTCACTTTACCTGGCCAAGTCCTGCACATAACTTACGTGTTAATTAGTGAGCTTTGGAGGTGCAGATTTATCTACAGTTTGACAGAGCCAGGCTAGCTGTTTCTCTGTTTCCAGTCATCATGCTAAGCTAAGCTAACCAGCTGTTAACACTAACTTCTCATTGAACTATCAGTAAAAAAGAGAATAAGGGTATTTCCTAAAATGTTGAACTCTGTAATTGTTTTGTTTTGTTTTTTTCAATATTGTGTCCTCCATGACATGTTGAATGTCTAATGGCACAAGTACAGCTCAAGAACAAAAGAACACAGATGAATGAGGTTGGTTAATGATCCCAGAGTTTTACTTCCAATGTAGCGGCCAATGAAAATAAACAGGAACATCAATTAGATTGAATAAAAGAAGCTTCCAAGAACAACACATCTTTGCCAAGCAAGCTGGGATAAATACACAGTGACACAGTGTGTAGTTCATAGCCAGTTGAACCAGCAAACATGTCTGTGTAATGTCTCAAACACACCTCATCAAACAATGACAATGATGTTGGAAAAAAACAGCCTCACCTCAAGGTCCATTTATTGGCTGTCTTGGAGCTTTCGACAGTATCACAGGGTTCACTTCAGCAGATTAAGTGTGCTCATTTACCACACAATTCTAGATACAGATATTTTCCCTCTTACCTGTAGTGCTGTTTATCAGTCTGGATTGTTTTGCTGTTAGTTGCAGAGTGCTGTAGATATCAGCCGTAGAGATGTCTTTTCTCTCCAGTATAATGGAACTAGATGGCACTCAAGATAATCTACAGACCATGTTGTGGACAGTTTCACGTAGGAACTATTTTCTTTCTACCAAACCACACCTTCCAGCTGCACATATGGAAGCTTGCATCTACTTATGAGAGGCTTATACTCATGACAGTGCAAGATGTAAACATTAATGGCGTCTTCCTCGGCTGTGCTGTATAGTGTTGTGTCGTTCGCGAACGAATTGTTCAAAAGAACGAATCTGTTGAGTGAACGTACTGAACTGAATCACTTCCGGAACTGATTCGTTCATTTCTCAATTCAGTTGAGCTCAGCAGCGAGTGTGCAGGCCATGAGTGGAACTGCCAATTCGGTCCGTGCAAACGATGAATCACTCGCGAGTTGCGAGGCAGCCAGGGTGCAGGGAGGAACTGCCTACTGCGTGATGAATCACTCAGTAAACGAGTCACTCGGTGAATGATGTAACCCCGACCCCTGAGTGATTCAAATCATTTCTTCTCAGCGATACACTTTCACAGGGACCGTTATCTCCAAGCTAACGTAGCCAGGAGTCAAGCCACAGGAACACAATCACACACCTCCCCACATCTTTTAACACACTTAGTTTCCAGATAAACAAACTTAAAATGCAGGGCAGACACAGCAGCAGCTCAGCCATGTATCAGTTCAATGAGTCGGACTATGCAGTACACAGTCAGGGCTCCTCCCGCCAAGCGCTGAATGATTCGGTGAACGAATCTTTTGAACTAATCTTTTTAATGAACTGATTCTAGTGATTCAGTAACATCTAAAGAACTGCTTTACCCATCACTAGTGCTGTAATGTTTGCTAGCCCAGTGAGCTAGCAGTGGATGGACACATCCATCTGGTGGAGTGATACAGTAGGTAGGGGTAGTTCTGTAAAGTAAAATAGTTCCTAAATGAAAGGGCTCACAGCTAGGTCTGTGGATTATCTTAAGTAATAAGGTCTTGATTTCTGGAAAGAGACATTGCTGTCGAGTTTTTCAAATGTATTATCGGCCATCTAGTTCCATTATGTATTGGAGAGATGTCAGACATCTCTACAGCAGATATTGCCAACACTTGGCAGCTCACACCAAAACAATCCAGACTGATAAACAGCACTACAGGTAAGAGGAAAATATGTATGTTTGATTTGAGGGTGAATCTGTCCTTTTAACACGATTCTAAGCACCTCCATCCACATTGATCTGAAGGTTGAGGTCCGAATTAAACTATTGACCTTTAAAACAGCAGTTGGCAAAATGATCCTGAAGGAGGTCTGTTTAGAAGCTGCAGGAGATGTTTACAGGAAGATGGTTCTCCCAGCTTGAGAACCTTCTTCATAACAACATACAGTATGTATGAACCTGGATTTCTTGACCTTGATAGTCACTTAGCATCTTTCCCAGGGCTGTTAGCCGCTCCCCCTCTGAGAGTTTCATATACTCAGGATGGATGGTTGGATTTGAAGGGGATTATGGGATTGCACCTTTTGAATCCAAGGGAGTTCTACTGAGAGTTTTAGAGAGCATTGTAGTTTTGGACCTTTGATGGGCATACACAGAAAGACTAAATAATGTAGGCCAGGAAGTTGCAGTTTATAATAAAATCTTGGGGAAAGGTCAGATGGGCGCTTTCAAACATTTAGGGAGCTGCTCAGAATTCTAAGTGAGAGCACAGAACACAGGCATCAATATACGAGCAAGAAGACTGAATACATAAGGGAGTCTGTGTTATTGAGTAGTGTTATTTTCATTTTATTCTAGCTGTTTTTATTTTGTTTACTTTGATATTTACCTCTCGCCAGACGAGTTCCCAGCAGACCTGTCTGGTTTGGCTGGGTGAAAAAAGGAATCTAGCCACACAGGTATATATTGAAAGCAGGTGGCTTAAATTTTTTCCTGGAATGGTTTATGTCTGCTCAGACGCTCAGAGGGCAAAGCAAACACAAAGCCACTCTAAGCAATCTCCTCCATCCTTTGCTCTGGCATTCCTGTCCTAATGGCAGCGGTCCCCTCAGAATGACAATGAACCGAGCGCTGGCTGAACTGTTTGCTCAGCCTTACATTGATGTAAAACATATGCCAGGGGTGCCCCAGTCACCAGATTTCATCTCACTCAAACACTTAGGGGACAGAAACGGCGCTTTCCACCGTCATCAACCAAACACCAAATGGGATGGAATTTCTCACAGAGGAGCGGTGTCACATCCCTCAAATAAAAAACACAGAAAGTTGAAGCATGTGTGTGAGAAAAGAAAGAAATAAAGCTGCCCTGGCAGCTTTTGGTAATCCAACACTCTATTAGGACGCACTGTTTTTGTTTCCTTTCGCGGAGAGTTTAAAGAGGTTGCCAACAGGGCATGATTTTATCCAAGCTTAACAGATGGGGAAAATAATGGGCATGTATCAAAGCAACAAAAAGTTTTGTGTGCGCCAGACTGTGCTGATAAAACCGAGTCAAATTCAAACAAAATCCCATGAAGAACGTCTATCGTTGGCACTGGGAGCTCTGGAGCAGAGCATGAAAACGAACTGGTGAACTTGTGGCCGGTGTGGGATTTTCCAGCTTGGTCTGTCTGTAAGAAAATAAGGTAGTGCTGTTTCTCCCACAGCGCTCCGGTAGCCGCCGATGGTCGAGGCTCAGTTCATGAGACCCCATTGTTTCCCCCTCTGAGTCTGCGGTTCCCCTCCGCCTATTCTCTGTTGTTCTGTCTTTCGTTTTAAGCCGTGTCATCCAGTGGTCGAGTGTGAGAGAGAGTGTACAGTATGTGCTCACGTCTGCCTGTCTGCACGTATCCATATGAATGTGTGTGTTCCAGGGTTTTTTTTTTTCCTTCACTGGTGAAGGATCAACTGTGGTTCACATATGTGCATAGAGACAGTGTGGGGCCTTGTGGTTTCCTGCCCCCCGACTCTTGATTTTCTTCTTCCTCCTCTCGTTCATTTTATTATATTCCCTCTCCCATTCCCTTGTCTCTATATTGCCCCTCTTTTGTTTATTCAATTGAAGATGTCTGACTAAATATCCCCAGGCCTGCCGAGTCAAGCTGATTTTCACTTGTCCACTATGCCAGGGGAAAACCAAGGCTTGTGCTAAATACATTTGAATGAGGGTCCTTGAATTTGTCTGAACTTTTCTGCCTTTATCTAATCCATCCATCCCTCATTGTTTCCATCACTCCCTGTCTTCTTTTCTTTATTTTCTTTGTTTTGTCTGCTCTCACCAACAACACTTCTTCTCAAGCCTGTAAAAGTTTCCTCAGCTGTCAGTCAGAGTAATATTGTGAAATATTGATTTCTTTTCTGTTCCAGCGTCTGGCCAGTGCCAAGGCTCACACATCACGGTTTGTGAGTGCCAACCTGCCATGCAACAAGTTCAAGAACCGGCTGGTGAACATCATGCCCTATGAGACCACGCGCGTGTGTCTGCAGCCAATCAGAGGAGTGGAGGGGTCTGACTACATCAACGCCAGCTTCATTGATGGATACAGGTCAGAAAAAACTGTTATTTTTTATGTTTCTGTTAGGGCTGGGTGATATATCTATTATACTCAATGTATCGCTGCTTTTTCAATGTGGGATCTTTAATATGATTCTATCCTGAACATCAATCATAAATTGTCATGCAATTTTTTAAGCCACCAGCATGAGACTGGCTTTGGCATTTCAGTTCTCTCGCTCTCTCCTATGGCTCTCTCCCTCTCATAGAAACAAAAAGAGTTTAAAGACTCACAAACATAATATGTCACACACACTTCCTCGTCCATCCTGACCACCCTCCCCTGGGCGATAGTGTGTGAGGCTAGGCATGTGTTTTTGCATCTGCAGGGCTCCAGACCATGGAGAGCTGTTAGTTTGTTTCCTGCTCACAGTAAATAAATCCTCACGTTTAATGGCGCTGCTGTAATGATTTAACTCTCCGCTAACTGCAAACAGCTAACAGCTAACTGTTGACTGGAAGCCTCAAGTTCACACTATAGGCCAATCACAAGCCAGGCACTTCAAAATAAAAGCACTTATGGTTTAGCTTTTATTTATTTCATTATAACAATACTTTATTTAACTTGATCATAACAGTACTTTATTTAACTTTATATAACAATACTTTAACTTTATTATAACAGTACTTTATTTAACTTTATGTAACAATACTTTAACTTTATTATAACAGTACTTTATTTAACTTTATGTAACAATACTTTAACTTTATTATAGCAGTACTTTTTTCAACCTTATTTTAATGGTAACTTATTTAACTTTATATAACAGTACTTTAACTTTATAATAACATTATTTTATGTAACTTTATTATAACTACTTTATTTAACTTTATTATGACAGTATTTTTTAACCTTATTTTAATGGTAATATATTTAACTTTATATAACAATACTTTAACTTAATGATAAAAGTTCTTCATTTAACTTTATTATAATAATACTTGATTTAACTTTATTATGACAGCACTCCATTTAAATTTATAATAACAGTACTTCATTTAACTTTATTAGAACTACTTAATTTGCCTTTATTAGAACAGTATATATAACTTTACTTTGTTTAACTTTATTGTAACAGTACTGTATTTAGTAGTTTATTATTTTAGTAGTCTACAGTAGTTTGGAGGAGTTTCCAAAATATTGAGATATATATCGTGTCTCGGATATAGCCATAAAGTATTGCGATATTATTCATAGGCCACATTGCTCAGCCTTAGTTTCTGTTTGGTTGTTGGCATTGAACTTTAAGGTTTATTTCATTCAGTTACTTTATGTGAACTCAAAGCCCTTGACATTGAGATTTTCAACTCCCTGCTTACCTTTATTTGATGAAAAACTAGTAGTGAGGGTGCACACTATATGTACAGTATTTAATTAATGTATTTGTGTCTGTAGGCAGCAGAAGGCCTACATAGCAACTCAAGGCCCGCTGGCTGAAACCACAGAGGACTACTGGAGGATGCTGTGGGAACACAACTCCACCATAGTTGTCATGCTAACCAAACTGAGAGAAATGGGACGGGTACGGATACAAATACACACACACATACACAGGCACACAAATATTACTGAGAAATGATGTAATTAAGGGGTGTATAGGCTCTTAAAGAAAATCTAAACAAAGAGAAAATAAAATTCTTTGAAAACCACACAAATTAAACACTTCTAGGTGAGCTGCAGCTTTTAAGCAATGGACAAGGTTTCAAAGCACATCAAGCCAAATAACAGATGGGATTCGTTCGTGATTACATGATCGATTTTACCCAAACATGTACTGTAACATACAATATCATATATTTTGATATAACTAGGGCTCATTAATCTCAGCTTTTAATTTTAGAAAATGAATACTAATTAATACTGAAGGACTGCCTGACCTGCAGCGTGATCAGCAGCCCTTTTACATCATGTGTCCCCTCCCTGTTTACTGAGAACTGTCATAAACAGTATCCTTTTCCATCTTGGGGGGACAAGATATGTTGCTATTTTTGTAAAAGAGCTTCTGGGAAAAAAAAAGAAAATGATGACTATTAAAAACAGCATATGAAGTGATGAAAATGCAGCAACACTGATGGAGTGAGAAAGAGCGATAATGGTGTGAGTTATATCTCATGAACATCATATCTCATCTGGCACAAGACTATCCTCAAGTGAATAATGAAATTCACTCAGGAATAAATTTTCATGACAGAGTAGCCTGAAATTGTCCTCCTTAAACTCTGAGTCCCCGAGACATGATGTGAAGCTCTGAACAGAAGCCTTTCGTGCTGTCATCCTGCAGGAGAAGTGTCACCAGTACTGGCCTGCAGAGCGCTCAGCCAGGTACCAGTACTTTGTGGTGGATCCCATGGCTGAGTACAACATGCCCCAGTACATCCTCCGAGAATTCAAAGTCACTGATGCCAGGGTGAGCCATCAGTTTGTGTGTGTGTTATTCAGACTGCTTTAACATCATTTCTGTGATTAAAAATAATAAAACACATCCTCTTCCTCCAGGACGGCCAGTCACGGACAGTTCGTCAGTTCCAGTTCACTGATTGGCCAGAGCAAGGAGTGCCAAAGTCAGGAGAGGGATTCATTGATTTCATTGGCCAGGTGCACAAAACTAAAGAACAGTTTGGCCAGGATGGGCCAATTACTGTGCACTGCAGGTAAGACTTATCCCTCCCACTGAAACCTCTACATTTTAGACAGTGTGGTTGTAGTATTCATTGTGACAACTTTAAGAAAAACCTGAATAAATGAGTGGAGGAACATCCTGATGAGAGAAATAAGAATGAGAATACAGTAACAAACTCAAATGGCTTGAACAGCAGTGGCAACTTTTTGACTGACCTGTTGGGCAACACTCTCCACCACCATCATTAAAACACCGAATGAGGGAATATTTTTTTGAAGCGTGGTGTTCATTATTCCAGCACAGCTCAGAGACTTGTGCTGGCCCTACACCTCACTGAGACACTTTATGCTGGTTTTTCCCTTGCATTTGTCACCCATCTGTACCTTTCATCACTGCACTAGTTCAGTGAACCTTACATTGACAAGAGAAATTATAGTCAGAGTCAAAGAGATTATGTGCAGTTGATAATAGTTTAAAGCAAAGATTTAGATGTATCATTGGCATATGCACTGATCAGAGATACGGTACGTTCCTGCCAAATCAAAGATGATTTCAGTGCCAGTCATCTTACTGCATAATAGTCTACAGTGTGTTAGGCTGCAGGAAATTATACTCAGAATTTTTGCATATATCCAACTTTTTTGTAGCCTGCTCACATCTACCCTAAAAGAAAAAGGCTTGCCACAGCTGGTGTGTTAATGTGTTTAAAACGGATGAATGAGGGGCAAATTGGAAAAGCGCGTTGGATATGTAAATGCAGTTCATTTAAAGCTACAGTCGGTAACTTTTATGAAAATAACTTTTTGTCATATTTGCTGAAACTGTTACTCCGTACTCACAGTGGTAGATGAGACAGATACTCTGTGAATAAAATCATGTTCATCAGCCTTCTTCTAGTGCTTCTAATGGCAGCATGTGAATGAGAACAACCAATCAGAGCTGAGGAGTGTTTAACCTAGCTGTCAGTCATGTCAGTCACTGTTCGTAAAGTGTGGTCAAACTGTCAAACTAGGCGGTGCTGATCAAATATGAGTAAAGATTCTGTTACTGCATTGCCTGTTTCTCACCTCAAACATATTTTAGTGTACTGTTTAGCTGTAAAATGAGAAGGCTGAGAAAGGCAATGCAGGTTCAAACCAGGTTTGGTTGTTTCCCAGTGTTGGGGGTACTGTGTTACAAAAGTGAAAGTAACGCATTACAGTAACATTATGTCTTAGCAATAACAAAGTAATAAAACTCGTTACTAGAATTTCAGGTAATATTATTACATTTAAAATGTCACATAACACGTTACCACCCGAAATACACTGTTTATTCTTTTCTTTTTTCATTCATCCACACCGCTCCACTTCAGCCAGTGCGCCACCAGAATAAAACATCCCCCGAAGGTTGTTGTGTGTCGTCATGTCACTACAGACTACATCATAGAAGGGTGCTGGTGATCGACACAGCTGGGTCATGTCATACTGTGCAGTATCATATCAGTGTGTTTCCATTAATATAACAACGTACAACAGATCCCATTCTGTTTTTGCATCCCAAGGCTGCCTGAAAGCAGCGGGGATAAGGTGCTGGTCTCCTTTTCATTTTTTTTTTTCTTTGTCCCAGTGATGGACACATCTGGCCTGGGTGATGTTAGTATATGTTGGATGTGTTTCCATTCACATCCCCTACAACCGCAGAGCAACTCTGGCACACAGTCCCTTTCTTATAGATAACTCTCTCTCTGCGGTGTCGGCAGATGGTTTTTCCAGCTCCGTAGTTTTAATTTGTGCTCGTCATAGTGGCTGACTCACACGACATTCCGTTTGTTTTGCTAACTTCAATATGTCTTTACTGTGTTTTATATCAATGGCCCACAAATATCTATCTATATCTCATAATTATTAGATCTTGATCCTCTGCCTGACCCTCCCTGTGTCCAAGGCTATTAGTATATTTAAAAAGGTCCAGGCTATTGAATTGTTTTTTATCATTTTTTTCATTTTAATACAAAGTGGTAACCACTGTATGTGAATGCATGAATGGGTCAGACCTGCAGCACTGGATTTAGCTGCTGTGAAACAACATGACCCTCATCCATTTATAATGCCTGTTAGTTCTTCTGGTGTCATTTTGGTCAAAGTAATGCAAAAGTAGTGTAACTTAGACTGCGTAGAGTACTCCTGTGTGGATGTAGTGACAGTTTCAGCAAATATGACAAAAATCTATTTTTATAAAAGTTACCAACTTTAATGTAAACTGGGGGGTTAACTGGTTGATGTAAGTTTTGAATATGGACAGTCAGATAAAGCAGTGATCTCAAGCCATTAGTCATGAGGCGCTACTAACTTGTGTAGTAGCTAGCATTTCTGTTACAGCTCTACAAATATATATACATATTTTCCCCCTGCTCATATATTAATATTATGTACAGTGTCTGATCTTTGCCATGTGTGAGGAAAAAAATCTGAATTAGATCACTGCTAACAGAGCCTGTGGGAGGAACTATTATATATGATTGTGATCATGGTGCTTTATTATACATGACTACAGGTGTTGCACTTCTAAATATATCCAGCTCTAAATATGTTTCCACCTGTCCACTGGCAGTGCTGGGGTAGGGAGGACCGGTGTGTTCATCACCCTCAGCATCGTGCTGGAGAGGATGAGGTACGAGGGAGTGGTGGACATCTTCCAGACTGTCAAGATGCTGCGCACCCAGAGACCTGCCACCGTTCAGACAGAGGTGAGCTTCCTCGCTGTTATCATTCTGTTTACCTTTGAGTTCACCCTCTCTTTCTTTTAATACTATTGCAGCCGCTGATAGCACCATGAATTGCACATCACTTACAAATGCCTGAAGGTCCAATTCACAAAAGATAATGTGCTAATGATATTACAGTTTTAACATGGCCATAAAGTTCTGCAGCTGAGTGCAACTTTCTCTTTTTTGCCTATGATGGCAGGTATACTTGTGGCAAATTATAAATCTCACCAAAGAACACAGAAGGCAAAACAATTACAGAGAGAAAAAGTCCTGACGAAAAAGGTGCAGAGGCCTTCCTCAAAACTTCAGGCAAGAAATTTAAACATGACAGAGAGAAACCATATTTGGGATTTAATATCCCAGTCTGTCAGTGCTGTAGGTGTTTTCAAACACACATCTTCAGACTGTAATAGAAGACGGCATTTTTGAAACAGAGGACACCCTTCATAAATGTGCTTCAGTTTCCACCAGCTCTCTATGCAAATAATGTCACTGTAATTGCATGTGACTATCAGCGCTGTGCTTTGTGAATTAGACTGTTTTTGCAGTGAGGCTCATTTGTGCCAATGGAGGCATATTACCTAATTTAATCAGTACAAAATTAGGGCTATCCCAATAATCACCATATTGCAATACTGCACTATTTACTAGCTAACCCCAGGGGATGACAAGCAACTGCCACACCAGCTATGGTCATGTCTTTACAGTATGCTGCAAATGCCAACATTGTGACAAGGCGCTGAACGTCTATTCTGCTGTACGTTGCAAAAGCATCCGGTTTGTGTAAAACGCTGCAGCCGCTCATCATTGTCACTTTTTACCCAACAGTCTAATCACAGCACGGGAGGGGTGGGAGAAATGCCACATGGATCAACCGTTACATCACTTAAAGGGCAACTAATGTTTTTTTTTCAACCTGGGCCCTATTTTCCAATCTACTTTTGTCTTAATGAGTGATAGGTTGTTCAATATTTGACATTTCTCCAGTTGGAAGCTAGGGCTGACCTGCCTGCAGCCTGTGAGCACACGGTATATTAAATAATAGGGCACTCAGACAATGTCAAACATCAAAATACGTCCACTAAAAGTGCATTTTTTTCACACAGATAGGCTTGGATTGTTCGTATAATTATTCCACAACATAACGGAAAGGAGAAATGAACGTGTTTGTCTACCTTTAGCTGGATTCAGACGTGTTCCTCTGCCTGTTGCAATTTTAGTATATGTGCTGCCAAAGTAACACTGCTCCCTCTCTCTCCTCGTTCAGTCTCAGTTTCAATGAGCTCTGCGTCCGTGTACTCCATGTTCAAATAAATACGGGTGGTCATCAAATTCAAATGGCTCATCCAGATCCAGTTGGTCAAAATTGGGTAAAAATTCAGCCATGACTACTCCAAACAGAGTAACTCCTCGTGTTTGGTAAGTCACTCCAGCGGTTACTTTCCTGCAACAACTCAAATCTCGCAAGACGTGAGATTTCAGAGCCAGGCTTTCACTCTCTGAGTGAGTGTTTTGACTTGACTTTTTTTAACCTGAAAGAGTTCCCCTTTAACAACAACCACAATGGAGAAAAAAATAAATACTGATTCCATACAGGCTGGCGATTTTCTTCAGCCTTCCCTTTATCCAGAGCAAGAGCCAGAACAAGCAGGAGCTCTAACTTGTGCTGAAATTTTTACTAACGCAGATATTCTGTATCATAGCAACCAGACACAACCAAAGCATATCAGCTAAAAAACACTGCGCCTCTTATTGCACCTGATTGCCCATCTGTGTTCTGCATTTAACAACCAACAAGTGATAGGATAGTGAAGTGTGAAGGGGGGAGAGAGAGAGGGAGAGACATGCAGCGAAGGGCCACAGGCTGGAGTCGAACCTGGGCCGCTGCAGCAACAGCCTTGTACATGGGGCGTCTGCTCTACCACTAAGCCAAGCTAATTTATAAACTGTGTCATCAAGCACTGAAATCAGGATAAATGAATCAATTTTCAAAAACAACAAAACATGGCGGGAGTGCCACGCATCGTGCTGTTACGCCACCCTTATTTTTAAAATTCCCCAGCGCTAATAGCACAAGAGCACTGAGACACTTTTTGTTTGGCAGAGTAGTTCAGGTTGCATTTCATCCTTTGCAGGTGCTTTGAGGATTGCGTGGCTTCTTTTTGTCTTTCTTATACAGTTAAAAGCCACGCAATCCTTTTGTGAGTTCACCCATCAGTCTTTTTTGTCTCTTACTGACTTGTTATTCTTCTGCCTCCCTCCAGGACCAGTACCAGTTCTGCTACCGGGCCAGTCTGGAGTACCTGGGAAGCTTTGATCACTATGCAACATAAACCCAAGTGGCCGTCTCTCATGCCACATCCCACCTAGTACACTTCTCTTGGGTCACATGAGGCCTGAATTAATGCACTAGGCTGCGATGTGTCCTTGAAGATTTTTGCCGCCACATGCAGAGTGAAGGGGGACCATCGGCTTAACCCGTACCCAGAAACAGCACCTCTAACTGAGCCATAGCAACCTGCTTGACAAGGGTGTTTCCTTCCACCCTCAGCCCAAACACACCCATTGGTCAGTCTGAAGAAGCAACTTCAACCACTGTTCCAATCAGAATACTTGATCAGATATTGATTTTTTATTCGTTTCAGTGCTTTTGTGAGCACCCAGATTGCTTTACATTGTTTGGGTGTGGAACTTCTCACCTCGTCCACCACCAGTGTAGCATCACCAACCTAAATACAGGACCCGGCTACAGTATTTAGCTGTCACAGGAAATTTAGATTTTTTCTATCGTGAGGACTGTCTAGAAGGAGTCTACAAATCCATCTTATGGAAGCCTCGTGGACTGAAAGAACTGGGACTTTTGAGCACCAGGGAATTGCCAACAGGAGACTGAAAACACAGAGCACACAGTATTAAAAAGACAAAGAACACACATCCCAAAAAAAGACACCAAGAAGTGTTTTTTTTTCTGTTTTTGTTTTGGAAACAGACTCTCGTTTCCTGTGAGTGAAAAAAAGAAGATCTTTCTACCATACAGTAATAAAAACCACCAGTTCAACCTTATGCTTCACGATTTAAGATAAGGGAAACTTGAGAGAGGTTTAAAATGCATACCACAAAGTAAAACATTCATTTAGTTTTTTAGAAAAAAAAAATATAGATATATGACTATCTTGTTTTTTAAAAACTGGGTATTCTTTATGGCACTTTTTTTTCTTTTCTTTTCTTTTTTTTTCTTTTTTTTTTTTACAGATTTATGACTTTCTCCCCACTGACCATACAAAAGCAAACTTGTATTATTTTCTTTCTCTTCTGTGTAATCCAATGAGCTGTAGCGATTTTTTAAAAAAGTGATACGGTACTGTTTTAAAGTGTACAATCAAATCTAGTGTGGAAAATGTTCACGATGCTATGAAAAACACCACCATTGAGTGTCACTCTCCTGTATTCTCTACCCACTCTGTTTTTAAAAATACACGTTTCGCATGCACACGGGACTCTCAACCTTGCTTCTATCTGGCCCGCGGTGTCAGAGACGACGGCCATTTTTGAATTCCCAGGGGCCCACAGAGGTGCAGCGTTAACCCTGCTGCTACCAGGAGGCCCCGAGAATAATCCCGCCAAGTTGTTCTGTGTGCAGGTTGAGAGAACGCCAGATAGAACTACAGAGAGTATGCACAGAAAGCAAAGTATGGATAAAAAAATATTTATGTGTCCAAATAAGCTTCACAAAGATTTCTCAAGCAGGGAGCGAGAAAGGGATGTAGAAAACACAGGGGTGGGACGAAGGGGAGGGGGTCGGGGAAGGATGAATTTTCTCACTGGAATGCTCACCTATGACTTTTCTCTCTGTCTGATTCAGTGTGCAATAAGTAGATGTATTATATATTTTTGTGTCAAGTCACTAACTGCAGTTATATGCCATTACGATGATATTGATGATGATGATGGTGCATCATTTTCCAGACACAAGGATGTTACGCTCGATATGGTTCTCGCCACCGTTCTAAATGTGTCCAAACGGAGGGGACGACCCTCTGACCTCTTAGGAAGTAGACCTTTTATCATGTCACAACTCCAGTAGACGATGTCATCCCTCTGTGTGTCACGGCAACCGACGAATGATCGAACTCATACTTCAAACAGCATCTAATAAGTATTTTGATTTTAGATTTCTAGTGCCTTATATTACACGCCTATTTTGATAAAGTTACTTTAAAGGTTTTTTTTGTGTATTTTATGTATGTATGCTTGTGTGAACCGAGTGTGTGTGTGTGTGTGTGTGTGTGTGTATATGATTTTGTTATGTTGTGAAAGTATCTTGTGCGTTCTGTTTTTTGGCTGTGAAATTTTGTATGGAAGGCTCTGCGTAGGCTGGATTGTTGTGTACTCATCACTTTCAACCCAGCAACAACATCATCGTATCTCTTTTAATCAAAAAGTATATATGTATCTTACATGAGACTCAACTACAGATAAAAAAAAAATGTGGCTTCAAAATAAGCAGGATGGTCTGATCATTTTGGACAGAAAAAAAAAAAGTTTGTATGTCGACAGCTTTCCGTCTTTTCTTTCCTGGGACACTTGCACAAGCTTTGTGTATATACTCTTTCACTCAGACTTCAGTTTGCCTGCCATGAAATTTTTGGCCACTCTGGCAACTTTGGCACCGACTGTGAGCTGGCTGGGGAAAGTCATACTTACTCAGCTATGTAGGAAATCTATATAAAGCTGAATGGCAGTGACTTTCTCTGTCAGTTTGGAGAAAAAAAACACACAGATACCCACCTGAAGCCCTCCACCTGAAATCAGTCCGACTGCTCATCTGTGCTCCTCATTCCAATGTCTGTATCATTTTGTTTCCTTTCACGACAAAGGCTGAGAGAAGTTCAGGTGCTACGTATGTCTCCAACGACACAGAACCCACGTCGTCATTTCTTTTTTTTTTGTATCTCCATTAACGCTTGACCATATAAGGGATCGCTGACAGTTTCCCACCATCTAACAGTAACCCTGTTGTTGTTTTTGTATGCATGGTACCACTTTTGAGATGCCCCTTTTGGTCGCACCTGTTATGGGAAGACTTGCACTTTCTCTCTTTGTACTATGCACTAATACTAGTATCCTATTATCTCTGATAGCCCCTCCCCCCTCCCAAAGGAGTTTTACTTGAACTCAGTAAAGACGGACCCTGTAATGCTCACACGGTTGTGTATATGTAAATAACACAAAACACAGAGAGTAATTGAAATGCATAAATAAAGAAATGAACAAATAGATAAATGATTAAGGAAAAGAGTGAGTAAGAATCTATCCGATATACAGAGTGATATAATAAAAGGATGCACCTGAAATCACAGTTTATGGCACAGCAGTATGTGCAATACATCACATTGTGGATTTGTTGTACCACAGAAGACAAGTTTCACAAAAAAAAGTGTTCTATTTTACCCCCAATGTATCATGTAGATGGATTAAACTGGAGTTTATAAATTGTATAAAAAAACGAAAATATGGTGTGTTACTTGGATCAATTACCTCCGATTGGTCTGTAAATGTAAACTTTTTTTTTTTCTTTTGGTTTGTTTTCTGCTCCGAGTCAACAAGTGCTTTTTATTTTCTTACATTGGTTCTCGGAGCGCGTGGAAACCGAAAAACAGGTCTGTATGGATTTCTGTTCTCTGTCGACACAAGTTTCATTTGTTACAAATAAACTCAAGTGAAATAACTGCTACTGCTGTCGTTTTGTATCTCAGTACTTTAGACTAAATAACATTGTTCGAAAAATGAAAATTTAAAAAACACAGGATTTTGAAATAACTCATGAAGACAGTATTTGAGATAAACAGCAGCTTTAAATGGAGATTTTAGTCATTTTTACACTGTTCTGTTTTAAAGTTTATTGTTTATCTTTTTTGGCTCCTACTTTCTTAACTCATGTTGTATAAGGATGACATTATGGTATGGACTGTGTATGTGTTGTCTGCTGGGCTGTAATCATCTATTTAATTGAGGGGAACATTTTCAATCTACACCTTCTGCGACCCAACCCTCAAGGAGAAAATTTAGAAGCTTTTCAGAAACAGCTAAATAAACCATTTTAAAGCATTTTGAAACAAAAATCTGGGGTCAGAGGTTCTCGAAGATTTGATTACTGGGTGCCATTTGAGGGAGTATATGAATGCATGTGATTTAGGGCAGCAGAGGAAAAGTGCACACACTAGGACCTTTTTATCAATCAATCAATCAATCAATCAATCAATCAATCAATTTTATTTATAAAGCCCAATATCACAAATCACAATTTGCCTCACAGGGCTTTACAGCATACAACATCCCTCTGTCCTTAGGACCCTCACAGTGGATAAGGAAAAACAAAAAAACCTTGAACGGGGAAAAAAAATATAGAAACCTCAGGAAGAGCAACTGAGGAGGGATCCCTCTTCCAGGACAGACAGACGTGCAATAGATGTCGTACAGAACAGATCAGCATAATAAATTAACAGTAAACCGTATGACACAATGAGAGAGACAGAGAGAGAGACAGAGACAGAGAAAGAGACAGAGATGCAAGATAGACAGTAGTGATAATAGCTGCAATAACATTAAGTAATAATGTTATAATAATAATTATGGTTATTGTGGTACAATATGTTGTAGGTATATATTAATATATGATAGTATATGTATGTATACGTATGTAAGTATGTATATATGTATGTTTATGAAGTACACTATTTTGTATGACATAAACTATGACATAAAGATTTTGATTTTTTGATATACTGTACTTATACTATGACTTTCTTATGACTTTATTATGGCATACTGTGCTATGATATTTTAGGATTTCTTGGCATGACTTACCATATCTTTTGTGACTTATTATGGCATACTATAAAATTCTTATTATTTTTTTGACTTTTTGACTTTATGACTTTTTATGACAATTTTTTTTGGCATTTTTTTGATATATTTAATGACTTTTTGGCAAAATATACCTTTACTTTTTTATGACATACTATACTATGACTTTTTTATGACTTTAATGGTGGCACACTATACTATGATATTTTCATGATGTTTTTGATATACTAAAATACTTTTTATGACATACTATGCTATGACTTTTTTGTGGCATACTAAACTGTATTTTTTTTATATATATAATTTTTTTGTAACTTTTTATAACATACCATAATATGTCATTTCTATGACTTTTAAAACACCTATTTCACTGTAAAAAATTTTGTGGCATGCTGCTCTATGACTTTTTGTGACTTTTTTCTAACATAATGTTCCACGACATTTTATGACAGCACATGCACACACACATCTTTATGACAGAATGAGTACTTTACCTTCACTACTTTAGGTAAATCTTGCAAATGCAGGATTATTTGCAGTGGAGTATCTTTATAGTGTGGTAGGTATTAGTACTTTTACTTAAGTAATGGATCTGAATCCTAAATACTAGTACTTTTTCCAATACTGGGTACTGGTGTTTGCAGTCGTGTGTGTGTGTGTGTGTGTGTGTGTGTGTGTGTGTGAGAGAGAGAGACCTGATGATGATGCTTACCTAGAGGGGGAAAAATAACTCACAGTAAATCAGATGCAGAGTGATCACTCAGGACAGTATGAAGTGTAATTCCTTTACTGAGCCTCGGCTGTACAAGTACACTGACATTAATTCATAGTATGCAAACATGCTAATGATAGTCCGCTAATGATAGTGCTTATCATACAGCCCATCAGAGTCTAAGTAAAGCTGGCTGAACTGCTGAATAGTGGAAAATACACTCCCACTCCAAATCTTCCTCCAACTGACCTGGATTGCTTCCTGTGTTGGTGGAGCCCCTGTGAGCCGTCTCACCTGTGGCAGATCCTCTCTGATCAAAGCAGCACGCAGGCCTCATGGGAATGACCTTTCAGTACTTTGTTTTTGACTGTGTGGAAACGATCTGTAAGTTTGCCTTTTGTGACAGCTAATGAAATGATGCTCTTTGGCAGCTGGCTTGTTACTTGCAGTTTCAGCGGTGGTTAAGGATAAGAATTTTAATATTGCTAAAAATAGCAATCATCTCTAATTTTACTCCGGCATCATCCAGCAATTTTCAGGGCCTTTGTTTTGGCTGTGTAATGAGCGTTCCAGCCTCGCAGGGCCTCTTGCATCTCTGTCAACTTTTAGTCTTGTTAAATCCATATTGGGAAACAGGTTGAGGCTGCAGTAAGCAGAGAGCTGCAGCTGAAAGCGCCTCACTCATTCATATCTGTCTTGTCATCGTAAAGGCGCGGCGAATTATCTTCCAACACTTCCACCAGGCTGTAGAGAGAATGTCCTGCTTCTGGGCTTCAAGCACAACATTTCAGATCAGTCTTCTTCTTCCTGTTGCAGCCTCTGAAACTCAGTTCAGTCCACTTTAAGATTTCCTCCACTGGACTGTGGGAGTGTTTTATTTATCTACATTACAATGTCTATGAAAGTCAAATCACTTTAACATGAGTATGATAAGTCTAACAGGTTAAAATAATGCAGCTTTTTGTATCCTGTTAACTGAGGTCCAAACCCAAAAAGGGAAACACATTTGTCTTACAGGACAGTGAACACAATAAGGGGAACTGAGGGAATAAATTAGGCTGACATTATACTAATATAAACAGATAATAAATGTATCAGCTGCAGAGAGTTTCTCAACTAAATATTAAATAACACACACTTAGAAGTAGGTTATGTTTTCAGCTGCTCAGTGATGAGTGGCTGCACCTGCAGTTTAAAGATAAGTCACTAACTTTGCTCACTTCTCACTGGCTGCAGGAATGCCAGTCAGTATGGTAGCTCATGGTTTGAAGGAATACTTCACCTTTTTGGCTTTGAAGAGAGCATAGATAAGCTCCGCATTCAGTTCGGTCCTAAATAATATTAAGGTTTTAGCAAAATTGCCCGTTTTGGAAATACTGAGCATATGACTGGATAAAATTATAAAAAGTTACCATTTAACTTCAGTGAAAAGTCTAGTCTCTATTAAACACTAAGTCCATTTTACTAGCCTGGTGTGGCTACACATTGTGACAAATAAACACCTGTCTCAGTCAGACGCCTGAGGCCTGTACTACGAAGCAGGATTTGAAGTTAGCGAGGTAACTTCAGGGTTAACTCAGGGTTTTCAGGACTATGGAGCTGGTTCTCTTTTTAGTGGGATAAATCACTTTGGCTACTTATGCTGAACTTCAGGGTATCGGATCACAGCCCATCAACACCCCCCGACCACTGACCAATCAGATCACTGAAGAAAAAGTGTCCATGGACGAAAGTCTGGAGTCTCAGGTAAAAAAGAGGAGCCTATCCTGTATATTGTTTTACTTCAGTGGAATCACTTTACTTCCTTCCTTGACATTTTATTGTCTCACAGTCACTTTCAGTACTGTAACATTGCATATCACATGAAGCAGCCTACTTCATTCATAGTTCTGATGATGCCGCTTGCAATTAACACCCCCGCCTCTTTCACATGTGGCTGGAAAGGAAAACCCAGAGTTGACTGAACTAGTATATAACCAGCTTTGTAGTACCTGTTATCCAGGCCGCCAGTGTTAGGGTTAGTCAAACCAGATAGTGAGAAGATATCGTGGGTAAGTGGAACTGGCTTAGCAGTGCAGGCCTCTGGTCTGGTTGCCAAGCGGTTAATTTTTCAACAGAAGTTCTCCAGGTTGTTGGCTACCTCGAGTCCATTCCTTGATTACCCTGCGAGTTATTCATTTTCCTGTAAAAGAGTCTTCAGATCAAAAGGATCAAAAGAATCACAAGGGTTTTTCATAAAAATGACTCCAAGTTGTGAGTATTGTTTCAGCAGGATAAAGTGGTGTTGTGTCAGTATGCCAGGTGCTGTAATCCTTGAGTTTCTCTCTTTCTCTCTGATGTGCCGTCTGCCGGAGCTGGATCAAATGAATGATTCATAGCTGATATATTATCTGAAGTCTAATTTTAATAAAAGTAATATTCATACTGGTTTAAATATACAATTTGATTGCATTCCCCATCTTTGCTACACAACAGTTTTGTGTGAAAGGAATTAAAGGCCTGTCCCAAATATTTGCCCACTGATTTCAGTGATTTAAGCAAATAATAGCCCCGGCTAATAATTGAATTTTTACGTTATACTGCACAAGTTGTGTGAGAGCTGTTATATGAATATTTTGTCATAGTTTTGCTGTTTAAACTTGGTCCCCAACCAATCAATAAATTATCATCTCCTTTGATGTTTTCCATGGAGGCATGCAAAAAAAACCCAAAGCTTCCTTTAGGAATTCAAGGTAACACAGCATTAGTAATTGATTTACCAATGGTCCTTTTGTGAGTGATGTATTCCTTTATCATGTGTTTAACTGTTAAGATATAACTAATTAAGGTAAGTGAAATGGTTTAGGGGTGCAAAGCTCAACATATGCACCTAAGAGACATGTTGATGGTTCCTCAGTCTTCGAGTCAAACCATCCTGGTGGAACTTACATAGACAAAGCTTTGCCAAGAATAAGAAGAAATTTTAAAAACTCTGTTTCACTTAATTATTGTAAATACATAAACTTGATTGATGGAATGGGCATCCAGTGTACAACTTTGAGTATTTACCAAGGTCTAAAAGCTGCTTAAGTTTGTTTTTGTCAAAAGTGTCAGGTGTTACCTCCAAAATACCAGGAGTCATATTCACAAAGCTTCCTAGTACTAAGAGTCGCTCCTGGTGATTGAATTCTGTGTTTGTGAATATGGCCCGAGAAAAGACTGCAAGGTGGCCAGTGGTGTGACAATTCTCTCAGAGAGCTCCTAAATTTTTAGTAAGGAGTCCTAGCTTAGGAATGATCAAGGAAAGTTTTCGGAGCAGCTCTGGGCAAGGAAGGGACAGAAACTTTTATATTAGTGAGGAGGTGTGGTTAACCCTGTTGCTAGGTGTGATGCTTGCTTTAAACGGATGTGATTGGTTGTCACAGACACACCTATTTGTTAGCCTGCAAGGTGTGGACACCCAATGGAAATGAAATGTATTGCATGAATTTTAATTAAGTAACTTTCGTCATCAAAATATACTTAAAGTACCAACTCATCATGCAGAATGGCCCTTTTTGGTATAATGAATATTTTATATTATTGTCTTATCATACATCAATGTATTTGTTGAGTATATTTTGTATTAACAATCTCAATCTGCAAAGTAACTAGTAACTTAAGTTATCAAACGTAATGGAGTAAAAAGTACAGTATTTGCCTCTTAGGTTAAGTGGAGTAGAAGTATAAAGTAGTAGAAAATGATAATACTCAAGAAAAGTTCAAGTACCTCAAACTTTAGTTCAGTACTTGATATAATGTAGACTGAAAGGCCATGCTCACGATACACCATGTGAAAGTCATGGAGCTGCTTTCATGGGAATAAAACTTTATACGCTGTTTGTTTGGCTTTCATCGAGAAACACTTGTCTCTTTTCTTTGGCGTCAGCAGCATCACAAAGAGCCATCTGAAGCAGGCTGTGACGTGGTTTCCATGGGAGTACAAAGCTTTTTGAAGCCTCGCCATGGCCACTCAAGTTACCTCCTGGATTTCACTTCCTGCCTGTTCCTGCCAGGCTCCTCAGAATCTGCTGTTGGGAACACTCTGCTCCATATTTTTCAGTGCGAGGCAGCTGTTCACCTGCAAATGCTGGTCAGCCAGTTCACTGATGAAGAAAGTGAACACTTGTTTGTACAATAACACACGTTTAATGACCTTGGAAAGTGTCCTAGCAGTTCAACAGTTATTCTTTTTTTTTATTATTCTATGAGCATTCCTTTATCTTGTATAGATCTTTTAGAAATCATGTCTTTATAAACACTGTAGGACCTTAAATAAAAATGTTTTTCAAATTATTGTTCCAATATTTCATTTTTGTGCATCAAATATTGTATTACCCATTTAATGTATCCAACAGTCACATAACAACCCAGTCACCAGTAAAAATATTGACATTGTACATTTCTGCAAACCATGGAAACACTCCATACGTTTGGGCACAAACACAACTTGGTTATGGTTAGAAAAAGATCATGTTATGGCTTAAAACACTTTGTTTTGGGGAAACATTCCCCACCGGAAAAGCAGTGACAGGATGCTAAATAACACCCACACAAGTTGGTTAGAAGGAGGTAAGAAAAACCATGACAGGTCACTAAAACACAACCCATGTTTGTTGATCTCCTGACAGTTATCTGCAGCTTGGCAGGCATCTCGCCTCGGTGTCACACCGTCCACTGTCGTCTGCACCTCCTGATGACAGTCAGCTCATATTCCATATCACTTTAGAAATGTTGATGTGATATCTACCAAATGTGAAAATGTAACTTACTCCTGGTTTGCAAAAACATACTTTTCTTCTTGTTACTGGACTGCACATAAACCATCTTTCCCACTGCACCTGAAACGTCTCTCATTCTTACCAACTGAATCACTTGAAATAACTTCACAATTTAATAAAAAAAAACATATGTAATTTTTTATTGTTTTCCATACAGCAGTTAGCAATAGTTCAACTATAGCAAGCCAAAAATAAATACAAATTTTAAATAATTTCAACAATGTGTTCATTCAACAGAGCAACAGTAGCATTTCACGTTAATAGTGCACAGAATCCAACACAAAGGCATGACTTCCTGTCTGAACCCTTCACCACAGGGTGGGATTTACATGTGGTCATTTTCTTTTTTTTTAAATTCAGCAATGATTCATTTTTATTGTCATATTACACATTTTATAAAACATGCAGAGAGGAAGCCATTGAAGTGTGATTGGACTCTCGCAGGAGCAGTTAGGAGACAATGTTTAACATGCAGGGAGAAACAGTAAGACATGAGGAAAATACTACAAGCAAAGTGCATAAATATTCAAAATCAAAACTTGAAATAACAGACCCCCAAAAAGCTACCATAGGCAAGCTATTTAGAAAAATCTAACCTTTTGAATTTTTCATGTACAAAGAAAAAAGTTTTTTTTGTCATTTATTTCAAAAAAGGGTGATGTGACAAATGTGAGTCACGTTTTATTTTCCCTGACGGATGTGAAAGCACTGGGTTACTGAGGCAACCATGGCCTCTGTTAACCCGTTCTGTAAGAGTGCAGCTGTCCAATTCTTCAGCCTGTCACAATCACCAATCACTGATGTATAATGTACAAGCACACACAAGTTAACGTCCATCTAACGCAATTCAGCCGATCTCTTCTGTCGCTCCCTCTGATCTATTCAAAGTTGTGTCGGCAACAGTTGAGATGGAAGTAGATCCAAAACACTTACACACACGCATACTCACACATCCACTCACACACAAACAGCCTCCCCTCTACATCCACTGTTAAACTCAGTGCATTCATTTGTCATTGATTTCTTCTCCATGACTTCATTTCCCTTTGTGGCTGCGTTGCTCCCATGTGCTTTTGGCAGTTGTACGGAGGCCTGGCAGGGCCACATAGTCTTTCTGGAAGCGTGAATTGGGTGTTCTTTGCCGTTTCCTCTCCCCCTGCGTGGTGAAGAAGGCGTCCTGGAAACGCATGCTTGAGGCCGTGGACTACGCAAATAAACAAGACATGAGAAAACGCTGATAAGTAAACAAGAAAGCATTCCAAGTGGCAAGGGAATATTTTAACTTTGGTGCTGTTAGAAAGTATCAAACTTATGGTTTACAGTTGATGTGTTGCCCAGTAAGTCTAATACTTACAAGTCTACGTTTCACCTTTTTAGGCAGGTCTTCATCTAAAGTATAGACGTCTTCTCTTTTTGCCAGCACCTGTGACCCGTCCTCAAACTCCACCTGAGATGACATGGAAATATTCAGCAGGGATTTACAGTTTTAATTAAATGGAGTGCATTTATCCAAAGCACTGTCCAATGTGCCTCTTTCTCACCAATGCAGACACAATCTTAAACGAACAGTTCATCCCCAAAAATCAAAAACACATTTTTCCTCTTCCCTCTAGATTGTTTTGGTGTGAGTTGCTGAGTGTTGGAGATATCAGCCATAGAGATGTCTGCCTTCTCTCCAATATAATGGAGCTATATGGCACTCGACATGTGGTGCTCATAGAGCCAAAAAAAAAACAAAAAACACCTCAACGGCAATGCGTCTTTCACAAATCACGACCTGGTTACTCAAGATAATCCACAGATTATGAGCAGTTTCATGTAGGAACTATTGTCTTTCTACAAAAGGGGAAGCATGCATCTACCACTAGTTCACCTAGCACCACTGAGCTAGCTAACGTTACAGCTCAGTCAACGAGGAGGCCATAAATGTTTATCTCATGCCGTCACGAGCACGAGCTGCTCATCCATGAGTACATGTGCATACAGTTGGTAGATGTAGTTCGGTAGAAAGAAAATAGTTCCTCCATGAAACTGCTCACAACAAGGTCTGTGGATTATCTTAGTAACCAGATCATGATTTTTGGAAAGAGACATTGCTTTCAGTGAAATGTATTTTTTTTTTTTGGCTCTTTGAGCACCACAAATAGAGTGCCATCTAGTTCTATTATATTCAAGAGAAGGCGGACATCTTTGCGGCCGATATCTCAAACATTCTGTAACTGACACCAAAACAATCTGGAGTGATAAGTAGCGCTACATGTAAGAAGAAAAATACAGATTTTTCATTTTGGGGTGAACTGTCTCTTTAAGGGTAGGATTTCCACCTGGTGCAAACTCCTACATTTAATTTAGATGTTTATTTGCAGTTTATAATCATGGAAAAAAGATGCTAGAATTGACATCACTCAAATATAAAGTAGTAATCTTTGTTTTTGCAAATATAAAAGTATGTTTCAGGTGTTTATCAAGGAAAGAATTTCATCATAAGGTATTTCATCATAAATTACAAAGAAAAACACTTTTCTCTAAAGTCTAAATGATGAAACACAAACAGCTCGGCAGTCACTGTGCAGTGTGATTCATCCTAAAAAGAAGCCACTTTCATGTTACCTCTGCTCTCAAAAACAAATGTTTTCTGCTCAAGATATTCAAGGTTTTGATTGCCATACAGATCTTGAAGTGCAACAGCCTGAAGCTATTTCCTACCTAAACACACCTTGACAATGGAAAGTTCTTGTTCAGCTTTTTTCTAAAATCGGACCCATCTTAAACTGAGTGTGTGCGTCACAGATGCATTTGTGCATAACTAATGGTTGACGCCCAGCTCAACTAAATAAAGCTTTAAGTGGAAGCCGCATGACTTAGCTTGGTGAATATTTCAGTGAGTTTGAATAATGCAGATTGTCACCTCCTTCTCATCCTCCTCTTCTCGCTCTCTCCTTCTCTCTTTTCTCTACCCATCTGCTTCCACTCTGTGTCTGAATAGCTTTTCCTTCCTATATATCTATCTTCTCATCCTCCCATCATCTTCCATCTCATCTCCACCCCTCCTCTTTAGTCACTGTGGCTTCAGCACCTCCCTCAATCTCCATCTCAAGTGTCCTCTTTCTTTTTCTCTCCATCACCCTCTCCGTACATAGACCTGGGGACCCTGACAACGTCAGAGGAGTCACGATGATTCTGGTGTTCAGGGAGTTTAACAAGTTCGCTGCTGTCTCGCTGACGTAACAGCTGAGCTTGCTACTGATTCAACATTCACAAAAAAAGTTTAATCTACGACACCAGGTCATATGTCTCTATTTACTATCATGACTTGTCATGATTGTAGACCACAGTGTGTGTGTGTGTGCGTGTGTGTGTGTGTGTGTGTGTGTGTGTGTGTGTGTCTGTACCTGGTACATGTAGGATACGTTGGATCCTAGGTATTTGGCACCATAGAACAGCCCATCAGGCCACTTCACTTGAACAGCTTCGCCCACTTCAGGAGGACCCAAGTTCATACAATCTCTGCTCTAAAGATAAAAGAGAATAATGGTTGGTCTGTGGAAGAGAGTGTTTCAAAATATCCTCAGAAAGATGAGAAAGTATTTCAGCATGAATGGTTTGAGGTTCCAAAAGAGCTCTTTTCAGTTTAAAGAGGTAAATGTGTTCGGACTGGTTCAGACTTCTATCCTGCTGCTGAATATTGTTAAATAGTTCTGTTATGTAACCCTTATCACCATATTTTCAACACCTTATTTTTTATATCTGCATTGTTAACCATTAGACAAACAATATAACAACATTCCTAACCTTTTTTTTTTTTTTAAAGACTGATGTCGAGCATCTCAGACAGACTGCATACACACTACAACACTGAACAATCTGAGAGGGCTTGCAGCCTTTCTAAAGTGCTCTAAAATGGAGCAAAATTCTTTCACAAAACCATATACATGAGAGTAGGTATTTTTTAAGTAATCCAAAAAGCTTGCTGCTTAAAAGCTACAACCAAAAGTACAATGTCAAATGTGAGCAGTGAATAATGTGCCTACAACATGAATTAGGATATGAAATGTTGAGCAAATATTTGTTGTAGATCCTATCTTGCCCTGATGAACAAAAATAATGTAGCTGGATTTATGATTTTATAATATAAATGCAATTTTATTATTTCTTTAGTGTAATATAAAACATAATAATAGTCTCCAGATAAAAAAAAAAGATTTTTTTTATCTATTTTATTTAATCCCTGTATTTAACATTTTTTTAAAAAGATATACTTTGCAAAATTAATCCCTCTCAAACATCACTTATGACCCACTAGAAGTGTGTAGTGGTGAATGTCTCTGCAGAGACCCTGCCCAGTGCCTATATTTTCTTATTTTCTTCTTATGTTGCTATCTTCAGGACGTATCTTGGCTGCAACCTTCTGAGCAGTGGTGTTTGGCCCCCAGCCAAACACAGTTCGCAGGTTAGGTCGGGACTTTATAAAAAGGTAGCAACCAGGTAGTAGCAGCACACATCTAAGAGGAAGCTATGAAAATGGTGGACATAGTTCCAAAAAACCACAGGTTTAGCAAGGCAAAATGCCAAGCTACGAAAGCCCTAAGGGGCAAGGTGAAAAAAAATTTGGCTGGCAATTTTGGCCATCTCCTACGTACGAGATATTATCTCCCATATTATCTGTTACATACAGGACGTTATCTCCTACATGGGAGACACTATTTCCTACAAAAAGATAATATCTCTTGCATATGAGATAAACCTTCAAGCCTAAGAATGAAGTACAAAGGGCATTAAAAAGTTCAGCCAAATGCAGCATAAACAGAAGATTTTACCATCTTGTAAACTAACTACAAATGTCCACTGATTCATACGCACAAGAACTGCTGGCCCACGTCGTCTAAGTTCCGCATGCATATATGCAGTCTACTCAGTGAGCAAGTGAGCGAGTAAGAGAGGTTGATACCTGTTTTTTTGCACTAACGTTACCAATACAACACCACAATGAATCTACAATGAACACGCCGAGTTTACACAATCATTATTGCAGCACTCTTACAGCAGGAGAGTCATGCAGAAGGCAAAAGACACCACACACACAGCCAAGAGCAAGACAAACTGGTGACCAGTGACACACAAAGTTATATCCTCAAAGAACACTCTGATTAATAACAGATGGGCTGCAGGTGGGTGAAATAATACACCATTAATGAGGAAAATATTAATTACATTCACTAAAATGTGAACATATCAGAAAACAGACCTGCAGTGCTTCTGTCTGCCACTGATGTGTGTCCCCATTAAGAGAGACACTGGCGCATTAACACACAAAGGTGTGCATTTGAAAACAGCAACAGTACTGACAAACTATGATATTAAATCTCTCTGTCACGTTTTATTCTTTCCTGAAGTTTTGAGAAATGCC
The DNA here is from genome assembly GCF_011397635.1 of Epinephelus fuscoguttatus. Classification (NCBI taxonomy): domain Eukaryota; kingdom Metazoa; phylum Chordata; class Actinopteri; order Perciformes; family Serranidae; genus Epinephelus; species Epinephelus fuscoguttatus. Next base: position 39,320,970 of record NC_064754.1, on the reverse strand, counting down.
TCAGCGCCTCGTCGGTCAGGACCTGTAGCTTTTAATTTTACTTGTCTCTCTGCAGTTATTCTGCCTCCTGTATTCTTGGGGCAAAGGAAACTTTTACACTTTGCCCCATGGATACGTGCGATTATGTATCAATAGAAAAAAGCAAAAAGAACAAAATTGTTGAATGTTAATAAGTAAAATGTCCTCACTAATACAGTAACACACAGTTGTGTGGTTGTGTCTGTCACAGCTACTTCTCCTCAACAGTGTTAAGCTCAGCAATTGAGACTTGGTCATTACCATAATCACTTGAACAAATCAATGAATTTCAAGTAATCAAGAGGGGTCATGCCAGTGATTATTTGCTGCTACCATGACAACTAAGCAGTCCCACAATGTTCTATTTTAATTTGAATGGCCTTTTCACAAATCCATGTTGTTTCATGGTAATTGCAAAAGGTTTATAGTAGGAGAAAGACTTAAAAATTACTCTTGATCACATTGGTTTTGCAGTTGCACACCTCACAGTAAGATTAAAGCAAGCTTATATGCAATCCCTCATGCACTGACCATTTGAGAACCAACAATCCTCCTTGAAAAAAACGAAGCTCCTTTCAAATGAGAGGGTTTTCATATCTGCTAGAACCCTGTACAGCTGGGAAGTGACCTCTTGAGTGTGTCTCTAATTAAACATTTTCTCACCACTATATCCTCGGGGTAGGTATCGTTGGAGAAGGAGCCGTCATCGAACATGACCTCGTAGAACACCTGGGAGGTGATCTGGGTGACCTTTGAGCTGTAGTAGCGCAGGTTCTTGTGTTTGGAGATCACAGTCTGGCCCAGTGAGATGGAAGCTTGGCACGCTCGCTGCTTCTGGTATAGACAGAGAGCAGCAATTAAACTACTGTATGACAATTAATACAGGATCATGTCAAACTAAAAGTCCTATGGTGCTACATCATTATATAGAGAGTGATGACCACAGTACAGTTCATTGTAATTGCATTATTAAAGATATGTTTAAATTAAAAAACATCTTCTACCTATATCACATTGCATCTAGCCATGCAGATAGGTTTGTTTTTTGTCTAGGTTTTGGGAAATGTCAGAGATTTCTTCCACCACTCCAATACAGCTTTGAAGAATGACATTTTAAAATTCAACGGCAACATGTCTTTCCAGAAACAGTTTACTCTGGGGAACCCACAGACCTCCCTGTGGACTTTCTTTCTTCTAAAGAAACAGACACTATTTGCATAGCTAGATACCAACAAAGGTGAGTGAACAAATCTTTTATTTTTGTTATTTGGGTGCACTGACCCTTTAAGCAAATAATACCTTTGAAAGATACTTCAGTATTTTCATGCATTCCAAACACAATGCATTTTATATCAGCACATCTTTTCGAAATAAATTCTATCAATATGCATATTTTATATTCCTGCACTAAACCACCACTGCACCGTTAACCTGACTTACATTTATTTAAAAAAAAATGTGACCAACATTCATATGCCCACAAAAGTAACACCAATCATTAGGTGTTCACACTAAAACCAGTTTTCCCTTTTGGTTGTCTATGAATTACTTTAAAAGTCTGATTGTGCACACACATTGCCATGTCCATTCTAACTGAGCACAACCTGGTTCATAACGGCTCCAGGAAACACCTTTCCTAAAACTTACAGCTGACGAACTCCGTGATTGATGTCTATGGCAGGTGATTGACACGACATATGGCCAATCATCAGGCTCCATGATTACACCGGCAGCATGGGCACAGGTCACATGAAAGGAGGTGGGACACCGGCCACATGAGCACTGGATGCAAGCACCTGCCTGCCGCTTCCCCGCGCAGCGCTTACGACAATAGATGCACTTCTGTAAACACAGACCAGAGCAAAACCGTCAATACGAAACTGACTGAAAGGGCCAGCTGCCTCCAAATTCTTTAAGGACAAGGCTGGCTTTATTCTATATTGTTGTTATAAAGGTCTCAGCCACAAGTCCATTATTACAATCTGGAGACACAGAGGTCACGAATTTGTTTTTTGTTGTTGTTTTTTTCTTAAAGCAAAATAATTTCCCTATACAGCTGGGCACTGTAGTTTACATAAGCAGGAGTAAATAGTGCATTTGTTGGGGACTATTTTCAGCTGTGGATTTATACACTTTTTGATTCTCTAGTGCAGTGATTCCCAACAAGGGGTACTTGTACCCTAGGGGATACTTCTACAGTTACCGCAGAGTACATGGAAATATTATGGTCTAGCTCAACTAATTAAAAAATGTTAAATCATGTTTTGATAGGAAAATAAGAAAAATATATAACCATAAGTTGAATCAGCTATAACTTGGTCACAGTGTTCAAGTTACAGCTAAAATTGAAAATGAGTAAAAGGAAGCGTGCAGAGAAGTCTGAACAGTATGCAGCTGCAACAGTTAAAGAAAGGCAATGTGTAAATGCTTAAAAAAGTAGCTAAAAACAATGAGCATTGACTTCAAACAGTAGCTAACTAAACTAATGGATAAATGGTTAAGAGTTAAAATAATGAATATGCAATTGAAACAGTTTGCTAAAAATAATGAATAAATGGTTAAAATACCTTAACGTCTAGCTTCTGCCACTAGTAGTACAAATGTAAACCAAATTAACCTATTAAGCATTGACATTTTATAAAATATTGAGAAAATTGTTGATGAAAGGGTGCTTGAGTTCATCTGATAGGGTGACAGGGGCACGTCTTCAAGAAAAGATTGGGAATCACTGCTCTGGTGACTATTTTACAGCAGCAGGGCGGAGTACGTAGAATTGAAATAAAACAAACTACAGTGTCCATGTACAACTCCGTTCAACATTATAGCTCATTTATGTGTTTTTAATAGTTTCCGTACAACAATGAAGGACTATGGCACAGAGGAATAAGCAATATCTTTGTTGTTCTTGTTAAAATGATCAATTATTTGTTGATTCTGATCTTTTAATGGGATTTGTCAACAATGAGAAAAATATAGGATATCGCCAGCCTCACCCTTTAACACTACAAACACAGTATGTCGTATTAGTGCAATGTTGGTAGGCAAGTTTGCGCAGGAAAAATTAGGATTGTCTACAATTGATTGATTGATTGATTATTTTTATTTACGTGTCATGCACAAAGTGCCCAACCCTCATGGGTTTATAAGACACCAAAAAGAAAGTACAGTTGCAGTGTACATTTTTTTTTCTTCTTCATTTCATACATAATTACAGCCCCTTTTACAGCTCAGACTTTAAACAGAACATTCTGCCTTTTCTCCCACGCTTTGCAAATAAAATCCGCAACAAAAAAGGTTCCCTTTCTAAAACACAACTCAAGTTTCTCATACTCGTCCAGCCAAAAGAAATCAGCATAAATAGAGGACATTTTAATAAAAAGTACATCTCTCAAGTCCTCAGAAACAAAACAGTAAAACAGAAAATGGACCTCACTCTCAATTTCACCAAGCTCACACACCTGACAAAGTCTGTCTTCCTCTGGAATGGCATTAAACCTGCCGGTCTCTAAAGCCAAAGGTAATGTTCCTGAACGTAACTGTGCACATAATGATTTTTGTCTTTTGTTTAAATTATACTTCACATATATTTCAACGTCAGCTGGGATAGGCTCCAGCCCCCCCGTGACCCTCAAGAGGATGAAGCGGTTAGAAGATGAATGACTGAATGAATTAATACATTTCAACATCATAACAGTTTTTTATGAGACAGTAAGTTCGTAATTTTGGTTACCATATATTGACAGACCACTTTTCCTTATACCTGAGAAACATATTATTCTTTAACTCCCGAATATTACTAACCTGTTATGAAAGATAAATGAAAATTCATTCAAATTAAATAAGGATTTCATCTCGTTAGTCCAGGGATGACCATGTAAAATGTCCCAAATAAAAATCTTTTTAGTGAGTCTCTGATCTGACATCCTTACACGTCTATTCCACAGTCAAAGCATTTCACATTTATGTCTGATGTTTGGAGGCTCCCATCCCATATCTCCACAAATAGCTAAAACTATTCATGGCATTCTTTAAACGGTTTTCTCGACCAAAATATCCTTTAATTTTGAACTGCTGTACCTGATTAGTCTGGAGGAACTCAAATGGAGAATATTATTGGTGGCATGTAAGAAATCCTTGACCAAGAAATGGCTGAAAAAAGAAATGCCTGGTACTGATAAATGGATTGACTTGGTTTATAATATCTTTGCAATGGAGAGATTGACTTTCAGTTTGAGAACCTAGAAGGAAATTTTTACTGAGAACTGGACAAAATGGCTGGAATATGTCTCAAACATAAGACCTGCCTTTGTCTGATAAGTATTATAAACACAGTGATGTGACTAGTAGCCCCCCACTAACTCTATATGTATGTCTTATTTCAACATTCTTGATCTGATGATCTATTTATAATCCTCATGTTATGACTTTACATCACTGTAGTTAACATACATTTAGGAAAGTTTGAGGATGTGAAATTCAGTGTGCCAATATTCCAAACTTAGAAAGTGAGCACGAGACCTTCTGTCACATCCTCTCCTTCCAATCTTTGCTGTCACTTTCCATTTCAAACAACATTAAACCAACTGTCTTTGAGTGTGTTTACGAAACTGAGGAAATCCTGACCTTATTCAGTAATGTAGCATTGGAATGAGGTTAAAAAAAAAACAGTAATTTAAAACACTTTGAATACAGGCTCAATGAAAACAGCAGTGAATTAAAGACAAAAGGCCACTCAGTAAATCATCGCTCGGTTGTGCCATGAACCTCTAACATCATTTAAAACCATTATGTGCTCCAAATAAACATATCTGTAAAATCTCCTCAATGCGCTGTTATTGGATACGGTGGTGTAAACAAAACATAGATACGAGAGAATAAAATGAGGCGAGGGAGAGACTCCAGTTTTAACAGTCAACAGAAACATGTTATTTCACCGCTACAATACAAGGAAACCCTCAAATAAGCCCAATCAGATGACATCATCTGAGGTTTCCACAACAAACCATTGCTGCAATGTCTATGCTGTGGTATTTTTCTTCCCCCCATTTGAGGTCTGTGAGCGGTACACAAGTGCACATTGGAGGACGTAATACACATACACACCCTACGCACAAACACTGCCATGCATCCGTGCACAAACAGACTCGCACCTAAAATTTTTAAGACTATCCTTCGGTTTTCTGCACCAAACAGCCCATCAAGTCCATTTCCTCTACTCTGGCATCTCCCCTCTCCTCCTCTCCCACAAATCCTCGGCTCTCCCACTAAAGGGAAAGAATGACGACATCCTCCCATTATAACCCTACTCGCTCCCCATTTCTCTTTCACCCCTTTCGCATCCCTCCCATCTCACTCCATTTCCTCCACTCTCCTCCTAATAAAACATCCATCTACGCTCTCTTTCTCGCTTCGCTTCCCTGCCCTGTCTTCTTCTCTCATGCGGTGCGGTTTCGCATCTCTTTGAAGGTAATTTATTCATTAATCTAATTCCTGGGGATCCATACTGAAATATCCATACATGCTGACAGATAATATGCCTAAAAATAGAAAAACTATGGAGGATATGCGAGTGAGCTCAAGTGGGAATTACCTGGTTTGTAAATATGATATCTAGCCTATAAAAATAGTCTGGTGACAACTGTCATATAAGTATCTTATGATATCTAAAGAGGAACAAGATGTGTCTAAACAGCATGTAAGGGAGTGTGGTGCAATATTAAAAAGGACCTTAAGATAATTTCATTTCCTGGTACATATAATAGGAAATATTAATAGCCCCAGGAAGGAGAGCACAGCAGTTGATAGTTGGATAAGAAGGTGACACTGTGCCAATACAAAACTTTGCTTAAAGTCTCTGTCCTTATCAGCTAAGCCTCTGAAATAAGTGCCCTTTGTTCATTTCTTTGAAAAATCAATAGCTGATCCAATTAGTTAACCTAGGCAGCATTAATTAAATTTAACCTCTACAGCAGGGCTGGCTTCGCCTTTACAATTATCAGCTTAGCCTTCTTAATTCAGATATCAGTTGAGGATCAGGAGGTATTGTGTACCGAGAGAGTCTCGGAGAAGTCCTCTTTCAACCTAAAAGGTAATGGCTAATTTAAAATGGTGATGAAAATACGCAACTTTATCCCTTTTTTTTATTAATGGAGCCTCTATTGCCTCACAGCTCCTCTTTCTGAACTGTGGGACTCTCACTCAGTGCTTTTCTCAGTGACTAACTTGGCCTACATTTCATAAAGCCTTTTCCCATATCTCCTCCATTATGGACAGCAGTGTGCTGATGAACTGGCCTGACTGTCTCGTCCACCTATTGAGGCCAGCATGACAAGATTCTGACTGGCATGCAACACACCCTGTGTGTCTAGAGAGAAATATGTGCGTGTGTGTGTGTGTGTGTGTGTGTGTGTAAAAGAGTATTTATGTACATTTACTGGGTAGAAAAAAACAATTTGTGTAAAAGCATAAAGTAATGCAAATATGTCAACACAAGTTTTATGTTTTAAGCTGTGTGAGTTTGCCTGTGTGTGAGTCTAACCCACTTTCCACCATGCCTGTGCCTTCTCTAGGGGTGTATTTGGGTGCCTGTGTTGAGCCATGCGTTAAGAACATTCCCACAGTAAATTATAAATGTGTATGTGCGTGCGCCTGTGTGCGTGTGATAGTAAATTATGAATGTATCGGGCTGCTGCAGGGGCAATGGGTCCAATGCAAACACGTGGCTCATGGAGCGAACATGCAAATGATGAGGTGGACAAAAGAGAAAGGTATATCATCCATAATCTTATTCAATTTAAATGTCAATTAAAATAAAAATCTGTGTCATCATGACGCAAATGTTTTTTTTGCCTACTCAAGAATGAGTGAAGGGGCTTATTATTTATTCAAGCGTGCTGTGCTGTTTTTCATATTTTACCTTAATTTAGAAACTCAAAGAGTTTGTTTAAAAGAGGCCCATCTGCTTCTACAGAAGCCTGCGCCCGTCCAAAAGTGCTTGTGTCAGCATGTTAATTAGTGAAAAATTGGCAGCAGAAAGTAAAGACTTTGTGTAATCATGAAGTGTGAGGAAAAAAAGATTGCAGTCTTAAGCTCTATTCATGCGGGACTAGTATTACCTAGGGACCTCGTGATTTAGAAACTACTCCTCACCCGTCTGTGTTTCGTGCGGTGCATTCACATGGGTTAAGCGAAGTCTGTATTTTACTTGGATTTATGATGTCAAGGCTCTGCGTAACATCTGTTTCCTGAACAATGAGAGCAGTGGGCTGTCAAAAGAGAGAAAATTTAATACACGTACAATTTGAGATTACACTCTTCTGATGGATTTGAGCTTGCTGCAGTGGGTCTCTATGCAGTGTAGCAAATCAACCTGAACCCAAAATGAAGTCAAAATGTTCATTTATAATTGCCAACGCAGCCTCCATAATTCTTGACTGGGGAAAGGCAGAAAAAAAGGTGTGACAAGAACATTAAACTTTGCAAACAAACAGAAGAATAAAAGATCCCGATTCGCAAGGAGCCAGTGTTATCATATGACCTTCGTGTTTAGCAAAATATGGTTGGTAATTAAAGCCCTATATTTGCAAAGTGCTGATAGGCCTTTGCACACGGGACTGGTGTTACCTGGGAACTTCTAGTAATTGGTAACAATTGCAGAGGATGTCTGTGATCTCAATCCTATGCCAATCTGCCATGTCCATATTTATCAAGTACAAATTCCACCACAAATTACCCACCATATTTCACTAAACACAGAGGTCATGTGATAATATTAGTCTTGTGTGAATCAGCATCTCAGTAATTTGTGGTCAGGTTTTTCTCAAGAATCATTCAAGCTGTGCTGGGAATTATAAATCAAAGCTTGTTTTTTTGGTCTGCTTTATTGACAGTAATAGAGATAGACAGAAAAGCTAAGGGAGAGAGTGGGGATCCCATACAGCAAAGGGCCCAGGCTGGACTCAAACCCTGTCCCCAGTGGTGTCCACTATGCCCAGTGAGCTACCAGTATGCCCATAAATCAAAGTTGGTTAATTCCTAAATCATGCGAGGCCTCCTAGTATTACTTTAAATATATCTTGAGATCAGATACATCCTCCAAAGCTAAGAAACTGTCTATACTTAAATCATGTGCTTTCAGCCGCATTGGAAAGAGTGTAATCTGCGGTGTCAAGCAAAGATTGGCACCGTGACAAACTTAACACAGCCAAAGGAAGGAAGCACCATCTCCTCAAAAGAGAATTGAGATCATAACAAGATCTGGAACATTTTGGCTGTCATCATGGTAATGTCACAGACTTTTTATGAGCGTCCCGCCCTTTCCAGTCTGGACTACAATTTTCATTTTGTTCAGATTTTGGCCCCTGGTTATGGATACTGACACTTTGCGGTCTGCGCTTTCATATCCAAATGAGCTTAATTTCAATGCGGTATGGGCAGATATGAACCATATCCCTGTAAATACCCTGTGGGTAATGTCACTGTGCCCACAAAGTTAATGTCCCATTCAGTGTCAGTGCAGTAGTATCCCTTCTAGTATTTTCGGGTAGGCATTCATGCAGGAACCATGATTGGTTAGTTCCGTTACGGTCAAGTATGACGTTGGTGTTACAACGCTGAAACCTCCATACATTCAGAGAACAGTTTATTAGGGACACCTTTCTTATTCAACTTGATAGTACTGCTTAATAGAGCGCTGCAGGGATGCTGGGTTTTTTTGTAGGCCGACCCAGAAGTTCACATCTCCATGGTTTCCTTGACAAATGCCAAGGGGCTTTTTTTATTCTGGATTATTGCAAAAAATAAAATCAGCTTATGATACTTACATGTGTTGCTCAGCAAGATAATCGCAAATGAACACTACTGTTATGATTTCTTTGAGCGTAAATTCAATCATCAGAAATAAAAAGCTAACATTAGCCTGTAAACCAACTACACTACAGTCTCATGACTTCAACATCACAACTACAAGGCTGTAAAGCCGTGTTCAATGTGATGCTGCTCTGCAGTCTCTTCTAGCCACTCATTAGCAACCTTCTTTTTAAAGATGCGTAAAAGCTTCTAAATTCACAAGTGGGGTATTTACTGATGTATTTTATGCCATAATACAAAACATGAAAGTCTCTTAAGCTTGTGTTAACCACAGGCATTATTTTGGGCATCAAGCCAAGAACCCATTCAAAAAAAAAAACAAAAAACCAATGACCTCGAGATAAGGTAACGGGAATTGCAAAAATGCTAATCTATTGCCACGTTTAAGGACTCGATCTTGCACCACTCTATATTAGGAGGTGTTTCTAGTATTGATTAGAATATCAGTGAGGGTTGGGATTTTCTATTCCTTTATTTGATTGTTGAAAGTAGAGCTATAACAGAAAAATAAAGAGAGGTAACGACATGTAACAAACATCCTCGGCCAAGGATGTTGTGGTTCAAGGCTGCTGGCTTAACCCCTAGGCCACTTCTCTGAGGATTGATTAAATACTAAAAAGACCTTAAAGTATAATGTAACACAGCTGAATAGCACCACAAACGGTGGTCTCTAAAGTGATCATAAAACTGATTCAAGACCTCTCTAAAATGAATTCAACAAAAACTGAACATGAAAACCTTCATGAAGGAATGATTGTGTCTTAATGTCATTGTCGCTCTCAACTCTTTTATTTCCAGCTTTGGACAATTAACTGATAATAATGTAAAGTGTGTTTTAGGGGTTCCCAATCCATGCCCAAATCAATCACATATGCTTCTTTTAAAAGCTGAAGTTTTCATTTACATTTTACATTTACTTATTACTGGAACAATTATGTATGCAGGGAACGGACAGACAGTATTTGTCTTGGTTAGGATGTACCTTTCCAACACTTCGCTATTTGCTGTGCTATCATGGTGCCTGCAGCAGAGAGCTAACTATAGTGGCAACATGTCAGGTCTGCTGAGACACATTCCAGCTCTCTCATTAAGCAAACACACACACACACACACACACACACACACACACACACACACACACACACAAAAATAGATGCACAGATGCATGCACACACAAGTAGACAAACACACAACCACACATGTATAGACAAACACCCACACACAGACAGCCCTACATACACAAACCCCTACTCCCACCCACCAGTGGTTAATTATCTAGCTTTGATTGCGGGCATGTTCGTCTCACATTGTTAATTAGAACTGTGAACACTTCATTAATTAGACCGAGCCAGTCCTCAAGGACCTGGGGAATTCCAGCACTACATCGGTGTGTGTGTGTGTGTGTGTGTGTGTGTGTGTGTGTGTGTGTGTGTGTGTGTGTGCCTTCTCACCAGTTTATATCGCTGCATGGGGATTCTACTGGTGTCAATGGGACTCCTTTTGGCTTCATCGCTGAACCTTGCCTCTGGCAGTGCTACTGCACACATCACGTGGGCCCATCTATATACACAGACACACAAAAAGACACACACACACACACACACACACAGACAAACAAATTAATACATTATGATGATTAAGACGCACAAGACAATTCATTCGTCTGAGCTCTGGAGATCAAAAATGAGTATGCAGAGCTAATAGCAGAACAAAAGCCTGTCTCACTTGTCGTTTTGGGTTTTCTTCAGAGCTCCACCTCTGAGGTTACACAGACAGCATTCCTGTGAAAACAAAAAAAAAAAGAGATGAATAAGAGAGAAGGAAGATATTTTCTTCCACTTACCAATATCCTTACACATGCTTACATCTAACACCTGCATAGAGCAACTGCATTGTGTGTGGCATTCGGTCAAATCTCCTGAGCTGTCTTATGTTAAAAAGGCAGCATCATTTTTAGCACAAAAACATGCTTCCAATATGATGCAGTTAAAGAACTGCACCTTTAACTTTAATCTGTTCCAGTGTGTTCTCCTCCTCAGTAAATCAGGATAATGCACACAACAAGACGATACCACAAAGTAGCTGACAAATAGCAGCATCTTCTTTTTTTAGGGGAACAGTGAGGCATAAATCATATTTAGTCATCTATCAAACCTATATTTGATAAAATAACGTTGACTCCAAACTACAGATTTATTGAAAAGAATGAGATTTCCAATTGGATCTTGCAAGGATCTGTCTTCGTCAGGTCAAAAATTTGACTAGGACCAAAACATTTTTCTTCTAAATAAATTTATACTTTTGAGTCATTTTGCAAGTGTTGCTCTTTTTTTTAACCGTGCTGCTTTAAACCTACAAGTAATGTGTGTATAATTACACTCCTTTCAAAACAAACTTTGTCAAAAAAGTTGAAAGATACTTTAGTAACTTTTAAATAAAAAACTTTTTGTCATACTTACTGAAACTGTCACAACATCCACACAACAGTACGTGAGACAGCCTGTGAAAAAAATCATGTACCTCCTACTTGTAGTGCTTCTAATGGCGTTTATTAGAGTCTATGGAGGCTGAAGGAAATCAACCTCCATCTGAATCAAGATTCTGTTACTGCATTGCCTATTTTTCACCTCAGATGTTTTCAGAAACATATTTTAGTGTACTGTCACACGACAAAAATTAAAATGTTTCCTCTGACCGGTGAGTGGTGCTTTGTTTTGGCTTGATTGTTTCCAATATGGTGGCCAGGTCACAAACTTTCTCATTTTACAGCTCAACAGTACACTAAAATATGTTTCTGAAACCCTTTAAGACAAGGAACAGGCAATTAAGTAACAATCTTGATTCATATTTGATCAGCGTTGCCTGGTATGACAGCAATTCACGATTATGAACATGAATGACAGCTGTGTTAAGGACTCCTCGGCTCTGAGTTTCTTACAGTCGCGTGTGGATATAGTGACAATATCAGCAAATATGACAAAAAGTTGTTAAGTTACCAACCACATCTTTATAGAAAAGTGACATCACACAAGGATTAATATGGTCTTACTGCTGTAAAGCTTCCTTCCGTACAGCGATCACACGACCACTGTTCACTGACGTCATCTGCAGCAACACCATAGCAACCTAAAGAAGGAGGTGACTGATGAAATTTAGAGACTAAGATATAACTATGTAAAATTCAAAATCTTTACACTCACTCAAATTCTGCTAAACAGCTTTACTTTAACCTTTTTCAATGAATCATTCACAGAAAACTGCAGACTTGACAGCAAATGGTAAGTCTATAATCGGTTATAAAGAACAGAATAAAATGCCACGTCCACTTTGTTTCCACAGACTTTCAACAGAAAGATGGTATTGTTTCATGCAGACTGCTGCAGTATTGCAGACTAAGTGGAAAAGGAGAGCCCTATGGTATGTGTGTCTGTGTATGTGTGTGAGGGAACGGTTGTGGTTGAGCAAGAAATGTAGACAACAAGAGGAAGAAGTACATTCATGCGACTTTGTTTATAAATGCATCTGTTTGTGTGTTCATCTGTGCATCAAAGAGCGCTTTGTACGACAGCCAGACTTGCACTGGCGTGACGGCATGCTTTCGTTTCAGACACTTGTGCAGCTAGCCCTTTGTAACCCAGATGACATGGCTGACAGTCACCGCAAAACATAAACAGTAGAATGAAACAGCCACTTTGTTGTGAGTAAATACTGTTTTGCTTAGTATTGGTCTGTGTCCTTGGTGCGGTAGAACAGCAGAAATGTTTTAGAAAAATATAAATGCTGGTGGCCTCCAATAGAAACAAATATTTTGAATTTAAAAGTAAGACAAATGTGATTCCTCTCAAAGCTGACAGCTGCTTAAAATCCATTCCTAGAGGTTTTAGACACATAAGCTGGGGGGAATTTTTATTTGTAAGAAACACTTAAAGTCTGTATGTGTGTGCATGTCTCCGTTCTTTTCCCCCACTATCCATCACCAAACCAAATATAAAATCCAAGCTCACCTCTCTTTCCTTTCCCAAGTTCAAATAACAGTGCGGGGGGAAAGCAGCATCAACTTGTACTTATTGTTGGTTCTCGAAACCAAACTTGTGGCTTTTTCATCAGTGTCAGATGACATACACTTCAGCTCCTACTCCCACCCTGCTGTACCTCCACACTCTCACACAAAGCAAGTAAATGCATGTGTAGTACATACGGTGTGCAGCAGTTAAACACACACACACAGCACATACATAACACCTAGACTCTCCAGAGTAAAAAATGAGGTGGGATCAACACTAGTGGCAGGAAAGTATGAGGGATTGAAACTGACTTAAGGAGAAGCAATGTCATTTTAAAGCTGTGGATTTGGGACAGTGTGTGAGACTTTCATAAAGTGTGTGTCTGCGTGTGTACAGCTCAAGATACTGGCAAAATGTGTATGGATTGGGAAAGAGATCTCGGGCTGTTAAAGTGTGTGAACGAGGGATTAAGATAATGTACAGCGTATCGCGTCTGTGTGTCCAGTGGAACAGAAAGGCTCTGGGGGTTTTTAAAGAGTGCGTGTGTGAGGCCTTGTTGCACTGGCTTGGGGCTTTTGGACAGGAAGTATGTGTGGTGAAGACAGAGGATTCACCCTCATTCGGCTGACGAGGGAAATAAAATACTCCAAACCACAGAAAGGGGGGGAGGAAGGGAAACAGAGAGGGGGTGGAACATTGAGACAGAGTCAGTGCTCAACCCCACTGACCCTCGCACAATGACATCAGAAAAACAAGCACAACATTTAGAAACAAACAATGTGGCTTGGTGAGGTAGGAGGTAAATAGATGCTTCCAGTATCAACCTTAGGACGCAACATGCTCTCTCTCTCACACACACACTTCTCTTTCCTTGTGCGTACATACTTGCATGGACTTGCAGGCAGCAGCCCTCGCAGTAGAGCAGAGGGGAGGTGCCATCTTCCTGCAGGAGAGGGTTAGTGGGAGTGGGGGGGTAGTTCTGCTCCCGGAAAGAAAAGCAGATCTCTGGTACCAGGGGCTTGGTCCTTCTCAGACCTTTACAGGGACGTGTGAGGCCCTCCATCAGAGATGAGGATGTGGAGGTGTCCTTAGCTACGATAGGCGTGTTGTCCTCTGCTTTGTCTTCAGCCTAGATAAAAGAATGTCATTGTCATGTTTTTCTTGAGAATTTCTTAATATCAAAGAAGGAGGCAGATAATAAAATATTTCCCCTCTTTACTAGTAATTAAAGTGGACAACCGTCACTGGATGGCAATTTAGCCCGTGGCAAATTACAGGAGCTGGGTCTGTAATAAGACAATGATAAGCTGCAGGAAAACCATGTGACGTTCATCACCAGCGGGCTTAGTATTATTTTCAATGCTACTATTATTCACTGGTAATTACTGAGCTATAATTTCATTATTTACTCAGACGGTTGCAAACTACTTAAATGTCTCTTTTCATGGCTATGTTTTCACAGAGAGCACAAAGAGCCTGATATTTTCAACAGAGTTGTACAGAATATATCTCTGCACATCATGACAGGCTATAACATTACATTACAACAGCTCATTTGATTAGCTAGCAGGGTTTTTATTTTCTCTAACATTGTATGAGTTGATTGATGGTACAAAGTGATCTATCAGGTTAACAAAATAACTTTATTTTTGTTGTCACACTGTGCACTGAGCTGATGAAACTGTGTTGGTACAGTAGCATAGCTCTATTCAAGAAATTTCAGAGAAACAATTTCGAAAATTCTCCAGGCTAGACTTAAACGAAGTAGTGTAATATAGGGCTGAGCTCAAATGTTTGACCATTCAGGTATTTGTGCGTTGAGCAGGAATTTGGTTTTGGTTCTCTGAGCTTGAGACAGCTGGTAAGAGTCCACGCAAACACACACAGTGACAGGTCTAAGTGTTAGCATCACACGGCTAACATTACTTATTAGTTAGTTATTAACCTCTGTTGCTGTGTCAGCTCGTGTTTACTGGGCAGACATTGAACTGACAGTTCAGCAGCTGTCTTCCAGTGCTGTGTCTAAATTGTGTAATGCATGCATGTAATGCTGTGTCATAATCAGTACCCACCCGCCAGCCAAAGCTTTACATATTCGCTGTTGATTACAAGCACAGCTCTGCAGCCCAAATAATTGTATTCAAGACAGCCCTAAAGTATTACTAGGCTTAGGGTAGAAAAAAAAAAAATAGACATTCGCTCCAGATGGGATTAGAGTCACTGACCTGTGCAGGTAAAATTGAAAACACCCCACCTCATGAGAAGAACTAAATCCTGTGGAGCTTAAGGAGCAAAAGCAAGAGTCCTGCTCTATGTGATCTGCAAGTATTGATTCTTACATCTACAGCTCGGTGGCTTGGTGATACAATCATATCTTAAAATGTGTTTACGCTCGTGTCTGCAACACATACAGGCGCTAATGAAAATGTTACACAGTTTGCAATCTAGCATCCATCAAATGACACAGGTTAGATACTTTTGTTGAACTCCACTTTACCTGATAATAGGGCATGAAGAGTGTGCACACAGCACAGTATGGCTGGATGGTGGCTGCATGAGCATTGTACTCCCTCTCCGCTGTGAAGCAGCTCTTCCTGTTCTGCCACAGGTAGATGAGGGGCTTCGCCCACGCCTCCATTTCCTGCTCCTCCTCCTCCGCCAGGCTCGCTTCAGGGGGCTCTGAGTGGAGATTAAAAAAAAAAAAAAAGCCTTACAACCTGGCAATCACTTATTTATTCA
Source organism: Epinephelus fuscoguttatus (assembly GCF_011397635.1). Taxonomy (NCBI): domain Eukaryota; kingdom Metazoa; phylum Chordata; class Actinopteri; order Perciformes; family Serranidae; genus Epinephelus; species Epinephelus fuscoguttatus. The sequence continues at coordinate 39,305,341 of NC_064754.1, read as the reverse complement.
ACTGCTGCTTCTTTCACTATGGCCTAGATGATGATTCATGCAATACAGAGTACAAATCTCTTGTCTGGTAGTTTGTTAATTAAGCCTGTTCTGAATGTGAAACAATAGTGTGCCCTGAATATCAAAAACACAGCATGCATCATTCTCACAATTGACTTCAGCGGTATTAATGGACTACTGCTAAATCAGATCCAATCCATCCACGGAGGTGACAATTTCCTCCAGTGACTTGAAAAACATTTTCAATGAATGGAAGCCTGTCTGTTTTTAAAATTACCCAAAATGATTAAGAGCTCTCATCATCATAAAATAGGCTTCTTGCAGCCATGGTCATTTCATGGTCATTTCTTACTCAGGGATAAACAACTAAAATGGCTGCTGAATTATTCATCCTTTTTCCACAACCATGGAGATGATGAATGTGACTGTGTGTGTATATGTGCATTAGTACTCGTTAATTGAGGGCTCTCCCTCCCACCCTGTTAAAACAAATAGAGTATCTGTCACTAGGTCATTTTACTGTGGTAGGCCTGAGAGTTAAATCTGTTTGGTTTATGCGTGCATTGACGTCAGACGAATCATTTGGGGGGACATAAAATGTGAAAAATGAGGAGGGGAGGGAGGGACCGCAGAGTGCAATGGTTCAGTGGTTATAAAAAGCTACGCTGTGGGAGAACATTAATGTTACCTGACATTACTTACTATTTAAAAGTTCGCTGTTAATGGTATTAAGGCAGCAACTCTATTCCTCCTGAGCCTAATTTCTTGCTGGCTATCCTACCTTTTAACAAAGAAAATGGCATAATTTTTAAAGTGTGGTGAACACTGGTTTGCAAACCAGAAAAAGAAAAGTTATGGCAACTGTACTGCAACCAGCAGAAGTCAAAGGATCATGGTTTCTGGCCCTGTGCCACCCACTATGCAGCACCAACCACAACAGGAAATGTCCCTGGGTTTTTTATTGAAATGAGCATGGCTCTTGGCTTCCAGCATGTGCATGTGTCACTGTCTGAATGTTTGGAGTCTTTTTAAGGCTAAACCTTTACGATACCTTTCAATGAACTGTGCGAACTGTGTGTTTGTGAGTGAGTTCCCACCATCATCGCTGGCAGCCTGTTGTTTGACAGCAGTGGGTACAGCCCTTGCAGTAGGTTTCCTGAGTGGGTGACGCCAGCTCTTAGTGGTCCTCTTTACTGACAGAGCAGGGTACTGGCATGAAAAGGCATCGTTGAAAGGCATTAGTGTGCAAATAACATATGCTTTTATCAAACGTGAGCAAAAGACTGAATTCGTATGATGTGGAAAAGAGCACTCACTGCACAAACCTCCCCAGGTTCCAAGCCTGATTCATCACACTCGCAGTTTCTTGTATCATTTTCCTCCTCTTCTTCTTCTTCTTCTTCTTCCTCCTCCTCCTCTTCTTCTTCTTCCTCCTCTTCTTCCTCCTCCTCCTCCTCCTCATCAGATGACTCACTACTGCTCTCTCCCTTGACGCTACCTTGCTGCTCTACCTCTTCAACATCAGATCCCCCTTCTTCCATATCAGACACCCCATCCTGCTCTCCTCCTCCTATCCCAAGAGGTGAAACAGCAGTATCTGAGTGTAAACTCTCCTCTGCCTCCCTTTGCCTCCCTAGCTCCCTGCACAAGGAAAGGGCTTCAGACCCATCTGCTTCCCCTCTATGGAGCTCATAATCTCCACAAAGCCCCAGGGGCTCAACAGCACCAACTGATACCAGCGAGGTGGGCTCGAGCTGGGCCCAGGTGAGAGGTCCACCTTCCTCTTCCTGGTTCTCTGACTCTCGGAGGTCTTGCTCCGCGTCCTCCAGGTCTGTGACTTCTTTGCACTGAGGTTCAGTCCACATGGTGTAAGGTAGAGGGTCGTGGGTGAAGTCAGAAGGGAGCTCTGGGTGCAAACTCTGGATGAGTACTGCAGGACCCTGGGAAGTGAAGTTTCTCCAGATGCTGCTGGAGAACGGTCTGGGCTCCATGTATGGGTTCTCGGAAATACAATGCGAAGGGGAGTATGTAGTGTGGGGGTGGTGGAGTTGTAATGCTGAGTGACTGTCACTGTGAGTGCATACTGGAGGGGAAGGGGTTGGGGGATTATTGTTTGAGGTGCCAGTTAAAAGAGAGCCAGAACTGCTCAGACTGAATACACTGTCTCTTTGAGCTGAGTCCTTTGAGTTATCTTTACTTGCTAACTCTGGGAAGCTGTATTGCTGCTCTGTTTGAGGTGCATTGCTCTGAACTAGCTGGCGAGGGGAAGCACCAGTCTGTCCAGTACTAACATTTTCCAGCACTGAGTGATCCTTTTCTGCAGCAATTCCTGGCATTATTAGCATTTCCTGGACAGCACCAGATGTTATTTTGTGCATAGCATTGGTAGCTAAATGAGCTGTGTTTCTTTCTGAACCAGACGCTGCTGCTCCTTCGCAATTATATGGAGACTCTAAATGCCATTTGTTGGTATATTCGACAGTAAGAAGCTCTTTCGACATCATTAGGTCAGTTTCCCTCTCTTCCTGTTTGGCTCCATTTGAGGACGGAGAGCCGGTTGGCGTCTCCCGCTGAAGCACAGGTGCAGCCTGGTGACTGCATGATGTAGCTTTTGAAACGCTGGTTAGCCCATCATCGGCTGGGGTGAGGGAGGGCATCTCTTGGATCAGCACAGGTGGCAAAGGGCAGATTCCAAACTTATCTGCTGGCTCAGGAGTGAGTTGTGGCATATCCACTGCATTCCTCTGTAGCAGAGGAGGGAAAAGATTTTCCTCAGTGCTGTTTTTTTCTAAACTGCAGTTGTGTCCTGAAGGGAAGAGGGAGCCACATGATGTGTAACTATCCCCCTCTGCTGGCTCAGTTTTGAGATCATAAAGTGCTTCTGTGGTGGAGTGTGGATTGATGTGTTTGGGATCAACAACAGTGTCCATTTTCTCTGCTTTAGCAGTGTTGTTAGTGTAATTCTCAGTACTCGTGTCCATGCTACTGTCAGTGTTTGGTGCGAGGCATAAAGTGTCTTCTCTACATGAGGAACTAGATGTCTGAGCTCCAGAGTCAGGGGGGCACAAGCTCATCTCAGTCTCAGCAGAAGTGCTTGTTGTGTGGGAAAATGAGCTGAGTTTGTTGGCCTCAAGGGGAGAGACTCTGCTAGAGCAGTCCTGAGATGTTGAGAGGTCTTGTGGTTCAGGAGAATGACACCTTGACTCATTAATTCCTGGATACATCTGGGTAGCCTCAGGCGACTGCCTGAGTCCTTCAGGACTCCTGTTCATGACCCCTGACCCTGAGAGCTGCTCAGGGTCAATGTGAGTGATCGTCTCTGCCTGGAGGTTGTTCTTCACAGGGGAAGCAGGGGAGGGACTGGGGCTGCAGTGAGAGTTATGGGATGGCTCCTTATTTGAAAATCCCAAACTATTACTCTCTACACGATTTACCTTGACCACACACATCTGTCTGCAAGGACCTGTTGAGGATAAAAATAAAATCAACCATCAAGCAAGCAAGGACAGTAAAAATAATTTCATAGGTCTCACTCAGTGTCGGGCAGTAACGCGTTAGTAGTAAGACTTTACTGTCTTGACATTATTACATTTTGCAGTAATAACATTACTTTTCCCTGTAACAAGTAGTGTTATTAATTAGTAATACATTTTCGGTAATAAGATTACAGGATATAATTTGTCACAACCTTGCAATTGTAGACTCTTTGCACTGCAAAAAACACAATCAACATGAACTGAAGGAAATACAAACCACCATGAGGATGGCTGTAGCCCAACACTGGCTAAACAGCCAAAACTGGAGTTTAAATATGACAACAGGCTACAAGAAACAAAGAACGAATGAAGCTTGTGGCTGGATGTGAGGTGGATGAAATGTTGCCTATCACCAGGATTGATTCTCTGTCTTTCAGACAGATCCTTGGGAAAAATTCAGGTTAGAGGCAACAGAAGACCCCCAGGTAAAAAAATGTGTGAGCTATCTAATGTTAGCCTTAGCTGTGCTTATCGGAGGAAAAAAAAGTAATGACTGATAAAACTTTGAGTAACAAGCTCAACACAGACAGACAAACTGTCTTTATCATGCACACACATACACACACGATCACCTCTTACCAGCAAGCTGAGCAGAGTTATGATTCTGGTTGTGCTTTGACTCAGCTTCCTTTTTCTTCTCTTTCTCCTCTTTCCCCCTGCAGGTTGTTCCTGCCACTGACCGGCGCACCTTGGGCCCGGGCGAACCGCCCGAGCCTTTTCTCTTGCTTTTTGTCAAAGCTGAGCTGTCATCCAGGCCAATGGGCTCCTCAGTGGTTCTCAAGCGCTTTGAGCGCATACGAGAGTGGGTGCTGCTGTAAGAAGGGCGAGAAATCAAAGAAGATCCAAAATCAAAACCCTGATTAACGCTGACAAACGAGAGCAAATGTGGAATTTTGTTATTTAGGAGACAATGGCATTTGGCTTTTGCAGCTGTGGCAATATTTCTGGCCAAACGCACTATGTCACTAGCCAATGCACCAGATCCACTATCACAGGCACCATCACCACAATATGTATCTCTGAATGTTGTGTGGGAAATGTAATTGTTTTTTAAGTAAATGTTCTTTTCCTAATACAAAATTAAATTTGATCTTTACTAACACTGATGAGGACTGTTTATCATACAAATTATCACGACTCCTACTCCTGATTCAAACCCCACCATCACCATTAGCTGCAGTTCACTACTCTCATTAATAGTATGGCATAGAATACAGATATAATGCTGTCTGAGGCTACATCCGCGATAATCGTTTTTGTTTTAAAATATATATCTACTGCTATGTTCAAGAACAGCATCAACATTACCCTGGCATTTTGGAACCTCTAAAACAGAGACCTTCACAAACATGGCTGCCCCTATTTTAGTTCCAAAATTCTAGGGTTGTGTTTAAGTCTGGATGGGCGGAAACTGACTTTTAGAAACAATGACATTCACGTTAGCTTACGTCTACATATCTTTGAGATTTCACTTTAACTTTTGCCATCTCTGTAGTATTTCCTCTAACTAAGCAACCAACTGCAGTTGGTCAATAGTCATGTGATATGCATTTTCAGGCATGCTAGTATGGACTGAGGTTAATTCTGAAACAGTGCTAAAATGCCCGTGTGTACAGATTGTTTTCATTTCAAAATGAAAAAGTATTAGTGCAGATGTAGCCTGAAGGTAAATACAGTACCCTTTATTAGTAGGCTTGTTCTTCCGCCGCCTCTGTAACCAGCTCTGCAGCTCCGGTGTTGAACTCGGAGTGGCAAGTAGGTGGTCAAGAGGTGCAGAATCTTTGCCCAGCATCCAGTTAGGGTACCGGTCAGGTTGAAAACGTTTCACAAAGGGTTCCATAGATATCTTCACCATGTCCTTGCTACATGTGCACTGGAGGAAAGAAAGAGGAGGGGGACAGGGGGGAGTTATATCTGCTTGGGAAAAGTACAAAGAGGCCTTCTGGAGTTCACTTTTAAGGCTAAATTATAATACTGTTCTGTTTGATTCAGTATGACTTTATACCATGAAATTAACTGTATTCAAATCTGACACCTATTTGTTAGACTTCCCAAAGACATAAGGTGTGCGAGGAAGACTCTCAGCTGAATGTTACCTGTGTGGCCACTTTGCCATAGTCTATCCAGCGCACAGTGGCAAAGTTGGTGGACTCTGCACAGTTGAAGCCATGATTGAAGCCAGCATGGTAGCCATAGGGGAAAGTGATCATGAACTCTCCTGCTTCCTGAGTAATCTTTTATGATAGGGCAAGAGAAAGACACAGAAGGAGGATTGTTTTTTTCCCATGGAGATCACTGCCACTGAAACTGTACTGTCCTTTTGGTTTGCAAACATTTCCAAGTAAAAGAAAAGAATTAAAATAAGCCACTGCAAATTTCTGCAATCAGTCAAAACCAGCACTGCTAATTTTACTGGCAAGAAAAGCTGTTTCCAGGAAGTTGGTAAATAAAGGGAGTATAAACGCTGAGAAGAGGAGGACAGAGAGTAATTTTCAAAGGGGCTAAGAGCCTACCTTATCAAAAGGAATGCCATACTTCTTCAGTATGGAAGGGGAGATTAGAGTCATCTTGTGACGAAGAAAAGCCTCACACCCCTTGAAGCTGTTAGGAAAGAAACCTGACAAAAATATGCACACACACGCACACCATTAACATGGAGTGTAAGCCAACAACAACACCAACACACACACAAAAAACATACATGAATAAAAAGCCTGACTAAAAAGCTAAGTGACAGGTGGAGTTTAGTTTTTTTGGTTGCAATGCAACCTTTATTCCCAGGCGGTCAGGTCTATCTTGTGTTTTAACTTGTTTCTATTTTAATCCTTCCACAACATCTATGCACTTATATGTGTTTATGTTTATACATATGTGTCTGTCTTTGTCAAACACTTTGGTGCATTTGTGGTTGACCCTTTTTTCCCATGTTTGTGTGTCTCTGTGACAAAAGGGACAAACCATTTTTTAAACTGGTCCAGTATTGAGTAAGACCGCTGCAGCCATAGTGATGAACAGGCTGCAATGTAATCCCTATGGGCAACTGTGTACTGTCAGTTTACGTCCACTAAAAGTGCTTGTTTTTGCTACAGACAGGCTCAGATTGTTGTTTTAGTTGTCTGACATTATGGAAAAGGCCCTACCAAGAAATGAAACACTTGTCCTTACTTTCTGCTGATCTGGTCTGTTTGTTAGAGTGTGTGACCAAGTCTCAGTCAAGGAGAAGTCTCATTCTGAAATCTCACAGACTTCTCCACATTGTCCAAATCAGTTAAGTAGTCAGCCATGACATTGAAAATCTAAGCTACACTTTCTGTACTCTGACACAAAGCAGTTTGTACGCGGACACATCAAACTCTTCCAGGCACTCTCCAAATGGACAAACTGACAATGTGCAATTGCAGTGGTTTAGGGGTAGTTGACGAGGTGGATGTACGATTAGGTAGATGGGTAGGTGGCTATGCTGTAAACACTCAGACAAAGACGTTGGTATATCCAGTATACCCATGTATACTAGGGCTGGACGATATGGACAAGAATTCATATCTCATATATTTTCTGAGATGTCACAAGCACTTTCATAAAAACAGACTGATCAAAATAAAATGCAAAGAGAGATTTTTTCCCTGTTTGAAAATATACAGCTGCACAGCATGTAAATAAAAAAAATTAGATATAGCACTGGAGCTTAAGAGGTTTAAAGGTTTTTTTAGCACAGGCCACAAAACTATAACATCAGTATAAAAGGATCAAGTAGAGCTAAATCCACTGTAGTGTGGAACAATTAAAAATCTTTGTGGGGGGGAGTTCAAAAGTTGCTTTCCATGGCCTCTCAAATGAATCTAGTACTGGAAATGATTTAAAGCTTTTTATTTATTTAGGCTATTAATCTTATGTATGCACAGAGCATCAACAGAGAGGCTGAGGGAGGGAAGGAGCGAGAGACACTGTCTACTTTACATACATCTTGTAAATGAAATGTATGTGTTGTCGCTGCATTTTTTAATTACATCTGTCGTCTGCATCCAGGCGCTGTCTCAGTGTCACACAAAAGACTATAACTACAAAGAAGAACAGTGATGCGCTATGATCCACTTCACACACAAACTAGCAAACAAACGCTCACTGACACAATCAAGCGGCTCTGTCTCCCACACATGCAGCGCAGCACTGGATTGCACTGCAGTAATGTCATTCATCTCACAGACTGATTTAGCATAGCACGTGCAATGTCACATTGCAGTCTAACAGACAGATTAAACAGAGGAGCAGCTCTTTGTCTCTTTTAGTGTTGCTGGAGAACTTGTGAGTGAGTGAGTGAGTGAGTGGGTCGGAGCTGTAGTTGGTATATCGCCCAGCCCTAGTGTACACCCTCCATTGCCCGCAGGGATTACATTGCAGCCTGTTTTGCTGCTTTGGCTGCAGTGGTCTCTCTCAATACTGGACCAATTTCAGACAATTGTTGTTTCCATTAGTCACTTAGACACAAAGAAGTGGGAAAATGGGGCCCAGGTTAAAAAATACCTTCGTTTTCCTTTAAGTTCTCACCCTTTATTGCTTTACATTTATCCAGTGAGGTAATCAGCACTGTCATCTAAAACCTTATAGGCTTATTTAACATTACATTTTACACACAATTATATAGTTCTAAATGTAATCATACACATTTCAGTTTATTTAGTCTACTAATGCTTGACAGTATGGATTTCCCTAAAGTGGTTTGTCAATACATTAAGCATCTCTGCCTATTTACATCTCTCCTAACAGCAGTTTTTGCATGTTTGTAGTCAGAGCTCATTAGCATGCTCCATCTTGAGCTTTGCCATTACCTCCAGTGCCCTCTCAATGCTGAGTTTAATTTATGTGCTGTACTTTGTTGTTTAGTGCAGACCTGCTTCTGTATGCTGCGATCGTTATTTAATAATTATTTAATTTCCTCTCCCCGCCTCCATTTATATGGAGATTACAAAGAGAATATAAATTATTCTTTTACCTGTAGCCAGACGCTCTAGTCTCTTCCCGTGCTCCGGGGGGATGGCATACCTGTTAAAGACAACACATATTAGATACGGGGCCAGACAGAATTATTTTTGACTGTGGATGTGGAATTCTGAACATGTACTGTTCATTATGCCAACACTGAAGCATACAGTTTAGCCATAATGAACACATTGTAGCACACACAGTTGCAGACGAGTTTTCAGGAGAAGCCTTTACAATTTCAAGACTGCCATCAAGTGGTGGATACAAGAATCATAGCAATAAGGCTGATTAACCTTTTCCAGTACTGCACCAATAATAAACATATAGAAATTCTAACACGCAGAAATGTTGTTATCCCTTATCATAAATGTCTCTTTAAAGTTTCTGTGGAAACCTTCATATAATCTGCTATCACTTTTCTTCTAGAATATTTGATGTGTTCGGTCTCTGTAGCACTTCATTTCAAAATGTGAAGCCTACTTTCATCTATGATAGGGATAAAACAACCATCACTGATTGCTGTTGAGTTAAGTATCTTATTGACCTTATTCTGTGTTGTCTTGTGTCACACTGCTGACGCAATCTGAATTTAAACTTCCCAAAGTTCCCGGTGAGAAACCTTGGGAGCGTGACAGAACTCCCTCAAGGTTTGACTAGGCATTCCATTTGACTAGCACCATCCGCCCTCAGGTCTGTGGCATTTCTATCATCATATCACCTGTCAGCTTAACGGAGCAGGGAGAGACAGGATGAGAGGGAGAGGCAACCTCAGGTGGAGGTGACATGGGGAGTTGGAGGGGGTTGGGGATTGAGAAGAGGTGAGAAAGGTGCATCTTTAAGCTGCTCCCTCCAGGGATGAGATGTCAAAATAGCAGCGAGATGAAAGAGTGTACGCCAGTGTGTGTGTGTGTGTGTGTGTGTGTGTGTGTGTGTGTGTGTGTGTGTGTGTGTGTGTGTGCGCACGCGCGCACAAGTTGATAAGGGTATGCATGTGTGTGGGTACTTGGATCATCAGGCTGCTCTTTGTGAGTGTGTATGTGTGCGTGTCTGTGTTTCTGTGTATATGTGTGTCACTGTCTGGCTGTGACACTGATCCCTGTGGGGTTGCAGGGCTCACTGCTCTAATGAGCAGAACTCCCTCCAGGGCAAGAGGGAGAGAGAAATGGAGCAAGCCAAGCTGACAAAGAAATAAAAAGCAAACTCCATTTTGATCTACCTGCATTCTTCACCTCTTTTCTTACACTGTAGTATTTTAACCTGAACCTCCTTAAAAGGTTGCTGCTGCTCTTCTATTAAAGAATGCACACGCTTTAACAATCAGATCTGTGTAGTATACGGTACATTCTGTGATTGACTTAATCGTGTTACCATGTACTCTGGTCAGGCTTGGGTGATGAATACATGGAACGGTGTCACATAATTAGGATAGAAAAAAAAAAAAAGGTACTGTATTTTGTTTAGTGCCAGAAAAAGGTAAACTGTTTACTGTTTAGTACAAATGGCAATTATTAGCAGAATTACAATTTTAAATTACACTTTGTGGAGTTGGCATGTTCTCCACGTGACCGTATGGGATCTTCTCCAGATTCCTCCCACAGTCCAGAGACATGCAGGTTAATTGGTGACTCAGGTGCCCTCAGGTGTGAGTGTGAGTGTGAGTGTGAATGCTTGTCTGTCTCTATGTGTCAGCCCTGTGATAGTCTGGGAACCTACCCAAGGTAAACCCCACTGCTCGCCAAATGTCAGCTGGGATTGGAGTTACAGATAACGAATGAATGCATGAATGAATGAAAGGATTTAAAATAAAGAAGGATATACTACTATCCGTATACATTACAACACTTCACAAATCTCACACAAGACTTGAGTGAAGCCATATTTAACAGTTACCAGTTCATTATCAAGGCCTCTCTTAGCTCAAATTAGAGTTACCACATCACGCTTTTATGCGTCCGCCAACCAGTCATGTACGGTTTACACCCATGTCTGTCCAGATTTATATGTAGCCATGACAGCTGACAAAGCTTTGTGTATGGATGGTGCTGCAAAGAAGCTACATATTCTAAAATCTTGATGCTTCACACACAGCACAGAAGATCTATGTAATCCAAGGTGAGCACCCAAGATGAGTGACACCAATTCAGTATCTGCCCAAATGTCTCTTCTGTTCCTGAGCTATGACATTAAATAACGAAAGAAAAGTGTTTTGGCAGAAAATTATGATGTCACAGTGAAGTTGACCTTTAACCTTTTGGTTATAAGTTGTCATCACTTCATCATTTTAACTTATTAGATATTTGAAGGAAATGTTGTCATTCTTCCAAAAACATGTTTTGTGAGGTCACGGTGACGTTAACCTTTGGCATCCAAAATCTGATTAGTTCATCCTTGAGCCCGAGCGGGCATTTGAATGCCACATTTCAGAAAATTCCCTCAAGGCGTTCTTGAGATATGAGAATAGGACGGATGGACAGACAGACAACCCTAAAACAAAAAAAAGATGTAATCAGATTATTGATACACTACCCTGCACCTGCGCAAGCATTCCAGTACTTTGAGAGTTTCACACAACTCCACTCTGGTCTTGAGTGAAACCCTAGCTAACAGTTGCCAGTTGATTATTATAGCCTGTTTTCTGGTGGAAATTTCACCAGTATTTTATATCTAAAGCTGAAGAGGGGAACAACATCACAGTACAGTGCAACTTTGTTTTCAGGAAGTGAACATCGGATTTATTTAAAATAGTGTATGTATTAAAGGGAAATTTCGGTTTATTTCAACCTGTCTCCTATCGTCCTAAATTTGTTTCAAGTGACTAGTGACATAAAAATAATAGTTAGCATGTTAGCCGTTAGCCTAGATACAGCTGTAGCGTCAGACCTGTTAAAACGTAAGTGAACGGGCAACCTTCAAGTGCAAAGTTAGTCCACTAAACAAGCTTTTTTTTCCACAAAGACCGCCTCATATCGTTAGGATAAATGTCAGAGAACATATAGAAAACGACATGTAAACGTGTTGTCTTACCTTACCGGTGTGCTGCCATGTTTGTTTACCATCTAGCTCTGCTTTCCAAAGCGCGGCCGAAATATATCTCGCGAGCTCTAGATAAAGCCCAGCTGGATACTACTCCAGGTGGAGGTGTGTCATCCTTGGTCACATCCAGACCTTGAAAATAAGGCTGCAACCGGTCCCATTCCTTGCAACAGAGGCATTCCTCTTCTGTGGGCCCTGGGGCACAGCATTCACAGGTACACCACCAATCTCCAGAGCTACGCAGCCTTGCAGCAGCCATTCCTCCTCTCTCGTCCTCTACCTGTTACGTCTCTGTCTCTCCTCCTCTGTTCTTCAATTTCACGAAGCTCTTCGTCAGTGTATTCTGGCTCAAATAAATAAGGGCGGCCATCAAACTCTGAAAAATCAAATTCCTCCTCCATAAAGTTGAAGTCTGGCAAAAAGTCAGCCATTATTCTATAAATCTTTCATAAAATAAATGAATGAACCTTTCAGGCTACTGTCCGGTTCTGCCTTCCAGCTGTTGCTGCTTGTTCTCGCAAGATTTCAGGCACAGTATGAGATCGCTGCTTGCTCTCGCGATATTTTGGCCGCGCTTTGGAAAGCAGAGCTAGATGGTAAACAAACATGGCACCACACCGGTATGGTAAGACAACACGTTTACATGTCATTTTCTATATGTTCTCTGACATTTATCCTAACGATATGAGGCGGTCTTTGTGGGAAAAAAAAAGCTTGTTTAGTGGACTAATTTTGCACTTGAAGTATGCCCGTTCACTTAAGTTTTAACAGGTCTGACGCTACTATGCGTCCCTGCTGTATCTAGGCTAACGGCTAACATGCTAACTATTATTTTTATGTCACTAGTCACTTGAAACAAATTTAAGACGATAGGAGACAGGTTGAAATAAACCGAAATTTCCCTTTAAAGTAAAACAACATTTTTGTCTGCCTTGTAAAAAGAGCACATTTTATTTTTGATTTGTAAACTGCACTATGTGGTCATGTGTTGTGCACTTTTATTGTAGAGTTATAGGCTGCTGCCTGAATTTCATTCATTCATTCATCTTCTAACCGCTTCATCCTCTTGAGGGTCGCGGGGGGGCTGGAGCCTATCCCAGCTGACATCGGGCGAGAGGCAGGGTACACCCTGGACAGGTCGCCAGACTATCACAGGGCTGACACATAGAGACAGACAACCATTCACGCTCACATTCACACCTATGGACAATTTAGAGTTACCAATTAACCTAGTCCCCAATCTGCATGTCTTTGGACTGTGGGAGGAAGCCGGAGTGCCCGGAGAGAACCCACGCTGACACGGGGAGAACATGCAAACTCTGCACAGAAGGGCTCCCACGCCCGGGATCGAACCGGCAACCCTCTTGCTGTGAGGCGAGAGTGCCTGCTGCCCGCTGCCTGAATTTGCTTACTGAAAATAAGTTATTCAAAAATACACTGCACAGAGGACACATTTTTGATGCTAAAAATCTCGGTTTCGTGGTTTTCTAAGGTTACATGGTTCTGTTGTCTTACAGAATACACAAATTTGTATTAAGAGATGAGAAATATCAGTGAGATTACTTCTATTTAAACTTGTCTTTACTTGCATATTTGATGCTAAGGTACTCCAAAAGTAACAGAAAGTAATCAAGTCCCCTTACTTTAACATTGTGATACTTGGATTAGGTTACTAACTATGTTTTTTTAAAAGACAATTAGTAATGGTATCTCAGAGCACTTTCCAGTCATTACTGTGTTTTCTATGAAATTCAAACATGATAAGTTTACAACTTTAAACTGTAAATGTTATATCTATACCTAAAAATCTGCCATTTGGGCAATTAATTTCAAGCACAGCTTGACTTCTCTTGTCATGTCTTGCTTAAAGAGTAACTTAACGGGGCATTGGTGGCTTAGTGGTAGAGCAGGCGCCCCGTGTACAAGGCTGTTGCTGCAGCGGCCCGGGTTCGACTCCAGCCTGTGGCCCCTTGCTGCATGTGTCATTAGTAAACATAGCATCAAGTTGTTATCTGCAAAAACATTAAAAGATTGAAAAAAAATGCAACTGACAGAGTAGGAGGAATAGAAAAACCCACCTCTTCTAGTAATCACTAATTTTACAGTGTTAATCAGTGTTTGAGGTAAACTGACAAAAAAACTGTGTTGTATATGATTGACTGGATTAGATACTAAATTTTGCCTTGCTCCACTGCACAGACAAAAATGATAGCTTTGAAGAAAATAAACCATATGCTTATGCCCTTGGAGAATAACAAAGCCCCATACACACTCCCTCCCTGGACATCTCCCCTGCTGCATATGTTGTTTCTTTTCTATTCTGACTGGTGTATAGATTCTCCAAAGTAAAGTCACTTATTGCAGGTAACCCCCTCATCAGTGTGCAAACAAGCACTAAGAGAACAAAACCCGAGGGCCATATGCAACAGAATGGCTGGGTTAATCGAATGAGACATATGACATTATATGTAACTCACCATTTAAATCCACTTTAATCATGAAATAGATCTAAACAGAGAGTGCCAATGATGGATTTTGCAGAACTGATGCAAATATGGATACGCATTATGGAAAGGATATGCATCTCCATCTCCAAATCTTTTCCACACATACTACGCTCTAGGCTCACACATAACACATGACAAGATCGGAAATACGACACAGACCTTAGAAGACTAGTGAAGAGATCCTTAAATGAAAAGCTTTTACATAAATATGCAACATATATAGACATACTGAAGCGGCTAATGGTTGGCTAAATACTCCAGGATCACTCCAGCTGCCTGTGTGCTGCCTTTACTACACAACCAATCTTTTTATTTGATTTAATTTGATTACTGCCATTTCAAATGACAGCTCTGTCATAAAAGATGAAACTTTTAAAAGGTTAAATAGTCAGAATAACACAAAAAAGCAGGAGGGCTTACTTCCATTTTGGTCACAAAGGAGGGGAAGAAGAATAAAAGCCACAGAGATCAGACCCTCAATAAGTTGAGTTAATTGTAGTTAACCTGCATGAGTTTCAGTGGCAGCGGTGAAAACTGTACTTGTCAGCATACTTTTTACTCTTACTTGAGTAGGTTTTTAGAGAAAAGTCATTACTTTTAATCCATTACATTTGGATACATTCATCTCACTAATTTTATTTATTTGTAGCCTATTTCATGCATTCATCTACATCCTGTTAAAAAGACAGGTGGTCAGCTGGTCTGAGATCTACAGGCACTCTGTCACCCTACTGCAGCCAAACCTCCACATGACTCAGTTCAAAGCAGCGTAAGCTACTGAAGCAGGAGCATAGTAGCGCTAGCAGCTGATATTTACAGATAATGTACTGCACACAGCGCAGCAGGCTCTGGTTGTGAACGCTGGTCTGAAGTCAGTACATCACAGAATCATGCTGACAGAGAGCAGTAGCCTAGTGAATTTGGTGTGCTTATGCTAATATGTTTAATGATATTTACTAGGGATGCACGATATTGGATTTTCTGCCGACATCTGACATGCCAATATATAACAACTCATTTGGTCGATAAATTATATCGATATATCCACTTTTTTCCCCACCAGTTTAGTGATCATGAAGTGTCGTCTATAGTGTACTTAACATCATATTATGCATGCATACTCTTATCATGATGGTCCACCAGCAGATGGAGACATGAATGTAATCAATGTATCAATGAATGTAATATTTAAAATAAGAAAAAGCATGTTGGCTGATTCTGTTCATTTTAAAGCTGATTTTGGCATATACCGATGACGTACCGACATTGGCCGTGTTTCCCAGTTCCAGTTAAGAAGATCTTAGCGCTAAGAGCTTCTTAAGAACGCTCTTAAGCCTCCCGTGAAAGAAAAACGCGTTTCCCAGATTCGCACTTAGCTTAAGAAGATCTTTCACTAAGAAGGAGTTGTAAGATCGAGCTCTTAAACTTGTCTTCTTAGCGACCAAACGCTCACAGATCCAGCCGCGTCAGGCACATTAATATTACACTAAGCAAGGAGATATTAAAACAGTGTGCACCGTATATATTTTGATCTATTTTATACTTCAGATTTATACTGTTTAGCATTAATTGGTGACACATCTGTATGCACATATGAGATAGTTTACCGCACCCAAAAAAATGCGTCAGCGCACAACAGAAACACATCCACCCTCCAAACCTGTGACATTTCACAGATATCAGGCAACTGACAGGTGTAACTGAGATCAGCTGGAACCTCATCAAGGGATGCTCCACCCGCTATATCTATCCTCTATATGAAGGCACTGCCACATCACACATGTGTGAGATACCATGGCTGCTTTACAGCATATTCTCGCTGCTAACCAACAGCGTCGCCGTGTATATGTAAATGCCTTTGTGCGTCAGCACTTCAGCCCACTCGACATGCTGTCAGACCGGGCTGTCCAAATTAAGTACTGGCTGCCCCGTGCTGTGATACAACGCCTCATCAACTTACTGTCTCCACACATCCGCACATACATGTCACATTAACTCTTTTACAACTGTCAGCGTGCTGCCTGTGTGTTTTCATATTTTATACCTGCCGTTTTGTCTGATTCTCAGTGTAGATTAATATAGTCCATAAATCTGTCAATTTTGTCCTTCCGTGAACTGGTCACGTTGAGATGATCATTAGCAGAGACACAACATTGATGAATGCAAGTAGGATACAATGCAGGTACTTAAGTTAATTTGTCCTTTCCTCCGTCTTTCATATTTTTGTTTAAATATAATACATTGCCTCATGATTCTCTTACCAAGACTACTTCTTATTTAGTTGTAGTCTTGTTTTCGTTAATGAAAATAAGTCATTAACAAATACTTATCATCTTAGTTTTTCATCAGAATTATTAGAACACAATACACACGAGCAGCAGGGAATTAGTGCGTTGATTTAGTTTCAGCACCTCAGTAGTGGACAGCTCCTGTTAAGAGCTTCTTAAAGAGCGATCTTAAGAGTGATCCTAAGAAGGGCATTAAAAAGGCATCTGGGAAACACTCTTATCTTAGCGACCCTTCTTAGCTAAGACGTTCTTAACTGTGCTCTTAAGTCTTAAGATCAATCTTAACTGGGAAACGCGGCCATTATCAGTACGTTGGCCGATACCGATGATGTGCCAATATTATCATGCATACCTAATATATAAACTCAGTATGTCATGCTTCAAAACTACTACTAGGCTACTCCTGCTTTCTGCTGTAATGTCAGCCTGACAGTGGGCAAGCAGTGAGCATTTACAGTGAGCAGTGAGTCATGCTCACTGATGTAGCCTGACTAAGAAAGACAGAAAAGCGACCTAATTATGCAAAATTAATAAAAACTACTTTCATTTCATGTGGACATAACTAATATGTTTCAACCAAAGATGGTCTTCTTCAGGACAAAGTGAAGAAGTAAAGATACCTGTATCTAATAGGCAAGTAATGATGAAATATCACAACATTATCTCCTAATTAGCCCGAATGAGTCATCAATGATATGTACACAACTTGCCGTCAATAAAATATAGGTGACAACAAGCAAATAATGGAGAGGATGACTTGGCATTTCATCAACAATAAGTACAAGTGTATGTTTACTTCTTTAAATTGACCTGAGTTAGGTCATCTGTGGATTAAATAATTACAGTCATATCCACTTCGAATAAAAGACTTCAGGAAAAAGTCAACAGTGTGCTGTTTTTTTCTTTTCTTTTCAACTCGAGATTTTTTCCAGTAAATACTTTTGTTCAAGCATTTATTTTGAGGACTAATTTTACCTCTACTTGAGTACTTGTTTTTACAAAGTACTTTTACTTGTGTGCAGTTTTCAGCTACTACCCACCTCTGTTCAGTGGCTATAGATATGAAATGTATCAACAGCAACACACATCATCCGTATCCCCAGAAAAGTAAGTGGACGTGAACATACAAGTAAGGCACTACGGTTCAACTAGTTCTGCCCAACAATTATAACACAGACTTTTGTGAAGATGATACACAGAGGCTATGTGACAGTTTTTCACGATCCATTTTGTTGTACTGGAATACATTAAGTTGCATATTTGTTGCTTTGTTATGTGTCTGTCCCCAAATCTCTGTCCCATACTCACCAGGACTTGGGCTCTCCAAAGTGGAGGTAGTTGATGCTGTACAGGTCCATATCTTCAGTGTGCCAGGAAAAGGTGGTCTTCCACATGCCAAAGTATAGATATGGAGTGTTAACCCCCTGGATGGATACACCACTGTCCTCCTCAATAACATCCAAGATAGAGTTCAGGTGGCCAATGTTCCACTCCTCCACGTCCTAGGATTAGAAACAACAGTTTGATAGGTTTAGTGATTTCCAGTGCCGATCGTGTAGATTGGTATTGCAGTTGATGATGGCATCATTAAATCCAATCAGTATCAGCTGCATAACATATAATTTAAGTCAATGTGTTCCAGGTTTGCCAGCTGTCACATCCCCCTATTGCTCTCCATTACAAACTATGACCATGTCCTAACAAGATGCATTGTGCAAAGGTGAAATATGAAGACAATTTGTAGGGGTTGAAAACTGGATTTGAGCTTCAGAAGCCTATTTGATTCAAGCTTGTGCTGCAGAAGTAGTCTGCATCGCCTTCGGTCCATTTATTCTTAGTGTCCCCACATTGGATTTGTTATCTTAAAATGATGCACATTGGGGTTGGGGGCAAAAAATAAGTGATAAAGACTCATACGTTTTTATTTTCATTGCAAAAACCCTAAAGCCAAGTTGCAATATTTAGGTAAAACAAGTTTATGAGAAGTACACCAAGTGATTTCAACAATTATTTCTCCTAATTAAGAACACTGAGCCTGTGATCATATGGGGACTGAAAAACAGGTGATGGAAATGGACACGCATGTATGGAAATAAGGGAAACCAAAGAGACAGAAAGCAACAGAAGAGGAAGAAAAATTCATCTACCTCATCATAGAGGCTGCCGCAGACATCAGCACCATATATAGGTGACACAAAAGTGAGGTTCTTCCAATATTTCCTCTCAAGATCTTCATAATTCAGGTAGCGAGGTGTGCAGTACCTGTGGAGGAGAAAGACATTAACGTTAGTACTGTGAAATGACCATTTTAAACATAGTAACATGACATAACACATAGCAGCTAAATTTTTTTACCCTTAGCAAATAATGCTCTTACAGTTTTAAATCACTCATTCGACTTCATCTTCATCTCCCGTAACTCTTGAAACTGATACATTAACCCTGGTCTCAACTTTGGTTTGTTTCCTTCTCTTTTACCTGTTTTTATTTTATTTAGAGCAATTATGCCAGCAACACCTGCTGTACACCTCCCCGGATACACCTCTTTGCTTTCGTTTTGTTGGCTACTTGGAACTCATAAACTAACGATACAGGATGACAAATCAACATCAAGCACACACATACAGTTTATTGATGCTGTTGGCAAGTATCTCTCTGTTTCTATCAGCCACTTTGCCAGGCAACGAATCACATTCTCAAGGTTATTCTGTTTTCTAAGAATATATTTGTTTAATATTGTTAACTGTGTAATACGCCAGTCACATACCCTGTGATTAAAAAAAAAAAGTTAGATTCTTATTCTGGCAGCACCAGAATGTAACATCTGTGTAAATGTAAGCACTTTCCATAATCCCTAGTATAATCAATAAGGCACTGGAAACAATTGAATAACTCCTCAATACTCACTGGTCACTGTTAGCTAACCGCCTGAACTCCTGCACACTAAGAGGCTTCTTCTGGATGTTATATTGCGTGAAGAGCCCTGATTGGCCTGCCACCATCTGCTGGATGGGAGCATCAATCACCAGATCATCTATATCATCGTAGGTACGACGGGGCTTCCAGCCTTTCGGAGGAATCACCTGTGGGACAAACAGAAAATGAAAGGATTGCTATTGAAACTAAATGTTGTATGTCTGAATGTTTTTCATTGCTTGCACACCAACTTGGTGGACACAATGAAATCTATCACTCACACATCTAGACAAGCATTTATTTGGGAGGTTGAATCTTTGTCCAAGTTGAGCATGACAACACTACCCACCTTAGCCAGGCCTGCACGGTGAGCTCCCTGAGACTCCATATAAACCAAGTACTGGTTGAAGTCCTTGAACTCCTCCATGGTGGGCCTGAAGGTCATAATCTTGCAGGTGGGGTTTGCAGGGGTGTACACCTCTGCTCCCGCCATCCTGCCTCCTCACCAGATATAACCTGTGAAAAAAATACAAATATTATCCAAAAAAAATCAACTTGTATTTTTATAATTGGCTTTAAAATTGTAATGTTGACAGATATTGGCTTAAATTTAAAAACTAGCCAGAGAATAAGCAAACAAAAGAATCAGTTGACTTTATTTTTTAAAGGCATAATATCATAATCAAAAATATCAACTATTCAGAAAGCACTGAATAGATGTTGTTGATAGCATTATAGATACAGATAGTGAAACTGTCCAGATGGAAATATAAGAAACACGTGTAATTAATATTGTGTCTTATATATTTTAAGTGTTTTTCTTGTGATCACTTTAACTTCAGTAAAAAGTCTTTGAGTATATTTAATATTTTAAAAATAGTAATATCATAAACATCATCACCATTATTATTATTATTACTATTATTATTATTATCATCTGAAATGTATTGATTTTTTTTGTTTGTTTAAATTGCTGATCTTTTTTAAACTTCATGTTGATTACTTCATCTAGTATGCTCATTTTATTTTTAATATAATCTATCTCTTCTTTTGATTTTGCTTCATAGCTTAATTAATTTCTGTTGATATAAATCACTTGTTTTTGGTAGTTGCCCATTATTTTTGATTGTTGAATGTATTTTTAGCAGAATAAAAACCAAGTTAATAACAAGACAAGTTAAAAACATTAGGTCTGTTAACCATTTGACACTTGGGAACACTCCACACGCAATTTTCCAGCTACTTCAAATCAGCTATTACACCTTATGTTTTTAGATAATACATAGTTGTAATTTACAGGTTGTAATTTACAGGTGGGTAACTGGACTAGGAGGCAGCTGTTTGTGTGATGGTGAGTAGATCACCACTAGATGGAGGTAGAGATTCAACAAATGTCGATTTGATCCTTTGATCCTTCCTGATGCCAACAACCCTTCTCGGATTTTTGTCCCATCCACCCATCCCAACTCTGACTTAAGTGTGCATTCAGACAAAGGATTATACCACCCCGAGTGATGCTGTTGTGATTTTCAACCCTGCATTTCCTTTTAACAGTACTTCACTGCAAACCACAATATAATGGCGTGCGTCTCGATTATGTAACAGGCAATTGCAAGCTCAAACAAGTTCTGGGAAAAAAAAAAAATCACCTACAGTGTTTGGACACAATGTGTTTACATCCTCACTCATTGTTTGAATATTAAATCAGTCACTTCATAACAGGGACAGCCTTAACCTGTCATATTCCACCTATTGTCATTTAAATAACCCTGTTACGACGATATGACAAATAAATCTCGGCTGATTTGTGGTTTCGCTTTGAATAGTGCATGAGCGTCTGTAGCTTGGCTGAGCTTTGTTGTCTGCCAAGCTAGCTAACTAGCCAACTAGCCTACGTTTTGTTTTGATGCAAAGTAATGGCTGAACAACGAGCGCAGCTTGCTAGCTCAGCTGACTAGCTTCCTTAAATCCAGACAGTAGGCTCACTGGGTACTCGCCGGCTTTAAATTAACAATGCACTCGTGGGAGCTGACTGGAAAGCACTTGGGGATAGCAGTCGAGAAAGGAAAGCATAGCTAACTATTAAGCTAACCTAGCTACCACATTAGCTCACTTCTTAATACACAAGCCAGTGGGGTTTAAATGCCCCTCGCAAGGTGGCTGCACATAGGCCCGGAGCTACTTCGCTCTGTGACTTTGTGTGATACAAATGATTTAGTGTGTTAGTTACATAGTGTATACACCATTAGTCAATATTAGACATGTTTAGCAATAGACAGACGTATAATGACAAAGCACACAGCCTGAGATGCCCATTGGCATGAGCGCGTGCCAACTTATTTGGATGGCAGCGCTAACAGTTAGCTGTTGATAGCTTGGCTAATTGTGCACAGGAGTCACGAAATGCTCACCGCTTTCTGGCAAACTGATCCAAAGCTAGCTACCATGCACCATTTTCGCCGGTTTACTACACGTCTTTTCCGTAAAAGTACATAGTATTTTACCTTGTTTTAGAAAGATGGAGTCGTATTGTTATTTATCCCCTTCCTTGGTCGTCCAGCTGATTCACATGACAGCTGCTCTGGCTGCTGCTGCTGTTGTTGCTGCCCCTGCTCCGTGTCTCGTAAAGGAGTCGCGTTGTAGACCGCCTCTCCAGCTCAGCCGTGTGTCAGCGTGCTAACAGGCAGTGAGAGGCAGACCGTGCTGTGGTGGACTTATCCATGCACTGTGAGATCTGCGAATCAGCAGGCGATCCGATGATCTGGACCATATCCGGTGCTGTTGGAAAGAGCACCTGCATCTCCAGCCACACACTGTTTAATACACATACACCTGATATATTTTATATAGGATATTTGTCTCGACACTTGTATGTATGTTTTGTTCTAGTATTTTTAGTTTTTTTACTCGGCACCTGAGAAAAACATTTTAATTTTTTATTTTTTTAAATCATTTTAATTATGTTTTTTTACAGTTTAAATTGCAAGTAAATGTAAACTCGACTCTTGTTACTTCCTCTTTGAGTTCATAATGTATTTATGTAATCTAATTATGAATATTTACAGACAAAAGCTATAATCAGTGGTGCAGTGGAGGGTATATGTAGGTATATGGGGTATACCCACCTCTTCTTCTGGCTGTTTACAGTATATCCACACCCTTCAGCCAAAAAGCCATTGAAAGATATAGGACAGTATACCCACTTCATCCCTGGTAACCTATCTGTTTACCCAGTAGTACACCCACCTCATAAACCACCACAACACAACAATTAAATTTAATATATATATATATATATAGAGAGAGAGAGAGAGAGAGAGAGAGAACCACTTTCTAATACAAGTCGTAACTAATTACTCTGTTGATGAAATGCCAATAACTTCCTAATGCTTCAAAAATCAACTTTTGGGTTGACAGTTTATCCTAACACAATATAACACTTTATTTGTTTTGGCTCTAGTCCATCAGGAAGACCACACTGACTTTGAAAAAACTGGGCAAAATGAAATGTAATAATTTAACTGTATTTTAATGTTAGCAAAATACCATATCCCCAAATTTAAACATGCAGATTCAAAACAAGGATGTTTTCTTTTATGTATTAGTGGGTTTTTCTACACTCAAGGACGTTTTGACTTCTTGCAGTAGGAAAAACACAGCTGTTACTTTTAATGATGGCTTTGTTGTATCTAAGTGTCAGTAAGTCATGAAAGTGTGTCTGTGAGTCAGCATTAACAATATCAGAGACCTTAAAGCTGAAACAGCTAAATACAGCCATAACTGATTTGATTATTTTCACCTTCCCCTCCTGTGACATATTAAAATGTCCATTGATTGAGTCAAATAATACAATGACACATTGTACATGTGATAAGATTTGGAAGACGTGCTACTTTATACTTTATATAGATTAGATCTGTTCTAGACGTTGGTATCCCTTAAACTGCACACACTGGGCATGCTGCCTACACTAAGGAGGGTGGTCAAATGAGTGAATGCATCTTTGGGTTAGCAAGAGAGTGCCCTCGTTCATCTGTGTTTCCTCTGAGGGCACTGTAATCTCGATGATATCAACACAATGGATTAAGGCTGACCATAGCACAAGGTCTGGTCTGAGGTTAGTTTGACGCGATCTCAGCTGGGAAGCAGAGCCTCTGGCCTAAGTCTGCCGCCACCTTCTAGTTGGGTGTTCCACCCAACTGTCCAGACATTGGCCTTGATCCATGTATGCTCCTCAGGCCAGGTCAGGCAGTCCTTCAACCACCCACCGAGATGATCCTGATGATCACCACCACGCCCATGGTAGGAGCTAGGGAGAAGATGGTACAACTGGTCATGATTTCCACTTCCAGATGTTGCCACACTGCGGTGTAGTCTGCTGTTGTTACACATACTTGCACGTCCTGGAAGTAGTCCTTGATGAGGCTTGTGAATGGCCACTGGGACCCTGAAGAAGTTGAATGCAGTGCAGTGACGGTTTTGAGGGACTAAGCCACAGGCATTGGCAAGGTCCAGGAAAACCACATGAAAGTCTGATCCCTCCTTTCTGGCCACCTGAATCTGATGCCAGATGGTACTAGCATGCTCCAGACAGCCGGAGAAGCCTGGGATCCCTGCTTTTTGGATTTAAGTGTCGATCAGATGGTTTCTTTCCAGGTTTCCTGACAGTCTGTGAGACAAGAAGATTTTTCCTCCACTTTTAGGAAGCTGATCTTGTGAAACTGGCCAGTTTCTGAGGAGTCCTTTTCCTGTGGCATGAGGATGCCCTCTGCTCTCTGCCATGATGTTGGTGTCTAATGCTTGTGCCATACCACCTTTATGAGTGTACAGAGGAAACACATGACGTCTGCTGCATTTTTGTGGAGCCTGTGTGGGACTCTGTTGGGCTTTGGTGGTGATGAGGCCTTTGCTCTGTGCATCGCTTTCTCTACTTAGGCGGGCTGATGTCTAGTTCTGGTGATTAGATTGGTGGCATGTGAGGTGGGAGAGTGTTCTCTTTGTGGCCATGATGCAAGACATCAACAGACAAATTTAAAGGGATCTTTGTAGAGGCTTGCTCTTGTCTGTTGGATACAGTCTTCCTCTTTTCTACTGCTCTAAATGTTCCACTCTGTATTTGCAGATTAGCTCCCCTATCTTCTCCTGAGCATTTTCAAGATATTGTAGAGGTCAGCATTGACCTCCTTCCACGCATCTTTTTGCAGGATTTTGGCCACTTGACTTTTGCCCCCGCATTTGCTGCAGGTCGTGGTGGGCTGGGTTCAGGTTGCTCTCTTGTGGCATGATCTCTCCCCGCTCGGACTTTGGTTTTTGTCCTGCTGCTGAACTTCAGTCAACTGACTTGGCCTACTTCTTAGAAAGTAGCTGTCGATGCGAGGTCCATGTTGATCCTTTCTTCAGGCACCCTTTCTTGCCCCGATGTATCTCCAGGCCTGTGCTGGAATTAAACTTTAACCCAGCCACCTATGCAACTCTGACCTAGTGTCCTGCTGTAGCTGATGAAGCCTCAGATGTACTGATCATCAGACTTGTTGTCTGTTACATTCCTGTGTCCGTTACAGGATTGTCTGCTGATGAGTTATCTTCTGCCTCCTCTCTCACTGACTCAAGGGGTATCTTCTTATTAAAAGTTTCCATAGCCAAAGGTGGGTGGGACCCAAGCACCTTTATTGCTGGATCCCGCTGTCACATGTAGCTAGCCTGTGAAAGCCCTGCTGTGGTGTGCTCCCCCCTGCCAGCTGTCTTTCCATGCTGTCACCAGGTCTTTCTCTAGTTGACAGCTGCACTTTCACAACAGTCATGGCTCAACCACATGATAAAATCTGTTCTATAGGACTAGTTGTTGTTATCCCTTAAATTGCACAACTTGGGCATGCTGCCTCAGTGGGACATCAAGTGAGTGATGACATCCTTTGATTAAGCACAATGGGTCATATATTTATAATATGAACAATATAACTACACATTATATTAATATGTGTGGTTCTGTATGACATACAAGAAAGCAATATAATACATCAGCATAATATAAAAATGATATGACATAATTTCCCCTCAGGGGCATTAATACAGTATATACAATTAAATTAAAATAAAAAATTAAATAATGAAGAAACATAGCAAGGCAGTAAGTATAGTATATACTGGAGGGACACTTCCCCCCAATATAGGCTGTAAAAAATTGCTGTGCAACAACAGGCAGTTAATTAATTATTAGCAAATTTAATGATAATCATAATTAAACTAAACTAAACTAATTGTCAATATTATTACTTCCTGTTCTAGTTCTTGCATGCCCTAATTTATGTATTTATTCATGTACTAGTAGTTTTTATTTATTGCATACTTGTATATTAAACTGTATACCTCTACCTTTTTATGCTAATTAATATGTATCTAAATTTTGGATATTAAATTTTAAATGTTTAATATTTTCTGGGTGAGGGAGGGCCAGATGTGCCCCCACCCCCAATGTTGACTCCATGGCTACGGCCTTGAAACATAGTATGCTGTATTATTAAAGTGGTCACAAAGTCTGTAAGCACGTTTCCCATTCATATGCACGCCTGTAAACATGTAAATAATTATATTTATTATACAAATTATACAAAAAAAAATTGCTTTGTATATCTGTGCCGCTGATGCATCACAGGGTGGTGAAGGAGTGGCACCAGTGAGTGCAGTGACACCCAGTAAACTGGGAGGGTCGCTAATGACTTTCTGCAAACATGGCTGCCCAGGATGAACTCAGTAAGTTTCTCTCTGCGTTATCTGTGATTAATATCTCTCAAAATATTGTATCAGTGGCTGTCAAAAATTAGTGACCAACAGGCCTGCTTCACCGTAACGACTGGCGTGTCTCTTAAGTAACGATAAAGCTTATTTGAGTTAAAAACCGGTGCAGGAAAGAGAGCTAGCTGCTCAGCTAGCTGGAATGCTAACGTCAGGAGGCCGTCTGCCCAGTCATGGTCAAAATGAAACTATCACGCAGGCTACATATATTTCCATTAACCAAACTTTAAAGGTGGAGACTCAAAACGTGAATGTTTAGGGCACTTAGGATTGACTACGCAGAGTGTCAGTGGCTGTGTAAAGGCAGTGGTTATGGCGTCAAAATGAAATGAAATGCGTTGATAGTCTGTCAGTTGTTGTAGCTAGCTGCTTGGTGAACCATGCCAAGAGAAAGAAGGCAGGGCTGGGTGATGGTTGCACCAACACAGCAGCTGACAGGACGAGCTTGAGGGACTGTTTTTAGGTCACTGTTTTAAGTTTGTGTATTTTTACTGCCTCTGCTTTAAGCTGAGGGTCGCACATACTGTTTTTACATGTGGTTGCATACACCCTATGGGCTGGTGCTTCCATATTTGAATGCAAATGAATGACAGTAGAGACATTGCTTTGGTTCTGGTCCCTAAGCAGCACTGGTCCTATGTTTAATGTTTTTCACTGGGGCATGACAAATATCACCCATGAAATGAGACATAAGAGATGATTTAATGTTGAATGTGTTTTTGACAGATCAACTGGAACGTGTGTTCCTCCGCCTGGGCCATGCAGAAACAGATGAGCAGCTACAAGACATTATCTCCAAGTTCCTGCCCCCTGTGCTCCTCAAACTCTCCAGCGTTCAGGAGGGTGTGCGGAAGAAAGTAAGAAGGGTGTAGTCTATTTCTGCTCCTAAAGAGATTACCATGACTCACAAGTCTCTGCTCTAAAGCTACACATGAAAATATGACTAAATTGCAGTCTAATGCAGAACTTCCCCCTCAAATATTTTCATCAAACTCTAAAATAAACGCATAAAACTTGCATTATGTAGATATGGACTCACTTCCTCTTATGCAAAGATGCTGCTAAAAAGCTTTTTCTTTTGCTAGTGAGAGTTGATTTTAGATTTGTTTAATGTAGTAAAGCTACCATATTACTTTGTGCTTCCTGCTAGGTTATGGAGTTGTTGGTCCACCTGAACAAGAGGATAAAAAGCCGACCTAAGATTCAGCTTCCTGTAGAAACTTTGCTGGTACAGTACCAAGATCCCGCAGCCGCCTCCTTTGTGACGGTAAGAATCAAATTTTGCATTTTAGGCCTTATGTTAGTAGAAGTAGCGGTCTGTAACTTGAAACAGGAGTGGTGATTGTTTCATTTATTTGTAGAATTTCACCATCATCTACATCAAAATGGGCTACCCACGTCTAGAGGTGGGAAAACAGTGCGAGTTGGCCCCCACCCTGCTCACTGCCATGGAAGGCAAGCCACAGCCACAGCAGGACAGGTGAGAGGACACATACACACAGACGTTAGGATGCACAAGCATATTTATTACGATCACACCAGTAGATTAAAACACATATGTTTTTCAGATACACTCAGTTTTTATTGCGTGATTGACACATGTATAAACACAGATACTGTCTCAGGGTTCTTTATATGAGGCTAACCCTATCCTTTGCTTGTTAGACTATGATTTCACTTCACTCTCTCTCTCTTCTCTCAGCCTGATGCACCTGCTGATCCCTACTCTTTACCATATGAAGTATCCTGCAGACACCTCCAAGGTTGCTTCTCCATTTAACCTAACTGAAAGGCCAAAGACAGTGCAGCTGCTGCTGGAGTTCATGTTGGATGTTTTACTGATGCCTTACGGGTGAGTTAATGCCTCGTGCTTTAGAGATTGTATGGGTCTTAGAACTGCTGTACTCTGAGCATGTGAACAAGAACATTGATTTGTTCTCTCTGCGGCTTCTCTAGGTTTGTGCTGAATGAATCCCCGACTCGCCCTGCTCCCTCCTCCTCCCAAGGAGGTTCTGCAGAGGGGACGGTGGCTTCAGGTGGTCAGGGTCTTCCCCAGCCTCCCCCAGGGATGAGTGTCTATGCTGCCAAGAGGGTGATTGGAGAGGCTCAGTGGAGCGCTGAGCAGCTAGAGCAGGTACAATACCTGAGGTGGAAACACGGCTCAATCCAGAAGCTGTTCAGATATTCAATGCAATTTTAATTTTATTTCTGTATTTAAAGGGCTACATAATGAGTGTATATGTAGATGGTGATGCACACTGTGTTTGTCTTGAGTATCAGCAAATGATTCCTTCGTCGTGTATGTGATTTCAACAGTGTAAGCTGGGCATAGTGAAGTTCATGGAGGCAAAGCAAGTCCCAGAGGTGGAGACAGTGGTGCATCTGGTGGTGGCGTCAAGCGACACCCGACACAGCGTGGCCACTGCAGCTGATCTGGAGCTGAAGAGCAAACAGAGGTAGGTGCTCAGTAATCTTTCATCTAACTCAGTAAATTATACCACAAATTATCAAATTATTAGACATGCTCTTTGTGCTTTATTTACAAGATAAAATTATGATTCTGTTCCAATATTTTCTCCAGGTTTCATTTGGGAGATTGACAAGCTGGTATCTAAAGTCATCAGAAAGAAATGTTGAAAGTACAAACTTTTATTCACATCATTGTTTGTACCCTTGCTTTATTATCTTCCAGCATCATCGATTGGAACAATCCTCTAATTATCAACAAGATGTACAAGGTGTATCTGGGCGATGTTCCTCTTAAAACAAAGGTTTGTCAACTCCACAATTAATTGTCCAACTCATCCTGTACGTTTTTTACTTTTTTTAATATTAACTGTGTAAAACTATTGTGTATGTACACTAGGGAGGCAATGTGAAGCAGGAGCTAAAACATGAACCAGTAAGCACAAGAGTCAAATTGAAGATCCTGCCACATCTTCTGCGATCACGTCTAGCTGCAGAGTGCTTTCCAGCTAACATCCAGGTAGGCTCTTTGTCCATCCATGTGTGTACAATTGTGTATTCTCATTTTTTTGTAGTCTGGTAGTAGGCTAAATCACTTTCAAGGAAATGCTTCAGTGTGCTGTATTGGGATTTCTTGCCTCTCCTCCATAGGTTGTGTATGATGGTCTGTTTGGAGCCAACACCAACAACAAACTGTTGTCTCTCACCCTGCAGTTTGTCCATCACATCTGCATGGTGTAAGAAAAGTTTCTAGATTCAGCCAGGCTAAACTCTTTTCATAAAAAGGTGTTTTTTTTTTCTTGTTTTTTTTTATGATTAAGTTTGGGCTTTTTTGTTTTTCAGTTGTCCTGACACTAATAAACCTTTGGGACTGATGCTGTTAAATGGTCTCACCAAGCTCATCAATGAATACAAGGAGGTAAAACTTAACAGAGCAACACACGTACAAGCTTCAAATTCATACAGTTTAATTTGAAGTATACCTTCGTAACAGCATTTGTCCTTACAGGATCCTAAGTTATTATGTGTTGCCTACTCTGCTGTTGGAAAGCTGTCCAGGTACAATAAAATAATTCTCTTTCTTTTTCATAAAATTTCCCACTTGATGTGGGATTTTAGAATTTAAAATATTTCATAATATATTTGTAATAAAATAATATTTTATATTCTCTCCTTTTAGCCGCATGCCACAGCTGTTCACAAAGGATATTGCCCTCGTACAGCAATTTTTTGAGTCCATGTGCAAGGTACGTAAAAGATCTTTAAAAAATATGACAATAAATGAAAACTCAGCATATTAAAACAATGAATCAAAAGAAAGCAATTCAAGTTTTTTTAGCCTTTATTCTAAGAAGATTACAATGGTGTATCTGATACTGATATTTCCAAAATTCTGTGTCATCTTCTTCAGGAGGAGGCCGATGTCCGTCTTGCCATTCAGGAAGCTTTGTCGATGATGGTTGGAGCTTATGCCAACCTACAGGGGGCACTGCTGAACCTAATGGAAGCCCTGGTGGCTGCATACATTGGAAAGGTGAGTCTGCGTGGGGAAAAATAGATACTTGGTTTGTAAAGAAACAAACAGTGTTGAATAAGTAGGCATTAAGTAATTTAAGCACTCTTGTCTTACTTTTTTTGGCAGCCGGAGGTGCAAGTTCGCCAGGTGGCCATGAAATTTGCCAGCACAGTGTTTGCTCCTGATCATGTGCCATCAAGATACCTGCTGCTGCTGGCAGCTGGAGACCCGTAAGTGCTGAAACACAGGAAACTGTTACATTATGGTTAATAGCAACATGAATACACTATAAATGTTTTAGTAGGAAAGCACTTATTAGATCATATACACAGTAGTATACAAATAATGCCAGTCCTACACCAAATGACTTTTCAGGCGATTTTACTGTCACAGGCAAATTTCCAATGTCAGAATAAAGTCAAAAGAGCTTTACGTAGTTGGTGAGTGCTCTCATGACTTTAATTGTTTGGCGTGAGGTGGTCATAAAACTCAGTCCGACCTGTCTTCAGTCAGTATTTACTTCATCTTTTCCAACAATATCAAACATGTTAAATATTATTGTGGGTTTTTAGTCTTGGCTTATGCAAATACTGAAGTTCAGTGACATGAACATTGTCAACAACCAATAGCTGCGTTCTTTTCAGCACCACACAAGAAGCAGGAAACCCAGTAGATAGTAAACATGAAGGGGACTCTAGAGAGGTGCAAGAACATGAACAAGTCTTGGTTCTCTGGTGCTGTGGAAAAGAAGAAACTGGTGGAGTTGGAGCGTGAACAAGAGAGCATGTTTAATTCAACGTGTATCTGAAACATCAACCAGCACTTATTTTAGTGAGAAGTCTTAATTGTTGAAATGGTTCGCCTCTCATTCCCTTGGTTGTCTCCCACATAAGTAGCACAGTTAACCGACCTAGTTGCGAGTCGAGGCGACAGAATTCAAAATTTAAAGTTTGTACACAAATACAGTTTATCTTTATGGATTATATTGATGTGGAATTGACAAGAATACTGTCGACATGTGAGGCCTTTTATTTCGTGTTTCTAGAGTAATGTGATTTTGTGGACATGTCATATTTCTTAATGGGAGTTTGGCATAATATTTTGCACCAGTAGCAAGTTGAGGAATAATCACAAAATGAATCTAGTTGTAGTCTTGAAAATTGTAATCCTGCAAGATCCTCAGTCTTTGCTAAATGTTATAGTCTGGGATCAATAAACTCACATTGTCTTTAGAAGTGAGAGGATGTCAGACTTTAGTCTTTTAAAAGTTTTCTACTCTCCTAGGGTACATGTGAGATGGGAGATGGTCGATGCTAAAATTAGGGTATTTCCTGAGTGGTGCAGAAGGTCAAATGAGCTGTTTCTCTGTGTTTTAGGAGGGAGGAGGTGTCTGGGGAGGCCCAGAGGGTGCTGAGAGCTTTACCTACCAAGAGCTCAGAGAAGGAGGGACCAAAGCCAATGCCCTCCTTCACCGACATGGTGGCTTATGTCCAAGAGAAGGTGAGGCTCTGTGCATATTTTTTATTCTCTCTGAGGCAATAATACACCCAGGTTTCACCCATTTGTGCTAGAATTATTTACTAGAATGAGATATTGAATCTCCTCTCTTTTTTTTGACCTTGTCATTCCCAGGCGGCTCAGAGGATCAAGACTCCAGCTAAGTACATTGTTGGAACCTCCACTATTCCTTTCAACCCATCTGCATTTGGAGAGGTAAATATTACTTGGCTGTCAGACTGAGACATCCATTAATTGTGATACAGGATGAGTTCGCAAATTCAGTTTGTGCCTTTTGAAGATGTAAGTCGATTTTTGTTTTGCTGCAGACACCTAATTTTTTTCCCCGTTCTCCTAGATTGTGCTCTACCTGAGGATGTGTTTAGCACACAGCGCTGGGGTCACACCCATGTCTACACGCCTGGCAGACATGCAGGATGATGCACCGGCCATCGGACGCTATGTGCACACACTGCTGTCCTCTGAGTCTCAGCCTTCAGTGTCAAAGGGTTCTGAGGCCAACCCTGTTCATGTCTACATGGATCTGCTGCAGCAGCTGCTGTCTGCTGTTGGAGGTGAGAGACGTAAACCTGCTCTCTGCTTAGGGCCATTATGCTGCAGGATCGAGTCAGCTCTCCACTGTTATTATGGGCTTCATTGAACATTTAAGAACCCATTATAATGTAATGTAATGTGTTTGGTTATATTGTTCTGATTTCTCCTGATATCATGGTTGAACATGCTCTCAATGTGTTATTTATTCTACTTCCATTATTAATATCAACAGGAATCCCAGTTATGTACTGTCTACTGGAGGTGGTGTCTGTGTGCCCAGAGAAACTGGCCTCCAGATTTGTTGATAAAATTGACTGGATTAAAGTGAGTATTTCACTTATTTATGTGTTTATTTTAATGTAGAATGGAGGCAGTTCTACACTGAGATTTGGCATGCCCTAATTACTTAATGAGACAAATGTCAACAGCATTAAACAATTAGTCCAGTCACTTAGCTTTCCTGTGATAGTGTGAAACCATGAGCCCCATCCACATCTCCCCACTGTCAATGCATTCAGCTGTAATAACAGATGTTTCCTTCTCCAGAGTCTGATGAACACAAATAAGGAGGACATGAGGGAGCTTGCAGCCCAGCTGTATGCTGTGGTGGTTTCCACCATGACTGGCAATGAGCTGCAGACGGCTGTACACAACCTGCTGAAAATCACCAAAGACAACCATGTATGTCGCTTTGTCTCTTTATAGTTTTCTGTCATATTGTAAAAGTGTGCTTTTTTGTGTGTAAATGTTAATTGGTTTTGTTTAACCACAGAGTCCTGAGACTCAGCATGGTGCCATTTTGGCTCTTGGCTACATGGTGGGAAGGTACATGAGCAAGAAGAAAGCTGTCACCCCTGGGGACGACATGGGGCAGCAAATGAGCATGATCTCCCAAGGAGATGATGAACTTGTTGCCATGGCCACCAAGACAGTTGGTATGTAATCATTTTTGCAACAATTTCCTGCAGTTTAGGCTGCATTTATTAACTATAGCAGCTGTTAGAATACAATAACGTAATGTTAAAATAAATGCCATTTATTTGGGTAGATTGTGATGTGGGGATGTAAAGAAAACAATTTATACGCTTATTATTTGTTAATTTGGACTTTTGTGCGAACATAAAATGAAAAGAAATAATTATGGCCTATATGGGTTTATCCACTTATGTGTGTGTGTGTGTGTGTGTGTGTGTGTGTGTGTGTGTGTGTGTGTATTTATCCAGGTTCCTTCCTGGACAACAGTAGTGCACTGCTGGCTGTAGCAGCGTGTACAGCTCTGGGAGAAATTGGCCGTAATGGCGCCCTGCTGATTCCCGCAGAGGGGGAGGGCTTCACTAAAATGTCAGCCGTGGAAAACCTGCTGGCTCGCATCCCCTCTGGCAAGGAGAGCACAAAGGTAACCAGGGACTACACAACAGGGAGTGTGTTTGCTGTGGTATTGTTTATGCGTGTATGTATTAATGATTAAGACCTTAAAGATCATATCACCTTCATCTCAATGATCTCGCCTCCATCGGTCCATTTCTTCATGCGCGTTGTCCAGATGAAGGAGCGATCAATCCAGACATTGGGTTACCTTCCTGTGGGAGATGGAGACTTCCCTCACCAGAAGAAGCTGCTGCAGGGTCTTATGGACTCTGTAGAGGTATGAAACACAATGACTGACAGTAGCAACACAGGGCTTAGCGGAAACATCTCTTACATTTTCATTTTTTCTTCCTGAAGGCCAAACAGGTGGAGCTGCAGTTCACAGTTGGAGAGGCGATAACCAGTGCTGCAATTGGCACCAGCTCTGGAGCTGCCAGAGACCCATGGACCTGCACTGAGGACCAGTACAGCCCACCACACAGTAAGTGCTTTAAGTTGTAGTCGTTGAAATGTACTTTCTAGGTATACTATGTTGGATTGCTGGTTACTGTTTGTTAACACGCTCGCCAGTGAAAGTTAAAGTAAAAGGCAACCCCCGGATTCATTTCTGTTTGGCGTTTGGCCTCATTATATTTGGGTTTCTTCTGCGCTGTGGTTCTTGGATGCCTGCTGCTTACAGCATCTGGTTGCTTCCTTTCTATAAAGACCCGACCTCACCCGAGTGCTGTGGGGGTACATGCTCATACACATCCAGAGCAGAGTCTCTGCAAAAAAATATGCCAACTGTACATCTGTCGGGCTGTCATGATTGAGAGAGATTACTTCTGTGTGAGTCTATACATTGGGTTTGTTTACATGTGCACTAATATTCCACTATTATGTCAGTTTTAGCATCAACATGTGAGATGCTGATATTATTTGGGTTGGGTTGGGTTTTTTAACGCAGTTTGCGACACACAGCCTCTGTTTAAAGTCAGTTCTGTACTTTGTCATGGGGACTGTGTACACAAACCAACTTGCCAACAGTTTCAAGGCTGGTGTAGAAATACATGGCCAAAAGAAAAGCCCACATTTCTGATCTAAAGGAGAAACACACCTAGTTTCACGCAGACCTTTTCAAGAGGTGGCTGAAGGAATGAAATAATAAGGGCAAAAACCAGACTATTCTGTGCATGTAAATGTACACGCTGTCTCTTTGGAAAGTCCTGCATAGAAAACACTTGAACTGTTTTTGTACTGGTTTGTACATTTTTGACCTGCATCATAAGTGATTGAATTAGCTCATCTGTTGAGCTATGTTCACACAGGTTTAATTTGGTCGTCAAGTATGTATTAAGGCTGACCGTCCTCATTGCAGTTATTCATGTAATCAGATTTGTTAGACCTTCTTTTGTGGTGACAGTGGTTGTCAGAGTGACATGCACAATGATGAAAGACATGTTTTCTGTCTGGCAGCTCTGCATTGGCAGCAATCCAGATATGTGAACATTTAAATTTGCCTGAGCATTAGGGTTGGGCGATAATACGGTAATAAGATATCCCGTGGTATCTAAAAATAGCAATGGTATCAGTTTCATTAGTCATTAAAAAAATCTGCCGCCCATATAGGCCTACAGTAGCCAGTAGCCGCTGCAGTTTTACAACCGCCGTTGTTATTAATTGATACTTTTTTGGAAGTGGACTATAGCCCACAGACAGTGTTGTCATTTCATTCTGTTTGGCTGACTGCTGCATTTGCACTTTTTTTTTTAATATTTATTAATAAAAGTTGTTAATGTTGTACATGTTTTGTTGTTATTTTTTCAGTATTCTTAGGCCTATGTAATGTTTGTTATTATGTTTCTGAATGGTATAGGCACAAGCCGACATTTTGGCGACTCCCTCTGAGCCCTTTAAAGTGATTTTTAATTAGTCACGGTAATACCATGTACCCTGGGAAAATGTGGGAAGGGTTTAACGGTAACAAAATTTGGATACTGCCCAACTCTAGTACTTGATGACCTCAGAATGGTACTTGATGACCTCAGAATGGTAATTGGTGACCTCAGAATGGTACTTGATGACTTCAGAATGGTACTTGATGACTTCAGAATGGTACTTGATGACCTCAGAATGGTACTTGATGACTTCAGAATGGTACTTGATGACCTCAGAATGGTACTTGATGACCTCAGAATGGTACTTGATGACTTCAGAATGGTACTTGATGACCTCAGAATGGTACTTGATGACCTCAGAATGGTACTTGATGACTTCAGAATGGTACTTGATGACCTCAGAATGGTACTTGATGACCTCAGAATGGTACTTGATGACTTCAGAATGGTACTTGATGACCTCAGAATGGTACTTGATGACTTCAGAATGGTACTTGATGACCTCAGAATGGTACTTGATGACTTCAGAATGGTACTTGATGACTTCAGAATGGTACTTGATGACTTCAGAATGGTACTTGGTGACTTCAGAGTGGTACGTGATGACTTGAGAATGGTACTTGATGACTTCAGAATGGAACTTGATGACTTCAGAATGGTACTTGATGACCTCAGAATGGTACTTGATGACTTCAGAATGGTACTTGATGACTTCAGAATGGTACGTGATGACCTCAGAATGGTACATGGTGACCTCAGAATGGTACATGGTGACTTCAGAATGGTACTTGATGACTTCAGAATGGAACTTGATGACCTTAGAATGGTACTTGATGACTTCAGAATGGTGCTTGATGACTTCAGAATGGTACTTGATGACCTCAGAATGGTAATTGGTGACCTCAGAATGGTAATTGGTGACCTCAGAATGGTACTTGATGACCTCAGAATGGTACTTGATGACTTCAGCATGGTACTTTGTGACTTCAGAATGGTACTTGATGACTTCAGAATGGAACTTGATGACTTCAGAATGGTACTTGATGACTTCAGAATGGTACTTTGTGACTTCAGAATGGTACTTGATGACTTCAGAATGGTACATGATGACTTCAGAATGGTACTTGATGACCTCAGAATGGTACTTGATGACCTCAGAATGGTACTTTGTGACTTCAGAATGGTACTTGATGACTTCAGAATGGTACGTGATGACCTCAGAATGGTACATGGTGACCTCAGAATGGTACATGGTGACTTCAGAATGGTACTTGATGACTTCAGAATGGTACTTGATGACTTCAGAATGGAACTTGATGACTTCAGAATGGTACTTGGTGACTTCAAAATGGTACTTGATGACTTCAGAATGGAACTTGATGACTTCAGAATGGAACTTGATGACTTCAGAATGGTACTTGGTGACTTCAAAATGGTACTTGATGACTTTAGAATGGTACTTGATGACTTTAGAATGGTACTTGGTGACTTCAGAATGGTACTTGATGACTTTAGAATGGTACTTGATGACTTCAGAATGGTACTTGATGACCTCAGAATGGTACTTGATGACCTCAGAATGGTACTTGATGACTTTAGAATGGAACTTGACTTCAGAATGGTACATGGTGACTTCAGAATGGTACTTGATGACCTCAGAATGGAACTTGATGACCTCAGAATGGTACTTGATGACTTCAGAATGGTACTTGATGACTTCAGAATGGCACTTGATGACTTCAGAATGGTACTTGATGACTTCAGAATGGTACTTGATGACGTCAGAATGGTAAGTTATGATCTCAGAATGGTAGTTGATAGCCTCGGAATGATACTTCATGACCTCAGAATGGGACTTGATGACCTCAGAATGATGCTTGATGACCTCAGAATGGTGCTTGATGACCTCAGAATGGTACTTGATGACCTCAGAATGGTACTTGATGACCTCAGAATGGTACTTGATGACTTCAGAATGGTACTTGATGACCTCAGAATGGTACTTGATGACCTCAGAATGGTACTTGATGACTTCAGAATGGTACTTGATGACCTCAGAATGGTACTTGATGACTTCAGAATGGTACTTGATGACCTCAGAATGGTACTTGATGACTTCAGAATGGTACTTGATGACTTCAGAATGGAACTTGATGACTTCAGAATGGTACTTTGTGACTTCAGAATGGTACTTGATGACTTTAGAATGGTACTTGATGACTTCAGAATGGAACTTGATGACTTCAGAATGGTACTTGATGACCTCAGAATGGTACTTGATGACTTCAGAATGGTACTTGATGACTTCAGAATGGTACGTGATGACCTCAGAATGGTACATGGTGACCTCAGAATGGTACATGGTGACTTCAGAATGGTACTTGATGACTTCAGAATGGAACTTGATGACCTTAGAATGGTACTTGATGACTTCAGAATGGTGCTTGATGACTTCAGAATGGTACTTGATGACCTCAGAATGGTAATTGGTGACCTCAGAATGGTAATTGGTGACCTCAGAATGGTACTTGATGACCTCAGAATGGTACTTGATGACCTCAGAATGGTACTTTGTGACTTCAGAATGGTACTTGATGACTTCAGAATGGTACTTTGTGACCTCAGAATGGTACTTGATGACTTCAGAATGGTACTTTGTGACTTCAGAATGGTACTTGATGACTTCAGAATGGTACATGATGACTTCAGAATGGTACTTGATGACCTCAGAATGGTACTTGATGACCTCAGAATGGTACTTTGTGACTTCAGAATGGTACTTGATGACTTCAGAATGGTACGTGATGACCTCAGAATGGTACATGGTGACCTCAGAATGGTACATGGTGACTTCAGAATGGTACTTGATGACTTCAGAATGGTACTTGATGACTTCAGAATGGAACTTGATGACTTCAGAATGGTACTTGGTGACTTCAAAATGGTACTTGATGACTTCAGAATGGAACTTGATGACTTCAGAATGGAACTTGATGACTTCAGAATGGTACTTGGTGACTTCAAAATGGTACTTGATGACTTTAGAATGGTACTTGATGACTTTAGAATGGTACTTGGTGACTTCAGAATGGTACTTGATGACTTTAGAATGGTACTTGATGACTTCAGAATGGTACTTGATGACCTCAGAATGGTACTTGATGACCTCAGAATGGTACTTGATGACTTCAGAATGGTACTTGATGACTTTAGAATGGAACTTGACTTCAGAATGGTACATGGTGACTTCAGAATGGTACTTGATGACCTCAGAATGGAACTTGATGACCTCAGAATGGTACTTGATGACTTCAGAATGGTACTTGATGACTTCAGAATGGCACTTGATGACTTCAGCATGGTACTTTGTGACTTCAGAATGGTACTTGATGACTTCAGAATGGTACGTGATGACTTCAGAATGGCACTTGATGACCTCAGAATGGAACTTGATGACTTCAGAATGGTACTTGATGACCTCAGAATGGAACTTGATGACTTCAGAATGGTACTTGATGACCTCAGAATGGAACTTGATGACTTCAGAATGGTACTTGATGACTTTAGAATGGAACTTGACCTCAGAATGGAACTTGATGACTTCAGAATGGAACTTGATGACTTCAGAATGGTACTTGATGACTTCAGAATGGTACTTGATGACCTCAGAATGGTACATGATGACTTCAGAATGGTACTTGATGACTTTAGAATGGAACTTGACCTCAGAATGGAACTTGATGACTTCAGAATGGAACTTGATGACTTCAGAATGGTACTTGATGACTTCAGAATGGTACTTGATGACCTCAGAATGGAACTTGATGACTTCAGAATGGTACTTGATGACCTCAGAATGGTACTTGATGACTTCAGAATGGTACTTGACCTCAGAATGGAACTTGATGACTTCAGAATGGTACTTGATGACTTCAGAATGGTACTTGATGACCTCAGAATGGAACTTGATGACCTCAGAATGGTACTTGATGACCTCAGAATGGTACATGATGACTTCAGAATGGTACTTGATGACTTTAGAATGGAACTTGACCTCAGAATGGAACTTGATGACTTCAGAATGGTACTTGATGACTTCAGAATGGTACTTGACCTCAGAATGGAACTTGATGACTTCAGAATGGTACTTGATGACTTCAGAATGGTACTTGATGACTTCAGAATGGTACTTGATGACCTCAGAATGGTACTTGATGACCTCAGAATGGCACTTGATGACTTCAGAATGGAACTTGATGACCTCAGAATGGTACTTGATGACCTCAGAATGGTACTTGATGACCTCAGAATAGTACTTGATGACTTCAGAATGGTACTTGATGACCTCAGAATGGTACTTGATAGGGTTGGGCGATAAAAATAGCAACGTATCAGTTTCATTACTGTCATTAAAAAAATCTGCCGCCCAGATAGGCCTACAGTGGCCTGATATAATATTAAATATAATTTATTTAATGTCTAAATAATGACTGTTTGTCCAGCACTTATGTATGTGTGGTTGAGTTTTCAATTTAATACTATTACAATTTAAAACTAACAATAGGCTATAATGTTTCTCATAACTGTTGTCGGGAGATGACATTTGATAAAGTTTTTGGATGTGACGTTGTCACTTGACAGCTCAGACGTGAGAAAGAGAAGAAAAGATGGCAAGCCGCGCATCAAGCGAGTTGGTCCCCAAAAACCCCACAACTTCACAACTTCTGCAAGCAGCAGCAGTAGGTCCAGTTTCCATCAGAGTGGAGGAGGGAGAAGCACAACCCAAACCACCGAAAAACAGATGACTGTTGGCAGTCTCCTTCAAAGAAAACCCAATGCGGCGGCATGTCCGGTCGGCACCATACAGGAGCGAGCAGGAGCAAAGATAACTACCTGTTGTCGTGAGCCTGTTATTCAGGGAGATGAAGACCTCCTTCTCAGGTGGAAATGTGATGGAGCCAGGCGTTTTCCTCTGATGTCGAGGGCTGCCTGAAAGTACCTGTGCGTTTGTGCCACGAGCTCTCCATCAGAGCACATATTCAGCACCGCGGCAAAAGTTGTCAATCCACTACGTGCCCTGCTCCAGCTGGAAAAATTAAACATGCTGGTTTGTCTGGCGAAAAACCTTGAATAGTCTTGAAGCATATGATGCTGCTATAGTTATCATTATACTTTGTTTTTATGTCATTTTCAATGAGGAGTAGCCTGTTCTGACGGTCAAAACAGTTGGGACTTGGAGAGGGTGAACTTTTCAGACTAAAGGTAGGCTCTAAAAATAAACCAACAAACAGTATTTCCCGTTGCTTCTCAGGATAGGATTATATATGCCCATTTTCAGTCATGTCTTGTTATTTATTGTTCTTTTTTTCTTATTTGATAAGCCCTGGTACTGGATGCTGTAGAGCTGTGCTTTTAATGTATTTGATTTATGTTGATAGGTTCTAAAAATAAATCATAGGACAGTAGCCCCTGCGGTCGGATACGCTGTATAGCACACATTATTGTTACCGCCGTTGTTATTTATTGATACTTTTTTGGAAGTGTTGGATACTGCCCAACTCTACTGAGCATTTATTTAGATAGAATAATGTGGAATTTTTATCTACACCTCAAATGCTTCCTCAACAAAACTAGCAACGTTCATTTTTGTTCCTCATAAAGTTTCCACTCGTTTCCTGTCCTGTTAGATGTGAAAAACAATGATGTGGTTCCTTGGGTCCTGAAGTCCATCCTGTCCCGGTATATACCCAGCCAGAACCCCCATGTCCGACAGGCAGCCTGCATATGGCTGCTCTCCCTGGTCAAGAAACTCAGCCAGCACAAGGAAATAACGGTGGGTGTGTTGTCCAATTATATACCTCCTAATCTAAAGAGAAACAGGGTCACATTCTAAAGGAGAAACTCTGAGAAGCAAGAGAGTGATCACTGAAGTAGATCTTGTGACTAGAGTGAAGAAGAGTTTTAGTCCTTTCTGTAATTTAACATGTGTTTGGAGTTTAAGAACTGGAGTTAAGACTTACGCACAAGTCTGTTGTTGTTTTTTTGCAAATGTCAGATGTTAAAAGATTAATATGACAATGTGTTTTGGCTTTTAACTGTCCCGCATCATTAAAAGGTTTTGTTACACTTTTCTTCACTTTTTCTGCATTAGTCACAACTGCTCACAAGAGGTGTTCTCTGTATTTATTAATGACATTTAGCTGTAGAAAATGCACAAGCTTTTTATTTCTTATGTGAAATAAAGTCATCAGTGCTTGAGGGCAGTTTGTTTTCTAGCAAAAAATAATACACATACTTAAAAAACTATTTTTTTAGGGGTGGTGGATTTATGTATAGTAAACTAGCAAACTCAGACTTGGTGTGCTTGGTGCTTGTGTCAAATCACTTTTGTTTGTAATAAAAATGATTTTGCCTTTACTCCTACAGTCCAGTTTGAAGGAGATTCAGGTGGCGTTCATCTCTACTCTCTCAGACCCTGACGGTAAGAAAAGACCTCGGTCGTACCTGACTGTTGGATTGATTTGTTCAGTACTTACACCAGCCAGGGCTTTCTCATTTTTGTCTCTGTCCTTCATCCATCCCTCTTTTTCTTCTTCATCTAGAGTTGAGTCAGGATGTGGCGTCTAAAGGCCTGGGCCTCGTCTATGAGATGGGAGGAGAAGTTGACCAGCAGGAGCTGGTGTCTACCCTGGTGGAAACACTCATGACAGGCAAAAGGTGAGTGGATGGTTGAGTAAAGGAGAAAGGAATGAAATGAGAGAGAATCACAGGAGGTGTCCTCTCTGCAGGGGAGAAGAATTAATGTCAAAATGTTTTCAGTATATGAAGATATGATTAAATTCTTATTCATCTTTGCAAACAGAGTGAAACATGCAGTTTCAGAAGATACAGAGGTGTTCCAAGGAGAGGGTTTGGGGAAAACACCTGATGGGTAAGTCATATTTCACCACTGTTAGACATTTTTTGCTCTTTTGTTTGTCTAAATGTATGAGAAATGACAAAAGTATCAATAAATAAATGACTCAATCAACAAATACAGGAATAAACGAAGACAGAAATAAATAAATCACTGTATGAATAAATACAGTAGTGAATAAATGTAAAAATAAAGACAGGAATGAATACATATGGAAATAAATAATTAAAAGAATAGATAATTCATGAAATAATCACAAATACATAAATGCAAAATTAATGAAATAATAAATGAATAAATGCTAAAACAAATATAGAAATTAATGCATGAATAAATAACAAAAAACTAACAAAAAGCTTAAATTTATATCTACATTTTGGACAACTACATTGATTTACTTCTGTATTTCTGTGTCTGTATGTTAATGAGATAGGAGGTCCTAACCTTTGCATGTATTTCTTTATGCATTAATGTCTTTAATTCCATATTTTAGCATTAATTAATTTATGTATTTTTTTATACACTTCTTTATTGATACTTAGGCATTTTTTGTTCTTTATAAGAAAATGCTAAAAATCTTTATTTGTGTGAGTTTTGTGTTTCACTAAACTGACCTCCTCCCTCTCATATTGGCGGCTCCTGGCAGTCACGGCCTGACCACATACAAGGAGCTCTGCTCATTAGCCAGTGATCTGAACCAACCAGATCTCGTCTACAAGTTCATGAACCTGGCCAATCATCATGCCATGTGGAACTCCCGCAAGGTATCATCATGCATTATCCTCTTCCTCTTTCCCATCCACCACATGTGCCACTTTTCCTAACTGTCTCCTCCTCCTTTCAGGGAGCAGCTTTTGGTTTCCACATGATTGCAGCCAAGGCCGGGGAGCAGCTGGCTCCATTCCTGCCCCAGCTTGTGCCCCGCCTGTACCGCTACCAGTTTGACCCCAACCTCAGCATTCGTCAGGCCATGACCAGCATCTGGGACGCTTTGGTCACTGATAAGACCCTGGTAGACATTTAACCTTGTGCAGCATGCACACACAAAAATAGATATTTGTGCATGTGCAAACAAATGGATGTAGAGCATAGATGTAAAATACTGTCATCGTTAGAAGTGAAGTGAGCGTGTTGGTTTGTTCTGGTGTCTTTCAGGTGGATAAGTATCTTAAGGAGATCCTGCAGGATGTAATTTCCAACCTGACCAATAACGCCTGGAGAGTGCGCGAGTCCAGGTACAACAGTGCGCGCACACACACACACACACACACACACACACACACACACAAGCATAAAGACTAATCATACTATTGTCATCTACATTTCTACTTTCATCGGTTTTATTTAGCCTGTTATGATTTAATACTGCAAAATACATTTCCCTTGTCTCTTCTGAGATTTTTCTGTCTTTTACAACCTGTTACTGGTATTTTCAAGCAAATCGAGTGGGCAACACAATATTTATACAGGAACAAGGTTTTTCAACGGCATATGTAAAATGTGGCATTTTAAAAGTGCATATATGTATACATATGCAGTATATATATTTTTTCTTATATATAGTTATTTTTTCCTAGTATTTTACATATTGATATTGTACTGTTAAGATGAAGAAGCCATGAGGTCTAGTGTGCTGTAATGTTAACGTCCAAAAAATGAGTTGTGATTGATTGATTTTCCCTCCAGCTGCTTGGCCCTGAATGACCTGATTCGTGGCCGCCAAGCTGATGACCTCATTGATCACCTGGCAGAAATATGGGAGACGCTGTTCAGAGTCCTTGATGACATCAAGGTTAGCAGGAAGTGATCACCATCAATGTTGGTTTGTTCACTGCAACAGATGGAGTTTGTTAATAGTTCCGACACACTGCAAAAAAACAACTATAGGATTGATACACCTGATGATGGGTTGTCATGCAGGATAGACATTACATACATACAGTATCTCACATAAGTGAGTACACCCCTCCCATTTTTAGAAATATTTTGTTATATCTTGTCATGGGACAACACTATAGAAATGACACTTTGATTT
This sequence comes from Epinephelus fuscoguttatus, assembly GCF_011397635.1. Lineage (NCBI taxonomy): Eukaryota > Metazoa > Chordata > Actinopteri > Perciformes > Serranidae > Epinephelus > Epinephelus fuscoguttatus. Next base: position 39,261,059 of record NC_064754.1, on the reverse strand, counting down.
AACTTAAAGTAGTCAGTGTACAGCTTGTATAGTAGTATAGATTTACCTTTCTCTGAAAATTACTCAAAACACAGCCATCAACATCTAAACAGCTGGCAACGTAAGTGAGTACACCCCACAGTGAACATGTCCAAATTGTGCCTGAAGTGTCAATATTTTGTGTGCCAACCATTATTATCTAGCACTGCCTGAACCCTTTTGGGCATGGAATTCACCAGAGCTCACAGGTTGCTTCAGGAATCCTCTCCCACTCCTCCATGATGACATCATGGAGCAGATGGATGTGAAGACACCTTGCGCTCCTCCACTTTCAGCTTGAGGATGCCCCACAGGTGCACAGGTGAGTTTAGGGCTGGATACATACTTGGCCAGTCCATCACCTTCACCTTCAGCTTCCTCAGCAAGGCAGTTGTCATCTACTAGGTGTGTTTTGGGTCGTTACCATGTTGGAAAACTGCATTGCGGCTCAGTTTCTGAATTCCAAGCAGAGCATGATCGCCCTTCTTCAGAAACTGGGCTGCAAGTTTTCATTATCAAGTTTTCCAACATGATAATGACCCAAAACACACCTAGTAGATGACAACTGCCTTGCTGAGGAAGCTGAAGGTGAAGGTGATGGACTGGCCAAGTATGTATCCAGCCCTAAACTCACCTGTGCACCTGTGGGCCATCTTCAAGCTGAAGGTGGAGGAGCGCAAGGTGTCTTCACATCCATCTGCTCCATGATGTCATCATGGAGGAGTGGGAGAGGATTCCTGAAGCAACCTGTGAGCTCTGGTGAATTCCATGGCCAAAAGGGTTAAGGCAGTGCTAGATAATAATGGTTGGCACACAAAATATTGACACTTCAGGCACAATTTGGACATGTTCACTGTGGGGTGTACTCACTTACGTTGCCAGCTGTTTAGATGTTGATGGCTGTGTTTTGAGTAATTTTCAGAGGAAGGTAAATCTATACTACTATACAAGCTGTACACTGACTACTTTAAGTTAAATCAAAGTGTCATTTCTATAGTGTTGTCCCATGACAAGATATAATAAAATATTTGCAAAAATGGGAGGGGTGTACTCACTTATGTGAGATACTGTACATACAGCAGAATAACTTCAAACACATTACAAGTACAAGCACATTATTTAGAAATGTGATTGTGACTGCGTCATGTTGTGTTTCAGGAATCTGTGAGGAAAGCTGCAGACCTAACGCTGAAGACACTCAGTAAGGTAAAGATGTTTGTCACAGCATCGGCCTGTGTGTATATCTTAATAATAGTTTGTGTGTACTCAGGCATGTACAAGTGTGTGTCTCCATCTCTATCCAGGTGTGTACACGTATGTGTGAGTCTACAGGCTCCGCAGCCCAGAGAACTGTGGCGGTTATGTTACCTACCCTGCTGGAGAAAGGCATCGTTAGCAATGTCTCAGAGGTCCGCTCACTAAGGTAAGATGCTTATAGTGATGCAACTTATGCTGAATGTCAGTCACTCAGATGCAAAATTAACATTTTTAAGATTCAAGAGATTCAAGCTCAAGATTCAAGATGAACTTAATTGTCATTCATGCTGTTCACAAGAGAAGTGCACCGCAGAATGAAATGATGTCGCAGAAATACTAAGAATAGCAAGTTAACTATGTAAACATAGTGTACACATGATAAATGCTAAATATTGACAGAGTAAAGATAGACTGGAATTGCACACACAGGATAAAAGTGCACAAATTGCGTTTTAGTAGTGAGGGCAGGCGGCAAACTAGGTGTGGATGTTTTCGATCATAACAGTTAGGGATGCGGCAATTGTGAAATTCTGGGCCAATACTGATGCCAATGTTTAAGATAACAGTTTAGCTGGTAGCTGATACTGATGTTTTGTTGTTTATTTTGTTTTTGTTGTTATTTAATTCCCTTTTTGTGCTAGGGAAAGAAAGTCATTCAGCCTTTCATTACACTATCTTTGAATAACCACTAATTCAATCGTACATATTTATGAAAAAACCTTTAATATTACCTTCTTTCACATGAAAGACATCTTTAAAAAATAAAATAAATAATGTGTGAAAAGCCTTTTTAATATATATATATATATATATTATAATTCCTACTTAAATATCTGTTGTTATATTGCTGTAAAAACATCAACAAATCTCTCCTTTAAACAGCTGTATTTATTCAAGTTTGTTGCCAAAAACTAAATTTTGCAAGATTACATTTGAACACATCATGATTGTGTTATAATATACCTTTGCCCATATGTCTCATATTGTAACTCAGCGTCTGTCATAACCTCTTTGCCTCCGTTTGCTGTTAGTTTCAGCCATTGGCTGCTTATAGCTAAACTTAAGTCACTCTCCTCCAGGTGATTTGTTGTTCACAATGTAGTATTATCAGGAAAAAAAGTGTGCGTCCCCAGACAGTTCGGTAGTAAGCTCACTAGGTTTTTTGCCCCTAAGGCCTCTCGGGGAAGGTCTGTTTCCATCCAACAGACGATGAGATGTCATTAGTTTCCAGCCCTGCTTTTTCGACTGCACAAAATTGATGTGACACAACAGAAAAACATCCGCCACTGCCACTGGTGAATGCCATCTCAATTGCCGATAGGCATATGGCAGTCAACAAGGAGAATATCAACTGATACTAATGTTTGGCTGATAAATCTGTGCATCTTTAATAACAGTTTAAAACTCAGCCCACGTTGAAAGTAGATTTTTTTTGCACTGTTTTTGTTTAATGAGATTCTGGTCTGTTTGTTTTTGAGTCATTTCTCCCCTTGTTCATCAGAATCACCAAGGTAACACTAGTTTCCTAATGGTCTGTTCACTCTACAAGCGACAAAGCTAGAGCGCTGCTAGCTACATTGTCGCAGAGTCGCCACCTAAGTGTTGCTGAAGTGCTCGTTAACATAGTTATATCGTCATATGTGTGTCTGTGAAAATAGATCGACACCTGGTGAAACAAAAACATATGATTGGCTGACGCTTCACTGCATCTTCAGAGGGTTGAAAAAAGTTGAGGCCAGCTCAACTTTGATTCGTGGCGCATCATGCCTGTCACACAGCGACAAGTGTTGGGCGTCAGTTTGTTGCTTCATATCACTGTCTTCCATTGAAAATGACTTGAAGCCTGTTGATTTGTCGCCAGTAGTCTGAACACAGCATAACATGTCACGGTGTTGAACAGTATGGATCTTTTGTTTGCCTTTCAGCTGCCACATCACCAGGTTGTGATTTTGTGCCATAGTGTTGTCTGCCTTGTAAACCACTGTGTTGTATTCCCTTCCAGTATCCAGACTCTGGTGAAGATTAGTAAGACGGCCGGCGCCAGACTAAAGCCCCATGCGTCCCGGTTGATCCCGGCCCTGCTGGAGGCCCTTACCACCCTGGAGCCTCAGGTCCTTAACTACCTCAGTGTCAGAGCCACAGAGCAAGAAAAGGTAACCCCAGCCTGATACTGCACCTACACCCAGAGTCTGGTAACCTAAGTCTGTAAGTTTGATATGACTCCACTTTGTCATGATTTGTGTTCTTTCTGCCTCTCTAGAGTGCCATGGACGCTGCCAGGCTGAGTGCAGCCAAGTCCTCTCCAATGATGGAGACCATTAACATGGTGAGAAACATCATCATTACATAATCATTAATGAGTTATTAATATCCTTGACCTTTAGGGTTTTAGACTCAGTTTCAAGGTGCCACAGGAAAGAAAGCGAGGTTTCTGCTTGACAAAACACGACAGAAGTCGATGAAATTTGTTTAGTAAGGATCCATCTTGTGTTTCCCTGTTCTCAGTGTCTGCACCACCTCGATGTTTCCGTGCTGGGAGAGCTGGTTCCCAGGCTCTGTGAGCTGCTCAAGAGTGGAGTAGGCTTGGGCACCAAGGTAGACACACACTTCTGTAGTCTTAGATTGACTGTAAATGGTTGTTGCTTTGACCACCTTTATAAATCCACCTGTATCTGGAGTGTTGGCCCTTGTCTCCATAATGTATGTGAAGATAGAGTGTATAGAGTCAGCCTGTTTATGTTTGTCTCTGTTATTTTCGGTACAGGGTGGCTGTGCTAGTGTGATTGTCTCACTCACAGTGCAGTGCCCCCAGGACCTCACCCCATACTCAGGTAAAACACAAATATGCTCATCTCTTCCTGTAATGTGTTTACTGTTTGGTGCAAGTGAACTAATGAGGAAGATCTTTTTGTTTTGTCCAGGTAAACTAATGAGTGCCCTGCTGAATGGTATCCATGACAGAAGCACTGTAGTGCAGAAAGCATATGCCTTTGCTTTGGGACACCTAGTCAGAGTAAGCACCCCTTCTGTTATGCAATCTAATTATCGCAAGGTTGTTTTAAAGGACTCAGCAGGCATCAGATGTTGTATTTGTTTTTCCGATCAGACAGCGAAAGACGCCAGCGTAGAGAAACTACTCCTGAAGCTCAACAGCTGGTACTTGGAGAAAGAAGGTGAGACAGCTGAAATCTACCACTTTCCTTAAAGTATAGTGATTCTGTATGTGCATTAAACCTCTTTCACTCCTAGAACCGGTGTACAAGTCATCATGTGCGTTGACCATGCACGCCATCAGCCACTATAGCCCCGATGTGCTGAAGGGCCATGCAGGAGTGGCACTGCCGCTGGCCTTTCTGGGTATGCATCAGGCGGCAGGTCCTGATGAGGAGAAAGGAGAGGGCCACGATGCCACGCTGTGGGCTGAGGTGTGGCAGGAGAATGTCCCAGGTGAGAAACACTTCAATGAACATAGTGAAATCATATCGTGTATATGTATTTTGTCGTTGCTATGACATACGCTTTTATTCTTTGAACTTTTCTTTGATTCTAGGAAGCTTCGGAGGCATCAGACTCTACATGACGGAGCTGATCGCTATCACACAGAAGGCTCTGCAGTCCCAGTCCTGGAAGATGAAGGCTCAGGGTGCAGCTGCCATGGCAACCGTTGCCAAGGAACAGACAGGCTCATTGGTGGCGCCACACCTTGGCATGGTGCTAACAGCGTTAATGCAGGGACTATCTGGGCGCACGTGGGCTGGCAAGGTAACGGCTGATTAAACAACAGCAGAGCAAAAAAATTAAGGAAGAGATTGTTGTGTTTTAAGATAAATTTGGGGTTTACATATATGTTTATATGTATATTTTTTGCTTTTGTTTTAGGAGGAGCTATTGAAAGCCATTGGATCTGTAGTCTCCAAATGCAGGTGAGATTCCTTGCAGAACTTTTCTCTATGAATGCTAGTATTCTATCTGAAGGACGACGTTCATTTATGTTTTTTTATACTTAATTATTTTGCCATTTTTCCTCTGACTTGTAGCGAGGAGCTGAAGAAGCCTTGCGCAGGCCAACCGACCATTCCTGAGGTGCTGGAGGCTGTGTTTAAGGAATGTCGTAAGGAGAGTCTGGTGTACAAAATGGCTGCTCTGCGCTGCGCCGGAGACGTGCTCCACAGCAGCCAGGAGGACCGTTTCGGCGACATGGCTGAGATCCTTTTCCCTCTGATCAAGAAGGTTCAACCACATCTGCTCATTCTGTTATTGTCTGTTTGTTATTTTGGCGCCATATAGAAAGACGATTTCGCATTTTAAGAGACCTATTTAACTGTGTTTAATCTGTCTCCCTGATTCCCAACAGAACTGCCCAGAGAGCGGCGGTGCATCTCCGAGGTCACTGGATGACGATGACGATGACAAAGACGCAAAAGAGAAAGCGCTGCAGACAGACGCTCTACTCTGTGCTTTTGAGACTCTTGGAAAGACTTGGCCCAAAAGCCCACAGACTCAGGGTGAGTCACAGACACGACTGGACCGCTGCTCACATGTAACAAGTTCACCTATTTTGGGAAATGTTTAAACTCCAAACCACATTTTCCCAGCTCTGCATTCTATATATTGTACATTGTGTATGGTGAGAAATACGCATCCTGGACAATAGTTAACATTCCCACAACAATATCAGGCAGCAAGGTTTGAGGCTTAAATTAATTTTCATTTCCTGTACTCTTTTTAAGTTGAACATCCTGCTGGACTTGTGACTCACTCTTCCAGTCGTTGCTCATGTGGCAGACCACACCCGACCTCACCCCAATCTGTGATGGTCCTCATGTACTGCACAAATATACAGAATCACATCCAAACTATTATTTCTGCCTGCCCCCAGTAGAGATGAGTGGATGAACTGAAGGAAAGAATACCATTCTCTTTAGTCAAATTCAGTTGAATTTGGCATAGCTGCTATGATTACAACTTACTGCATTCTCCCCATTGTCTGTTTTATTACGCTTTTAAATGTGTTTAATTTATGTTATTGGCTTACTCCTATTCTCGTACTTCTCACCAAAGATTATCCAAAAACTGGTTGATCCTTAACTTTTTATGTCTTAGTGAAATGGGTCCAACCTAATGATCGAAGACAAGTGAGCAGGGTCTAAAGTTGACAGATATATGAGCAGCATTATACCACTCCAATACCAAGCCAATATTTCTTGAATTCAAGAAAGTCATCTACATCGTGGGGGGTTCAAGCTCATTGTTAGAACTGCCTTGGTGTTGTAACACAGTTGTTTCATGTTGGGAACATTGTGTCTGTCTGCAGCTCGTTTCCAGGTGGAGGTGTGCAGTCTAATGTGTGACAAGCTCAAGCTAAGCACCTGGAAAGTGCAGCTTGCTGTTCTACAGTCCATGAAGGCGTACTTCAAGGGGTAAGGACCAAACAAACATATTCCTGTTCTTTGAAATTAAAGTGGAAACAGACAACTTTTCAACTTTGCCCACCTAGCGTTTCCAAGTATTATTGTGCCACTTTACATTTTCCTTTGAGCCTAGACACAACTATCAACACAGGATATACTGCATTTTGTCTTGTCACAGTTACTTTAGCTTTTCCATCATCTGTCATTTCCACTACTTGATACTCTTTAGTAATCAGGGATAGCTGCTGATAGCTACGAGGAAAAACAGAAGCACCATTCTCTTCCTGTTTTGGTTGTGCAATGGTTGATGTGCTTCCTTTGTGCCAGAAATTGAGCCTTCATTTTTGCGGGAGATCGTACCCAGTGGCTGACAGGATTGCACAGTCAGAGCAAGGGCTTGATATCGGTACTCAGTAACTGAAAGGTACCCGAATAACCCAATACCAAGTAGTATTGAAACTTCTCCAGTCAAATGATACATGCATTTGATCCTTTTTGTACCAAGAATTAGAAAAATATGACTTGTATGTTTTTTTTCCTGCTATCACTGCAAGCATTCTTTGTGGTGTAGTCTGTGGCAGTCCGTGGTATAGTGAAGTCAAGGGTGGTGTATGCGAGCTGTTTCTACAGTTATTTGATAAATATTTTAAGAATTTGAAAACTTTGTATTCCTTTTAAAAATCATTTGGATTGGGGTGTTGGTGGCTTAGTGGGTAATGCAGGCGCAGATATTTTTTGGGCATTTTTGCCTTTAATTGATAGGAAAGCTGAGTGTGAAAGGGGGAGAGAGCGAGGGAGTGACATGCAGCAAAGGGCCACAGGCTGGAGTCAAACCCGGGCCACAGCCTTGTACATGGGGCTACCACTAATCTACCGACGCCCCCCAAAGAAAAAAAATCTTTAAGGAAAAAAAAACCCCACTTGGATAGGGAGGGGTGGTGTTGCCATTTTTCGCAACTGAATTTTCCAGTTTCACACCATACACAGTCCGAGGGAAAGCAAGGCTTATAGAGAACCCGTCCTTATGCCGATAACATCATTATTCTATAACCATTATACTGGGCGCTCAAAATTTACTTCATAATCATAACTTAAAGCCAAAATCTTGTCTATTTCCACTTCAACTTTGAATCAAGCTGATCAATGTGTGCTCTCAGCAAACATTTCTAATGAAAGCTTTTCACATGCATGTGCTGTGTTTGCTGTCAGGTTATTGCTGCTTGAGAAGGGGAGTGAAGACTTCAATGCATTGTCACAGATCCTCACAGAGACCTGTGCTGCTCTCACTTACCCTTTAGGTAAGAGCCTCACAATGAAAGTGTATTTAGTATCATAGTGTAATATGGCTGCCTTACATCACGTGGTCATGTGTGTGTGTTGTTTTTCTATCCAGAAAACAAAAGTTACTCCTCTGTGAGGACAGAGGCCTTGTCAGTTGTGGATCTGATCGTAAAGAGAACTGGAGGTAAGTGTTTACTGCTACTAAGACTGCATCAAAGGAGGGTTGGTTGTGCTGTTGTTTAATTTTTTTCCATGTTCTACCACCACTGCAGTGTTCCCTGTCCAAAGTAAGACAAAGAAACACGTGACTTTTTTATTTGTATTGCTGTGTTATTGACTTAGTTCAGTTTTTATGTGGGGAAATGAAAAGGCGAGTCCAGATTTTCTTCAGGGGCAGGTTGTCTCTTTCTTCATTGAATGTGCAATATATTCATACCTTTTTAGGCAGTTCTGTGGTAACCTATTGTCTGTCAGGAGCAAACTTGAATATGGTATTTTTTTTCCCACACACTGTTGAGTGTCAGAGTGTCAGTGGTTTCATGAAGCCAATCTTCCTGTTCCTGTTCCTTTCAACAGCCTTCCTGTTCTTATGTCAGGAATTTGAGTTTCCCTGACAACTTAAAGAAAATAAAACAGGAAAAAACACACATTGCTTTTTTTAAGTTTGAAGCTTGTGATAATGGATATTTAAATGTAAGACCGTGGAAGTAATGTAGGATCAACATGAGAGATATTTAAATTCAGATACTATTGTTTAAGAGCATATTTGTCAAATTTGAGCACAGATTCTCTCCTGTTTTACTCACAGTTGGTTCAAACCATTGCAGATTCTGTTTTCTATCAGTGAAGCGTGCTGTGACACCCAAGTAGTTGTTGTTAACTAAGTCAGATGTTCCTGTGAGAGCAACGTCCTTTGCTTGCTCAAACATGTTCATCCCCCATGCCCTCTCCACTTCACACAAAGTGTGTATTTTTTACACAACGGTTTCTCTCGAGGGTAAATAAGTGGTGTCTCCTGATGCAATGCAATCTGAATGATTTCTCACAGTCAGCGAACATCTGTTTTTTTTTCCCATATTAACAAAGTAAAAATATCTTTAATCCAAGAGTGATGGGTAGGTGGAGCAGGGGATTTCTAATTGACAAAAGATCAAGCGTCTGTATGTATCATAGATTACTGATCCAAGTGGCGCTGATGAAAGTTCTTGTGCGTGTGTAATGTGAACAGAGAGCGAACAGTGGGACTGTGTGTCTGTGAAGAGCCGGGAGCAGCTGCAGCGCTCCCTGTCAACGCTGCAGACAGACAGCAGACCTGACCTGAGGGATAAGGCCCAAGAGCTGCGCAGACACATCCAGAGCCAACCCTGAGCGCACGCGCGCACACATACACACACACACACACACACACACACACACACACACACACACACACACACAGAGCTCACTAAGCCAGCCAGATACATGCAGTCACAAACACAGAATACAAAAAAATAGAGCATCAAGTCATTTTTCTTCATCATCAGTAAAACATATCACACACTCCTCTGTCTGTTGATCTCCTCCTCACACATCTCTCAGTCATTGCATTACTTATCCATATTACCTGTGAGCTTTGAAGCTGGTGGAAGCTGGCAGACCGATTGACGAAGCTTGACCTTGAAGCTTGAAGAGAGAATACGTTAACACAACTTGCTCTGAGTCTGAACTGGCAGCGACGAGTGGTGAAGGGCAAGGCTATTATTGTAACGTGTCAAGTTTTATTTGGTTCATTTAAATGGACAGTAACATAATGATAATAAATGCTATATAAACCAATGTGTTGGGTTTGTGGACACTGTATATCTATAGCCCCAAATGGGGACTTTTACTACTGTTGTGGGTTTGCCTACTCATTAAATATCAGAGCAACAGCAGGTTGTGCACCTCGGCTAACGGAGAAGGTTGACTGGTCGGCTCTTGTTCAAAGGTGCACTTTCAGGGGTGTGGACACTTGTCGCTGTTGGACCACTGCTGCTGAGTGATGGGAAAGATAGCTGAAACATTGGAGATCTGTCTCCGTCTCCTGTAAATGATGTTCCTCCTCCTGTTTGCAATGTGAGTGAGCAGGACTGCAGCCAATTGTGTCAAGTCTTGAGAGTAATAACAATAAAAACCCTGCTGTTGAGTTGAAAGTGATGCTCTAGTTGTTTGAATTTGTCCCTGATGAAATAAAAATACCTTGACAATTTGGACATGTGACTCTTTTGTCTTAAAACAGAATGATGGTTTAACATCACCAGCTTTAAACCAAAGCAACAAGTTCATGTCAGATGTCTCAGGGGCTGAAGAGGCCATAATTCATACCTCATGATCACACATTAATGAGACCACAGGCAGGAGTTATGTACATATATGTAACATATTAATGACAGGCTAATTCAAATGTAACTCTAAAAGGCCAGGCTTACATGTGTAACAACAAAACAATGTCATGCACTTTACATGTATGTAGTGGTTAGTAAATAAATTTACTCAAGTTTGGTATTTCAAGGGGAACTACACTCATTTTCAAAACTCATGCATGTTATTCCCATGGTCTAAGACAGTCCAAAAATACTAGTAAACATGAACAGCTCTCTCCCAAATCCAAAAACCAGAGTGCTAAATTTGTGATATGCAATACAAAAGCAAAAAAAAGCTTATTTGCATATATGTGTGTCCACAGTCAGGTTTCCGTTCACTGCCCATGGACCAACTCCAGATATTATATTTGATGACATCACAAATTTGAGACTTACTTCTCTGGTTCCTGGCCTTAAGAGAGTGTAGCTCACGTTCACAAATATTGACTGAACTTTTCTAGGCCAGGCAAATAACACTGAAATTTTAGGTGGTACAAAAGTACAATTTGTTTTTACACCACTACATTTATTTTTTGTAATTTAACATTTCACTGAAATTGTACCCCATATAATTTCATGCAACAAACACCAGTGATTGATTAAACCTTACTTCTTATATAAAGAAGCATATATGTTTATATATGATAAGATACAGGGCTGTACCACTTTTATATACCCAGTAATATACAAAGTATCTAAAATAAGCTCCACATTGACTACAACATTAAAATGCTCATACATGTATTAGATACTGATAAAAACAGACTAATATAATATTCTTTAATAATATGATACTGAGAAAGGAGCCATTCTTTATAATGACTACTTTTACTTCTGATACTTTCAAGGATATTCTGCTGATAATACATCTGTGCTTATACTTCAGTATTTTTACACTGTGGTATTACTACTTTGCTTAAGGTAAAGATCTTACGTTTTTTCTACCACTGGTTTAAGTTCATTCTTTTTGTAAAGTCTTCTTTTTCTTTTCAGTTAACTAAAATACCGCTTACCTGCATTAAGTTAATCTAATTTGAGTTTGTATTGAGGTTCATTTAAATCCCAATTTTTAATTATTACAGGACCCAACTAGAAATTACATTTGTGACATGAACCAACAATCCACTATGAATTATTATTGTCAAGGTAAATGTGTTCCAAATGAGGAACATAGCTGCTCAGCCTCAAAAATATGAATCAGTTATCAGGTTTATGGTTCACCATTGTATCATGAAATGAGCAAAACAATCCTGTTGAATAGTGAGTAATAACCAGGCAGTAGATGTTACTGGGTGTTTGCTAATCAAATGACTGGATGTTAACAAATGCAGTTTTGATTGTTTGAAATGTATGCATCAGTAAAATTAAAATTATTTGCAACTCCTAAACCAGCGCTTGTGCTGGATCACAGGCCTGAATATTTTTTTGATGTGAACATTGCTAAAATCACTTAACACTAGTGTCCAACACTGCTGGGTTCATTGCCAGTTACAGTGTGTGCATTGCTGTCTTTGAAAGCACCACTAGGGGGCATCAACATTGAACAGATTCTGCAAAGCTGTTTCAAGACGTGGCAATGAGCAAAAACACACGAGTCAAATATTTATATCTGACTTGCTTTATTTACTAAAATATATGGACACATCAGCTGCATATAAAAATTTAGAATGTGCTGTAGATGAGCATGAGCATAGACCAGGAAAGAGACAGAATAACAAGGACAGTTTAGAGAAAATAAATTTACAGTTAAAAGGTTTAAAATACACAACACATGAAGAAACTCCACACTTACACAGCTCAACAAAGACGACCATAAAAACAGTCAAACGCAACTTTTAAGATCAGGGGAAGGCAATGACTAATAGAGATCAGAGTATACACAAGATTGATTGCAAGAAGTTATTAACACATTTTATGTTCAGTGGCATGGATCCTAAAGAAATACACCAGAGCAAAGTTTCTATTAAGCGACTGCAGTGCAACAATTAGCTGATGAGCTGTTTGGTCCTCTTGTCTTTCTGACGAGCCTTGTCTTGGCCTTTCTGAGGAATGTTGGTGTCACTCTGGCTGAGCGCAGAGCGAGTAACTGTGGACATGCCGTCGACAAACTTTGTCTTGAACAGGACGTTGGCGTTGGTGAACATGCCGTCTTTCAGGGACACCACCACAAACTGCAGGGAGAGAATTTAAAGGTAAGGTGAGTTTTGCTCTTTGATGCTTTAACACGAGTAAGAATATGGTGAATTGTGTACATGATCGCACTAGTCTAACACTTTATGGCTTAGTAAGGGGGTTAAACGTGTGCAGGGGTTTTTCAACACACCTGGGAGTGTCTAAAATGTGTGCGCAGCATCTGTCCGATGTTCTGTGTGTGTGACAGATCCAGGGCGGCGTCCACTTCGTCTAAGATGTAGATGGGAGCTGGTTTGAACAGCAGCATGGCCAAGATAAGAGACAAGGCCACCAGTGATCTGAAAACAAAAGAGGTTGCTCCATCAAAGTGACCGACTTCACTATCAGTCATTGGAACCTTCATGTTCATGCTACTAAAACAGACAAAATAATAAACACTCAAAGATCATAAAAGTGCTTTTGCTGACCTTTGCCCACCGCTGAGCTCAGTGAGGTTCTCCTTCCAGGTGTTGCCCAGGGCAACCTTAAACTCCAGGCCCTCCAAGACACCGCAGCCCTGGGGAGGAGCCAGTTTGGCAGTGGCCCCCGGCAGCAGAGTAGAGAAAATAGATCCAAAGTCCTTGTTTACCTGCAGAGGAAGGGAAATGTTACAAGTGAAGGAAAAGCAATGGCTTTGTTTTTTTTAATGTCTGTAGTATGGTTTTGTTGCTTAGTTAAATATTGTTTTGTATCTTTGGATTAAGTGTATTTTATGTGTATTTATTTGACACAAGTGATGTCTTTGGATGCAAGACAAATTTCAGTTCAAAATTTTAATCACTGATTCTAAAATATAATGCAGTCTAATGCTGTATTAGCTTTAACTAGATGTACCTAATAAACTGACAACACATAGTCCAATCTTAGATAAAAGAGAGCGACAAATGCAAATGTATGGGAGAAAATAATTTGCTAAAAGAGTGCAGACCTTCTGCCACGCAACATTGAGAGCCTCGTTCTTCTTCTGGTCCAGCTCCTCGATGGTCTGCAAGATTTTGGCCTTATCGTTCTCCACGATCCTCTTCTTCTTCATCAGGTCGTTGTACTGCAGGAGGGAAGACAAGTGTGTGGGATAGATGTTAGATACTCAAAGCTGCAATTGCAATTTTTGCACTTGTGTTGACACAATCTCCCAAACTCTGTCTGCGTCTTTGTCCTCACCCTTTCCTCTGCCTCGTTCAGCATGTTCATGGCCCTCTTGTTGACGTTTCTCTCCAGCTTGGTGGTAGTCTCCTCCAGCTTCTTCAGCCGCTGACCAGCCTCACGGGGGTTGTTGGTCTTAAAGTCGTAAGAGGTGTTGGGCTGGCCGAAGAACTGACGCTCTGTCGCAATCCAGTCGTGTTCCTCCAGCATGCGAGAAACCTGGAGGAAGAACATTAGACGAGTGGGAGAGAGATGTTTAGAGGACCCTGATCATACCAGATAATGAAGAAACTTTCAGCAGACTCATAGATCATGGAATTATACTATTACAGTAGAGGACTGACTGAAAAATGATGTGCTTGTGTGTGTGTGTGTGTGTGTGTGTGTGTGTGTACCTTGTCAGCAGCTTCCTGGCTGTCTTTGCGGTGCTTACTAATATTGTGTTCCAGTTCCTTGATCTTCAGCTGGACCTCGTTGTTCTGCTCCCTTATTTTATTGGCCTCTGAGCTCTTACCCTGGGACATTCAATTCATAATTCATTCAATACAAATGATCAAACAAATAGTCACGTTTTAAAATTCCATGCAGTTATTAAGAAAGTGAAGTAGACAAACGAAAAAGAAAAGTCAGAGTGTCACAGGTAGAGCGTAAGAAAATGATGTACCCTGCTCTCAGGATTCACTCTAACCTTCTCCAATAGCCTTTTCCAGCTAAATTAATGCTAACGTTTTGTTTTAAAACATGGGTACACCCTCTAAAATAGGTTTTAGACTGTGTGCATGTGGATTTTTTTTGGTGTGTCATGTTCGACATCACACACACGCTAGAAAACAGGTTAGTAAAAAGCAGAAAACAGCATGGAGGCCTGTGAAAACTTAACAGTGGTTACTTCTTCTTATATATCTCTTACTAATTTACTTCAAACTTGGTGCAGACTAACTTGGATGGATGTGTGAGTGCTGCTTAGGTGGAGACAGACAATATTTTGTGGTGGTGCATCATTGCATCTTGCTGGTGAGGGGCTAAAATTAGCGCATGCACCCAGGTGTTATGTCTCCGTCAATGCTGATCAGAGCCGGAGCCGATAAATACCTGTGACCACTGAAGACTCATTTGACCTGGGTGTGAATGCAGGCTGGATTTGAACCCGGGCCGCTGCGGCAACAGCCTTGTACATGGGGCGCCTGCTCTACCACTAAGCCACTGATGCCCCTCCCATTACATTTAAAAGCAAGGTGTTAGCGAGTATTTTGTGCAGTGGAAAAGGGGCTAAACAGGGGTTAAAAACCAAAGCATCAAAGGCAAAACCCTGTATTCACCTTGAGCTCTTTGTCCTGAGCCATGATCACTTCCTTCTGTTTGGCCAGCTCCTCCTGGGCTTTACGCACTGCCTCCTGCACAGCAACAGAGAATACGTTATGAGGAGAGGGAGGAAAAAAAAATAACAGTAAACATTTATTCTGGGGATGCACGACATTGGATTTTTTCCTGATATCCCATGTTTTAAGTCATTTTGGCCGATTGCTGATATATGTGCAATTGCAGAGAACATCCAGCCTCTTAACATATCATTATGCCTCTTACTGTGATGGCTCACTGGCTGATGTGGACATAAAATACAACGCTTTTCAAAATGTACACATTCACTGGGCAAAATAAGAAAATTACTTCAACTTACGTTACATGTAAAAACATGCCACATGTATTTTTATGTGACATTTTTGCACAAAACTATAAATTTCATCCTACTTTAACAGGCTGTTTGATGCTCTCCATGAGACAATCTGCCAGTACCAATGATGTGCCACTATTACCCTGCATCCCCAATGTATACCCAAGATGTGTGAGCTCTTGCAGACAATTTTCAAATTTGGCCTACCTGTATATATAAACACACTGTGAAAATGATCCACTTACCTTGTTCTGCGATACAGTGCATGCCATGCTGTCTATCTGCTCCTGGATGGCCTTCAGGGCTTCATCTACAGCCTGAATCTGCTGCTCATAACCAGCCTGCTCCCTCCGCAGCTCCTCCAGCTCCAGGGCCACAGCATCAGACTCCTGCACACATGAGCAAGAAAAGCAGCATGTTTGATCAGCTCACCAGAAGCATTAACAGACTGTAGCTGTTGAAGCAATGCATAGAGAGGACTGCTGACTGTCTGACTGTGTGTGTGTCTGTTTGATGTACCTGCTGCTTCTGCTTCAGCTTCTTATTGAAGGCATCAGCTTTGGCCTTGGCTGCATTGAGTTTCTGCTGCGCGGCTTTCAGCTCCTTCTCTCTCTCTGCCTCAGCGTTCTTCATCTTGTTCTCCAGCACCTTGTACTTTTCCTCAGCCCGTTTCTGCACGTCCTTGGTGACACGCAAAGTCTCCTCACTCTCCTCTGGTTAAACAAACACACCACACAATTAATCACTGTATACAGTACGCACAAACTGCCCTGATGAGTTCAGTTATTTTAAAGTGTATGGCTGTCCACGTGTGTCAGTGTTCTAACCGATGGCCTTGCGCAGCCTCTCCAGCTCCTCTTGCTGCTGATGGAAGGAGCTCTGCTGCAGCTTGGCCTGCAGAATCTGTTCCTCCTCCACCTTCAGCTCATACTGCTGCTTCAGCTGACGGTACCTGTGGGGACAAAATTTGGTGAAGAAGAAAATGTAAGAGGTTGGTTAATAAATATGAGATGATGAAAGCAAGAATACACCAGGAGTATGTGAAAGCAAGAGGGCACTAAGTTCCTGATTTATTTTGTGGATTAATACTTGGAAAATTTTAAAAAACGTGGAAAACAAAAGCCCCATCGATAAAGTATGTATATAAATATACTGACCTTGCTGATCTGTCTGCTTTAATTACATAATTCACATAAGTGTAGGTATTTTGTGTGTTTGTGTCAGGCATACTTCTCTGCAGTTCCCTTAAGACCGGCCAGTTGTCTTTCAGTATCCTGAAGCTGGGCTTCCTTTTCATTCAGGTTGTCCCGAACCTCCTTCAGTTCCTGCAGGCTGGACAGAACTGATGCTGACTGGGAGCGAGCGCCTGGAGGAGAAAAAGCAGGACAAAGAAAGTACATTATAAAGTCCAGTGCACTCATGACAGGTTCAGAGTTTTAGAAAACAGTGATGAATTTTGAGTAATAATGAAAACATCTGGATGTACAGGATAACATGGTTTGGCATGTTTTAAAGCGACGTCACTGACAAACACATGATCTTTGTTGTTCTCACCTCCGCTCAGAGTTCCCTGTGGGTCGAAGATGTCCCCTCCAAGAGTGACGGTCTTGGTCATCACCTGCTTATCAAAAGCCACTTTTTTGGCATTGTCCAGGGTGTCACACACCAGCGTGGAGCCAAAGACGTACTCCATGGCCTTACGCAGGTCAGACTCATAGCCCACCAGGGACAGAGCTGTGTGGACATTGTCCTCTCCAACCTGACAGCGGGGGAGAACGGACAAAGACGAGTCATCAAAGAGACTGTGCATCATGTTTTAAGATCAAACAGAAGGACGATTTAATTTCCAAACCGGGCACTGTTTAAATCTCTCACCAGGCTCTTGGCAGCATTCACCACTTTGTCATTGAGTGTCTTGGCAGAGATCTTGTTCAGGGGAATGATGGTATACCTCCGCTGTAGCTCTCCCTTCTCCAAGAGTTTTTTACCGGTGACCTGGCAAAGACAAAAATCACATGACCAACTATCCCACTGCTCTGCCAGTGAAATACTAAAACATGATTGCACTAAAATAACATGCACACTACCCACTAACACACCCACCTCTGTGTCAACTACAATGTTATAGAGCCGTCCTCCTGCAACAACCTCCAATCCTGTCGCATAGGTGACATCACGGACTGTGATCAGGTTAGCTAGCAGCCCCTTCACTTTGCTGCGGTCCCATCCTCGCTCTGGGTCCCTGTAAGACAGCAGAAAGCACGTACACGTGTTGAATGATGAAACTCTTGTCAGGGCCCAGGGCAACATGATGAGCCAGTGAATTTTATAAGCAAATACTCTGGGAATTTTCTCCTTAATAAAACTTTATTAACAGGTGTTTCCACCCTCGTATGCATGTTCACTTGTGAGTTTCAATCAGGCTGCAAATTATTATGATTATTCAGACAAACACTCAGATCTGACAAAATCTATCACTAATCTTTAAAAATCAATCACATCTTTCAGCCTCAGAAAGCGTTCATCGAGCTCAGTTAAAAGGATAGTGCACCCAAAAATGAAAATTCAGAGAGAAATTCCTTCAATTATGTGGTTTTTGGACATTTGAATCTGGGGCACCCAGCCTGCATTAGGTGGAGTTGTGCTGCTACCCACTCTCCCCTTGGATCTCCGCAAGGGATGTGAGGACTCTAAAACTTCACCTGACCCTCCCTCGGCATATGGGTGAGTAGATAATGGCTGAATATTCATTTTTCGGTGCACTATCCCTTTAAGCCTCATATAGGTGTTTTTGCTTCTTATCCTAACAATAACTCAGTTTTATTTGAGTGTCCCAGTAATGGTGATAGTGTAAGCCAGCATGTTAAATACCAGGACCTGTACAAACATAATTCACCAACAAGTGAACAACCAACAATCTCTGTAGTTATGTGTACAACACAACACTTATTTGCATGAACAAGTTTCTCTTTAAGTGATGTGCTCTAAGCAGTGAATCATTCTACTTGTGTGGTCGTCACATTAGTAATTAATTCCAAGGATTTCCCAGAGCAGCAATAGTGATCCAAATGTTATAGTTTTTTTTTTCAGTCATCACAATAGCAGAGTTTGTCAGTATCCCCGAGGGCTAGAGCCCCATCTAGTTATCCAAAATTCCCAGAATGAAACTGGAAAATATTATAATCAGCTGGAATAACTGAAAACACCTGAGGGGTTGTGCAGGGCCTTTAAATTCAAGGTAGATTAATGCATCCTTTGTTTGGAAAAGATGATTTTGCCCTGAAATGGGTTATTATTAAGGCAGCACGATGTCAGGAAACATGCAATATGCTGCTATGTTCAATGGATATTGAAGTGTACTCAGTACTTGACTCTCCTGTAACCAAAATATTGACAGATGGCTGATGTGCCTTTTTTTTTTTTTTTAAGGCACCAGTTCCTCTTTGTCTTTCACACTTTCATCTGCACTTGTCACACTTTCCTCCTTAAACCATGTAGAGTAGTGAGGCAGGACGAGTCTTATAAACCTCACTCATATGTGTGCAGATTCTAACCAATCAGATGATGCCTGACAGTGAGGGCTCTGTCTGACTGACCACAGCGGTAACAGCATGGCACACATCAGATAAAACAGCGCCCACAGACAGAATGTAATTACTATGTTGTTACTGTATTCAAAGTACAATATCACAGTCTTTCACTATATGGTTATTGCACAAGTTCTTATTATGTTGCAAAAACAAAACGATACAGTGTCCAGCACTAGTTATCATCAGTTCGAGGGCAATCAAACAAAAGTAAGAACAGCTAGATTTAAAACATACAGTACGGTTAAAGACATAAGCAAATTCATTCGGTAAATCCTTACTTGTACTCGAAGCGCAAGTTAGGGAAGCGAGACACAAGCTTCTCATAGGTCTCTTTAAGTTTAGCGACCTCTCTGGACAGCTGTCTTCTTGTGTCAAGCAGAGTCTCCTCCTTCCCATCTGGATACAGACAGACATACACACACAGACCTTACCCATCGATATCTGATGTACAACATAATAAAAGGTAGCTGCCATGAGTACAAAAGGCTGTCTGCATGCACTGCTCTGCTCACACACAGTACCTTCATAGTTGAGTTTAGCCAGCTCAGCCTGTAGTTTCTCCTTGCTGCTTGTTACAGCCTGCAGGCTGTCCTGGTCCTTCTTGTAGCCACTGTCCATCTTTTTCACCTCTGCCTGTTTGGTCTTCAGCTCAGCCTGGGCATGCTTCAGGGTCATCTGGGCCTGAACAGAAACGAGCACAGAGAGAAGACAGATTAACAATCTTTGAATTTGACAGCAAATAAATCCAGTATTTTCTCAACGCGGCACAATTTTAGAAACAGCAGGCCTCTGATGAAAATGCATTCATGCCACTGAACATAAATGTTTGTGTTGAAAACTTCCTTTCCTCACCTGCTTTGCCTCAGTATCTGCCTTGCTCATGTCATTCTTGCAGGCCATCATCTGCCCAGCCAGTGTAGCCTCCTCTCCGTCCTCATTTGTAGAAAGGCCCGCTGACACAGCCCTGAAATGCTGCTCAGCTGCCTCGAGGGCTGCGCTTTCCTTCTGTCCATCCTCCTGTAGAGCCTGAAGCTGCTCTGCCAACTTAGCAACCTCCTTTTCTTTTACCACAAGCATTTTCTTGTCCTAAGAGTAAAGGAAACAACTGGTGATCAAGCTGTGCAAACTGCCCTCATTATATGTGAATCTCAATTGCAAAAGAATTTGTTTTGACCAGAGATTAAACACGTCACATGGGCACACATTACATTACCTCCTCCATGCTCTTGACAAGCTCTTTCCTCTTTTTGGTTTCATCTTTGACATTCTGTTTTTTCAGGTCAAGTGCGCTCTGAGCTTTGGCGTCAACACGTTGCACATCTGCTAGAGCCTCTTCCAGGGATTTCAATACTCCAGTCACCTCCTTCAAATAAACATCAAAGACAAAGCAACACCTCTTTAAACTAAGAGGGTCATCTGGGGCAAGGATTCAAATCTTCAACAAAATCAACTTCAAAAGGACAAGGACAATAACGTATTCCAGTGTACCTGGTCTTTTTTCTTCTGCAGCTCCTGAATCTGGGCTGTCAGCTCCTGGACTTTGCTCTCGTTCTCGGCCATGCTTGCTTGCATCTTGGTGATGTTATCCTGCATTACCTTCAGATTCTCTGCTGACTTCAGCTTGGTTTCCTCTGCACAAACAAACAGCCAGGCCACGTACAGCCGTGACAAGTGCTGGATCTCACGCATCAGCTTCTGGTACTCCAAGTATGATGATCGTTCCTGCACAGGGAGAAAGGATATGAAAAAACTGATATGACTAAAAATTAAATGTATCACAGACATCATGCCATCAGGTGTCAATCACAGCAGGATATTTTTAAGTTTAGATATTGCAGTGAACCTACCTCTTGGAGTTTATGCATGGTTGGAGTAATTTCCTCATCCAAAATCTTAAAATGTAAATGAAGAGAAACGGTTAGATATTTCAACATTAGTTCCAACTGTATTTGTTGCAACTGCCCACTGGAAAATGAACAGAGATTAGCTAGTCAAAAGCTAATTTGGATATTTAACATACTGTCTGAATCTCCTTCAGCTTGGCCTCTTTCTTCTCAATGGTTTTCTGAGCGCTAATCTTTTTACATTCGTACATCCTGGTTCCTGCTGCCTCCTCAATCATAGCAAGGATCTGAAAGAAAAGAGGTCCTCATTGGAGAACTTGGAAAAGGTAGGACATGTGTTTGAAGTAGTTCATATGGTGAGATGAACAGTATGTGTGTGCTTTACCTCTGGTGGTTTCATGTTAAGAACTTTGGTGATCCTCCCCTAAAATATTGGAAACAACACATGATACAACACCTTGCAGAAGGATACAAAGACACCCATGCATACTGCTGCAGACACAAGACTTAGCCTACCTGCATGATGAGAAAATGCGGGTTGTTGACATTGAGGCCAACAGAGCAGAACAAATCCTGCACCCTGGTGTTGTTGGCATTGACTCCATTGATGAGGTACTTGTTCCTGCCGCCAATTACCACCTAAAAGAACAGTGTATAACAGTTTTTGTGTTAGCATTGCACACAATAATCTTGTACATCAATTACAGAGACTTCTTTATCTAATGCCAACCTGTCTGGTGACGGTTATCTCATCGTGGGTTTCAAAACCCAGAGGACTCTGGCTTTTGTTGGAGTTGTCAAAAGTAATAGACACAGTGGCTTTGGTGATACCACCCTGTCCATTTTTGTACACCAGGTCCTGGAGGTTGGAGGCTCGCACCTTTCAAGTGAAAATAAAACAAAGACATTAGTTTTTTACAGATACAGATACAGACAACTTTATTAATCCCACCAGAGGCAATTGGTTTGAACAGCTTGCATACATTATACAGACACAGTACACACAATAGGATACAGTAGATAAGATACATGAATAAATAGAATAAATAGTATGCTGAGGAATACGTGTCGTGAAAGGAATAAAATCATTATAAAGAATTTAAGAGACGAATAGCAGAGGGAATAAAAGATTTCAAAAAACGGTTAGACATACAGACAGGTGAGACATAGTGGCGACCTGAGGGCAACTTAGAAAATTCACCTGCAAGCACATGACCAGGAGAAGACAAAATGCTGTTTGCCTTCGTCAAAGTTTGTTGGTTACAGAAGCTGCACAAGTCCCTAAGTTTCACTCCTGTGATCTTGGAACATGTTTTAATAATGCTGTACAAGCTGTTTTTATCTCTCAGTGTAAGGCTGGGGAACAGATTGCAGCTTCTCATCAAAAAAGGTGCCTAGATATTTATATGAAGGTACCCTTTCCACAGTTTTACCATGGATGATGCTATCTGCAGCTGGGATTTTGTTGCGTCTAAAATCAATTATAATAATAACTGAAAATGATAATATAATTTTTGGATTAGGGTCAAGGTTCAACTGTCTTAGATCATAGTAATAACATATATGAATTTATGAACTGGGCATAGTTCCCCTTTAGATTGCCAAAACTTAAATTTGTGATGTCATAGAGTAGAAAGTCTGAAGCTACTCCATAGACAATGAATGGAGAAAGATGTTATAGATGACAGTGACCACCCACAGTAATGTAATGGTAAACGGGTACATTTCTGTTGCAGAACTGAGAACATTTCGATGGGATAAAGTTCAGTTGGGTATTAAAAAATGAAAGCAAACATTCAAGTGGTCCACAAAGTCAGGCTCTATGGAGCAGCTACAGACTGTAACCCTGTAACATCACAAGTTTGACACTTACTTTAGTCTAGCAGCAAGTCCTCAAAAAAGGCTTTAGTTTTCGAGATACCCCTACCCGAGGTAGAACAAAACACAACAATGTTTTTTTAAATCTTCAGGGTCTCCCATTCATGAAATGGATTGTCTTCAACTTTTATTTTGGGGCAAAATTATTTTTGGGGGGCATTCTTTACAACTACCCCAATCTCTGAAAAAGGGACAAATCAGGCCAGTTCGGATAAGGGAAATATGACAAAAAAGCCAATTTCTTGAGAATGCTCACTCCTTTCCTCATAATATTTGCTGAAGTATAAAACAAGTGTCTGCCCTACATCACAAAAGAGTCAGAAAGTAATTCACTTTAAAAAATCCTGAAATATAACCCTGAAAACATGGCTTTAATTTAGGCGGAAATTGCATTTTTGTGATAATAAGAAAAGAGGGCTTCTTTACTTTTCTCTTATTTAACAGAAAATCATAAAGTCCTGTCAAATACACTGTTACTGTATTGTCTAAGGTGTTTTTGAAAAATAACCATTGGTTGTTTGGAGATACCTAGTACAGTTTTGTTGTAAATGAGGTTTCTATAGGTAAACCCTTCTCTAAAAACAGCCAAATTAGGTCATTCGAATGAGGAATGGGTGGCATAACCTATAAGTTAAGAATGCTTAATCTGATGGTCATCACACTTGGGAAGAAAAGACCAGGTGATTGAAAGGTTGAGATGTGTATAATACAGTCCTGTCAAGACCTTAAACATGAGTTTTATGAGTGGCAAGTTATGGGAAGTTTTATCCAGGAGAAGAGATTCATTCTTCCGAAGAGGGGAAGGGCAACATAAAACCACGTCATTTATTAATGGAAATCTATTCTGATCAGATTTACAATTTCAGTAGTCAGAACAATCTGTTCTACACACTCAAACAGAAAGTGTATTAATAAATTAATTTAGCTGGGAATTATAAGGCTCTGAATACAGACAAGTGCTGCACACTTACAGTACACTTACAGTAAGTGTAACAGTAACAGTCAGTGTGGGGGCGGGGCTACTGATGGTCAGTTATTTTAAATCACAACATACAGCTCTGCTGAGGAGAAACATGAAATGCGCTGGAAACAAAAGGAACCACCAACCTAATGGCAAATAACAGGTAAGACAAATGTGCAAATGACATATTCCTTCATATTTTTAGATTAAAGAATAGTTTGTTTTATTTGCAAGATAGATTGGAAGTTGTAAGTCACTGGCAGGTGTTCTGATCTAGGCTGACAGAGGCTAGCATGAGTTAGCAGTTGTGTGTGTGTGTGTGAGCGTGTGTATGTTTATGATGGAGAGAGGCTTGGGCCAAAAATTGGCCACATAAAACTACTGTATTTTCCATATTTTCCAGAGTTTACTGTAATAATGGAGCCAACAGAGCCAGCGCAGTCAGGAAGCCAGTGACAGTCATATCCTTTGAAAAAACTGTCTTAGTTAATTCTTCAGTTAGTTCAGTGAAAGCTCTTTCATGTTCGTTTAACTTCTTTTCTGACAGATATTTATTTCTGGCTGCTGAAATGTTTCTTTCTGAAATGTAGTGTCCAAGACAGCTTCTGTGATACTTGGCATCATAAGCAAATAAATCTGGATGGGTGAGCATACGATGATGTACTTTTTCATCATGCCTCTCTGAAGCTGCACTGAGGACCTTTGACCTTGTGCTTTCACCTGTACCAGTACTTATAGGTGTCAGGCCTTCTCCCTTTGTGGCTTTCTGGCTGCAAATGAAACACTGGGTGCGAATGTCAAATCCAGTTTCTCTGGTCAGTCGTTTCCTTGTGTACTGATCCTTGGCTGGTTCTTGCTCACTGGCCGTAGGCTTATAGTTATGTGCATTGGAATAACTGGCCCTACATGATCTGTGATATGAAACCTTAACCCTGAAGGACAGTATGTCGTCAGAGTGGGGGGATAGTCGCTTGTGGACCTCATCACCTCGTTCCTCAGCAGCCTTAAGTATTGTTTTGAGTCCTTGCAAGGTGGGGTTCTTGATGTGTGGATTATTCTTATCTCCTTGTAGGGCACTTTCACATATTAAACACAGCTTTTCATCCAGTGTCTGTGAATGTGGCTGGCTTCCTGACTGCGCTGGCTCTGTTGGCTCCATTATTACAGTAAACTCTGGAAAATATGGAAAATACAGTAGTTTTATGTGGCCAATTTTTGGCCCAAGTCTCTCTCTCCATCATAAACATACACACACTCACACACACACACACAACTGCTAACTCATGCTAGCCTCTGTCAGCCTAGATCAGAACACCTGCCAGTGACTTACAACTTCCAATCTATCTTGCAAATAAAACAAACTATTCTTTAATCTAAAAATATGAAGGAATATGTCATTTGCACATTTGTCTTACCTGTTATTTGCCATTAGGTTGGTGGTTCCTTTTGTTTCCAGCGCATTTCATGTTTCTCCTCAGCAGAGCTGTATGTTGTGATTTAAAATAACTGACCATCAGTAGCCCCGCCCCCACACTGACTGTTACTGTTACACTTACTGTAAGTGTACTGTAAGTGTGCAGCACTTGTCTGTATTCAGAGCCTTATAATTCCCAGCTAAATTAATTTATTAATACACTTTCTGTTTGAGTGTGTAGAACAGATTGTTCTGACTACTGAAATTGTAAATCTGATCAAAATAGATTTCCATTAATAAATGACGTGGTTTTATGTTGCCCCCCTATTCGGAAGAATGAATCTCTTCTCCTGGATAAAACTTCCCATAACTTGCCACTCATAAAACTCATGTTTAAGGTCTTGACAGGACTGTATTATACACATCTCAACCTTTCAATCACCTGGTCTTTTCTTCCCCAAGTGTGATGACCATCAGATTAAGCATTCTTAACTTATAGGCTATGCCACCCATTCCTCATTCGGAATGACCTAATTTGGCTGTTTTTAGAGAAGGGGTTTACCTATAGAAACCTCATTTACAACAAAACTGTACTAGGTATCTCCAAACAACCAATGGTTATTTTTCAAAAACACCTTAGACAATACAGTAACAGTGTATTTGACAGGACTTTATGATTTTCTGTTAAATAAGAGAAAAGTAAAGAAGCCCTCTTTTCTTATTATCACAAAAATGCAATTTCCGCCTAAATTAAAGCCATGTTTTCAGGGTTATATTTCAGGATTTTTTAAAGTGAATTACTTTCTGACTCTTTTGTGACGTAGGGCAGACACTTGTTTTATACTTCAGCAAATATTATGAGGAAAGGAGTGAGCATTCTCAAGAAATTGGCTTTTTTGTCATATTTCCCTTATCCGAACTGGCCTGATTTGTCCCTTTTTCAGAGATTGGGGTAGTTGTAAAGAATGCCCCCCAAAAATAATTTTGCCCCAAAATAAAAGTTGAAGACAATCCATTTCATGAATGGGAGACCCTGAAGATTTAAAAAAACATTGTTGTGTTTTGTTCTACCTCGGGTAGGGGTACCTCAAAATCTGAGGGCCCCTGCTGCTAGACTACTTCTCTGGCTTCTGGCTTTGACAGAGAGTAGCTCATGCTCACAAATAACTTAGTGTTTTTATTTTTTTCGGCCATATAAATAACATGTCGGAATTCTTAATTTAGGTGGTATTTTCCCCTTTAAACTTTCAAATTTGACCCGTTTTCTTGGCATGTCTCTGGCTAGCTAACGTTACGTTAACAGTTTTGCTAGTTAACGATAGGAAACTACCATACCAAACTCTACAATATGATTGATTTAAGGTCACCGCTTTGATAAAGCTTAACGACTCTATAGCCAATAACACACTTACATGGCTGAGATTGGAAATGCCCAGAAGGAAACATATCGAGTCCAAAATATTGGACTTTCCGCTGCCGTTCAGTCCTGTGATGGCGTTAAACAGCGGGTCGAAGCCGTTGATCTCCGTCCTCTGTGCGTAGGACTTGAAGCCTTCAATAATAATAGACTTGATGTGCATCTTTAGGTCGTCCTCTCCCCGCAGACTCCGGAGGCAAGTTTTGTGTCTTAATATTAAACCGGTAACTTAAAAGTTGAAGCACTAGGTTTCAGCCCAGTGTTTACAACCGACAGCATGCAAAGTCCTTCTTCTCTCTTCTAACTTGAATTTTGGCGGCAGGCAATGGAGCCGCTAGTCTGTCCTCTCCGTGCCGGGGGACGGGAGGACAAAATTTAAAGTATCTCAACACGATGTGTGCACATATTCAATACATATTTCAACATATAACTATGAATGACTCGGAATTCAAAGAGTGTGCGCAAAGAACACAGTTTCATATATTTTTTAATCCATGTTTATTTTCGTCAGGCAAATTTTAAGGCTACTAAATGGTCCTTGTGGCCTGTAGCGACGTTTTGGCGCCACTTGCAGGTAGAAAGCTGAACCACAGGTGTGCCACCAGCCATGGGCAAGACTTAATAGCTTCAATGTGGTATTACAGGTAATGAAAATTATTTTGTTGATATTAGCATGAGGCCCATTATACTTTGTTATTTTAAATATGGGTTCTACAGTGTTGAATAATGAAAAACTCTGAGTGTGAAGCTGTACTCACCATTAAGAAGAACCGGAAGTCCTAGCATTGATGTTAATTAATGAAGGGCCATAATCATGAGTCCAAGTTGCGCTTCTTCAACCTTTACTAAAGTCTCACTATTCCTAATTATTTGAATTTTCATATTATAGTTATTCAGCTGATATTTAGAATTATATTGCCTATTGTTATAATTTTCTGTCAGTTTTTGTTTTAATATGAAGGCCTGAATGCATATTGTTTTGTCAACCACCACTACATCACTGCCTGAAGGTGAAGGTTTGTCAATATATTGATACTAATATATATTGGGAAAAGCCTATAAAATATACAGTAAATATATTTGTAGTGTTATAGAATGTAAAGTCCCGTCAGGATGTTAAAAGCCTGAATCCATCCCCCCTCAGCTGTATGGTAAGGGAACAAACAAAGAAAACAAAGTCATAAGCTACTATTGACAGGTAAGCTCCTCTAGGAGTAATCAAAAATATCGCACAAAGGGAATTACTAAACTGATACCACATTTGATGATTCTATCTTTCAGGCTAAAGGCGGTAAAAAGCAGGACGTGTAGTTGTTTATTTGTTCTCCATTTGACATTTTTACAATAGCACACAGAGTAGAATACTCTCAGGGATAAGTAATCAAAAGATCACAAAAGTAGATTATACAGTTAACAAATACCAAGCTGCTTGAAACTTGCCTTTGCCATGGAGATACATTCAGCAGAGTATTAATGAGAGAGATATTTCAATAAGCCCTTAGTGTAACAGAGTCCACAAACCACACAAACACTCACTTCACACCTCCTACAACACAAGTTATATACAGTAAACCTGTACAGTTGTCTAACATACACACACACCTTAAGTGACACACATACAATCATTGTGTCATTCCATTATGCATCCAGAGGCACAGGACACATGGACAGACATACCAAATTGAATGCATAGAAGCATATCTGTGTCAGAACAACACAGTCTCCTCTGTTAGAGTAAAAGGAGGTGGGCTTGATGTAGGTCCAGTCATAGTTCCGCAGGTTCAGTGGCCTCTGACAGTACTGGTCACTGAGGGCAACCAGGGCACGTGCGAACGAGTATTTGGCTGAGCAGCTGACGGCCGTCACTGTACGCACCTTGTCAAAGTGCAGCTCGAAACAGGGGTCATCCTGGAGCCACAGACACAGAATGACATAGCATTACGTACACACAAAAAAGAACACAATGTTCACTATTAAAATTAATTCTAAATGTGATCATATTCATTGAGGAGATACCGGATATATGAAAACAAATCACTTCTGGGAGATTAAACCATATTTATGAAATCATGTTGATAAAAACATGAATTAATTTCTCCAGCACAAGATGTTACAAGTAAACAGCTGCTCCACATTCTAACAAAGGCTTTCTGAGACATCTGGTCCCCAACTGAGAAACTCTGTTTGATGAAATGTGTTTGAAAGCTGCAGATAAATCTATATATATTTTGTCAAACCCAGATTTGTACATTATCAAAGTAGATAATTGAAGTGGTTGTGCACAAAAATAGTTATATATGTTCAGATAAAATCCCTTGTTTCAAAGCATAGTTTTAAAAACAGTAAAGGTTTAAGTTAAAATTTAGATTTATTAAGATTTAGGTTATAAGAAAACATTATATTTCAATGATTATATTCAATGTAGCAATCATCCTTTTCAGAGAAAATTACAGTACTAATGTAGGGGTAGGCGATAGAGAAAATCAAATATCACAACATTTTTGACCAAATATCTCAATATTGATACAGTGATGATATTGTAGGGTGGATTCCTGGTACTTTCACAAAAATATTTACACAATGAGTTTTTTGGTAGATAATCATCAGTAATGTGGATATAGTGACTTAATAAGTAAAGGCAAATAATTGAATAAAAAACTGCTTAGTAAGTTCAGAAAATTACACCACTTTACTGTAATCCATCTTTTATGCTATATGAGGATATCCCAAATCTAAGATGATATCTGGTCTCATATTGTGATATTGATTAATATCTATATATTACCCAGCCCAAGAGTAATGCAATAACAAGCAATAGAAATGCAAAAACATTTGTTAAATTACCACATCAGGGTCCCGTCCATCAACAAGAGTCAGGTCTTTCAGGGACCAGACTTCTGTCCTCCTGTAGCACTCCTGTATGCTGGAGCGTTTGGTGTGGGACCTCTTGGCTCCGGACTTTAGGGACGTCTGAGATATCTGACATCGCACTATACATAACTGCACCACTTTGTTTTTTGCAACTGCAGATAAAGGAAAATAATATTTTTATACAAATAAATTGGCACACTGCATCACCAGGCATTTCATCAGCAATAAAAGTGAGACAGTCACTGTTATCAGGCCTCATAGACGTTAGGGACACGTTCAGCACATCTCCCTACAGTTTCTCTAAAACCAGGATTATTTTCTGTAAAAGAAAATTCCAGTGAGCATATTTTACCCCTAAAAACTGCTTTCAAGTAACTACCTGATCAACGAGAAAGCTGTTTACCTGAGACACAGAGAAAATGTCTTCCGTGCGTCGGCTCTTCAATCTCAATAAACTCCACCAGTCTCTGTTTTGCAGGTCGGAATAAAACTCTCTGCATCTCCTCCCTCAGAAGAGACGACATCACTGGAGAGGGGAAGAGAAGAACCGAGATCAGATGATGGGAGGAAAAAAGCTTTTTAAAAAAACAGAAGCGTCAAGCCAGAAAGATGAGAGAGTGAGAAGAGATGATAAAATCCAAGAGAGAGACCACAACAGTGGAACCTGGCAGTGGTGGGGAGGGAGGTGGTGATGTCTCCTGTGGTCAGAGCGCATGAAAAGTATGTGGCTGTGTGTGAAATGAGCTCTCACTATACCACACACACTTCACTTTGAGGCCAGTCAATTTCAATGATCTATGTTAATCTTTCATTTAAGTACTGACTCGCTCAGGAGGGAATTAGTAGAGAGGGAACAATTAAAGTCCAATCTCTTCATCATTTCACCCTTTTATTGCTTCAATTAAGATCCATTACGACGAGGATCCTGACATTGACTCAGGTTTCCTGCAAGTATGGATTTCACTCATGGATTTGTATTTACTGAAGTGTGTCTCACCCAAAACATTGACAAATACTTCACCTTGGCTGTATGGGGTTATATGTTTCCTCACAACACACATATAGACTGTCTCTTTCTTTCTTTCCGTGGTCTTTCTGTCTCCACTCACTTGCATATTGATGTTGATATATAACGTGGCAAAGTGCCCAAATGTTCGTCTGTGATTAAACGGTTGTTGTGTGGGAAAAGGATGTCCCACAGCACTCTGCATGGTTTCCATTACCCTGTAGTAATTCAATCTCTGAGGCCAGGTACAAGCAGGGTGAAGCACTTAAATGGAGGAATTTTACAAGCACATAGAGGATGCTCCACTTCTTTAGGGACCGTGGCTCCACGAGACAATTAGCTCGATGTACTGATAAACAGACCATAATATCACAGTTCCAGTTTGCGAGGGGCGGGTCAAAGCGGCGTGGGAGGACTTTTCCATAAACAAACCACCCCAGAATGAACCGGGCCAATGTTCTGATTTGATTTTTAGCAGGAAAGAGTGTGGCTCCATTGGATTTGTCACATTTTGTGAAAACAAAGATGGGTCGTTCCACAGCTAAGTGCTTTATTGTTGTTGTTGTTGATGATGGTTTTTTCGTGGGTGTTCACTTGAAAGGCTTTTTGCCTCTGAGATGGAAAGATGAGTGGATGGGCAGGAAGTAGGAAGGAAAGGAAAATATACAAGTGTTGAATCTCATGAATAACACATGAGGTTTATTGTACTTACTTATCATAACCCCAGTATGTCTGTTCATGTGCATTGAAAGGATTCTTAGTAGTACAATGACGGGAGAGAAAACCAAGGTTGACACCAGGGAGTAGTTTTTCTAATATATAGTGGAATGCACAAGCATAAAGGCTGCAATGATTTTCCATTTGTATTTAATGGAAACACTGCATCAGTGTGTCTGCATCTGTATTTGTAAGACAATATGCCTGTCACGAAGCATTCCCATTATCCCTGACTTTACTGAGACATGCAGCAGAGTAGCAATGAAAGCCAACAATATATAAATGTATACCAGCTATAGTAGTGTTATGTATGGCTATATGGGAGGAGTTTGGAAAGAGAGGGATGCATGATTAAAGAGGATTAAGAGGAGGTGTATAAGGTGTAGGAGTAAAGTCAAAAGTCAAAGGACCTGGCAGCAAAGATGAGGAGACGATATAGATGGACAGATGAAGTGAATGGAGTGGGGAGAGAAAGAAAGGAGGAAGAAGCTACCGAAAAGAAAGTATAGAAGAAAACCAAGAAGTTTTAAAGAAGTATCAAGGGACAGAAAAGGATGGAAGACATTAAGGATGCAGAGGAATAAGACAATATACGTTTGGGAAAAAGCAGGGGAAGAAAACAACTGCGGATCTATGGAAAAGAAAAGGTGAATGTGAGAGAAGACCAGGATGTGGAGAATAATTAAGGAGCGAATAACAGAGATTATGCAGGGAAAGGTGCTGAGCGAAGGAAAGGTGGGAAAATAATAGATAGGAAAAAGGGGAGAATCCTTGAGAGGCAGATAACGACTAATCCCAACAAACCTGAAGAGAACTGAAAATGATGACAGAGTAAAAGAGGAGCAGTGAGGGGGCAAGCTGAGTTCACAGAGAGGAAGGAGACTGAAAAAAAAAGAGAAAGAGAAATTCTGAAAAGGTGCAGAGGTATAATGAGTCCATGCGGGAGGAAAGAATTAATGAGGTTGGCACTGTTATACATTAAGGCAGCTGGAATAGAGCTAATGAAAACACTTGTGTCTAATGAACAAGCCCACGGCTGGAAATTAAAAAAAAAAACAAGTGTGAGAACAGGAACATTGTTTTCATTTAACATAAATATCCTGGATTTGACAGTTTTACATTGTTTGTGGTAATACTGTAGTATTATGAGCTTTAAGTGCCTTTGTACAGATTAAAAGAAAAGATTGATTTATTTTCGCTTTGTATAACTGCTGCAGAGCCTGTTGTCAGTTCATAGCTGTTTTGCATTTGAAAAGCTGTGTTTTAGCATTTTAGGTCTGTGCCATAAATTATGCTGATGTTGTGATGTATTATATAACTAATGTATCTGTGGCTGTGAAGACACGGTTAGGGTGAAGTCAGGTAAATGGGACATCAGGTTATGTGGGACAAGTAGGGGTTTACATCCTGGGCTCTTTAAATATAAGCAGCCAGTCACCAAACATGTTTCTGCATTTTTACTATGTGCTTCACATAAAACAGTAATTTTGATTGGTCTGAGATAACAAAGATGGACTGGGCAAAGACACAAAAAAATCACTTGTCCCAGAATTCGCAAAGTAAACCATGTGGCATGTTTATTTCCTCCTTGTAGAAATAAGAGCTCAAACAAAGAGGGTACAACAACAAATATGGTTGTAGCTTATTACATTTTATTAACTGTTTGACTCATTATCAAAACACTTTTACAATACACTTTACTTTTTTAAGGAAAGGGTTTTGATTGAGTACTTCATGCATTCAGGTAAAATGAGACAAAAAATTAAGCTAAAATGTGACATTTTTTTGAAGTGAAACCAGGTGCCACAAAATCACGACTTATGCTACTGTGTGCCACACTCTCATATTGCAGACCTTTTTACTATTTTTGTCATTTAAAAATATTAAGGATGGAGCAGTGACTCCATGTTATCTACAGTAGTCCAGAATTAGCCATCCCTGTTACATGCAAACTTGCGCATGTCCATTGTAGACAATATAGAACCAAGAAAACAGGCGGCAAAAGAACACAGAAAGCATGGCACAAAAGTTCAACAATCTCACTTAATGAATAGTTAAATTAATGATTGAATGAATTAATGACTGAAATGATAAATACATTTAACCATTTATAAAAAACAAGCACAAGTGCCCCATTTTGCCTGAACATGTCATTTAAGTGAGGTAGAGGTCCTTCATGTGTTTGAAAGTCCAAAGTTTCTGAAGAATTCTAAATAAGCAAATATATTCAAATCTTTGAAATTGCCCATGTTGGTGTTGGAGCTGAGGGTGGGTGGTGGTGCAATGGTTGTAGACGAGGGGCCCAATTTGGAAAACAATGTCCTCTTGTCTATAATTCCTAATGGTCTGCCTGCCTGTGTCCTGTATTTCTCTGGTAAAACAGAGTAGGTAGTTTAGCAATGACTAATGGTTAATACAAGCAAAACCCGTGATCAAATTCCAGCAGCCGTTTTTCAGGACGTGACACAAAATGAGTCACGCAGGCAGCCAGGCTTATAAAAAAAAGTATGCACTGTCATCATGTTTCAATCTGCAAGACACATTTAACCTAGATTTGGAGCAAAGACGGTTGTGAAAAGCCCAGAACAATATATTTTCCTCTTGATGTATTAAATATGAGCAAAGGACTCCAAATGCACTTCCCCTCTCCTTTCACCCTAAAGCTAAAAAAATTAATAACAACCTCTTTCTAGCTTCACTACTGTTCCTCATCATGTAACACATGAGACCACTTCTCCTACTGTATTCCCAAACTCCTGACAATACTGCATGTCTTCAGTTTGATCCCAACAGCTCCCTGCCATGCCAGTGCACTTCTCTGGGTGCCTCTGTGCCCAGTCAGGGGCAACAGTGAGGTGGCAGTAATAAGAGTGTATAGGTGGCAGAGAATGATTATATGTTGCATACAATGTGTTAACATCCATGTAAACACACACAAACACAGGGGCTGCAGGACCTGATTTACACACACGCTTTGCTGGACTAAAATAAACGTTACAAAGGTTGCTTCTTTTGTTAGACCTGATAATGGCCTCATAGTATTTCAAGTGCTGCACTGATATAGGAGGATGACATAGCCAAAGCCAAAGCCCCTGTACTAATGTAGTAGCACTGTCACAGGGACACTTTTGGCAACAATAAAGCTGTAATTTTGATTTTAGTTTTAAAATCAGGATTTAAGAAGACACAGCACACTTGCAGTTATCTGTATTTTTTAACTCTTGAATGATTTAACTTAAGGTATGAGGTAGGCTACTTATAAAAAAAGGATGACAACAATGAAAGATGAAGACAATAAAGCCTCCACAAAAACAGCATTTTAAGTCCTGTGTGTAATTTATCCTTCAGGGATTTATACTTCGGGATTTATCCTGGCTTCATATGAGCAGAGGAAATCGCTGGCTTATTTATACAATGTAAAATGCCATAGGTTAGTGCTAATAATGTCAGCATATTATATTTGTTTGGAAAACATGTTTAGTATAAAACAGTTGTTTTGTTGGTGAACCTTGTTAAATATTGCTGTTGTCCCTGGTTTTATATGACAAGAGGAAAAGATTGCTAGCTGCTAGGCTAATTTATACAATGTAAAATGCTTTAGGCTTGTGTTATTAACGTTAGCATGTTGTGTTTTTTGGGAAATGTGTCCAGATAAAGATAAAGATAAAGTTTGTCTGTGAATACTGCAGTTATAATGAAGCCAATTTTTGTACTTGTGTTTGAAATTGTCTCTATTAAGCTTTAAAGTTTAAAGTGTGCACTGGGTGTGTTTTGAATCAGCTAAACTTTACAGTACTTCACAGAAACCGCACAAGTATATCTTCACAACGGCGTAGGCGACGCGCGTAGGCTATGGTGTAGGGTTTGCCGCACAACTATAAATACCAGTTAAATAGGTCCTAACCATATGTTTTTTCATGCATACCTAATGTAGGTATTGGAGCCAATGCAACAAACAAACAGCATGGAGAGAAGAGTTAATACCAAAACAAACAGCAATGATAACTTCAGTTTCTGTCTATGATAAATGGTGTGATTTGAACCATTTTAAAGAAAACATGGCATTCAAACTTGCCGGTGGGTTTCAAAGTTGAAATGGTATTCAAAATGAATACAATACAAGCATTTAAAGTTGTGTGTCCCTCCCACAAGCCAAAATAAAAAACACAAGTCCCTCCCCAGTGCTTAAAAATGTATTTGACATACCTCCCCTGTTTTGTACCACCTCCCACCCCTCCATAAGTAACAAACAGTACCTTAACAGTACTGTAATCCTGACAGGAGGGCTTTATTTCCACAACAGTAACTGTATATCTTTGATTTGTTGATTACATATTATTCTCTCATCCATTAAAACAATGAATTAATACATTAATACAGCATAAATAGCCATCACTGAGACCATGACATAACCAAACTCCTCTGTCATCTCTTGTATCTAATGTTACCTTGTTTATGAATGCTGTTTTTGCCCAGAAAGGGGTGGTAAACTTTGATATAGGCAATAATGCTCTTACTTCTGTGTATCATGTCATGTTATGCCAATAAAAGCATGTCAATAAAAATGTCATGGTGGTTTGAAGATAATGTAAAATAAACGTGAAATCTCACATTATGCCTCATAAAAAGGTCAAAATGCACCATGATATGACTTTGGGGGAACCTCGACACAGTATAGGCAAGCGTCACGGTCTGTAGAGCTTCTGATTGGATGTCGATAAAAGGGGAAACCCCTTGCCATCAGGCAGGGCCATCCCTACCCTGCGCTGCACCCTCCTGGCGACCGTCCAATGTCACATTCACAGTCCATTCAATCTAACGTGAACTGTGTGTTCGCGCGAATAATATGGTGGTGTCGATCATGCATACTCATATAAATGTGTGTGTTTATTTAAATAAGGTGGCATTTAACATTTAAAGTCTAAGTATTAAGCCTATACTTAAATAAAATACGAATTATAAGGCTTTCCGGTGTGGTTTCCGTCGCTCGCATTGAGTGCCTTCATTTGCAGGATGCAGACTCGCTACCTTGTCCCTTTTATTCTCTAACATAAACCAGGTGGCACTGACAGTGGACTGGCCCGGCTGGAAAAGCCACAAAAACGCGCGGAGTCATTTCCCCTCTGAAGAACACTCAGCGATCCTCTCAGTTTCGCTGCTACTGTACTTGCAAAATAGTGCGCCCTACTGTCTCTATTGCGCATGACTGTACGTCGTAATATGAAGTAGGCCTCCTGTTTTTCTCCCCAACCCGGAGTCCTCCTGGCCCCCACCGCCTCGATGCAACGCTCAAGTAAGCAAAACACGGAGGCTGCCGTCGATTATTCGCGAAGGTAAGGATTTTTAAATGCATATCCAAAGCCAGCGGTGGTCGCTGATTGTGAAATAGCACGGCCGTGGTGGTCGGTAAACGGTGTTTTTTTAAGCGTGCGGAAGCGGTCGGACTGCAGAGGAGGCTTCGGGACTGTTTCCGCACGCTTGAGGGAGAGCAAGGCCCAGTGACCCACATTCAGAGCAGCCAGTGTCTATGTGTACGAGTGGGCGAGCGTGTGCGCGTCTCCCTGTCAATGCGTGTGTATGTGTGTGCCCGGGGACCGTGTGTGTGTGTACATACATCTGCCGCGAAAATGTTTCCACCATCGCTGGTTTTAGACATTTCTCCGCGGCGGACATTCATGTTTTCGTCGGCTTTTGAGAGGATCTTTCCCCGCGCGGATGTTTGGGCTCAGTTCTCTCGCGGTGTTTGAGGACCAACGGTAATATTTTACAGATTATTTCGTCTTCAATGTCAGTTGTTGCGTGACAGCTTGAGGCTTGGTGCCTGCTTTGCCGTGATAGAGGCTGATATTCCTTATTATTCCGTAAACGTGAAACGCGTTGCCTGTCACAACTGTGTTATTGAGCATATGTGAGTGTAGGAGGAGGAAACGGGGGCAGTAAGAGCATTAAATCTCACAGTTAAATGGGCAGTTTTCGGTAGCAAGCTTAGTTAGCCTGCTAGCTAGCTATTATATGGGTTGCTCTCTTTTGGTTGTATAACTAACACCTGTGGCACTAAAAGGTATATTTAAATTGCAACCGTGTATTATCTGATGGCTAATGGCTGGTGTGGTCGACTCTATAATATGGGCCATGTTGCCATTATCAGTGTTTATTCATTATCAGTGGTATACAGTAGACAGAGCCGTCCAATGGGGAAGCACAGTCTAATGAGGCATCACTTACTGGCCATCAGGAATGACTGTAGCTCAGGCCAGTGCAGCCCAAAGCAGGGACACATGGGATCCTTAAGATGGTCAGTCAAAAATGAAATGCCCACATCTCTCAAATGTCTCCCACTAACATTTGTGCAATAAGATCAGGGTGTCTGCAGGTTCTTTAAAAGTTATTAAATGTCTTAAATTCAGTTTTATAAATTTTAGGCCTTAAAAGTCTTTAAACGGTCTGCTGCAAAAATTTGATTTATCCATCTTTGAATTTCTTTTTGTCAAAATGAGTAAAGATCTTCAGTGTGAAAATGCATTTTTCTCATGTTACAAATGTGTTACAGGTCTTTTCATTTTATATATCCCATACCATATTCCTACATAAACCCTAACTGCACAGGACCACATTATGTAAGACTAACTATTGTACTAGCCTGCAATGCTTGAATAAGAAAAGATGACTTGTCCAAAAGTCAGTCTTAAATTTGGTTGAAAACTGTCTTGAAAGGGTCTCAGAAAGCATTGAATTTAAGTGCCTGATGCCTGTAGACACCCTAAATAAGGTAGTGTTAATCTAACAGGGTGATAATATTATCCATAGGTATACTGTACCCACTCTGGCCTTCCTGTCTATTGTCATATCTTACAAAAAACCCCTGCAAAATCCTTTTAGATCATGGGGACACAATTCAGTCTAAGAGGTGTCATGTTGTCAGATTGGTGTTGGGTCTGCTTGACAAGTTAAAGAATTTACAGTCAAAGTGTTCATCACAACATCACAAAAATAATTACTTGATTTTTACATGAAAGAAAAAATGCCAATGTCAGCATTCTGAGTTGTATGGATTTGCTGCTTTAGACTGTCAGATATGGCAAGCACTTTAAAGATGCCACCTTGTGCTGTGAGAATGTGTGATGGGCATTTTTCACTATTTTCTGATGATGAAAATAATGGAGCCTAACCTAAACAGTTGATTGACAAAAAATATCAACCATTTGAGTAACAGATTAATTGCTTAAATTTCTAGCAAAAATGCCAGCTTCTCTAATGTGGGTGCATTCTGCTTCAGGAAGCCATTTTTCACTGTGATGTGACAGTGAATAAACCGAATGATAGATCTTTTAATTTAAAAAAAAAAAAAAAGGTAGATTTATTCTAAATTAAAACAAGCATCAATCACAGTCCTGATCTTAAAGTAGTATGAGTGTATTTTAGTCTTGGAGTGTTGGTCAGACACACCTTATTAGTTGACTGAAGCTTCAATAACCTGTTTTTAACTTGCAGCAATTAACATGTTTACTTTACTCGTTAGCCTCTAAAATTTGCATCCACTGTAAACAGTGAACACAGGCACCCTGGTATGTTTGTGAATGGGTCTGGGTTTTTTGTCTTGCAGGTGAGGTGTGGCCGACCTGTGAGCATTTGTCAGTGCCTGGAAGAATAGGAACTAAAGCAGCTAGTTTTTCCTGCAAAGAGACATTCCAGAAAGTAAGTTAAAAAATTCTTAATCACCACTTTTTCATAACTGGGTCACTGTGCTCCTAAAGAGTCTCTGAAGTACTAATAATTTAAGCATAATAATTGATTTATTGCAGGTTTTCCTTGCTGCACTGATGTACGCTATGTGCACTTTAAAGACTGTGTGCTGCAGTCACTGGAATTTCAAGAGTCTTACCTAATTAAATCTGTTTCATTAATTATTTATCAGTTTGTTTAGTAGTAAGTTGTTTAGAAAGTCAGACAGTATTAATTAGAAGCAGCTGTACTTTTTGCAGCAGGGTCCAATTTAATATATGCTAAATGATGCACTGTAAAATTTGTTAAACACAGTAAAACTAATAATTAATTATTATTCATTCATTCATCTTCTAACCGCTTCATCCTCTTGAGGGTCGCGTGGGGGGTGGAGCCTGTCCCAGCTGACATCGGGCGAGAGGCAGGGTACACCCTGGACAGGTCGCCAGACTATCGCAGGGCTGACACATAGAGACAAACAACCATTCACGCTCACATTCACACCTACGGACAATTTAGAGTTACCAATTAACCTAGTCCCCAATCTGCATGTCTTTGGACTGTGGGAGGAAGCCGGAGTGCCCGGAGAGAACCCACGCTGACACGGGGAGAACACGCAAACTCCGCACAGAAGGGCTCCCACACCTGGGATCGAACTGGCAACCCTCTTGCTGTGAGGCAACAGTGCTAACCACCACACCACCGTGTCGCCAATTAATTATTTTTTATTTATTTTTTGATATTTTTTGGGGCATTTTGCCTTTAATGGACAGGACAGGTAAGTGTGAAAGGGGAGAGAGAGGGGGGGATGAATGCAGCAAAGGGCCACAGGCTGGATTCGAACCCGGCCCGCTGCGGCAACAGCCTTGTACATGGGGTGTACCCACTAAGCCACCAACGCCCCTGGACTTATTATCTGACCAAAAACTTAATTTTCTTCACTATCTCTTCTGCACTAAAGATGTAAAATTGCATTAAGCTTCCCTCGTATTGACCTAATGACCCCCCATGACCTGAGTTTTCTACTCTGATTTCTCTCGCAGGTTTGGTTGATCACCATGTCTTTCCCATTGTCTGGTGCCCTCTCGTGACCTCAATGACCTCAACGGCAGTTTTGACCATAGAGTCAGCTTTGACCCCAAACCCTTTCTACAACCCCTGAGAAAAGACATTAACTGACCACGTGCATAAACCGCATTGGGGTGAGAAGTGTCTACACACACACACACACACACACACACACACACAAAATTAGGTTTGGTCATACATCTTTGCAACTGAGTAAATGTAACTACACTATAATTAGAGATACCTTACCCAACACATGTTGCAGCATATGTTACAATGTTATATTGACCACAAATATGGTCTTTTTCTGACATCTGTGCTAATATTCAATATTCAGTAATGCTGACTCTGAAACATCAGTTGTATATGAAGTCTAAAAGGAGCAGCCAAAGAAAGCCATAGAACCCTGGGGTAACACTTATTGTTGTGATTAGCATTGGAGAATGGCACACTGCATGAAAAAAACATTCAAAACATTAAACATGCCTTTCACAAACACATACTGTACACAGATACTTGTTTTCTTTTTTGCATGTTTTAGCAAGGACTCATCAAGCTTCCATAAATCTGAGACCTGACCAGTGAACCTGTTTGTCTTTGTGTGTGTGAGTGTGTGCATTTAGTTGCTTGCATTTCAGTCTGATTTCAATTTTTGGTGCCAAGATGAGATTTAATTTAAAAGTGATGCATTATTTTAATAGAAAGAATGATATTGCAGTATGTTGTGTGCCCAAACATTTGCTCATGTTTTTAGTCAAGTGAATTGCAATAGATGTAATCATAACTGGCACTTAAGCTAACACAATACTCGTTTTCCTGTCTCTCCAGGTGGTCTTCCAAATGCCTACCTCACGCCTAAAGAGCAAATCACTGCAGCCACAGCCCTGATCAGCAGCCACCATGACATCAAGCATAGGGTATGCTGCAACACACATGTGCAATATGTCAGTTTATCATAAATGACATTCAAACACACTATACATGTGTTAGGCGCAAAATATGTTCCTATATAGCTTTGCAAAAAACATTATTCTCATAAGTGTTTAATATTAATTAAAGAAAAGCTTCTCATTTATAACAATAATAATAATGACAATAATTATAATTACTGTTATTATTATGAAATGACTAGCTACAATAAAATTCTTAAGAAACTTCTTATGTTTTGGCATCAATAGTCACATTTTAAAGATACTAAAAGGATAGTTCACAAGTCACATGATAACAGAAACATACTAACTGATGGAGGCAGCGGTACACCAGCAGCTCCCATGTTCTGCAAGGTAAAATTACAGTGTTTGTTAATGGAGTCTGGCTTTTCAGAGAGCATAGATATCGGCTTCAGTTCCCCCTCAGAAAGGGTTTTTTGACAGCAAGGTAAAGTGGTGTAAATATTCGAAACACAGCGTTCACTTAAAGGGGAACTATGCCCATTTCAAAATTCATACATTGGACAGTCCAAAAATGTTAATAAACAAAATCAAATCTCTCCCAAATGCAAAACTAGAGTGTTAAAACTCTTTTTGTGATGTAATAAGGTATAAAGGTTGGATTGTCTACTATCCCTTTAAATAACAGTTCCAGAAATTACCCGCCAGTACAAATGAAAGTATTTGTTTTGACCCATATTAATTGAAATCTAGGCAAGTACATGCCCTGTTTCACAAATGCACTCGTAATCTTCTTGGCAAGCACAACACATTCCTTCTCTCCCTCTCTTTCTCTTTTTTGTGTGACCCAAAAATAAACATGCTCCTGGCATGTAGGAATCCTCTCATTAGCCAACATCCGTCATTCGCTATTATTAACAATGTATATCTGCTTTCAAGCTGCCAACAAACGTGCACACACAGGAAAACATAGAGTGAGATGGAGAAAACTGCAAATATATATTTTTTTCTCTTCCTGCAGGGATGATTGTAGCATCTTTGATGGGTTGATGGAAGAAGATGAAAAGGACAAAGCAAAACGGTAAGCTAGATCTAAAGATGAACACGCTGGAGTGATGCTACTTGTAGCATGTGTTAAATATTAATACATTAATTCTCTTCATAAAACATCACAGGGTATTTAAAGGGTTGTGTCTAGACCAGACCTGCACTTGTTAAATTAACCAACATTTGAGACATTTAAAGATGAGTGAGTTTGTAGCTCCTGTAGAGAATATACTATGTCTTTGTGGTATGCTGTTCACAGAAGCCACACTGTCTTAATTTGTAACATTATAGGCTCACATGACAAAAATGTTACACCCACTGATTTTCAGTGTTGTTTTATTTTTTTCAAATCAAAACCAAAAGTCTCTTTAAAATGTTTGTCAGAAAGAAACTTTGACTAAATGACATTTGGACTCTAATGTTTCACTGTGGTTTTGATTGTAGTGTGTCCCGTAACAAGTCTGAGAAGAAGCGGAGAGACCAGTTCAATGTCCTCATCAAGGAACTCGGCACGATGTTGCCGGGCAACACCAGGAAGATGGACAAGTCCACCATCCTGCAGAAAAGCATTGACTTCCTGTGTAAACACAAAGGTTAGGGCACCTTACCTCACAGGGTGGACACTTCTATATTTAGTGCTGATTGTGTATGCTGTGGTCTGTGTTTGTTTACTCTCATTACTAGAGCTTATTACTCTTTTATGAGACATGGGTACTGTAAATTACTCTGCAGTTAGTTTTAACTATTTAACTATGTGAAGTTGACTTAATGTTTTTTGATTAATATGTATGCCATACTTTAATGACTTCCTTTTCTGTGATGGAGCAACTTAACACCCTGTTCCTCTCATCCCATCTACTCATGATCTTAGCTGATCACCATTTTAATATTGTAATTCTCTCATGCTGATTACTGCGCATGTGTCAGGGCTCCAGACTGTGACCATTTAGTTGATTTTGCAACAATATTTATTTTGAGACAGTGCCACTAAATTTTATAAGTAGGAGTACCAGTGCAACTTGCAAATATGCTCACATTTTTGTTTTTCAAAATCATCGTCATATATTGTATAAAACACGAGGAAGGAGCGAGACATGGTGTGTTTCTGTTGATTTACGAGTGATGTTAGCATCTGCTCGCGTCTGCTTGCCAAGACTCCGCCCTGCTCTGTCTTTGTCTGTCTTCAACTCTGTGGCAGGTTTGACCATGGAGATGTAAGTGACATTTTCCCAGTCAGCCAAGCTGAAACACATCCTGTCCTGTTGTTCTCTGGTCATTCAGAGGGCATCGTCACTGTCACTTTCATCTTCGTGGTCAAACCAGCTGCCGCTAAAATGGGAGTGCCCCTATTCTGACCTTTATGTCTGTGAAACAGCTCAGGATACTCACATGAATTCATCCACTTTTCACAATAAATAGTAAACACAGAGTATATACAAAGTACACATTTGAAAATAAGATTGATTGGATTATGTTGAAAGGAAGCGTAAAACATGTTACCTGAGACTTTCATAAATTAAGAAATGCCACTAACGTGGGAGGGAATTTACTTTATTCTTTCATTTTGGATTGCTGAAAAAGTCTTGACGTTAATCAAAATTAATTAAGGACAACTCTGACTACACACAGACTCAAATTAAAGCATTTTTACTGTATAAATATGTACAATTGCAAAAATTAAAGTTCCACCTTTGTGCACCATGAAGTAGCTACATTTATAAATACTTGTCGTGTAAACATTAGGTAAGGTTAGCTATGTTCCCAACGAACACCAGCAAACTTCAGAGCTGTGTAGCTGAGAGTTTCCTTGTGACTTAAGAAATTGCACGTTGTTGTTTTGTCAAATTGTCTATTAATTACCAAAGCACTTATCAACAGTTAAAACAGTTCAAATGGAAAAAAAAAAGGATTATGTTATTGCATGTCTTTTCAGGTGGTGCTCCTAAATCTTTTGGGAGCATCGGTGGAAAAAGTTAGTCTGGAGCTCTGTGTTGTGTGTCACTGTTCTTTTCAATCCTAGCTCTTATCACTGCTGTGCATGATAATTAACTCAGCTGCTGCTTCATTGGTGCACTCTGTTATCTCTTGTTCTGTTTAACTGCCTTGTTTTCACTCTGAGCCTTGTACTGTCAATACATTGGTGTACCGAGTTGCTCTGCATTTATGTCCCATTGCCTCATCATGTTTTGACTGTTTCCTGAAAGACTTGATTTTTCTTCCTAAAAATTCCATCTGCTTTCTGTTTCTTTCACCAGAGATTGCAGCCCAGTCGGAGTCGAGTGAGATCAGGCAGGACTGGAAACCTCCGTTTCTTAGCAATGAGGAGTTTACCCAGCTCATGCTGGAGGTCAGGAATCTCACATTTTGTACTGTAATTCTGTCTGTTAGGTGTTACAGTATATCTATCGTTACTTCACTCTTTTGGTAGGTGACCAAGATCAAGATTAGGTCTAAATCATCTTAACAAATCAAGTAAAAAGCAGCTGTACCACTCAGTGTCTGTCCTCTCAGAATTATGTCAGTTGAATCAGATTTGGCTGTCTAATATTCGACCATTCGTTTCTCTTTTTCCATATAGAGTTTGAGAGTTTAAATACGGTCTGGCGGACCATTCAGTGTTCATGTAATGTAGTAAAAAAACCAAGATGACCGTCCAAGCTAATGACAGCTAAATACAGTAACGACAAATTGGAAATGTGCAACAACATATTCTGCTGACACTAGATATCAAGCAAAAAGTCAAAGACTGTATTGTATTAAGCTGCTGCGAGCTGTAAATTCC
Source organism: Epinephelus fuscoguttatus (assembly GCF_011397635.1). Lineage (NCBI taxonomy): Eukaryota > Metazoa > Chordata > Actinopteri > Perciformes > Serranidae > Epinephelus > Epinephelus fuscoguttatus. The sequence goes on along the minus strand of NC_064754.1, from coordinate 39,216,517 downwards.
CCATTTCTAACGACCACTCGACATGCAGAATCTCAGTCACCAACTGATGATTTGAATCTTGGACCTTCAGGGGACAGCCCTAATATAATTTCAACAGCTTTGACTCATTGTTTATTTTGTCGACATTTAACAAAAGACAAACAGTTGACAGCCTAGTGCTGTAGACTAATGTTTCATTTACAGATGTTTGTCTTTATCTTGTCTCGCTCTGTCAGGCTCTGGATGGGTTCTTTATAGCAATAATGACTGATGGGAACATCCTCTACGTCTCTGAGAGTGTCACCTCACTACTAGAACACCTACCGGTGAGTAACATCTGGTGATTTCTCTTGCTTGGTAGATACTAGTCAGCCACTGTATTGTAGAACAAGCTTCAGCCAGATTTTTTGTGTCTGGACACATTAGACATGGTAGAAATGGTTAAGCCATTTTTTGTGTGTGTTTTAATGCACACATGTTTTTTTTTTTAATTTCAGACGGATTTGGTGGACCAGAACCTGTTAAACTTCCTGCCAGTAGGGGAACACTCCGAGGTGTACAAGGCTCTGTCCACGCACCCCACCGACCACGACAACCTTAACTCTGATTACCTAAAGAGTCAGTAACACCCCAAGTCACATTACACCATGCTTGCTGCTTTTTCTCAGCATTATCCAATAATACAGTGCTATATTGTGTGTTTGGTGGTTATATGGGAATATCATTCACATCATGGTACACAGCATGTGGCTGTTATCTTATTTTTAAAGCCATAAATGTGAGTTTCAGCCTTAATATTGAAAGAAAACAAGACAGAAACAACATATGAAACTAGAAAGCCATGTTTATCCCATTGAGTGAAATAAAACATACTGATGGTGTACAGAAAAAAACAGTAAAGATAGTTAAATTGTTTTGACTCTGTGGCTAATTTTGTTAGTGTGCATAAATCCTGTCCTGTCTATTTTATAAAGAAGCAATTTTGTGGATATAATAATCATTGCCCTGAGCCATCTTCTCAAACTGGAATAGCTAAACAAAGAGCCACAGTTGATTTTTAGTGCAGCACCACAAAAAGTTTAAAAATACTGTCTAACTTTTTGCATGATTTCCTCTCAGCACCATGAAATGTTGTTACATCTTTCACATTGTTCATGTGTTTTAAATAATCGTTGTTTTTTTACGTTTGTTTTTACTTAACTCTGACTTTCGACCTATAACATCATTTTTTTTTGTCTCCAGCAAAGAACCACTTGGAGTTCTGCTGCCATATGCTGCGAGGGACCATTGACCCCAAAGAACCGCCTGTCTACGAATATGTAAAGTTCATTGGCAACTTCAAATCACTCAATAATGGTATGCCACCTGAATAGCAATGTTTTTAAGTTGTTTTTTGTCAATCAAACAATATTGCTTGTGAGAATTTTTAGAACAGCTAGATAGCATTAAAGAAAGGCAGCCATTACTTAAAAGTTAAGATATTTAATTTCACAAGAAAGAGGATCAGTACAAAGTGACACAAAGCTCTGTGTAAAGCTCATTATACGTTGAAGGTAACACTGTCAAGAACACTGTGTACTCCTTGAGTGATGGGGTACACCAAGGCAAACTCTGCTCTGTGTTGTTCAGTCCCCAATGTTGCGAGGAATGGTCTAGCGGGGGTGTTACAGCGGTCACTACAACCTGCATTTGATGACCAGGTGTGCTTTGTAGCCACTGTTCGGCTGGCCAAACCTCAGTTTATCAAGGTAGCCTTGGACACACACACACACACACACACACACACACATATATAAAAATAAAATCACACTGTGTCATTAATAAATCATTTATCTAATACACTGTCTGTCTTCTGTTGTTTTTGTATTCATAGGAGATGTGTACAGTGGAGGAGCCCAATGAAGAATTCACCTCTAGGCACAGTCTAGAATGGAAGTTTCTCTTCTTAGACCACAGGTGAACACACAAACACACACACATTTATATGTGTATCACTCCTTAAGCTGCCAGTATAGCCATGGGAACCAGACAAATCTATGAGCTCATGTTTTACTTGCTCTGACAGATACTGTACGTCTGGTCCCCTTCAGCTTTAGGCAGATTTCCACACAGCCTGGCTTGCCTCGAGCCAGTCACAACTGTTTATCTAATGTGGGGCGGGATTGATACCATAACTGACAACATGCGGGGCCTTTTAACGCAAAATATGTGATGATGTCATATTTGGCTCGTGTACCTTTGCGCTGGGGACAGGACTGCGAGCATAAACCTAGCCTAGTAAAGAGGAGTGCCATCGAGGCATTATGGTAAACAACCAAGATGGCTGCAGCTGATGTGGAACTTTCTGTTCAAGTACTGTTTTAAAATTCTGATCCCAAAAACAGCAACCCTTCATCACAGACATATTGATGCTACATCATCACAGCTCATCTCGACACCCTGTAGTCTGTTTATATTTGTCCATAGCTCAGTGCGATGTCATGTTCCATTGCTGTAATTGGTTGTAGGTCTATCCAGTTGTGTCCAGAGACATTTTGATCTTCAGCTGTTGGTAATGTCGCTTGGAAATCAAAAATGAACCAAAAGGTTCCAGAGAAAATCCTAATTGCAAAGTGTATATTGGGACTATAATCTGTCAGAAGTGCTTGTAGGGTGGTCGCACTTTTTCTATGTCAGTTTGGGGCGGTCTGTGTCTGGCCATCTCTGTAACTTTACAAAAACTGACTGTTATTAGCCAGCTGTGTGGAAGTGTTCTCTTTTTTTATTCTTCACACAACTATTTATGTCACTTCTAACGTGAACAACACAGTACAACACAATAATGGTCTTCCAGCAGAGATGTAGTTTTGAGCCACATCAAGTTTGACCTCTGTGACATACTTTACTATAAGCTTAGAGCACCTACTTGGTCTGTGTCACTTTGACCTTTGCGCTCAAGGACTTTGTGAAGCCTACCTTCCTTATTGTGTGTGTGTGTGTGTGTGTGTGTGTGTGAGCATAATTGATAAGGATGCCTCTTCTCCTTCTCAGAGCTCCACCAATCATTGGCTACCTGCCTTTTGAGGTTCTGGGAACATCAGGGTACGACTATTACCATGTGGACGACCTTGAGACACTGGCCAAGTGTCACGAACATTGTGAGGACTCATAGTTACACATTTTCAATTAATATTTTTTTGTCAAGGCCTTTTTCTGCTTGTGTCTGACAACTCTGCTCCTGTCTGCCTCTGTCTCTCTCCTGCTCAGTGATGCAGTATGGTAAAGGGAAGTCTTGCTACTATCGTTTCCTGACTAAAGGTCAACAGTGGATCTGGCTTCAGACGCACTACTACATCACCTACCACCAGTGGAACTCGCGACCGGAGTTTATTGTCTGCACGCACACAGTAGTCAGGTACTGCAGATTCTCTGTTCTGCTCATGAGACATTTCCAAACCATTGTTAAGAGTCTGTGATAATAAACGGCCTCATATGCACTTTTGTGATATGTTTATCAGTGGCACAGCATTTCTATATTTTCTTCACATTGGAGTCGTCCCTAAAACCCTCTGTTTTTTGTCTAAAATGCAGCTATGCAGAGGTGAGGGCAGAACAGCGCAGAGAGCTGGGCATTGAGGAGGCTAACCCAGAAGTCACTGCAAATAAGGTGAGAAATTACACCTACAACAAGTCTATATTTGAATCAGATTTGAGTTATTTTCCATATAAATTTATAAAGTTTGAATGGGGCTCAGCGGAAAGCTCAGTGTGACAGTGTGAAATGTACGACAGCATTTTTTACCAACACTAGATATCAAACAAGTATCTGTGAGCTGTAAATTCACCACCTCCAAGCAGAAGAGAGAAGATAATGTTACCTGCCTGACGATGGAAGTTTCTCCTCCTCTGTGCCGCTGCATCATGTCCGTAGCCGTCTGTACCAAAGAGTGGCATGAAAAGTCAAAAGCGCTCACTCCGCAGCAAAATCTTGGGACATTTTGGTCCCCAGAAGTACACTGCACAGCACACTGGAGAGCACAGAAAAAAAAGAGTTGTAGAATTGTTGTCTAAGCCTGTGTATCAAAATTAAAAAAGAAGTACCAGAATCAATCATAATTAATCGGAATTGTAATTGAACTTTTATCAGTTGAGTGACTGAAATTTCCAGTGACAATTTATTCAACATACAAAATAATATATTTAGCCTGAAGGCCTTCATCACTGGGGGTGTTTATTCCCATGAATAATTTGCAAGTTAATGTATTTTTTGCAGAATGCAGAACATGATCATTATCTTTTTGGAACAAGGTTGATTTTTTTCTTTAGCTCTGCGGAACAAGGCATCAGCCAGGTATGTTGTGTGGAACAGACATCATGTCACAATTTCACAAAAATGGCAGCCCTATTGCACCCGTTGCAAATTTGCATCCCTGCTGTTATGAACAGTTTTGATGTGGGAAAGCATTTTACATTTTTGTGTCATTTACTCATCAAGCCCCCCACGTGTTAAAGCCTTTATTAGAGTCCATCATATTATCAACATGTTACAAGGCTCACAAAGTAAAGCCCAAAAACTTCTAATGGAAACTGTCTCATACAATAGGAAGCAAAATAGGAAGCATTTTTGTCCCAAATTTGTTATCCAATAACTTCTGTCACTGAGTTGCTACTGCCCTTTAACATTTCTCACATTGTCTACAGATCTCTGGCAAAATGCTTATTGTTCTCTGATGTTATCTCAATCCCTTTGATCAGTGAAGACATTAAGGTGTGAACAACAGATGTATCATAGGTTAAACTCTTTACTAGCAGATAAAGACACCAGGATAATGGCTGTCAATCTCACGTTAATTCAGTTATATTTGTAAAGAAATGAGCTGTTTTGGTTGTCCATCTAATAGCTGTACATTATTTATTGTTAATGTAATGTAAGACTATAGCACATGCAGTATATTTTATCCTGAATGGCCCATTGCTCACTGAACCATAATCCCTGTCATTTTCATCTGTATGCAGGCAGACTTTTATATTTAAAGGATCGGCTGTCAAGTGTATTTTTTCCTCTGCTTACCTGTTTTTAGAGTCAGGACTCGGGCTCAGAGTCGCAGCTGAATACGTCCAGCCTCAAGGAGGCTCTGGAGCGATTTGACCGCAGCCGAACACCCTCAACCTCCTCACGAAGTTCTCGCAAGTCCTCATCGCACGTCTCTGACAACACTTGCACTTGTAAGGACACACACACACACAAAGTCGCATGCACATCGATAGTATCAAACAGTTAGACCCTTATATCACGCTCTAGAGACGAGCCAGTGACACATCAGTTTGGAGCTGAATGGGACTGAAAGCTCTGCAGTCAGATGATACGATATTGTCAGCAGGGTCTGAGTATGACTCTTAACTCATCAATGACTCTGTCTGCAGCAACAGCCTCCAAGCTACACATGGACACGGCCACGCCTCCCCGGCAGTCACTAGCCTCCACCATGGAGATGACATCACAGCGTCGCTCATCCATCAGCAGCCAGGTGAGCCCTGATTGGCCAAAACACCAGCACATAACAAACTGAGACTTCTTGTTTTTACATATACACATTTTTGTGATTATGAGTAACGTAAATCGTGCTGTTTTATAAATGCAGTGTGGTTAAGGAAGGGTAATACAAAAACTTCTTACACTTCCGTTACCATAACTCTCTTGATTATCTGTGTATCTGCAGTCTATGAGCTCTCAGACCACAAGCCAGAGTGTGACTCCCGCTATGATCACTCAACAGCAGCAGCAGCAGCAACAGCAACAACAACAACAACAGCAGCAGCAGCAGCAGCAGCAGCAACAACAACAACAACAACAACAGCAACAACAGCAGCAGCAACAACAACAACCACAACAACCACAGCAGTTACAGACAAATGTACAGGTGAGATTGGTGAAACGACAGTAGATTTTTGTTTAATAGATGAAGTGTTTTTTTTTTTTTTCAGTGTTTCCAGGATTTCAAAGCTTAAAACAGAGTTTGCACTAGGTGCTTGAAGTGCTTGAATTTTGACAGGAAACATCAAGTACTTAAATACCCTGAAAATAGCCCCTGAAAATTCAAATTAACTTAATAACGCTGCCTAATATTTTGACCAAAGTTTTGTTCATCAAGTCATTATGATTAAATTGCTTGCTTTTTCTTATTTGAAATTCTGAGGCATCTTACTTCTCCACAGTGCGCTCTCCCTCTCCTCTCTTCCTTGCCTTGATAATCATAGTTTATTTTTACTTTGCTCCACTCTTAGAACCCCAACAAAACCAGCAGGCCTATGTTGAGGTGGCTAAAGTCAACATGACATGAACATAACTTGAGTTCCAGCTGGCATCATTTCCTTGGGCTACTTTCAGATGGTTCTGAGACATTCAGATGTTTTGTTGAGAAATTTATAGTTAAGCATAGAAAGAGTGTGACAAGTAACCCTTTGCTGAAAAGCAAGACACTGACCACATAATATATGTTTAATGGAAATTGATATTTGACAATGACTTAGCCTTTTTGCTGACTGACGTCCTCGGAAATGAAAAAAATGATGCTTGAGAAACTACTTGGAAAGTCCTTGTATTTCATTTGTGATGTCTGTATGAACCCTGTTAATATTTGCTTGGTTTCTTGGTATGCTATGATAGTTAGCTGCATGCCATAAGCTTTTGGATAATTAGACAAACAACAAAAAAAGGACATTTGAAGGCTTCACATACGACTCTGGGCAACTGTGATTGGCATTCTTCACTGTTTTCTGACTATTTATAGACCAAAATGATACATCAGTGCATGGAGAAAATAATAGCTAGACAAATAGATAATAAAATAATCATTAGCTGCAGACCCACTGTGGACTCTGTGCTGTTCTTTTGCCAGATTTTTCGAATGAACATTAAAACAACAGTTGCCACTAACAGCATGCACACATAAGCAGAAGTAAGGGACCTTTTCTTTTCCTCTCCACCCACAGCCGGTGATGGAGTTCTCAGCGCAGGTGAATGCCATGCAGCATCTAAAGGAGCAGCTGGAGCAGAGGACGAGACTGATCCAAGCCAACATCCAGCGGCAGCAGGAGGAGCTGAGACACATCCAGGAGCAGCTACAGAGAGTGCAGGGACAGGGCATACAGGTAAGATGGAGACTCACAACACCATAGCTGTCTGAAGTTTTATATGTAGGTTGAAGCCTTGTCATATGAATGGGATAGATTTAGGTCGAGTTTGTTTACTGTATATTTATTAAATTCATACTGTAGTTTATTGTGTCAGTCAGTCAGGCAGTTTTATTTGGCTGTGCTGTAGCCTTTTACAGCAAATGGAAGCCAATTATAATCAAACAATAAAGCAGAGAGCTACTTCAGTTCACTGAAAGGGTTCATTTTACTCTCAGAGCAGCTGCACACTTACCTTTTTGAAAAATGTTCGAAGACAATAAAAAGCTTATCAGTAACATTCAGGTTTCTCCATGTTTTCCAAATTTGGAAAGTTGCTTATTTGAGCAAAACTAGCGTGCAACCTCTCTTCTTTTTTAAAGATCAGAAGGTTTATTGTGCTTTGTCTTTTCCTGTTGTGTTCTACCTGGCTGCGCATGACCTAGATCACAACAAGAATCATGCATTATGTATTATTTTGGTTCTATGCAGAGGAAACTGTTTCACTACCTCAGAGTGTGCCCTGTGAAGATAATTTGCTCTCGTTAAATTAGTCTATTCTGTTATAACAATAATATTTAGATTAGGCAAATAAAAGAAGAAAAACAAGTGCAGTGCAAACTCTCGACACACAGACCACTGTGGCCTGACAGTTAGTGTTCTCTTCCCCAAAGATGTTGCTGCAGCAGCCGACTGGAGCGATGAACGTGCAGCTCCCCCAGGTGGGCTCGGTCCAGCAAACAGCTACTTTGACCGGTCAGGTCCAGCAAACAACAATTAACCCCGTCCATTCAGGAACTCAGCAGCTCACCATCCAGCAGCAGGCACCACCACCCCAGCAGAGCCTACAGCAGCAGCAGACCAACGCCCTCACACAGGTGGGACACACACACACATACACACACACAATATTAGACAAAACTTATGTTCTTTAATCTTGGCTAAACTGGCAGTATCTGATACTTTTAAAGGAAAAGGTCCAACAATTATGTGCTCGGCATTGGACGTCCTGTGAGGATACAGCCTGTGTGAAGTTTTCACAATATTGGTAGTTAATGTGGAGATTCTCACAGACTACACAAACACAGTACTGTGCTCTGAAGTTGTAATGTTGATGACAGGAAGACAGGAAGAGCCACAGGGTGTGCTGTCGGTGTTAAATCATGTGAGAGGTTTCTCAGAAAACTCGGTGACAGTGGTGGTAGTGGTTCAATAGCTGGTGCCACAGTAGTGCAAAACACACAGACCATTATGTTTACCTCGGTTAGAGACACCTTCCATACTCTGTGGAGTGAATGTTGTATATAATGAATCAAAAGCAGGCATACTGTAAGCCAGTAGTGTCTGTACGGGGCTTTTCCTTTATCTGTTATGTAGTCACTGAAGTTTAAAGGTACACTATGCGAAATCATGGGTACTGTTACTAAACATGCATATATATATAGAGAGAGAGAGAGAGAGAGAGAGAGAGAGAGAGCAGGGCCTCTGAGATGCATGCTGCTTATGGTCTGGCACCTGGTCGCCACCTTTTTATAATGCCCCGACCTCACCCAAGAGCTGTGGGTATACATACACATGCAAGCACAGAAAATAAGAGGAAATACAGGCAGAGGGCAGAGTCTCTGCAGTAAAAGTAAAACACTTTTAGTGGGTCATAAATGATCGTAATAGAGGGACTGCTTCTGTCTGAGTCTATGCAGTGTTTTTAGGAAAATCCTGTGAAGTCTATCTTTAAACTTCAATTTATTTTCTCTTTTTCTGTGTATTTACAGCTTTATGATCTATTGAATTTATTGTAGGTATGCTCAAATAGAATGATGAATGAAATTAAGTGGAAAAACTGGAGAAAACAGGAGCAACATCTAAAACTACTAAAAACATTAAGTCTTAAACCATTATTCTGTGTTAAAGGAATTCATATCATGTCCCTCTCTCCTCCCCGACATTGTCACTCTGCAGCCCCAGCGTCAGTCCCAACAACCACAACAGCAACAGCAACAACAACAACAACAACAGACCCAGGGCTCTGTATCTGCTCCACTATACAACACCATGATGATTTCCCAGCCAGGGCAGCCCAACGTGCTGCAGATCAGCACCAGCCTGCCGCAGTCCAACACACAGCCAGGCACTGCAGTGGCCACTTTCACACAGGACCGACAGATCCGGTAAACAGACACCAACCAAACCTGATACCTAAACTACCTTAATTCTCTCTAAACCTATATACATATATATATATATATATATATATATATGTATGTATATATATGTCTATGTGTGTGTGTGTGTGTGTGTGTGTATATATATATGTATGTATGTATGTATGTACAGTATATATGTACTAAGGAAGCAGAACTCCTGTCTGTAACCAGGCTGTTTAAGAAGATTTGATAAGTAGATATCCAGTATAATTAATGTTTACTGTAATTAATTTTTGCTTCCTGTTTCTTTTCCCTGTTCTCTGTTTAACTGTCTCCAGGTTCCCAGCAGGGCAGCAGCTGGTGACCAAGCTTGTGACAGCTCCGATGGCATGTGGAGCAGTCATGGTGCCCACCTCCATGTTCATGGGGCAGGTGGTCACTGCGTACAACCCCTTCGGTGGGCAGCAGGTAAGGACAACGCCGTCTGAGTCATAGAGCAACTAATGAAACTGTATCTGAGTCAAAAAAAAGTCCAAGTGGCCATGTGTGAGGCACATTACCACCCAGCTGCTTAGTGCTGACAGAGTGTGATCATAGTGTGAAGGTGTTAAATACAGTGGGATTAAAACCATGACCTCGGTGGGCAAAATTGGATTATTTGCTCAGCATATCTTCCCTGTATAAATTAATTCATAAAAAGGGTTTTGTAGTTGATGCTGATGTTTGGGAATGAAAAGAAATAAGTAATAACTGAGTCTGCATAAAGAAATCAATAATATTTTTTAAAGTCTAGGCCTGAAAGTAGTCCACAAAGAGATAACCATGAACCCCATCTCTGTAAAACAATTTATTTATTTTTTTCATATTTGAAGTTGATCATCTGACAAGTCAGATTTGGTGTAGTCTCGCCACCAGACAATCAGAGATCTCCACCTTCTGATAGTCTGGGGACACACCTTTCTAAAGTCTGTTTAACACACCGGAGAAAACGGCCGGCAACAAAGCAATGCCTCTTGTATTTTTTAAAAGGACACGCCCTCCCAGAAATGTGCGCGCCCCCTTTTCTTGTCCACAAGGAAACAAACACACAGAGAGCTTGAAAATGGATGCAGAGAGATTTAATTCTGTTCTATCAAATGTGTGCTCAGTCCACAAGATTGTGGAAATGAAGGACTTACAGCGACTTTGTTTAAAACTTTTAACGCAGTCGGACTATGTTTACAAGCACAAGAGTTCAGCCAGCCACTGAAGGACCGCCCTGTGGATTTACTTTGGGTTCTGCAACGTAGGGAGTTTTTTTAAAATTGTATCCGCCCATCTAAACACAAAATCAGGGAGAAAGTCATCAGTCTTTAGTTAAGCAAAGCGTCTAAAGACTGACTTGTGAGTCTAGAATTGGTGATGCATCAATAATGATACTTTTGTTTAAAATAACAATTTGGCTGATAGCTGTCGTCATTTAGTCCCCCTTTTGTGGCAGGGAAACAAAGAAATTTTCTATCTTTGAATGCCAATAAATTCAAGAAACGTTTAGGATAACTATGTTTCACATGAAAACCAAAAACAACTGTATTTATTCAAGTTTCTTCCTCAAAACTACATTTTACAGGATTACATTTAAATGCATCATAATAACACTAACGTTTATCTTCACTTAATACTCATTTTTATTGAAGAGCTTGAATGCATCATAATGTAACTCCGCGCAACCTATGGCTGCTGTAAGTTCCAACCACCGGCTGCTAACAGCTAACGTTAATGAGCTTTCTTCCTGCTGATTTCAACATTCACCCCAAAGACGTTATGAGGTTCGTCACAACAACAGTGTCTGTTGTTCCCGGGACGCATTCTGGCACACTAATTTTTAGCCTGCGCAAAATTGTTGTCACACAATGTAAAAACATCAGCCACTGCCATCGGCAAATGCCCTTTTATTCACCGATGACAGTCAACAAGACGAATATTTGCTGATTCTGATGTTCAGCTGATCAATCGGTGCAAGCAGATTTTTTTGTCAATAAAGCGTGTGCAGTACTGTTGTAACATCAGTTAATACAATAGACCCCTTCCCTTTTCATTCATCCAGAAATATCTTGAAAAGAATAGAGAACCCATTGTGAGCGATCTCAAGGAGTTGTAGAGTTGATGCTGATAAAACCTAATGTACGTCTTGAATCAGTAAAGGACCTGAAAAACAAACAAAACTGGATTTCTTATATGTTTAACTCATACGACTACAAGCCTTTGTTGTTCTGTGTTAACTCCTGTGTCTATTCAGCAGGGAGGGCAAACCCAGACTCTCACTCTGCAACCAGCCCAAGCGCCTCAAGGTCAGCCAGATGGCCAAAACCAGACCACTGTAGTGGCACAGAGTGGCCAGCAGGGGCAGCAGCAACAACAGCAGTTCCTACAGGTATCAGTAGAGGGCAGCAAATATTGTTTATTTAAATAGACATCTTGACAAAATATCAAGTTGTTCACATGTTTTATTTTGGTGAAAAGTGTTGTTGTCTTTATCCTGGAGAGAATCAGATAATATAACCACTGTTTTGCATGACCTAATTATTTTACTTGCATAGTGTGTGAGAAGAGAAAGAGGCTTTTTATTGACATTAAAGAACTGCTTCATTTTCTAATGTTCTTGCACTGTTTTTCCTTCAGGGCACTCGTCTTCTCCATAGTAACCAGTCTACCCAGCTGATTCTGCAGGCAGCTTTCCCACTCCAACAACAGGGTACCTTCACCCAGGCAACGCACCAACAGCAACCGCAGCAACAACAGCAGCAGCAGCAACGGCAACAGCAGCAACAACAGCAGCAGCAGCAATCTCATCACCAGAGGCACCAGCAGCAGCTGAAACCACAACCCCAGAAACAGCAGAAAGCCCCGTCGTCGCACAGGACTGACAGCGTCAGCAGCCAACCACAGTAAAGTCTTTGTAAACTTAGAAAACCTGGGGAACTGAAACTCTAAAGGGATTGCTGCATACATTTGCTTTGGTCGTGTGGCTGTCATAAACTTCCTTTTCCACAAAAATCGCTGCCCTCCCTTCCTCCATCCGAAAGAAACGAATCATAGGAAAGAGGAAAGCCCGTGAGTCCACGAGGAACTCACCAAGGATTGTCACTATGGCAACAGGATGGATTAAAATCCCCCTTTTCCTCACCAGAGGCAGACTTGTGAGTAAGCTCCAGTCTCCGTGGAAACCCAACAAAAACACCTTATCGCCACGGTGATGACAGACTTTTTTTTTTTTTTGAAGATGTGTCAAAGTGGACTGACAGTGTACAGATTTACTGTATGATAAAAAAAACAACAACAACTTGTAAATATCCAGTATAGCCTAACAGGAAACAGAAATGTAGTATTTTATATGATTGCATGGAAAGAATAACTGTGTAAGCTTTTATTAGTCGCTTTTGAAAAATGAATTTTTACTTTTGTTCAAGTGTTTTCTGGTCAAAGATGGAGCAGTGACATGCTCTCTCAGTCTTCTCTCCCCCCCCTTCTCTCTCTCTTTCTCTAAAAAAAGTTCAGAATAAGGCTTTAAAGTACTGTCAGTTAGGTTGGGCTCGGGGGTTTTTTGTGGAAGTTGTGTTTTTAAACACTGTGTCTCTGAGACAAAAACGGCTCTTTTTAACTTTGTAAGTACAAATTATGTTTGGCAAGAAACTAGATCACAGTTTAAATGAATTCTTTGCAGAATGATCACTGTACGTATAACGGGTTTAGTGATTCCAAGTGCCAAGAACATAGTCCATTATGTTTGTTTTTTTATTTCAAGCAAACTATTCAAAGGCGTATATATATTTTCCAACAAGATATTACCCCTAACAAAGTTAATGCGTGTGTATATAGTAGGGATTATTTTTTAACAGTCAGAGAGCCCTATAAGTAACAAACAGTATATCCTCAACCTCCTGAAACTTTAGCACTTGATGTGGTTGTGTACAGTAAATCACTGTCGAGACCTAGTTGTTTGTAATCTGTGGTGTGATTCTGTGAGCTAGTGTGTGTTTTTGGGGATACAATCTTTGTGTGCATGAGTGGGCATGAGAGTGTCCGTGGTTGGTGTGTGTGTTTGTGTGCTTGTTGCCCCTTGTGTCTTACAATAATTGACTTAGTAAGGGTTTGAAGTTGTTGGATGGTACTTGTATTCTCAGGAATGTGGAAAGTTTTTCGCTTCTGCCTCAGTCTGGAACCAGACCGGGAAGGATAAGACAGTGATGCTGCAAAGACCAGAGTGTCAGTGTGAAGGGTGTGGTGACTGAATGATATTTGACCCACATCTTTAAGAGCCTTCCTTGTTATTTCCTCATCAAAATAGTATGAAAGGAGAAGTCTCGAAAGACACTAAAAAGATGCTCTCATTTTGTAAAGGGGGGAGGATAAGATATGGTGTACGAATATAGAAAAATCATTTAGGTTATTCACCCTGCATTTCTACTGAATGTCTCATGGTCTTCTGTATCGTCAGTGTTTGATCCTTCTATCTCTTCCTAGGCCTCAGAAACCCTCATGCAGTTCAGTTCACTCGTCTCTCAGTTCTCAAACAGCAGTTAAAACCAGGGCTTAGCCCAAGTCCATTTCAAATAGTGATGGAAATGGGCTCAGCCTCTCTACTACAGTTGTAAGCCATATCAAAACAGAAAAGCCTTGGACTGGAGGAAGTGTAATGGTCGGCAAAGGAGCATTTAGAATGTGTTGTTTTGTCTCAGAGTGTAGTTAAGACTGTGTGTGTGTGTGTGTGTGTGTGTGTGTGTGTGTGTGTGTGTGTGTGTGTGAGAATATAGCATCTCCTCTTATTGATCCTACTTCTTGTATCACTCGGGGGTCAGCATTGGTTTCCCCTGGCGATAGCCAATCAGTTCTTGCGTTGCAGTATAAAGAAATAATTGTAATATTCAAGAAACTTCCTCTCCGGTTGGGCTCAGTATTCTGCAAGCCCGTGTGTGTGGGACAGCTCAGCTTGAATACATGTTTGTGTGAGAATGAGAGAGTTTGTATGCATGTTACCCGTCACTGTAACCCATTATATTTTCATATGGAAACAGATGTGTGACTGGAAAAGAAAGGATGTTAGGCAATGCAGAGCATTGGTCACCTGTCAGGCTATAAAGAAGACGGGCAGTGCGTTATTGTTTTACAATGACAGACTGCTCAACAAACACTTACCACAACAACTACACATCAGACCGGGCTCAAATGGTAACCGTCCCAGATATGTTTTTAATTTAGATTGCTAATTTGTGCGAGTAAGTGGGGATTAACTGTCTCTGTCACTTTGTCCACAAACAAGAGGCTTTACAGAGAGCGTCTTACTATTTGAACCAGGTCTTCCACCCATCACATAACAAATATAGATCTTCTATAGACTAGTTTGTGTTAAAGGCATCACTCTAAAGGGTAATGTTGAAATGTTTATAGTTTGTGTCACTGATACCCAGCCCAAAGAATGTAAAGGTGTTATAAAGAGACAAATGGATGTTGTAACTGTTGATTATGGAGAACCTTTGACAGGCTTTGTGATGAAGGAAAATGAGGGGTCGTGTTTCTCACTACAACATATAGAATCAGAAATGCAATCTTATTTACAGGCTTTGCATTGTAAAAGAACCTCCTGAATGTTTCACCATTACAAACTTTATGTTTCTGTTTTATTGCAACAATATTTTTTTGGTTAGAAAACGAGTTTAAAAGGTGATGAAAGTTAAGGTGTAGGATATTTGAAATGGGACACCATAGACAATACAGCGAGGCCCCCCCCCCCTCTCCACACAGATCCACAGATCACCTTTCCACTACACAATCTGGTTCTAAAGAGTCCTAGTTCTAGTATAAAACTGTACACATACACAAAGCGAAGAACACCAGTATTCAGTGTAAAACGGTGCTATGCTTACCTGTATGGTATGTATGTATGTATATCCCTTCTTCTGCTCTTGAACTGTGCTCCTTTTATCTACCCCAAAGTCAAATGTCATAATAATCAATATTTTGAAGCAAAATGTTTGCTATTATTATAACCCCTTCTCCCCTCTTGGTCAATTTGAAAATAAAACAGTTGCAAATATTATATGTGACAAATGTCTGCTGCAGTTTTATTGTGTTTTCGTCTGTTAGTAGCCATACTAGCAGTGTAGCTCCAGGAATGCTCTGTCCACCACTTTAGTCCAGACTGTAATATTTAAACAACTGTTTGATGGATTGCACATAACTAGTGTGCAGATATTCATGGCCCCCAGATGTTAAAACCCTGACGACCGTCTTCCTCCAGCACCATCATGTAGGTGACATCCTTGTTGTTTAGTTAAAGGTCCTGACAGCTACTAGATGGATTGTCATGACATTTTGTTCAGACATTCATGGTTCCCAAAAGAAGAATAACACTGATGACCTTTGGTGATCCCCTGTCTTTTCCTACAGTGCTGCCATAAGGATGACATTTGTGGTTTGAGTGAAACATCTCCACAACTGTTGGATGACTTGCGGGTAAGTTTTGTGTAGACATGCACATCCTCCTCAATATAATTGTAATAACTTTGGTGTTCCCTCATGTACCATCCAAATATCTGTGGAACTAATAACATTCCCTCCAGCCTCAGCTGTAGTGTTAAGTGCTAATTATCAAATGTTAACATGCTAAACTACGATAATAAACGGGGTTAATAACGTGACTAAGATTATACCTGCTAAAAATTGACATGTTAGCATTGTCTCTGTGAGCATCATGGACACAGCCCCGGTTGAGACCTGTGAAAGTTGCTCAGTGCTGCATGAAGTTAAAAAAGCTTGATACTGGACCCCAAGATGGCGCCCATTCAGTCCAATGGAATTGCTCACCCTTCAAAAACATTCACCAAAAACAGTTTCTAGTTTCTGGGTTTAATTCTGGGGTATGTAGCCCACTGAATATGTGTCCTGTTTCTCCTGCTGGCCCAGCCAGTGACTTCCTGCTCAGCTCGGAGACTGCATTGTGATGACATCACAGATTTTTAAATTGCTTTTCTCTGGTCAAGTTTTATAAATATTAAGCCTCCATGGATCAAAAATTTGTAATAAAAAGATTCGTAATTGATCTTGTTTGCAGTTCAAAGTGTCCTGTAAACAGTTTTACAGATGTCTCTATTATAATGATGGTCTATGGGAAAAATGCTTTTTGGGCTGCTGGGAGAAAAAATGGAAGCAAGGCTGGGTGGCGTGCCTGGGGGGCTTAAAATTACCTGGATCTGGATCTTCTGCATCACAGAGCCCATAGGCCACTTACAGTGGATGAGTGGCTAACTTATAGTTAAGCCCTTCGCTACCTTGAATAGGGATAAAAAAAAAAAAATGGTTTAATGGTGTAAAATTGTCTTTAAAGTCCAGCACTGTTGCTTGGGTCTTGGGGAATATATAAGCATGCTTATTTTACCATTTAGCTCAAGGCACCACAGTGAACAGCCTCACAGAGCTGCTTACTCATGTTTTACAGAATTGGGAAAATGACAGATAAATTAAATGGACACCTTCCAGCACTTTTTACCATCACAGGTACTTTCTTTATTATTACAAGTCAACCCACTGTATCAAAACTGCATGAGTCTCAAAACCAGCATACAGAAGCTCTCTTCTGGCTGCCCTCTCAACAATAACTACTGTATGTCACAATCAAATGCATTCAGTAATTTAACAAAAACAAATCTAAAGGCACATCTCTATTGTATTTACATTGCATACATGTTTGACATAAATCAAGTAAAAAGAGCACACAATCAATTTTAAACGTCCGGCCACAGACTAAACTAAAGCTAACCCTAAAGTACGTACAATAATACACCAGTTAGTCTTTTACAAGTCACAGTATTCAAAGCTACAACGCACAGGTGGAAATCAGTGTTTCTGTAACTTTCAGCTTTATGTTTCATCAACAGTTATTGGGTGCGTGCCACTTTGCTATGGCTCATGTGTTACAATGAAAAAGGCTTCTGGTCTTTTAAGGGACGGTATCTTTTTTCAAGCCTTTTAAAAACTGGTTTTAAGGTAGGCTCGATGACAACCTCTCAGTATTTTTTTACTGTCGTGACTCTTGCAGTGAATTACTTGAAATATTTTGGGAAATTCGCTTTTTGCTTCCTTGCCAAGAGTTAGATGAGAAGAATGATATCATGTGTCTGTCCATTTAACATGAAGCCATAGCCAGCAGCCAGTTAGCTTAGCATAAAGACTGGAAACAAAGGGAAACAGCTAGCCTGGCTCTGTCTGAAGGTAACATAATCTGCCTACCAGCACTTCCAAAGCAGCTTGGGTGTAAAAACGAAAAGTGTTGGGGACTGAGGACTGATTGAGGCTGGTTGAAGTGCCTGACAAACAAAAGGTATCAAGTGTTTTAAACCTGCAAATATTAGGCTGGCATTAATCTTCTCATCAAATTCTCTGTAAGTAAACCATATTCATTTGTGTCAAAATGGCAAAATATGCTTAGAAAACGGGAGACAAATCTGACACAACAAAAAACATTCCACTCATCACAGCACCAGCTGTGCTTATCTATTCCTCAGTCAAAGGTCTCTGTTTTCCCCAAAGCATTTTAAGATGTAATCTAAGGCTGAACGTGAGCCAAACTCCTCCCGCTGCTGATGGGGGATGTTGTATCTGATGGGCGGTTAGTGCTGGAGTCTGCTTTATATAGACGTGCACCTGAAATACCTACCACAGAGATCAATACGCCATTGGGGAGATTAGATAGAGGCCAATACTGAGAGCCCAGTGCAGGGTCGTTTATATACAGAGTATCAGTTTGTGTGTGTGTGTGTGTGTGTGTGTGTGTGTGTCTGTGTGTGTAGAAAGGCCAGCATTTGAAAGTTAGTAAGAGTGAATGTATTGTTAGTAGTTTAGAGTGTATTTGGCTCTAGTAGTTTGTGCAGTAAAAGGAAAGAATGATCAGGGAGGTAGGGGGGTTGTGTGTTTTATAGCAGTGTGCATGTGTGTGTGTGTTTGTGTCTGTTTGTGTGGGAGTGTGTGTCAGACATAGTCCAGGAAGACGTCAGCCGTGTTTTGCAGTAAAGGCTGGTTGGGGGCTGTTGTGCTGCAGACCGAGCTCAGTCTCCGCGATGGCGCCCTCTGCTGCTCTGGATGACTTGGAGCATTGCTCAGTGTCAGGTACACCTGTGGAACAACACATATTTGTGGTTTATGGAAGTTTTTATACGAATAATTTTTCACAAAAAAGAAACAGTCTGTCAGTATACTGGGAAATGTAACAGGCCAAATCACAATGTCATATGCACAGTTAGTCATAGACTGTATAAAGTAATGGATGTAGCCACCGTCACGTCACCCACTGGTTTGTGGGCTCTCGTTTTGAAGCCTCAAGTCTGGCATTTTGGCCGTTGCCATCTTAGATATTTAGAGCCATAAGTGACCATATTTGAATGAAAGGGGAGTGAACCCCAATGGTAGCTGTTAGCTTGGTTAGCACAGTGCATTTACAGCTATATTACATTTACTGAAAATGCTAATGATAATATTCACCAGTAGAAAACAAGTTTTTAACCGTAAAACAAAATTTACCCATCATAAATACTGAATATTTGTCTTTAAATACAACCAAACCAAACTTTTTTTAGACAACCAAAACCTTACAATTAACTTTCATTAACTGAAAACACACTGTAATAGTGACAGTTATATTCTGGGAATCTGCGGTTGCACCACGATTATATTAACTGACCAACGTTGTTGCCATGGTAGCGTCTTGCCAACAGACGGCACCCACTTGTCAATCAAAGCAGCCACGCCCTGAATTACAGTATGTGTAACTTTAAGCCTTCACAAACAGGTGCATTATATAAAAATGAAACACATACAGTTCGAGGAACGAGGATATTGGATATAGAGACCAAAACTGTTTTTTGTAGCAGTCTGTAGTTTCTGTTTATTTCTGCTGTAAAGTTGGGCATTTAAACATAGGGGTCTATGAAGATTGACTCACTTTTGGAGCCAGCCTCATGTGGCCATTCAAGAAACTGCAGTTTTTGGCACTTCCACGTTGGCTTCATTTTTTTTTTAGTTCCACAGGATGCTGCTTGCAATAATGCATAAATTCAATGAGACTTTCTACAATTATACTTTTTCTTTTCTTTTTTTCCCTTTTATTAGGTATTGACAATAGCCGAGATGTTGGCGAGTGATGATACTCACATTCCTGGTATTTTCAGACAGCAGCAGCTCAGTCCTCTCCACCAGTTTCCTGAAGGAAGGCCGTTTCAAAGGATCGTGGTTCCAACAAGACAACATCATGTCATACCTACAGAGGTGAGACTGAGATTAGTTTCAATGTGAAAGATAATAAAAAAAATTAATCCAGGAATTTAAAACAGAGATTATATTTTCAGAGAAGTGTGAATTTATTTATCCAGATGATGCCATATTTTATTATCATAATAAAATGGGCAGGTTTTAATTAGAGCTATAACAGGTGGTCAATTCATTGATCAGTTGATTGCCAGAAAAATAATGGCCAACCACTTTGATTATTAACTAGTCATTTAATTTTTTTGAGCAAAAATACCAAATGTTCCCTGGATTCAGCTTTCCCAATGTAAGAATTTGCTGCTTTTGTCTGATTTTTATGTCCCTGTACACTGAATATTTTTAGATTTTGGACTGTTGAACAGCACTAGAAATTTGATGATATCTCATTGCACTCTGGAAAACTGAAAAAAAATGTGACAGGCAAAACAATTTATTCAAAAGATAATGAGCAGATAATAAAAAATAATCATTACTTTGAAGCACTTGTCATAACGTAGTACAGACACACACTTACATCTCAATGGGAGCGTACTCGGGCCTGCTCATCCTGTGGCCATCTTGAATCATCCTATAAAATACTGAGCCCACCTGCATCCCAGGATACGGGCTGTTACCTGCAACACAGACACCATCCACACACTTTGAATAACCTTGTGTCATTCATGTAGCATTTTTGTGCAGATTCATATGACCATGCTGTTTTGTGGAGCCACATTATGTATCACAATCAGTATGATTATGTATGATTCATCCCTCTAGGTTACGCTGCTGCTTGTGAGCATCATCAGAGCCTCTAATAAGGCCCCAGTCAGCATAAGTGGACTATAGTAATGGCTCAGACATTATGAAACAGATGCAACAGCACAGCTCTAACTGGAAATGTTACCCAGAGAGAAGATTTCCCATAGCAGGATGCCGTAGGACCACACGTCACTCTCAAAGGTGTAGACACAGTCGAAAATGCTCTCAGGAGACATCCACTTGACTGGCAGGCGAGCCTGCAGGAGAAGAGAGAGATGTGCTTACAAGAGCTCCTTTGTTTTTAATCTTAAAAACATTCAATATCTTTTACCTGAAATGTTACAAATCATCATTATGGGATGTTAAAGGGTAAAGCTGAGACAGTAAGCAGGTGTGTTTTCTGTTTATTTCTTTGTTTCATGTACAGTGTTACTTAAATAAATTCCTCTGGAGCTGAAACAGTCAATTCACTGATAGGGGAGGTCGACAGAAAAATAAATGGCAGCTATTTTTGCAATAGATTAATTATACACTGTAGTTTTTTGGGTGCCAAATGTTACATTAACATCTTTGCAAGCAAGGGATCTCTGTCTGTCTGCCTGTCTGCCTGTCTGTCTGTCTGTCTGTCACATATCTCAAGAACCATTCATCTGATCTACTTCACACTTGGAGGGTGTATCACTGAGGACCCAGAGACTTGTATTGTTGAATGTGGTGCAATTGATTAACTGTATTTCACTGATGTTTCTGACCACAAGTAACGGCAACTTAGGTTTTTTTTTGTTTTGTTAAGTTGATTTTTTGGGTGATTTTTGCCATTATAAATAGGATAAAAATAAACAGGAAAGGTGGAAGAAAGGGGGGAGGGGGTGACATGCAGCAAAGGGCCTCAGATTGGAACCAAACCTAGGCCGCTGCTGAGGACTCAGCCTAAATGAGGCACACACTCTACCAGGTGGGCTACAGATAGTCCCATGTTTTTCTTTGCCATATTGACTTATAAAACTAATGACATTTACATTGGCAAAAACACCTGCTAATTTAATCCACGCTCTACTTTATAACTGTGGGGGTTATGTCACATTAACCCACTAATACACCTGTTTGGTAATAAATACATCCACTTAATCCACTGTGTTTCTGACCATGAGTAGTTGCGACTTGAGAGTGTTTTGAGAGTGAAGAGAGAAAGACAGGGCATTATTTGTGCAATGTACTTAAATTTAATTTAATGACCAATTATACATCATGTTTTAATTGTTATAATTTGTGAGTAAAATCTACAACATAACCAGTTACATGTATCTGTCAGGTTATGGTAGTAGGCTAATACGCTGTTTTCCTCTAAAGTAGAAGTACATTGTAAGTAATTAGTTTACTGTTGAGTTGCATATTTTCAGTACTTTTGGGGCCTTTTTTTTTTACATTATTGCTGGGTACAATGAATTATAACAGTTAGCAACACAATTCAATATTTTTGATTTCTTAACATCTTAAGTTCTCAAGAAAGCTGTCAGCAGCAGTACCACAGGCCAACAACCGGCCCATTCCATACGGGCATGTTTAGAACGGCACTGCATTTGTTACTTAAATACCAGGCACTAAATTCTGAGGATTTGCTTTTTGTCTTTAGATTCTGAAGTGTTGGCTGGACAGAACAGGCTACTGGAAAGGAAGGAAGGAAGGGTCAGCGAGAGAAAATGACAGACAACTCACATTGCCCCGAAGCACATAGCTGGCGTCAGTGGTGATGTCACGTGCCAAGCCAAAGTCGCAGATCTTTGCCACCCTGCCGTGAGTCAGCAGAATGTTTCTGGCTGCAAGATCCCTGTGAATACACTAAACACACACACACACACACACACACACACAGATAAGTATTGACATTGTAACCGGTTTCTACAGTGAATGACACACAGTACACATGTACAAATGAGGCAGGGCATGTTAAACTTGTTGCAAACCTCATGAGCACAAAAGGCAAATTGACAGGAATTTGCATAATACATACAGTACATGCATTAAAACCATATGTTTGGCAAATTAAAATACAAAAAAAGCAATAGTTTTCGTACCATTTCAGGGCAATTACAGTCCAGACAATGATAAGTAAATAGTGCCTAATTTAATAAAAGCAACAAAAAGCAGTACTTCAGAAAACAAGATGCTTTTATTTCAAACTTTAACCTATCTGAGTTGGAGCTTTTAAGATCAGTGTGTGCAGCACATGATCTCATGTTAAGGCAGCTTTACCATGTTTATTTCTGATTGTATGTGCAGTGTTAGCTGACAGCAATGCACAGCATGTTGGCCCCGAGCCATGGCATGATTTACAAACTTGCAGAAGCACTTTTAAATCTCTTTGGTAACGACTCTATAAATAAGCGCACAGTCTGTAAAAGCCTTACGTTCTTGGATGTAATGTACTCCATTCCTTTGGCCACTTGGTAGGAAAAGCTGAGGAGATCTTCGGCGTCCAGGGACAGCTCCTCTATATCATCTAGATCAAGATTGGACTGTCAGACTCGTACAGAAGGCGAGGCACTCAGTGTGTTGTTGATATGTGTAATGGGAAATGAAGAGTGAGAGACTTTCTACCTGACTGGGAAGGCCTTTCCTTCTCAGAGGGTCGCATGGGCATATATCCTGACCCAGTCACCTCTCTGCTGCATGGTCACACACACACACACACACACATACAAAACACACATAAGCACTAAATGTTGACAAGGTAAACATTTTGCAAATGCAATCAGAATTTGAATAAACACACACACTGCACACACCTTGTTGCAGGCTCTGTTGGGTTCGAGACGTTGCGATAGTAACCATCACCGACTTGGGAGTTTAAGAAGGACTCTCTTTTTCTGCGCAGGAAGTTGAGGAGGTCGCCATAGCAACAGTACTCTGTGATCACCAAAATTGGGCCTGGCAGGATGCAGAGATGAAAAGAAACCTCACTCACTGCTT
This sequence comes from Epinephelus fuscoguttatus, assembly GCF_011397635.1. Taxonomy (NCBI): domain Eukaryota; kingdom Metazoa; phylum Chordata; class Actinopteri; order Perciformes; family Serranidae; genus Epinephelus; species Epinephelus fuscoguttatus. Next base: position 39,193,235 of record NC_064754.1, on the reverse strand, counting down.
TTTGAAACCATATGACAGCACATCACAATGAAAAGAGACACAGAAAGCCAAAGCTCTGATAATAATGAGCCAAAGGAAGATGTTGTCAGGTTGATACTGTGGTAATTTGTTTCCGAGGACTGATTCGAGGCAGGACATGTGTTGTGTATTCAGACAGGTTTGAACATGTTTAAAAGCTGATATCAATATTTTTGTGTGGTCACATATTGAACAAACTCGTGTCAATATCTTTAAAGTAGGATTTTTCATGCCAAAGTGTTCAGTCTTTCTTTGCTAATAACAAAGTCATGCATACTTGTGTTGACTCTCAATCTAAATGCTGCATTATGATCAATGTTGAAGGCTGGGCTGGTAGATAATATTGATCGACAGCATTGTAAATTTGCGACACGTCAGACTGCATCATGTTTTCATATCGGTGTCGGCTCGCACTGTCCAATACCTGATTTGTAATAAGAGGTCAGTATTGGCTGGGCATCACAGCAAGTCAGCACATTAAGCTCTCAATACAATATCTATTACCATAAAACAAAATCAGTCAATAAATATATAATGAACTTGCAAATGCAAGAGGGTTATACTGTCTGCAACCAACAACATCCAACCACATTTGGCCCCAAACCTCTCACATGATAATTTCCCAAGAGTGAACTGAAGCTGCTCCTCTCACCTCCGACAGTGCAGGCCCCCAGCAGGTTGACAATGTTCACGTGGTTTCCAAGGTAACTGAGAACCTTCAGCTCTGACATCAGCGCCTCTTTCTCCGTAGCATGAGCATTGGCTAGGATGACATCATCAGGACATTTATAAACTCTGACATCGTCTCATGCTGCTGCAACAAGCATAAGCAGACTGTGTCCGAAATCACTCCCTTTTTAATATGTAGTGTATTACATTTGCGTTTTATTCATTTGACAGGGACAGTGCATATCAGTGACATTTCTGATGATGTGCCAGACTTGGCCAGAAAGGTGAGGCAATAGTTAAAGGCTCAAACCTTAAGAATAAAAGCACTAAAAAACACAATGAAATATAAAATCATTGGAAAAATATACGCACACAGCTGCTGAAGAGAGATAAAAACAGACCAACACACATCTGTACCATCTAGCAATTAATGGATTATCATTAAAATGGTTGGTATACCAATAAAAAAGCCATAGACATTGCAGCATAATAATGAACTAACTCATTATTTCTATCTTTACTACGAAGAGCCCTGTCTTCTACTGCATTATCTTTGATTGATGATCACTTCTAGAGTCCATTTAGGAGAATTATCTGTAAATAAGAACAGTTGCTATATTTTTTCCCCAAAAAATGCTGAGGGGCTGGGAGACTTTATCAGCCCTGAGAGGTGTGCATGCAGCAGAGGTCAAATCTGAGGCAAATTTTTTTTTTTACAAATCACTTTCTACTGCTTGCAAAGCTTAAATGCTAAGTAAGACCCCATGGCAACTACATGTGTGCTGCTTCATTTACAAAACAAGGAAGCACTGGGGGAACGTGGGATGAAGATTTCTTGTCTTTTGTTCAGTGTATTGTTAAAAACAAAGTGATGTAGGCAATAAGGAATGAGAGGTTTTGGACACAGCCACGGGTAGAGAGAGAGAGAGAGAGAGAGATAAAAACAGACCAGCAAACACACTTACGTTTGAGCATCTTGACAGCAACAGTTGTAACAGTATCTGCAGAGCAGAGTCCATATGCTGTGGCCCTCACTACCTTTCCAAAAGCTCCAGAGCCCAGAGTTTTACCTGTGGAAACACACAGACACACAGAAACCTTGAGCATTGTACAATTAATTTAAAGGGACAGTTCACCCCATAATCAAAAATAGTTGTGTGTTGAGTGTTGGAGATATCAGCCATAGAGATTGGAGATGTCTGCCTTCTCTCCAGTATAATAGAACTACATGGCACTTGACTTGTGTTGCTCTAAGAGCCAAAAAAAAAAAAAAAACACTCAACAGCAATGTCTCTTTCCAGAAATCATGACCAGCTTACTCAAGACAATCCACAGACCTTGCTGTGAGCAGTTGGAGGAACTATTTTCTCTTTACCGAACTACACCCGCTAGATGTATTACCATGCAGAAGGAAAATTCTTGCTGTTGAGTTTTTCAAAGGTTTTTTTGTGCTTTGAGCACCACAAGCTGAGTGCCATCTAGTTCCATTATATCGGAAAGAAGACAGACATCCCCATGGCTGATATCTCTTGGCAACTTGCACCAAAACAATGTAGATTGATAAACAGTACTACAGGTAAGAGGGAAAATATGTTTTTGATTTGGAGGTGAACTGTCCCTTTAAGATCCCAACCAGACATTTAAAAATACTCTAGGATAGTCTATATAGTACAGGACTCTAAACAGAACACAGTAACCAGCACACTTCATGCCTTTAGATATGACTTCTCACAAACACACAGCACACAGCTACACAAACATGGAAGCCGTCATACCGAAGCGAAGTTTCTGTCGAGGAAACTCCCACTTGGAGTCATACGGCAGCTGGGTGGGGTCGATGTATATGTAGTTGTTGCCATAGATACTCTCAATAACCTTCCACTGGATTTGGAACTTTGGTTTCTGTTGAAGTTCGGAGAGGAAAGAGGGTATTTATACAGAGAACGTGACTCTATTCAGTTTCACATTACTCCATGCACTCTAGTTGTCAGCCGGTGTCGAGACTGATGATCCCACTGTGCATTCATGGACTCGTTTTTAAGGAGTCTGACTCATCTGAGTGCAATAAGAGCAGTGTGCTGTGGGGGGCACGTTAATAGCTCGATCGGAGTGTCAAAAACGCCTTTAACTACTGTACGGCGTGTCTACACTCTGAATGGCTGATTGATTCATTTCAAATTCATTAGGACACATTCATAGTGATTAAAAGGACAAACTTCCACTCTTATCTGCTGTATATGGTTACCAAATGCAGCATAAAACTAGTCTGATCTCAGACAGATGCTTCTAACTTTAACATGCCATAATCAAAATGGAGGCATGAGTCATTAGTAAATGAGAGTGGGCCATTTGCCAGAAACTATTGCAGCCATTTATTTTTCTGATATGCAAACTGCATATCAATGATGGAGGATGAACTTGATTTCACATTGAAGTCTGACAATATTTAAACTGGGTTTGAATGGGACAGATTTATGAGATTTATGACCATACTCCCAAATTAAATGCTGTTTTGTCATTGCTTTAATGGCACTGTGATGTAAGATTTATTTCCCATCTTACCTGCATGTATTTATATAGCAGCACCACCAGAAGGAGACTGAGGAAGACACCAGTGACCACCATGCCAGTTAGAAGAGGAGTGAAGAGTTTATGGGGGACAGTGCGCTCTGGGAGGAAACGTACACACCAGAGTAATCAGAAATTACATGGGGCATTGAAGTAAACACAACACACTCAAAAACACAGTCACATCCTCCCCCTGCGACGTTAAAACAGACAGCTGCTGCAGCAGTGGTGTTTGTTTGTGTGGCGAGGATTAACGAGTCTACACCATATAATCCCAGCCTGCATAGTCAGCATACACTAATCTCATTCAATCTGTACCCAGTAACAACACACCTGGCCTCCGCAGACACAGGGTCAATGGCGGGTGTGATATACATGCTTGTGTGTGTCGTACCACTGATGGAGAACAGCGTGTAGGCCTCTTCCCCCTCTGTGCTCGCCACACACTCCAGGGTGTGATAGTGTGCGTGCTCCTTGCTCACGTTCAGTCGGCTCACCACCTTACTCCTACCGAAGGTGGGCTCTGTCACCATGGCGACATCTGGAGTCTCCCATTGGGTGGCGTTGGGCAGGAGTGAGCACCTGTTGAAGGGTTGGGAGGGTGTTTAAGGTTAAATTTTCGTCTCTTAGCTTTACATCAGAGTAAGTTTTATCACAATGATAAAATTATACTGTGGCCATTCTCAGTTTCTGTACTATTTATTTAAGCAAAAAAACAATTCATTGTGTAGCCTAGAAAGTTTCTCTAAATGTCCTCAAATGCCTCTGTTATATTGACCAACAGTTAAAATCCAGCTGGCTTAATTGTCTGAATGCTAATGAGACTATGAGATGACATAAACCAACTTGTTCAGCTCCCATGAGCCTCTCCTGCTCTCAGAGGAACTGCCAGACAAAACAACAGAAGGTGTTGGAGATTATTGTGTGTAAAATGGTCTGAAAGTCACACTGCTGTTCGGTTACAGCATTTAATATGAGCAGCCCAACAACCAAGGAGTCCCAAGTTTTTAATTACATATCGATAGGTGAATTTAAATGCATAAAAAAAAATTCCTTATTTGTAGTGTTATTGTTTACACTACAAAACTGATGTGAAACTGAACAGAACTGGCTGGGAAATAGAAAGAATGTGAAAATGAAACCTCAGGTAAAATATATGTTTATTAACCTTGTGATGCAGTGGTTTATCATAATAATTGCTTATTATTACATCATCACTTTCCGCAACTCTTCTCATTGATTTCCTTTTGCTACATTCACCAGATTCACCAATTTAACATTAAGAGGAGGACCATTTTCTTCTTCTTTCTCCTTCTGTAACCCAGCCCTCCAGGGAGGTCTGGTGGGGAACATTTTTAGACATTTCACAGCTAAATCGACCATTTCAGAGAATTTTGAAAAATCATGAGTCTCAAAGTTTTGATGACTGAGTACCATTTTTGCAAGCCAGCATATGATTAAGGGCCGCACAGGAAAAGTGCACACTGACTTTTTTATGACCTTTATATGACTTTTTCGCTTGACAAAAACTATAACAATCGACAGTGATACAGTCTACACAACACTTAAATTACATTCTAGTTTTCCACTTTTTAATACATCTGAAAGTAATCAGAATCAGAATCAGAGAAAGAGTACAGTGTTTTACTTTGATTGTACCTACACACAGCAGTAGAGCAATGGCTGCTGGGGTACGATAACACCACTTGGACAAACTAAATGCAGAGCTGCAGTATAGTGTAATACTAGAACCAGTAGTTATAACAATGGGAATTTTTAAAATGTACTTTGACTATTTCAGCTGGTGGTGTGTGCTTGCTTTTTTAGTTTTCTTTTATGTTTTATTATTGTGTAGCTAGGTCACCTTTTTACATCTCGTGATTAAACACTGTTTCTCCATAAATAAAGAAAATAAGGAAACAATGCTGCTGGTGGTACAGCAAGATAAAACACTAAAGATGTCAAAGCTTCACATGTAGCTCATAATAATACGGGAGCTGCATCAGTTTTATTCAGATGTAAACAACCTAATAAAGTGACATAAACACTCTTTTAATAGAGTAGAGCAAAATGTTTCCGGCTTACCTCGTGTGGGGCAGCTCGCAGAAGTACCAGCTTATTTTAGGGACTGGGTAACCAGAGGCAACGCACCGCACCTGTCCGTCAACAGGGCCTTCCTGTGCGACGATAACCGGCTTACCTTGTAGAGAAAAAGTGGTCAGATTGATAGAAAACAGACACACATATTAAAAATAGAAAACATTTAGATGTTATGGCACTTTAGTGCAATGTAACAACTGTGGGAGCAACTTACTGTTGACGTACACGTGGAATGAATGATTGACAGACGCGTCCTCATGATGGGCTGAGAACTTGTAGATCCCGCCCTCTGAGCCGAGGACCCTCACTAGTCTGAGCTCGCTGAGGAGCCTAATAAAACAAACACATGTTTCTAATGCTGTGCCTGTACATGAATGTGCACTTGGAGTGGAATAAATACTGTAAATTGACTGTACCTGTATTTGCGGCGATAGATGGTGATAACATGCTCTGTGGTGTTGAGGAGCTGTTTGCCATTGTAAGACCAGGACAGGGACCTGGGTGCAGGATAGGCATCCAATTCTACTTTGAGGCTCAGGCTCTCCCCCTCTTTAACATCAGCATGGACTGGACCTGGGCTTCCTAACATGGTGATGAATCCCTGATCTAGAGGACATCAGAAATATACACATTTAAAGGGTCAGTTCACTTTAACATCAAAAATACATATTTTTCCTCTTACCTGTGGTTCTATTTACAAATCTAGGTAGTGTGAGTTGCAAAGAGTTGGAGATATTGGCCATAGAGATGTCTGCCTTCTCTCCAGGATAATGGCACTCAGCTTGTGGTGCTTAAAACACCAAAAAATACATTTGAAAAACTCAACAGCAATGTATCTTTCTGGAAATCATGACCAGCCTACTCAAGATAATCCACAGGCCATGTTGTGAGCAGTTTCATGTTGGAACTATTTCCTTTCTACCAAACTACACCCGGCAACTGTATCACTGTGCACTTACTCATGGACGAAAGGCTCATGTTCGTGACAGTACAAGATTTAAACATTAGTTGTGTTTTCCTTGGCTGAGCTGCAACGTTAGCTAGCTCAGTGGCGCTAGGTGAGCTATCAGTAGATGCACGCTTCCTTCTGCGCAGTGATAAAGATGGCAGGTGTAGTTTGGCAGAAAGAAAATAGTTCCGACATGAAACTGCTCACAACAAGGTCTGTGGATTATTACAGTAACCAGGTCATGATTTCTGGAAAGACACATTGCTGTTGTGTTTTTGAAATGTATTTTTTGTCACTTTGAGCACCACAAGCCAAGTTGCCATCTAGCTCCATTATATTGAGAGAAGGCAGACATCCCTACGGCTGATATCTCCAACACTCACACCGAAACAATCCAAAACAAAACAGGACATAAAAAAGCCTGCAAATCACAAGTTATTACCCAAGATACACGTTTTACTGTTATTCATTCAGGGAAGTCTCACCTGGAGCCAGGCTTTTTGTTTTGTTTTTGTTTTTTGCTGGATCTTCTCCAGTATGTAACAAGTCTATTTGTTAACACTCAAATGAGCCAAAATCATGTCATGTGTTTTCACACTTCTGAAAACAGGTGAGTCTGCCACGTTGTGGACAGAGTGCTCACTCCTTGCTGTTGAAGAGAGTTTGTAATCACTCTAAATATCTGAGTTTTCAGTTGTGTGAATAGAACAATCACACAGGCATGACTAGAAGAAATCATTTGGGCTATTATGGCAAATCATTGCTGTTTTTACAGAACACTTTTTTGCTGCACCTTTCTTGTGTCTTGCCTTATTCATGTCTAGACTAATTTCAGACATCCTCATAATAATTAGGTGCTTTGAATAATGATTTTTTTTTCCCTGAGGCGTCTAAATACTAATTTGCATACTATGCAAATAAGAGATCATAAGTTCTGAAAAAATGTAGTTTTGGGTGTGAAGACTGGTGTCAGTGGTGAAGTGTTAGTTGAGTGTTGTTATTTTTTTTCTGTTCTGACCAACAGTGAAAATTCCTGTGAATACTGTGAAGAAGGGGTGGTGTTTTAGAGGAGCCTAGACATTGTTGGTGAGATCTGTTGTGTGTGTGTGGCTGTACTGACAGTAGGCACCCATGCATGCATTTAAAACAAATTAACCATCTTGAACGCTCACCTCGGACATCCAGGTGCAGCACTGTGGCACTGGTGCCTCTCTCGTTGTGGGCGTGGCAGCGGTAAGTGCCGGAGTCTGATTGGTTGACAGCTGTGATCAAGAGTGAGGTGGCACGCTGGTAACCGCGGGAACCGGACAGGATGTGTGACGTGTGGGATTCGTCAGGATGCTGCAGGGCATCAGGGGGAAAGGTGAGCAGTGTACTATCAGCAGGTCTCACAGATCCACTGTCTTCAACACATCATGCTTCAGTTTTTCAAGTGAGCGTATACTCTCCTCACAGTTGTGTTTTTAATATTAAACAGCTGACTTAACACTCAAAAAATCCAGGGCTGTAGCCAAGATTTTAAAAATACTCTGGCTACCAACCAAACACATGCATATTTAAAGAAAACGCAATTTTTCACATATCATGTATTCAATTAACTGTTCAATTATATTTTCTGAAAAGTATATTTCCTAAAATGATGTGTCTGGTATACTATCATTTGCCTGAAAACTGTGATTTTTTAAAATATTTAGTGTGAGAAGTATCAGAATCAGTCTTACAAAACCCAACATGTGTGATAAGCCTACATTTGGACAAAGTTAAATGCTTTTTGCTTCATGAAACCCCCAAATTCCCAAAAATATTACTACTGCCTCATTTCTATACAGTTTTGTTTTGTGAATTTCCATATAGTCTACGTATTCTCTTCCAAGGATGCGTATGATATTTTACAAAATTTTACAACGGTTAGTATGAGAATAAATTTGTAAGTTATCAGTCAATTTAAAGTGGTGTAGGTTAGGTTTAGAAAAACAACAACATGGTGACGGCGTACCTTAATATAACGTCACTCAAGTTCACTTGATTTCACACAGTTCTAAACACTGGTCTCCTGGGGGAAAAGTCCTGTGTTCTGTGGCCCATCGACCACCCCGACCTACATGAATTACTGGCTTATGATTACGTGGGTTACAGATATGCATTACTTTGTGTAGGTACTGTAAAACTTTAATAATAGCTCAGGCTATTATTTACTTAAATCACTGAAATCAAGAGGCCTATATGTCCCTTTGTCCTGTTCTATGTATGGCTTGTCCAATGTGAAATATCTTTTATGTTCGTGTATAAGTGTTGTTTTGTATGCACTCTGGGCTAGTCACTCTGGTTCTGACTGATGTCTAACCAGCATGCTGCGTGGAGGGTTGGCTTGCTTATGTCTTAACTACGTACTGTCTTGTACACATGTTTTTAACTGCTTTCTTGCGAGCATGTTTATTTGCTTGCTGTGAAGTTCGTTTTGTCCCTTGTGTTCTGTATTAATTGTAAGGCTGTCTTATGTTGTCTTGTTGTCAACTGTATCTTAATTTTAGCAATGTCATTATTACTTGTTGTTCACACACTAATCAATTTTAATTAGTTGTAGTTTATTGATCGGTGCTTTAAGATAAGACTGATGTTTGTTCCCTCAACATAGTTCTACTTTGTTTTATTTCAGGGAACCTTTGTAACACCTGGCCAGGGACAACAGATGAAAATTAGCCTTTGGCTAAATCTGGCATATTTACAGAAATGTCTATTAATATGCTCTGTCCCTTCAAATAAACAAATAAATAAAAATAAAATAAAAAATATATTTGGGACTGTTGTTCAGCAAAGATCAGGAAATATAATCATCTTTATTTAAACCAGTATAAATATAACTTGTTTAAAAAGTAGGTTTCAGATAATATATCAATTATGAATCATTAATTTAATCTAACTCCAACAGACATCAGAGAGGGAGAGAGTAACGGCACTCAAGGATTACAGCACCCAGTGTACCAACACAACACCACTTTATCCTGTTAAAACAATATTGACAACTTCGATTAATTTTTTTGAAAAAAACTTTTGCTTCTCTTGATCAGAGGACTCTTACTGACTAAAGGAATTTGAATAACTTACAGGGCAATCGAGGAATGGACACATACGTAATTTGAGGTAGCCAACAACCCAGTTTTATACATCCTAAGAACTTCTTTTAAAAAAAAACATGATTTGCTTGGCAACCAGACCAGGCATCTAATTGAGACAGGCCTTTATTTTCCAAAATGTGTGGCCACACTGGGCTAGTCAAACGGACTGGGCGTTTAATTTAAGTTTTACGATTAACATACGAACTGTGCATGAGATCAGCCTGGTATAGTACACAGAGGACGCCTCTAGTGTTCAACACAGAAAGGTTCATTTTGAGTATTTTTCGCCATTCAGGCTTCTGGAAAATGCACATGTAGCAGCACAAAGACAAAAACAAGACCAAATAAGTGAGGAGGTTTTGCCTGTCAAGTGTGCAGCCAGTGTCATCAAATATTTTCTTTTCTTGCATGCACTCTATGTGTTACACAGCTGGCATTCTACCAATGTTAGCTTACTAAACATGCCATCAAACTCTTCACTACAAAAGAATATAGAGCTGTACTACATTCATCAATGTGTTGCTAATTTTGTTTTTATGCTACTTCCTGTGGCACAGTGCATAAGGTCCAAAATCTGCCACAAAAGTGAAACTTTTTCAAAGTACTCGAGGCAAATTCCAGACTTAAGTTTTGCGATCTTGCTGTTTCCTGGATTGGTAAGGACACATGTCCTTTAAAGAAAGCCAGTCAGCCTTATAGAAACAGAAAATTTCCCATCCTGACAGTCAGACACCCAGACATAGAGATGGAGGAAAAGCCAGTCAATCCTCTGATCAATCTCACCGCTGCTGAAGGGAAATCCCACTTGACACTGAAGTCCGGGTTGACGTTGGCGGAGCTACAGGTAATCTCAAACTGCTCGCCTTTCCTCAGGATAACGGTGTCTTTCTGGGAGAGTGTGATCACAGGAGGCACCTTTGGCACTGGATCAAGAAAAGCAACATTGTCATAACTGATTTTATCAGTTACTTCATTTCACTATTGGTTGTTATTTACCAGTCGGATATGATCCTATCTGTATTCTATCACAAAAGACCCTTAAGGGTGTGTGACTCCTGTTTGCTCAGTGGCAGGAAATGCATTGGTGGACAAACACACACTAATGACAATGTACACAAGTCCAGTATTTGCAGACACTTGCATATGCAGACATTTGTGCGTATTTAAACCGGATGATTAATTTCCGATATGAAACGCCTGCAGACGTCACTCCAGTAGCCTCTGTTTGACGAAGACTGCGGTAATTCTATTTACCCCAAACACAGCCTTCATGCACCGTTACAAAGCTTTGTTCAGTGTGGAACTCTAATCCCTCTGCTCCTCCCTCCCTCACATCTCTTCTCTCACTCCCTCTCTCCATCAGTCAGAAGGACACTACGCCCCGGCTCCTCCCTGCTTGTCTGTGTTTGGACTTCTTTCCACTGCAGACCCGACTGAAAATGCTGATGCAGTGCAGGGACAAATAGAAACATGATCAGTTTCCACTGACATTCACCTAAAAATGCTTTTACTGTACATTTCCTATTAATATAGCTCATAAAAAAAACTATGAGCTAAACCGCGTTTGCCAAAACACATCTGCAGTGTGGATTGTTGTGACGAACACTGATCTCTGCCAGGATGCATTAAGGTCTCTTACGATGATTTGTAGCCATGCTAGCAGCTTTGCTGATCTGTTGGGCCATAACTTTGGTCCAGACTGAAATATCACAACAACTATTGGATGAATTACATTACATTATTGGTCCCCAGAGGATGAATCCTACAGACTTTGGTGATCTCAATTTTGTCAATGCTTTCTTTAATAACCAAACATGATTCCATGATATAGGGATGTCATTTATCGATCAATCACAAGTCCGATGTCCATTACAAGGTTAACTTCATATATTATTTTCCATTTCTTGACTCACATGATGATATGTCTTCTGATAATACAGGAGGATATTCTATTAGCCTAATCATTTTTCTTCACATTGCCCAGCCCTGGCTTTGTTGTTTTAAACAAGCAACTGTGAGGTTGTTGGCAGTGTCAACTGTGTTTACTTCACTGTTTGCTTTAACACAAGTATTGGGACATTTGCATTATGGTTATCCAAGGCATTGGCAAAGGCAAATGCTTTGGCTTTGGCTTTAACTCGCACCAGAGGTGGCACCAACTCATTGTCTTGCAAGTCACAAGCAAGTCTTAAATCTTTGCAGTCCCAAATCCTCAACTTTGAGTTTCGAGTCATAAATCAAGTCATAATGCACCCTTCACCAAATGTACTGTCATTTTAACAACAGAATAATAATGGATTAAATTTACAGAAATCATAAATGCTTTTTAGAACTTCTTTTTATTTGTTAAAACAAGTTTGTGAAAAAGTTACTTGGCTGTTAAGCTAACGTTAGCTAATCATTAGCTTGCTAACTAAGTTAATATTGTCCTCGACATACAGCTCTTTGTGCTACTTCAAATGTCAGACAAAGCTGGTAGTTGTTGCGTCTCTGTCTGTAATTTTTGACCCACATGCTTTGCATACTGCATTTTGTTTTTTTGTTGACCACCGCATAGTTTTTGTATGCCAAATTTTTGTGGCTCAGTAACATAAAGTTAGTTCTTCCTCCTGCAACTTGATCAGATGCTGTCAGATTGGTTCAAACAAAGTGGATCTGGGGGATTCAGCGTTTACTTGCTGGGAATGAATAGCACTAACATTAGCGGATTTGCAAAATGAAGAGAAATTAATTTGATAAAATAAATAGAAATAAATTAAAATTCATGGTACACTTTGGTCTTGGATTAGATTTTGTAATATTATGCTTAAAGTTGAGTTGCGAATCTTTTGAGACTCAAGTTGAGTCTAAAGTCATCAAATTTGCTCGTTTGTTTGACTTGAGTCCAAGTCATTAGACTCAATTCCACAAGGGTACAAGAAAAATAACTTCATTATCCCTTTTATAAGCTGTTGACTTTATTCTGACTTTTTAGATCTGCCCTAAAATACTTTCTGTAAGACAGCAACCTCCCCTTACTTCTTTCCTGTCAGCAGCTGCACATACAGCATTTACTTCCTCCCTCATTTTACCCTTTTAGCTTAATTATCACCCAAATGACAAATCTAGTGAAGCTATGCATCATGGAGAACCATTAAACACGTATGAAACCCTTTTACAAACATGAATTATAGTCTTTGGAAACAAAGTATACTGCCCATCATATCTCTCTCAACTTACCAAGTCGTACATCCACAGTGTATTGGCTGGAGGTGACTTTGACTCCACCGAGCTGTCCCACACATACAAAACAGCCCTCATATTCTTTTCTCACATTGCTGATGATGACACCTCGCTGGAGGTTGCTGCGGTAACTCATACCAGAGGGCAAAGGTTGTCCATCGCAGGTCTCCAAGGCCAGGAGGGTGACCTCGGGGTCGGTCACAAGACAGGGAATGGTGCAGTTCTCACCTGCACGCACCAGGATGACATTCACCATGGTGCGCTGGAAGGCATTCTGGGGGTCTGAGGAGATGAAAGGGAGATTTAGATTGATATATGTTACTAGCACAACATACATGTGTAATCACACGCCTGTTTCCCACCACCTCAAACACCTACCTTTCACATAGACATAGATGGAGTTGTGTTCTAGTGTGCTGTTGTTGACACACACGTAACGACCCATGTGGTAGGCCTGTGCCGCTGACACCTTGACGTACACCACTCCCCCATCCTCCACCTCTCCCTCCAGCCTGCGACCCCTCTCCCTCTGCCACCTCAACCTGGAAGGGGCGCCAGATGTCGTGGCATTGTCATGGCAACGCAGCTCCAGCTTGCCCCTCTTGGGGACGACTATATGAGGCCCGCTGGGTAAGATGACAGGCTGGCACCAAACTGGAACAGAGCATATATAGTATGGTTGACGTATGGTGGCTCTGGATGTTGCATTTGAAGGCTGGGTAAAAATCCAGCAAAAAACGGAAAATAAACTGCTGCTTTCAGTAATACTGACGTTGATGAATCACCAGCTCTTGGAAGAAGAAGAGATAGAAATCAATGAAAAGAGCAAAAAGCAGAGTAGCAAGGCTGCAGCTAAAGATTGCTTTCATTTCTGACTAGTATTCAGATTATTTTGTTGATTAGTCCATTAATTTTCTAGCCTATAAAACGCCAGAACGTTCCCACCACAATTTCCTAAAGCCAAAGATGTGCCTAATGTGATGGTTAAATGGGATGTTATGATTGGCACGGAGCCCCTTAAGACAAAGTGCTATCAAACCACTATTGCTCAATTGAACAATCAATACTTATGAGCAGTCTACCCGCTGAGTAATCATGCATTAAGGGCCCCTAAATCCACTCCCTTAAGATGAGTAAACTAAACAAACATTTTCGTCTCAGTGTAACCCCCACCAGCTACCCCCTCCAACTTTTCCTTCTGTTTTTTTTTTTGTTGTTGTTGCAGATTTTCACATGATATGCGCCATTTCAAGAACAGGATTTTCATGTGACTGTTGTGCCTTCAGGGCTAAGAAAGCAAGAAGGAGAAGCATGTGGATACAAATGGGCTCCTCTTCTTAATGAAAAAAGAAATAAATGCTTTTGCAGGATGTGTCTTCTGGCTGGTATATCTGTAAGAATTTGTGCTCGGCGGTTGTGTAAACAAAAGGTTTCCAACTAAACCTGAGGCTGTTCCATGACTAAACACAAAGCTATCATCACAGCAGTCAGAGCGGTTAAATGTCAAGGTGCTGCTGGGTGTGTTTGTGTTAGAAAGATGTGTGTTTCTGGCGTTTTTCTTTGTTTCATCTGCTGCCGTGCAAAGGCGCACAACCTAATCCCTTTTATTTCGGTGGGATAAATAATTAATCGTCCCCACACACACACACACACACACACACACACACACACACACACACACACCTGTTGCCTGCCGATAGAGGCAGCCCATGGGCATCTCCCACGTACCTCGACACACGTATGCAAATAAGGTGACCTGCAGACATGAGCTGACAGGTTTATCACACTGCACCGTTAAACGCCAGTTGTTTGTGTGTGTGTGTGTGTGTGTGTGTGTGTGTGTGTGTGTGAACCACGTTTCCAATATCAATGTGGAGACAGTATGCGCTCTTTAGCATCAGGATCGTGTAAGATAAGACGCACTAAGCACGCGTAATGATGCATGCACCTTTTTTTTGGGCTGTCCACACCTGAATTAATGTAATCAGTGGCGAAAAGACCTTAAATAGTGCCAATAAAAAACTAGTTGCGATAATTTGGAGACATAATTACACTAAAGTGATGTGAAAAGACGGTTTATAATACATTAAAGTAAAAGAATATAGAAATATAGTCTATATTTTGTGAAATTTACGCACAAAGTACAATGCGATCACTATAAACTCCTCACAAAAGGCAAACACTCATGTCCCCTGGAGTATTATTGCATTGAAATATATTTTGTGAGGTAAAAAGATAATTTAAGGTCACTATAAAGTCCTTGTCGAGAACTCAGACACGCCATGAGTCACCAAAGCAACATTTAAGCAACGTTTCAATGGTTTTCCTACCTGTTAGTGGCAGCAAAATAAGATGTGAGGCAAAGACAACCCAGTGGCATCTCATGATTAGGCGGGTTTTGAAGCCTTTTTACTCTACTCCATGCGTTTCAAGTGCGGGTATAACCATCCTGAGCTCAAAGAAAAACACCGGATCCCATCCACACCAACCCAGAGCAGGTCCCTGCACTGTACTGGGCGCACAAACACAATGCTCCCGCAGGCTGCGACTCCCCCTGATGGATTTTACTGGAGCTTAAAGACACAGTGCAGCGCCTCTCCTCCCTGCTCTGGATCCCTGCCACTCCTTTCTGCCCCGCATTGGCTGGACGCCGGCCAAGGTGATGAGTCGGTTATTACCGGGAAAAAAAAAGACACGCGGATCTTCCCAAGCCAGCTTCACCTTTCTTACACAGTCACTGTGAGACAAAAATAATGTCAAGAAACTGTCCAATAATGGAAGTGCTGGCTGATATACAAATACAAAGCAGTCTTTTCAATAAGATGACTGTAAATGTTTATCTCAGTATCATTCTGGTGACAGCCTCTTCTCACACTTCTTCCTCTTGGTCAGCTGTGAGGATGATGATGACAGCTCTCTCACTTGGCAGGAGTTTCCCCACAGAAACCGATTCACAATCAGTTTGTGATACGCTTCACAGTCTCACGTTTCCCAGCTCTAATCAGCATGATCATAAAGTGGTCTCTCTTTTCCCAGATCTAATCAACTTTATGTTCCACAAGGAGTCAATTAAACGCTGGTAATGTGGTGGTGTGCAGGAACAAGCATTTTCAAGCCTTAACAGGACTTACCCCCCAAGAACAATTATATTAAAGGTGTGGTATCAGCAAGGGCCTAGGTTTTATTTCAATATTAGGGGTGGGGGGGGCACATATGGAATGGGGTTTGGGTGTGCTTTGCCAGATAAGTTTGAGTGTCAAACACTTAATTTTTTCCATTCAGATGGTTTTTCTGCACCAGTTTGTGCCTTTTCTGCATTAATTTATGGGGTTAATGTCTTTAATTTTGTCAGATTAAAACTCCTTTGCTACTTTCAAGTTTTTACTCATGTTCTAAATATACACCTGTGAGTGTCAGTGGCAACCTCAGAGGCTGAAAAATGAAGCCAACACCAAAGTGCCAAAAGCTGCAGTTCCTTGAATGGCCACTTGAGGCTGGCTCCAGAAGCCAGTCAGTCCCAATCAACCCCGATGTTACACTGCCCAACTTTACTGTAGAAACAAACATGTTTACAGCCTGGTACAAAAAAAAGATTTTGGTCTCTATAGTTTCAACATTCATGACAACTGTATGGGGGTAATTTTTTGATAACTCACATGTTTACATTTTATTAAGGGTTAAAGTTGTGCATAATTAAGGACAGGCATGACAGGCCGTCTGCCGTTAGTGTCCTCGTCAAATTGACCCTTCACTGCTCTGCAGATCCAGCGTCTCAGCCAAATACAGTCACTTCTGGCTCCAAAATACCAAGATGGCGGTGGTCAAAATGCTGAACTTGAGGCTTGAGGCCCATCTGAAGGGTCACCGTCCAAAAGTGGGTCGCAGGTCCATTCTGAGTGGACTGCAAGTGCCTTGCAAATATGTCAAGGTTGTAAAAAACACACTTTATTTTTAAGTACGGTGAATCTTTAGCCCAGAGCTTTTATTTTAAAGTGCCATTTCCTGCTGTAGAGTGAATGACTGACCAACAGACAGCTATTTAACAGAGACAGCAGTCTAGCTTGACGTCATGGCCAACAACAAGTATGTGTATTAAACTGTGTGGACCTTGAACTAATGAGTAAGGAGAAATCTGGACACCGTAGCTTGACCAGTTGGAAACCATTGGTCTATGGTAATAATAAAGACTTGACTTTCAAAGACTGAAAAATAGGTAGATAAAAACACAAACACTGACTGATTTTAATCAAGATCAGACTAGTCAGACAACTCTTGACCAACATTATTCCCCAAATGTTTTTGCCTTTATAGCCCCTCCAGATCCTTGTTTTTAAATAGCTCTAAACAAATGTATTGCTATAACTCCCAAATATATGAAATGTAAATGAATGTAAATGAAACAGAGTCTTAAAATCCAGGAACTCCTGCTCACTGTTGCTCACCTCTACTCTCTTTATTTGGTCACTTTGGTCACACCCGAATAACCTGTCAGAGAGCCTTCTGGGCAAACATGCCTCTACCATGTCATTGTCTAATTGTGCATTACTGGTGCATATTACCAACCAAATTTATAGTTAAAGTAATTGCCAAAACAACCTGGGGTCTTTTGGGGTCCCCGAGGTGGCTGCTTTGCCCTATTTGGTTATAAATCTCTAGTAGGCAGGTTTCTCATTCCGTCTTTGTCATAATCTCAAAAAGCAGCCTCACAGACCAGATGATGGATTATTGCACTGTAGCAAAATTTAAATACTTGATTCAGAACAAGAAAACACTTTTCAGAGAAACACTTTCAAGTCATTTTCAGAGCCTACCGATGGCTGAGTAACCACTTAATTCACTTTATGCCTCAGGGCTGGCTCTGCATATTTAAGCGTTTGCATGGGTTTGGTTATGTGTGTGTTTTGTGTGTTTTTATCTTTTGGTCTGTGTGTGTGTTTCCTGTTGCTCTAGTGGATTATGTGTGAGAGGACAGTGGGGCCGTTGTGGTTTTTCTCCTTCTTCTTTCACACCCAACTTCATCGCCCCGTGGCTGATTATGTTTTTCTCAGCACATGATGGTGAAAGGAGGCTGAACAAACTAGAGCAGAAGCAGAACTTCACTTTAATTGATTTATCTTTACTTCATTAATTTGTTTTTGCAGTATAATTCTCTGGAAAATGTGACTAGTGATGGTTTCAGTGGAATATCACCACATCTAACATCTGCACACACACACACCCATTGTGACCAGGGCTCACAGACTTTTTGACAGTTTTTCTTCCTGATATCGATGCCAAGAGGACCAACTGCCTGGTTTATTATAAAGACAAGTGGAAGCACAGTCCAGATAGTTGCCTCCTGTGCTTACGCCAGGTCAATTACAGAGACAGAGCACTGTTTTTCCTGCGAAGTTGTAAAATGAACTGTGATAAGGAAGTTGTTTGAAACTGGTTTTATGATCGAGCAACCTGAGACAAGCACCATTTGGAGAGTGAGGGTGTTAGAGGCAGGGGAGGAGGGTTTTGACCAAGAGGCCTAGACAAGGAGAGGGCTGTTGCAGCCCAACCATGTGCTTGACCAAGATGTTTTTGCAGACAGTGATCCCTTAAGGGTTTTTTTTCACATTTGCACCACAAAATGTTTAGTTGTTTCTCACCCATGGGCTTACACGTATGATGTAAAGGCTCATAAGAACATGGTCTGGGAGGTTAACCCTAACATTTATCATACTGGACATAGCCTCAGGAAAATGAACACTAAAGAAGCATTCAGAGCATTGATATCAAAGCAAACAACTGTTTGCTATATAAAGATACAGTGGAGTAATTACTTCCCTCTCCTAGGATTTGAGTTTGTTGATACTTATAAATATCTGGGCATTCAGTTGGACAAAAATCTTAATTTCAGTCGTCACATTGGAACTCTGACAAGTTCATACTGTGTTTCTTACAAAGATTAAAGTCATGTTTCTCTCCATCTTCATGTAAGCGTCTGGTTACAGGCCTGCCTCTATCTCAGACAGACTACGATGATACAGTTTATAGATTCGTTTGTCCCAGTGCTGTTGCCAAACTTGACCTACTTTATTGTGCTGCTGTGAGATACATTTCAAACTCAGGCTAAAGGACTCATCATCGTGCATGTGAGTCCCTGTGTGTGTAATTTGGCGGTTGTCTCTGATAATGCAGGCTTGACCAGGCCACCAGGAAGAGTGAATTTTCGCATGCCTAAGTGGTGGTCTTAACTCTGTCATGTGATCCTGTGGCCCCCAAAAGACTTTTTCCCATATACTTACATGGTGAGAGAGATGTCTGTAGATCAGTGGATGATTTGTTTAGCATCACGACCCCTGCACAATAACTTGTTTCACTGTCACAATTCTATCCATTGGTCTGATAATGTTTGGAAGGTCCAGAAGAGCCACAGAATGGAATCATTTTATCCCCATTCAAGTTAGCAGAGGGCTACACCAGGGGAAGGTGGTTCAGCTGGAGGAAGTCTCTGATGCGCCTGCTCTTGGGCCATATAGTAGCAGCAGTGCCGATCATCCGGGTAATGTTTTATTCTGCAGTTGGACTTTTTTGACTTTTTTGATCCAGTTCTCTTTACACATCCATGGTCTTGACCCACAGCGTTCTCAGGAAAGTGTTTAGTGTTGGGACAAGATCAACTGCTATAAAACAAAGACAGTAAAGGATTGTTGTTGCCATGTAATGCCATTGTTATTATTTAGAAAGCGCTGCCCAATACATATATGTCACACTAAACACAGACGGTGTTGTGTTACACGTTATGCCTGTTTTGCTTAGTCATGTTCTGGTGGAGGCTGCCACATGAAGTCTTAATGAACGGGAAAAAATGAGAATCATATCAATCCTCTCATCTACATCTACCACCAAAAGTGAATAAGGCCATTTCCCAAAATGTTGAACTTTTGCTTCACTGAGAGATTATCTTCAGCAACAGACCCTCTGTTGAATATTCTGCATGCAGACAAAGGGAAGGTGTCAAAGTACAATCCACCTGTTCACCTGCTCATAGTCCAGCTGCTCATATGCCCTATGAAGATGTCACTGTGTTTGTTTCTGTGTGAGTGTGTGTCCATCAGGATCATCCATATGTCCACTGTCCACTGAGTTCACATGTCATTTGAGCAGTTTATATGCCTTTCCCTATTTCATTATTCATCACTGAGGCAAGCGTCTATAGCAGATCTTGGCTGACTCACTATGACTTGGTGTGTGTGTGTGTGTGTGTGTGTGTGTGTGTGTGTGTGTGTGTGCATGTGGACCCACAGCATGACTCACTCAGTGCTTTTAGACAGATGAGGACAGCGGTCTCATGGAGGGCAACGGAGGTTTTATACAAGAAAAATAGCCACTTAGATTAGATTACGTAATGAAAAACATTCCTCTCTCTTTCTCCTCATTCCCTCTCTCTCATTCTCTTGTTCCCTTTCACCTTCCCCTCTATCTCTCTCTCTCTCTCTCTCTCTCTCGGTTCTCCTTCTTAGTGACGCACACTCTCTCTCTCTCTCTCTCTCTCTCTCTCTCTCACACACACACACACACACACACACACACACACACCCTAACTCAATCACCTACAAATGGATCTTCACACCCTCAGGCGGGCTCGTACCTTCACCTTCTTTGCCTGTTTCCACAAAACCACAGGAGACAGAAGGGAAAGCACACACTTGGACACACACATTTCAGTTGAAAGAATACCTCATTGTTTCCCCTTTCAGTGATTGGCCAAAAGCTCAGCATAACCTTTTTTTTTTTCTTTTTTTTTTCAGACGCAATCCAACACTGTTCTCTGTCTGCTGACTGGGCATTACGAACCTGATATCTGTGTCCATTTGTCTCCATCTCCTTTAATACAGTCAGGGCAGTGAAGGTTGTTTTCTCTTTTTTTTTTTTGACCCGCTTTGTGTGGTTGTTAAGTGTCTGTCTATGGTTGGTTGTCCGTCCAATTGTGGTGTTTCACATATCAATTATGACCCATTGAACAAATCGGACTAAGAGATGGGTAAAAATAAATAAATTAATAAATAAAAAACATTTTCTCAGAGAAACAAGGTAAGGCCTTAGATTTACATTGATGTAATTTACTTTCATGGAATCCAGTGATGCGTATTTAAAACCATAAAGGTCTACTGCAGAATTCAGGGGGATCTATTGGCAAAAATTGAAAATAATATTAATAAATATATTTTCTTTAGTGAATAAGCACCTGAAAAATACAAAATTGTTGTGTTTACCATAAAGTGAGCCATTTATATCGACAAATGGAGCGGAGTCCACCATGTTGTTTCTACAGTAGCCCAGAACGGACAAACTAAACACTCCATGGCTCCATTTTTGTGTCAGCCATCATAGTTCTCCTACATGCTTGGCACACAAAGGAGTGTGTGTTAGTTGCACTATGCAATCTCACCACTAGATGCCACTAAATCCTACACACTAGACCTTTAAAAAAATAATTTGATACTTTGTGAAATATACTTTCCTGCTTTCTGTCAGAGTAAAGCCCCTTCCCTAATGCACAAGTAACTGCTGCAACATTTTCACTGTTCTCCATGCTTCTATTGTTTACTAACCAGTTTTCCAGCCTGTCCGTGACAGAAGGAACATCTGTTTGTTGGCTGCAGACACAGCTCTGGTCCACTGGCAATGGGAAAGGAGCGGGTTTTCCCGTGTATAAAAATAAACACTTATACGTGCTAATTTTGGTGGATGCGTTTAAGATGGAAGAGTCATACCGCCGTCATGTCTGTCTGTTTTTGTAATTTATTGAAAAACAAGTACAAAAAAGACAAATTGATGTTTTCAGGTTGTTATGTGCTGTGCTTTTTTTTTTTTTTTTGGCCAGGCACAATAACTTCCTATGGCTGCCTGGCAATTGCTAAGAGCCATGAAATAGTCTGTCAAACAACACCCTCGTAAAAACTTAACACTTTCGTTTTTTTGTACAGATTAAACAAACAAAACAACCGGTGTATATTAGTGTGCTTTAGAGGGGCTGGAAGGTGGATTATGTTACGTTTGGACAGAGCAAAGTGGCCCTTGGGCAGAGCAAGGGTCTTTAGTCTTCTCACCTAAATCTCTGCCAGGAAGCATATATGCGTATTTCCTAAATTTTCAAACTTTTATCTTGACATAATCATAGAGGGAAATTCTATTTTAGCTGTGTAAATGGTTTTGCAGAGAACCTCTAATGCAAAACCACAGAACAAAATCATTTATCAGTGGAAAAATTACAGTTTCTGTAATCACATTTGCAACAATTGTCTCATATTCTGCAGCCCTAACTTGAAACAAACATGCAGTTATTTTCACAACAGATGGATCCTTGTGTTGCCAAACAAAGGAGAACAAACTGCCATGTTACAATAAGCTGTCATGCATGCCAACACGCAGTTGAGATAACCATATGTTTGATCCAAAGAGATGATGTGGATTGAATATGTGCCAGGACACATATGTGAGTAAGCTAATATCAGCGTGTGTAATTACTGATAGCCCAATGATCGCCCTCTGTGTGGATAAACCTGATTAGCATCGACTAGGCTGTAAGATTCCCTAATCCACCGTAAGGAGAGAGGGATGGACACAGGGAGGGAGGGAGGGAGCCAAGTAGAGACAGAGAGAGACGGGATGACCCAGAGGGTGAAGGGGAAAGGAATGAGGAAGGCTAAATAAAGGCAAACATGGTGCAGGAGGATGGAGAGGTAAGAGACAGGGTGGAGTAAGAGAGGTGGGAGGAAAATGTGATGAAAAAATGGGCAAAGAGATGAAGCAAACTACGTCAGAGCAGTAGGTCACAGCCTGAGGAGAAACCACAGGAACTACACACGAAACTGTAGACTTATTTATTTCAGTGATTTGTTTGCAAAAAATAGTTTTCTTTCATTGAGTGGCCTGTGGGCTAGTTTGTGGCCGTGTGGTTGTGGAGTGTTCAAATATAGTGCATGCAGTGTTGCTTTCTTTTGAAAACCCTGTATCTAAAACTTTGTATGAGTTAATGGTTTAAGATGTATGAATGTTGCTGAACCCACAAGGCAACACTTGACCCTTCAGTTTTTTGATTAACTAAAAATATCAAAATGCTGGTTTTCACCAGTCTTGTATAGGGTTGTCAGATATGGAAGCCCATGTCCGCCAGTCTGAAAGAAAAAATCCACTTAGTCATTTTAATGAGAAATTGTTTTGAAATAATGATTTAGTATCTCAAAAAATGAGTTAATATCTAAAAATAATGAAAAACAGTCTCAAAAAATGACTTGCTTACTAACTTTCTCAAAATGAGTTAGCACCATTTCTCATTATTTCGAGGTACTAAGTCAATATGTTGATAAAGTTTGTCGTTATTTTGAGAAATAAAGTCATCATTTTGAGATAGTAAATTATTATTTTGAGATGCTAATTAATTTTGACATACCCAGTCATTATTTTTGAGTTAATAAATCATTTCATTGAGATACTGATTATTTTGAGAAAGATTTTCATTATTTTTCTTTAAAAAAAAAAAAGAGGTCATTATATTGAGAAACTACTGTAAAACTTCAATTAAAGTCCCTTTTACTAGCCTGGTGTGGCTACACATTTTGAAAAATAAATGCTAGAATTCGCAATTCATTTTACTAAAACCATGAGCACCAATAATTCATTCAGATGTACAGGCATGATAAACAAGAGAGATGACAAAAAAATGGTGACACTGTACCTCTAAAGCTGTCACACAGTCAGAATATGTGTCCATTCCTCAGCTAGCCAGTATGTTATTTATATTCCTTTGGTCCGTAAGGGTCCACTGATCAAAAGAATTAAAAAGGTTTTTCATAAAAATGAATCCAAGTTATGAATATTGGATTCAGTGGTGTTGTGTCAGTATGCTGGGTGTGGTACTCGAGTGCCATAAAACATGCTGAACACTCTCTCAGATGCCCTGTCTGACAGAGGTAGATCATATGAATGATACATAATTAATGTACTTTTCGAAGCCTAATTTTTAAATATGTAATATTCATACAAGCTCAAATAAACAATTTGATTGTATTTTCCCATCTTTGCTAAGCTACAGTTTTGTGTGGAAGGATTTAAAGGCCTGTCTCAAATATAGGACTGTTGAGTTCAGTGATTTAATCAAATAATAGCCCGGGCTACTATTTGAAGTTTTACGGTATGGCATTATTTTGAGACAGTTTCACATTATTGTTGAGATACTAAGTCATTATTTTTCTAAGTTTCTTATTTTGAGATTATAAGTCATTATTCTGAGATACAAATGCATTATTTCAAGAAAGTTTGTCATTATTTTAAGATACTAAGTCTATATTTTGAGATAAGTCATTATTTTTTTTTAAAAGGTTTGCCATTATTTTGAGATAAGTGAGTCATTATTTGAGATATTAATTCATTATTTTTTAGATACTAAGTCACTATTTTAAGAAATGTCTTTATTTTGGGGCGTCGGTGGCTTGGTGGTGGAGCGGGCGCCCCATGTGCAGGGCTGTTGCCGCGGCGGCCCGCGTTCGGCTCCGGCCTGTGGCCCTTTGCTGCGTGTCGCTCCCTCTCTCTCTCCCCCCTTTGCACTCGTCTGTCCTATCAATTAAAGGCTTAAAAATGCCCAAAAAATATCTTTAAAAAAAAGAAAGTGTCTTTATTTTGAGGTACAAAGTCATTATTTTGAAATACTAACTCATGTTTTTTTTCTTAATATGACTGACAGGATCCTGTTTTTTGTTGTTGTTTTTTTGTTTTCACGCTGGTGGAATGGGCTTCAACAGTCTGAATTATTATAGGCTTCAGAACTTATGATGTAAACCTTGTATAAGATGTGTTGCCAAAAAGCCGCTGGCAATTGTAGCCATGTCAAATTGGTGAAGCAATTTGAATTTGAAACATTTCAGTGCGGTTCAAGAGGGATGATTAAATAGAGAGATGGAAGAAAAAGGATCAAATGGGAGAAAAGAGGGAGGGATAAGGGGAAGGACTAAGATCAGAGAGGCAGATGGGTAGACAACAGAGAGGAGTAAGATGAGGTCGGGGAGACAGAGTGAATGAAATAAATGCAATTTCCATGATTAGTTTAACTGAGTGACCATTGGCATCCCCCACTCTCTCTACTGTCTCGATGAGTGCATGTGTTTAAGTGTGTGTAAGTGCACTGTGAACATACGGAGATCCACACAAAAGCTCAAATGTATGGTGCAATACATTAGATACTTGTGATATGAATCTCTGTGTGGAAGGGAAATAGAAATCAATGTACTTGCTAATATAAAATTACCACTGTGTGCATGTTGTGCATGCTTGCATCTGTATCAGTGTGTATGTGCATGTTTCCTTATTTATTTCATTTCAGCATCATGTTACATGTGTGAATGTAGCCCACACTTCTCTATAATCACCACTGTCAAGAAGTGATAATAAGTGAAGTGGTAAAGAAAAGAGAGAGTGAGAGAATCCACAGATTTCCATGTCATTTACTGTCAAAGCTAAAGTGGCTTCCACTTAACTGGTCAAGGGCCATAAATGCATTAACAGTCCTCATTGCATTAACGGGGCCAACGTCTTGTGCAAACAGAACCACAACAGCAATCAGTTTGTTGATGCTGAGCCTGCAGCTGCTGCTTGATTTTATGGATGTATAAAAGGACACAGCACAGCTCTGTGTGATCTGTGTCATCTATAGAAATGTTATTATTTGATTTCTATGGTGGCATCCATTTAAACCTAATACAGGATAGGTGACATGTGAGGGCTTTGTGCAAAATACTTGTGGAGAAGGTCAGTACTCTGACTTTTTTTTAGAAAAATTAAATTGAGAATCCCTCATAAGGCATTAAAGTAGTTGGCTCCAAGACCTACTACACTGATGCATGTAAGTATGCACACTTAGGTCAGTTGAAATGGCTCCTCCTCTTCCAACCATGGATGGATTACTGAATGGGTCGACTGGGCACAGGCCAGGGGACCCACAGTGTCAGGGGTCCCCCTTGCCTCACTTGCAAAATGACAAAGCAGACCAGGAAAAAAAACTCAAAATGACCACAAAGAGATGCAAAGAGACAGAAAGCAAATACAAAAAGAAGCAACACTATTACAAAGAGACACAAAATAACTACAAAGTTACATCAAAGAGACTCAAATGACTAGAAAACTACAAAAAACAACTACAAAGAGGTACAAAACAGCCACAAGGAGACGACCCAAAAGGACCCAAAATTACCTCAATAGGACACAAAATTACATCTAAGAAACTCAAATGACTACAAAACTCCACACAAAGCAACTACAAAGAGATACAAAATGACTCCAAAAAGACACAAAACAACAAAAAAGACACAGGATTACCACAGAGAGACACAAAACTATGAAATGATGCATAGTGACTACAAAGAGATGCAAAAGCATCACAAAGTCTGTGTGGACTTGCTCCTGTGTAGGCGAGGTGTTGGAGCCCTTTGCATATCTTTGCCAATAGGCCTATTGTCTCATAATCCACCCTCATGCCTCTGATAGCTCTTGAGTCTGGATTTGTGACCAGAGGTGACTTGCTGTTGTGACATCTAAACTACCCTTAACAAGCTGTGCATTCTCCTATAATCTTTCCAAATACAGATAAAAATATAAGTTGTTCAACTGGCTTATAGTTGACTTGCATTATTTCATATTTCTTGCTTTTTTATTTATCTTTTCATCCAGTTCAATCTTGTTTTATTTGCCATCGCATAATCTTATTAGCATCTGTCTCTGCTTAATTACTTTGTAACCAACTTACAAAGTAATTAAGCAGTGGTATAATGTCATTAGAAGCTATATATTGAGACTGTTTTCTCTCTTCCAGCAACGCCCTGCCCTTTACATCTACACGACTATACCATGTTTGCTGCTGAGTAAATCCAACAACCACAGTCTTAATGCTGACTGCTGGAGCAGGGTGGAGTGCCTTGTTCATTTCCTTGGCAGTCCAGTGATTAAGCCCTGCACTTCTCTAACTCTCTGTGTTATGTCTAACAGTTTCACATCACTGCATATTTCTAGGCTCAATGGCCAAAAGTATGTGGACACAATCGTAAACTACTATTGTCTTCTTTTGCCATGGGGCTGCATTTTAAAGTTAAGCTCCTTTATTCTACTCAAAGCAGTGGTTCCCAACTGATAGGTCGCAGTCCAAAAGTGGGTCATGGGCTCATTCTGAATGGACCACAAGGGATTCGCAAACGTGTCAAGTCTCTTAAAAACACAAAAATTTTGGGTACTGAGTGTCTTTTTAAGTGCAGTTTCCTTCTTTAGAGTGAATGACTAACTGACGGCAACTTGACAGAGACAGCAAACTAGCTTGATAAAATGGCCAAACGCGTTTATGAAGCTGAATGTATTAAACTGTGTGGACCTTGAACTAATGACTTAGGAGAAATCTGGACCCCCTGGCCATACTAGTTGGGAGCCACTGACTTAAAGGACACTACATACATATATGATATTTTAGACACTAGTGTGCTTCCATCTCTGTGGCAGCAGGTTGGGAAAGCCCCTTTCCTGTTGTGAGTGAGTCCAGTGGTTTTACCAGTGTTAGTGTGGAAGAATTTGTTTGGCCTGCACAGAGCCCTGACCCCAACCCCATTCAAAACCTTTGGGATGAGTTGGACTGTACTGCAGTGTTGTTGCCCAACATCTGTGCCCGACCTCAGTTTCAAGGCCATGACCAGATGAATCCACTTCGGGTCCCTGTGATAATACTAGGCTGTGGGCCCCTACTGACAGCCTGCACCACCACCCCAGTGTGTCCCTGTCAGCAATGGTTTGCACCTCATGGGCACTAAGTATACTGGTTTGGATACCAAAATGTTAAGATAATGTGTTTCAGGCTGTTTCTCTTCTCCTCTTCTTCTAGGTTACCACACAATATTTTTTTATGTGTATATTGCAGTTTCACACATGTAAAAACAGACTGTCGGATATGAAGAGCAGCAATGTTGAGGGCTCAGGATGTTTTCACTACCGGCAGTTCAGAAAGGCACAACTTAATTAAAATTACATCAAATTGCCCAGGCTTCATACAGTTTTTTAACATTGCTTTCAACATTAAACTGTAGAATTACAATCAGCTAGTCACTAATGAGCAGGTGACAGCAACAGTGGAGCCTGTGCCTTTCTTAATTTGATACTTGACAGACAAGGAGATAAAGCAGGCTTGTATGAAATTTGTCAAACTGTCAGCAGCCTTTGTGAAGCCTGATTGTTGTTGTTGTGTGTTGCAAAATCTATCAATTAATGCAGGAATGGGAACAAAACAAATACAAATACACTGATTCAGTTTCTGACAATGTTATTTTGCATTGTGTTCTTGTGTCCATAGGTCTATGTAGTGAACACACCATTTGTATAACAAATATTCTGAGGACTTATTTACATAAAGTCAGCACTTCAATAGGAAGATGATGCGACTTGGTGGTTAAACTTGAATATTCTCTTTGATGACAGCTTCCCATCCTTTTTTTTTTAAACATCTCAGCATTTCAATCCAGATTTAAAAAAAAAAAAAAAACACCATAAATTTGGATATTCATACTTCACTGATAAGAATGTGGTTTGTGTATAATGAAATGCTAATGACAGATATATATGTTGAGATCTGGTGAGACGTCTCTCCCTTCTCTGTGTGTTTCTGGTTTGTCTGTTGGTCTGTCGAACCACTTTCCTCTAAAGTAAAATATTTTATCAACTTTTGAATCATAATAATAGATTATATTACATTTTGTATAGACATTCGTGGTCACTGCATCATGAATCCTAATAATTTTGATGATCTCCTGATGTTTCCTCTATCATCACCATGAGGCTGATATTTGTGATTTTCAGTAAAATATCTCAACACCTGCTAGATGGACTGTCATGAAATTTGGTGCAGGCACTCATGTTTCCCACTGGGATTAAATTTTATCATTTTGATAACTGATTATCCATCTGGCACCATCATCAGGTCAACATTTTAATTCGTCCAATACTTGAGTGTTTTAGTTTAATCTTTGCAACACTAAAAGTATTCAGCTTCAGCTGTGTTGCTCAGGTCAGTGCAAATCAGCAGGTGTTAGCGTGCTAACATGCTGAACTAAGTTTGTGAACATATGATACCTGCTAAGCATCAACATATTAGCGTCATATCAGCATCTCTGAGAGCACGCTGATGTTAGCATTTAGCTCAAAGCGTCATCTGTAGACTCCTAATGATGCAAGGCTCCTCTACAAGACAAGGTTAGGCCTACACCAACTTGTTTTTTTTTATTTCAAGTTGTTATTTAAGACTGAATATTTACACATTTGCAATCAATCAAATGACCAAAAAGCATACACCTAGTGACTCCATGAGGGTCTGTGACCCAGGGGCAATTGTCTGCTTTGCCCACTTCCATCCAGCCTTGTGGAAAGCCTTTCCAGAGGAGTAGAGGCTTGAAGCATAAAACAGCTCATGGTTTCAGAGTGTCATGTTTAACAATTACAAATGGGTAAATGTTTGAGCATCCTCATCCTTTTGACCACGTGGTGCATTTTTAAAATAGATGGTTATTTGCCTACGGATCACCAGGTCGAGGCCAAGCGGCCCAGCGGCCCAGCGGCCTAAGAGGTCAGGACTCTCCTGAACCTCAGTGTCATATGACTGTTGACTTATCTGTAGGACTAAGGATTCAGTCAAAATCACTTTACCATGTATTTGTCACACGATATAAGATAAGAAATAAAAGAAAAGAAGAAAACTACTCAAGCACAATTAAAGACAAAGTTAGATAAAGTCAAACAATTTGGTTTATAGCACCAAGTCATCAAGTCTAGGATTAACAGTGTACACCACAATAATGTATAATGTTAAGTATTGATACTCGGTGTTGTCTGTATTAATATAGCAACATAATAGAAACAGAGAGCCATCACTCTGATAAACAGTTAAACAAGTCATACACTGTCAATAGCCCATAACACCAAAACATCCGCTGCTCTAAGTTTTTAATGCATCAATTTTTTCATATGGACATTTCATCTGTCACTGTCAATATAAATCCCACATTCTGTATCTAGAGAAATGTACACATGGACATACTGTAAATAATCATCAAGTCCATGTATATCCATGCAGTATGTATTTCTTTGCAGTAACAATGTATTTTACAGCACACAGAACACTAGACCTGTATAGGTGTTTTATTTTTATTTATTTATATTATATAAACAACTTTTTTAACATACTTGTATACGATAGTCTTGTCTGTTCCTAGTAAGTTGGACAATAAATGTGATTCTGAATCAAATACAGTGTATCATATAGTAAGACGGTATGAAATGAACAAAATATAGTATGATATAGTACAGAAGCACACAATACATACACACAAACAGAAATATATAAATATATAAATATGTATATCACAGTATTGATCACTGGCAGCTCCTGGATGAACCGTGGTGTCTCATCCGCCGGGGGGCGCTGTGTTTTCTGCAACAACACGTTCACGTAGCGGGACACCAACAACTACTTCCGGGTTCACACTCACAAGAACAGGTTGGAGATAAATCCAATGGAGTCATAATTTTTGTGTACATAACCGTGTGTCCCCGCTGAAGGGATAAATTGTACTTGTATTACCGCATTTAGAAGCGGTGCTGAACGTTGTTGTTGAGAAGCTGCCGTTGGTTTAACGTTAGCTCGTGCTCCGTGTTAGCTGAACATGTCTGCGGAGGAAGCGGACAAAACAACCACCACTGATGCCAGCGCCGGAGATGAGGAGGAGGAATGGCTGTATGGAGGTATACAAAATACAACATATGCTGTCCGCAAACACAACTCTCCTTGACCGAAACATACATGTATCAATGTGTGTGTCAGTTAAGGAGTTGCTAACCAACAACACAGTCTGCTAATATGAGAAGATGAGAGGGTTAGCCTGGAAGCTAAGCTAGCAGAGCCTGTTTGCTTTTCCCGGCCTTTTGCAGCCGTGTGTATGACTTGAGGAGAAAGTGATTGAATGTACCTGTCACATATTGAACCAAACTTAAAATGCTGCAAAATGTCGCTCTGTTGGATATTTGCACAGGTTAAACACGAGAAGCTAATGAATGCCTTTGGAGCTGGTTGTTGTTGACACAACTATGTTGCATCTTTCATCTTTCAGATGAGTCAGAGAGCAAAGATGAGGACGAGGAAGCCAAACTGAATGCTGCACTCAGGTATTTAACATCTCTGACAACCCACATAAACACCTTGGATTTGTGTAAGTGTTACAAACACTCAGAAGACACCTGTTTCTATCATGAGGAGGAGGAGGAGGTGCTATTCACTGCAGCACAAAGAGAAACCATAAAGAAGCATAAACCCTCACACATCCATGCATTCATCCAGCTTATATGCATTCATACGTTTCAAGAAAAATGCATGAAAAATGATGTATCGTGTCAAACCATACCTTCTAATCCTCTTACATTTGCACCATCATCATCGTGATGTTAAAGGGCGTGAAAACTCAGCTTGAAAAAAGTGAAACGTCTCTCTTAAATTCATACGAAGCAGGGGACAAACCTAAGTGCCTTCTTTAAGATGGAGGTTTTGTTCACTATTTTTTGGGCATTTACAAGTTCATTTATGTTGTTTGAGGATGTTTAGAGTAACTGGTTATGTTCTATCTGTAACTGAAAGAAACTTAATGTTTATTTTATGTACAGTGCACCTGGTGATGCCTCAACAGAGGATGCTGCTGCTGATGCGGCTACACATGCTACAGGGAATGGAGTGGCCTCTGAGGTAGGAAGCGTGTAGGCACACAGTCACAGTGTGTGCTGCAATGTTTGCCCTGCTCTTTCTCCGTTTTGTTTTTGTACATGTGCGTATGTCACAGTTTACATTCCTCTCAGTTATTTTCTGTCCCTCTGAGAAACACTCATGTCTAATCTTTTCCTCCTTGACTTTCAGGCGACAGCTGAAGCTGCAGGTGAGGACGTTGACAGTGACAGCGACAGCGATGACGACGATGATGATGTCCGCGTCACCATTGGAGACATCAAAACTGGAGCACCACAATACACGTAGGTTATAGTCCAAGAGTGGGGTTTTGCAGATTACTTTAACAGACTTTGGCTAGTTTAAATTATATTAATATTATTAATTTTTGTTTTAAAAAAAGAGAAGTTGGGTTTTCCTGCACTTTTTTTGTTCATATTCATAAAACAAACAAGATTTGATTTTTAAAACATGTGCTTTCCCACACCATAATTTCTTGATAGTTTTCAGAAAAGGTCTCAGAACACTGCTGACCTATTGATATTGGTCCATGACCAGCAGGAAGTCAACACTGTCTTGTCTCTGATTAAACTTTATAAGCTTGTTGATGCTTTGACATGAGGCAAAAATAGCTTGTCTAGTCCACATCAAATACTGAGGATGCTAAAGCTTAAAAGTAACAGGAACTGTCATACACTATCAGCATATTAAGAAGCCTGTTCACCACAGTTGACTGTTCCTGTTCTTTACTTGTATATGGTGATATATCTGGTGTACATGACAGCTAATTATGAGTAGATTGTGATATCAATGACAGGGTTTTAATTTTTTTCCTCCCAGACCTTATGGAGCTCCGCCTGTCAACCTCAACATTAAGACAACAGGCTCTAGACCCTATGGACAAGGTATCATCCTCTATTCTTGAACTGGTTTCTGTTTTGACCTAAAAATATGTGTATTCTGCACTGATCTGTTCAACAGAGGATATAGAGATTACACAGAAGTAGTAAATAAGAGTAGTGTCTGGTTAACATGTTGTGTTGTTTATTTTCCGTAGCCTCCAAGATGAAGGGAGTGGACCTGGAGGCTCCTGGAAATATTAACGGGGTTCCCGTGCTTGAGGCGGACATGGAGTCCTTTGAAGAAAAACCCTGGAGGAAACCAGGTCTGTTTGTGTGTCTTTGTGTGTGTCTATTGAAAAAAACTGTAATAAATTGTAACTGTTTCTTTAGGCACCACAGTTACATGCATTTTCAGGATGTTTGGTGTCACTGACAATGACTTCATGCCGAGGGTGTGCAGTATATCATACATTTTGTGTGTGTGTGTGTGTGTGTGTGTGTGTGTGTGTAGGAGCGGATCTGTCTGACTACTTTAACTACGGCTTCAATGAAGACACATGGAAGGCTTACTGTGAAAAACAGAAGAGACTGCGCATGGGCCTTGAGGTCTCCACTGTCGGCTCAGTGACAAGCAAGATCACTGTGAGAGACCAGTGCTTACTCTGTCCTTTGTTTGTTTTTTCTTCCTGTCAACACCCTCTACATTTCATCACCCTTCTGTTTTCTTCACACACCTCTCCCTCTCACCACTGAGTTGAAATCAGAGCAGTTTCCTGCACAGTTTAACCCAGTCCTGTCCAAAGTCCAGCCTGGGGGCCAGTTGTGGCCTGCAGACTGATTTTAAAACTGCCCTCGGCCTGTCTTTCAAAATATACTTTATAATTAACACAATATTGATTAATCAAGCAAGATCATTTTTTTCATTCACCTCACAATGGCAGAACAATCATATTAGTTTGTAGGCATGCACCAAGAAAGAACTGTGCAGGTTGAATTAATGTGTTTTCATGGATAGACCGTAAACAAGCAAACAAACAAATACCTCACACCAGATATTTTTTGCTAGATAGCAGACCTACCTTCACTTTAAGATGAAACACTTGCGTTTGTGTCATTTGTCATGTAATTTTTTTAATAACCTATATGATGTGAGTAGCAGCTGGTCCCCAGGTATTTTCACATTATCTAATCTAGCCCCCATTCATAAAAGTTTTGACACACATGGTTTAATTGGAAGTTTTCCAGTATACGAAACGCTTTACCCCCTTTTTGTTTTAGGTCAGAGGAACAGTAACAAAAGTAAACAATGTATTTTAATTTCACACACTTCTATCGCCTGTATTTCTACATTGCTTTGAAGACACTGCCTTCAATCTCTACTAACTACCTCTGCTATGATTAACACATGAAATGAGCTCTTTTTGGCTCTTTCTTAGGTTCAGCAAGGCAGGACGGGCAATGAGAAGGACATATCCAGTTTGCCTGTTCACACCTCCAAACCAGACTTCACATCTCCTGTCAGTCTGTACAAGCCTGCTGTCAGTCAGGTCACCAGGTAACACCGTTATCTCTGCCTATTACAGATCTGGTAAAATAACACACGCAGTTTCCACTAGAAGTGATGCACAGAAATGTAGATAAGGTAGAAACTAAGTGTATTTTCATCCACCTGTTGTATGTGCATTTTTAAAAATAAATAATTAAAAGTCGAAACACAAATAAAAAATAATAAATGACAAAAAAAAAATCTATCAGGACGTACATGAAGCATGTGATTGAAATGTCTGCTTCAGCCTCTGCTCCACTGAAGAGAGTAAAAATTGCAGCAGACAAAAACATGAGATATGTGTTGGGCAATGATGGAAGTGTAACAAATTGATACATGAGCATCATATTTCCATCATGTTTTCTGCATGGTTGCCCTTTGTTTGAGATTTGACTGATACTTTTTTAAATACATCATCTTTTGCGCTTCCTGCAATGCTTCACTGGCACTTGGCTCTAGAATTAGCGCCATCAAACGTTTATCTCGATTTGCTCCACTCCTTATATTAACACAACAGTAGAGAATGGAAACGTTTATTAATTCACATTATCTTTTGATGAATTTCTGGAATAAAAAAAAAAATTGCACTACATTTGGATGGAATTTTGGCTCATGTCTAGACAAGGAGAAGCTGGAAGAGGAGAATTGATGCACAACGCATTGAGCATCTTAAGAGGAGGGAAAAATATTTATTTTAACCAGGTTGCTGTGAGGCAGCAGTAGTTACTGTGGAAGCAAACTGCACAGTGAAAATATTTCTTGTGTTAGCTTTTCAACATGCTCAGACTCCGTCTCGACTCACACGACACACAAAAACACACCTGGTCACCTCCAGGTTTATCAGTGTCCCTCTGGTTAGAATAGATCATCCCATGGGCTGTACGTGTGTGTGTTTGGGCCGATGTTACTCTCATCTCCTTTACCCCTGTCCTTTGTTTCAAAATGGTAGGATCTCTCCCCCTCAGTGGCCTGGCCCACCTGTTCAGGACATGTCCTATTATACGTAAGTTGGCATGGCCTTGTCTCTACAAGGTTAAATGGGCCTGATGGGAAATGTGTTGATGTTTAAAACAGGGGGCCTGGCGTTTTTCTTGACCATGAAACATGACCATAGAAAAACTCCTGGTGCTACTTCCAAGGCCCCAAATATTCCTTTCTTTAGGGGGGTGTGATGATGTGCATGTGTCGTAACGTAGTAAGTTAACATCAGTTAGAACTTTAGAAGGAGACACTAGAATATCTTCATTTTAGATGGACCACAGCTCAATTCACATCTCAGTCAGCTCAGGAAGTGACCTCATTTAGGATCGTTGTGGCCTGAGGGTAGAAGCTCTTCCTGAGCTTCTCAGTGCTGGCCGTGTGTACTAGATGCCATCCTCCCGACCTCAACATGGAGAAAAGACCGTCATGCAGGTGGTTGGGATCCTTAATGATTCTCCTGGTCTTAGTCCAGCAGCACCTGGTGTAAATGTTCCCTATGCAGGGTAGAGCAGTGCCTACTGTATGTTCAGCCAAACACCCACTCTTTGCAGGGCTTTGTGGTCCTGTTAGGTGCCGTTTCCATACCAGGCAGTAATTTTCTTCATCAGGACGCTCTTGATGGTGCAGGGGTAGAAATTCCTCACCCTGTAGCTTCTAAGGTGAAACAGTCTCTGCCTTGCCTTTCTTACCACTGAGTCAGGGGACCAGGCCCTCTGTGATATGGACACCAAGGTACTTGAAGCTGTCCACCCTCTTCACCAAGGACCCATTCATTTTAAGTGGAGCGTAGTTCCTTTCCTGCTTCTTCCTGCAGTCCATTGTCAGGGCCTAGTCTTTGGAACGTTCAGGAGTCTGCTCAAATTATTGGGGACTACATCATTAGAGACTTTCATGTGAATTAGATGTTTAGTCTATGCACATTGCTGATTATGTTTCTTATGTGTGGAAGTAGACAGTGTGTATGCTCAGTGTGTTGACTTTTACTTTTGAATATTCTTTTCCCAGGAAGCCCAGTGGTACTATAGATGTGATTGGCGGAGGGACAGCCACCATCAGCAGGGTTGAAGGGCGACGCAGACACAATCTAGAAGGCAACAATATCCAGGTACACAGAGCCAACACAGACTGTCGCTCTGAATTATGAAACATGTAGCTGTTTCTAAAAAAGTGATTTGAAAAGTTTTCCTGTTGCCTAAACTAGGGTTAACGTTAAGAGAAACTGAAGTGAGTGTGTTTTCATCCCAACCTTCTCTTGTCTCTTTGTGCAGGTGATCGCTGAACAATCAGACGCCGAGCCGACTCCAGCTAAAATTCCTACTTTCTTCCCTCCCGGACCGCTTCCTCCAAACATACCCCCACCTCCGTTCCTCCCTCCACCACCCAACGTCAACACTGCACCCCCACTCATCCCCCCACCCAGTAAGTTCATCATCATCTTATTCTCTCTCAGCTGGCCTCTTGTGTGTATTCAATTTTAAGCAATCATCTGATCTTCCCTTGTACTTGCTCTATTTTATTGTGTTCAGTGTGTGTATTCTCTCTTTCTCCCTCGCAGGGTTGCCCATTACTGTCCCTCCTCCTGGTTTTCCTCCTCCACCCAGCGGGCCCCCTCCTTCAATCATCCCCACAATGGACAGGTAATACACATGTTTAAAAAAATACACACACACACACACACACAAGCTGCTGTTAGTCAAACAGACTCAGTAACTCCCCTCCAGGCAACAGACACAAAAAGAAGCGTTTCTGACTTTGATAATTTTTTAGCTATTTGTTTCTCAACCATTAAAGCTGGAATTTGATATATGTAAATGAATGTCTGTTACACTCAAGCCCAGATGACTGATAAGCCTATCACTGCCAGGGGAGGTTCTCGGTACGTTGTAGCACACCAGCGTTGTGGTGTCTGAGGCAACTTTGCAGTGCTGTTGCACTGGAAGTGATATTTTTTACATCAACCCGCCAGAGCGAAAGGGGGCAGGAAGCCAGGCGAGACCATAGCAACAGAGCAGCAGCTAGATGCATGGTGAAAGGTTAGCATCTCCGAGTGGATGCTCCACATACAAAAGAAACTTCAGAGGAAGTCAAAGAAAGAAAGCGATCGATGGCAAGGACAAACACAGATCACCATGACCAAATACAACTACAACTGTAATCTAAAAGCTGTAACTGTAGGTCGATATAGTGTAATCATCCCAATCTGATACAATCATCAGTCTAAAATAAACGTGGAAGCACTGGAGAGCGATGGGCAGCAAATCACTGTTAGTATCGCTGTTAGTTTCCATCCTCTAACCTAGTTTTTACTCATCTTAACATGAAAAAATACTTGGTCCTTGCCATGATAGAAGCACACCCACAGACGCACGCACACACACACACTAACACTAACATGTTGCCTTTCCTCTGTTTCTGCAGTAGCCATGGTGGAGGTTATGATGGACGCTCTGTCCCTCCATACCCATTCCCTCAAGGTAGGAAACTTTACAGTGTAATCTGGTCTTCTAACATCAGCAGCACAACAGTGTCAGTCGATTCAGTCGATTAATAAGAGATCTACTGTCATATACACATATAGAAAATATAATCCTGCAATGTGTTTAAAACAGTGGAAACAAAGATATTTTGACAGAAATGCGTCCTAAATATTCATGTCATTATGATTTATAAAGCATTATCACCCATTGGCATGATTAGTGACTGTCAAAGATTGCGAACTGGATTTGAACAAAGTCTGATTTCCAGGAAACATAAGAAAGCAAAGTAATAACCAAGCCTTCATCTCCCTTCCTATTTACATTTTCAGGTGCATACCCTCCACCCATTGCTGGAGGTGTGCCTCCTCCTTGGCCCCCCATAATGGACAACTCTAAACCCTGGGACTACTATTCTCGTCGAGACGACAAGAGAGAGAAGGAAAGAGAAAGACCCCGAGAGAGGACACATGAGAGGGAGAGAGAGAGGGAACACAGTCCTTCAGCTATCGGCTACACCAGGTGAGACGGATAAAAACAGACAGACACAGACTGATGAAATATTAGATAAAAAAAAAACCTCTAACATTAAAATGAAATATTTTTAATCAGAGAATGGACTTGTTTGGTATACATGCAAACATAACATACTCAAGTTAAAGGTCTTGTTCTTTCAACTTCCATAGTGACGAGGAGCGGTATCGTTACCGTGAGTACCAGGAGCGTGGTTATGGAGAGCGTCATCGTGACCGGTCGAGCCGGGAGAAAGAGGAAAGACACAGAGAGAGACGGCACCGAGAGAAAGAGGAGGGACGCCACAAGTCCTCTCGCAGGTATAAAGACACACACACGCAACTTTTCTTAGGAAAACTGAGTTTGCTAAACTCCTCCCCCAAACAGTCATCATCCTGTCATAACTTAGCAGCTATAACTAGGCACAGTAGGCTGACAAAATTTGGATTTATCCACATGTTGCAGCAGTGTACATGGAGCTGTAGTATGAGTGATACTCAGCTTAAAGAGAGTTTAAAAAAAAAACATGTTCTTAAATGGCACCTCTACTGTGTAGCATGTCTTTTCTGAGTACAAGTTGATCCTAGATCCTAGCACAGTAGTACAAAATTCATTGCACATAATAACATTGTCAGTGTCAGGCAGAAAATGTATTACATTTTTAAATTGACCTCTTTAGGAGGGTCCAGGCCAATAACTCATTCATCACTCATTTACAGTTCATTCTGATGTGCTGGGCATAAACAAAGAGAAAAAGAATAATAAGATAATGTCCTAAACAGATAAAATAAAATAAATCACATCCTGTCCTCAGATCATTAGTATGTGTAACAAGTTAAGAAATTTGGTAAACTCTGATTTAAACAAACATTCTAAATCATTATTATTAGAGGTGGGGAAAATAAAATCGATTTTTATATTAATCGTGATTTTTTTCTTGGATGATTCTAAAAATAGATTCTGTCTCCAGAATTGATATTTTTCAGTTACTTTTTGACAGATTTTTTTATTTATGGTACTAGTTTAATGAGCAGAAGCAGCTAAATGTAGCAGTTTACCTAAAGATGGGGGTGGATAAGGAGAATGTTTTTTCTGTATGGTAAAGATGGTGCACCACTCTGCATTCAAATTAATTTCAGATGGGCTGACTGACATGATGTGCATAATTTTTTTTAGGAATTATGACTCATAATATGCAGAAGTCGCTAGAATTGAATTCAATTTTTGGTTTTGTGTAAGGAAAAAAATCCAGATAATTGAAATATCAAATCGCAATACTTGTAAAATCGCAGTTATTCAGAATCGCAATGTAAATCGCATTGGGACCCAGAATCGTGATAGAATCGTATCAGGACCAAAGCATATTGTCCCAGCCCTAATTATTATAATGAAATTAATTACTTTTAGCCAAATTTATCTTTCTTCAACCGTCCATTGTATCATTTCATGTGTGTCTTCTAAAGCAGACAGAAGCACATGGCTAATAATTATGCAGAAATATGTCAACAGACTTAAGCTAGGCTGTCCAATCCTGCAGACTCTACTAGACTCCCATTAAAAAGATGCGAGATGTTGAGTCCGGGGAAACTCATACAGATATTTACACACTTTGTTGTCCTGGCTCAGCATGAGAGGATGTTTGTGCCACTGATTCCCCTCTTTCACCAGTAAAAAAAAACAAACAAACAAAAAAAAAACCCCAACATATATCCATGACTGACTGTGTGAGCTCAGCTCAGCTAGTTAGCATTTGAGATAGTAACCCTGTCAACTAAAGAACCAACAGAACTGTGTAAGACATGATTATTTCCATGTTTTCCTGTAAACCCTCTCTGATTGGGCTCATCTTGCCTTTGTTCCATTCACTGAAGCTACAAAATTACAATACTGCCTTCTTCTTTAGAGACTATTTACTACTCCAAGTTTTATTATTTGGGGCTAAGGGAAAAAAATATTTTTATGTATTTGCATGATCCATGTGGGTCACATTTTCAGGTCAGAAAATCCAGAATTAAAAAAAAAAAATCCAGAAAAATGACACCCCTGCTTATAAAATCTGGGACAGGTACAAAAGCAAGCTTCTTATTTCTGGCTCATGATTGTTGGTAGATGCTGTTAACTGAAATGAGACGGTGCTTTTGTCTGCCCCTGAAAACAAGGACGACCCCCCCCTCTTTTTTTTTTTTTTTTTCTCAGTTTTCAAAAATTACTAAGGATTTCGCTTTGTTGTTATGTTCACTGTAAAATGCATATGTGGTGCGTCAGAACAGGAAGACTGGCAGCTGTAACAACAATAACTAAGTGGGATAAGGGCATAGCAAATAGCAGACTGAGAAACTGGATCTTTCTGAAACAGTATATCAGAAATATTTTCCATTTTTCAGTTGTCTCAAACTTTGTCCTTCACCTAACTTCACTTCCATTATTCTTATGTGGCACCATGCTGCCAGCCTGTCATTTTCTTTACCCTTTTGTCTGTCTCCATTTCATTTCACCTTTTCTTTCACCCATTGATCTTGTCTGTATTTATACCTCTCTCCTACCTAACCTTTTTATCTCCCTTCCCTCCCTGCCCTTTACTTTCCGTCTGATCTCTTTCCCTTCCCTCTCAAATATCCCCTCACCTCACCTCCTCTGCCCTTTTCACACTCTCGTCCTTCTCCTTCCATTAGCAGCAGTAGCAGGAGGAGGCACGACAGCGAGGAGGGCGACAGCCACCGGAGGCACAAACACAAGAAGAGCAAGAGGAGCAAGGAGGGCAAGGAGGCCAGCGAGGACATCAGCGCAGACCAAGAGAACCAGGAAGCCATGGAGTAGTGATAGCCCCCTCCTGTTTTGCCTCTGTCTGTCTCCGGTCCCGTCTGTCCCTCTGTGTCTCCCACCGAGATGAGAAAGAAGGAAAGGGAGACGATGAGCGCAGACCAACAAAACCAGGAAGTCGCAGAGTGATCGATGCGCCCTGTCACTCCCCTATCCATCAATCTCAATTCTCCTCCACAGTCCTGTCGTTCATCCTCACCATCACAGAGAATGGATGGAGCAGAGGAGGTGGTAAAGGAGGGATGGTTGTCACTTGTACTTCATCTGTCTTTCCATCACTAGCTGACATCAGGCAGGACATCAATCCATCTTCATCCCCTTCCTCTTCTCCCCAGCCCTCCTCTCAGAGTACTGCTGTAGGAGTTAGGTCATGCTTGGAGATTTCTCTGTATAGTCAGGATGATCAGCAGATTTAGCTCTTTTTGCTGTCATTTGTTTGTTTGTTCTTGTTCCGTATGAAGACATCTTTAGACAGCTGTCAGTTTGAGTTTGATTAAAAAAAAAAACTTTTGATAAGATGTTGTTTTGTGACTTTTTTTTAAATAAATGGTCCAATATTTCTTCACATAATATTTTCCTAATTCTGATTCATATTAATCTTTCACAGAACTATGTAGTCTACTCATTCTGCATGTTTAAGTCCTCCTCCGCTTAAAAATGTGTTCTTATTTCACATGGGTGTTTGTGCCTCACTGTGCAGTATTTATGAGCAGAGTTTCACACTAGAAGGTTGTTTGCACATTCATCTGTTGAAGGGGTTCGTTTGTCTGTGCTCAACTTAAAGTTTGAGACCAGCAGTTTAAGTCATCTTCTGTCCAACAATTCAAAATATTCACACATTCATAGATTCTGGATGTCTGTGTAAATGTAATTATGCCCCTAAGACGGAGTGATAGCCGTGGCCAGAGGTATAATGTTTTCGGGCTGTCCGTGCTTCCATTTGTCTGCCCATCCTTCCGTTTGTTCCCTTCTCGTGAATGTGATATCTCAAGAACACCATAAGGGAATTTCTTCAAATTTGGCACAAACGTCCATTTGGACTCAACGATGAACTGACAGAATTTTGATGCTCAAAAGTCACGGTCACTGTGATCTCAATCCATCTCATTCTCATAAATGCAATATTTCAAGAGAGAGTTTCCCAAAATTTGGCACAAATGTCCATTTGGACTCAAGATTGAACTGATTAGAATATGGTGGTCAAAGGTCAAGGTCACTGAAACCTCTCAAAACATGTTCTTGACCACAGCTTAAGAATTCATACACTAATTACGTTCAAACTTAACACAAATATCTAATAGGACCTAATGATAACATGATGATGTATCCAAAAGGTCAAAGGTCAGCTTCACTGTGACATTGTAATGTGCAAAAACACTTCTGGCCATTATTCAACGCCGTAACTCAGGAGAAGAAGGGGAGAAATTTATGAAGATATTTAATTGGTGTCACTGATCTTGGGTGTCCACCTTGAAACTGTGCTGATTGTTTAGATCTTCTGTGCTGCTAAGTTGAAGATGTGTGTGAAACATCCATGTTTTCACAGACATGGTTGTAAACTGTAAGTGCAACGTGAGTGGTTTGCGGAGGCATACAACCTCAAGACAGGAACTGTGGTTTTGACAATTTAGAATGAAGTAATTGCACCTTTTTGTGGAGAAACCACATCAGACATAAAGTAATACTCCAAGTGGGGTATTTTAAAGTCTTAAAAAGGGCTGGATATCCCAATATGAAATACATTAATATCACGCCTCTTTGAATTTGGCTTCAAACAACAAGTATTTGATGAGTACCTGCCACTGCAAAATTCATGGTGGTGGTGTAAGGTGTATCTTCTCCACCACTTCATATGACATGTAAAGATGTTTCCTGCACACATGTGTTCATCAAGCCACAGTTTCCTGATGTTACAGGAAATGTACAGTTGTTTGG
The DNA here is from genome assembly GCF_011397635.1 of Epinephelus fuscoguttatus. Classification (NCBI taxonomy): domain Eukaryota; kingdom Metazoa; phylum Chordata; class Actinopteri; order Perciformes; family Serranidae; genus Epinephelus; species Epinephelus fuscoguttatus. The sequence continues at coordinate 39,150,722 of NC_064754.1, read as the reverse complement.
TGACTTATAATGTGTATGTACACACAACTCTGCCCAGACAACAGCTCACCCACACAGGGGATCAATGCCATGAATTCCTTTTTAGAGCCCAAGATAGCACATAAAGCTGCAAGACTCCTGGATGCCATTGTTGAAATGTTTGTGAACTGATTTGTAATTATTTTTGTATTATGATTTTTTGCCTCCACTGTGTGGTGGTCCTACCTTTACTACAGTAAATGTTTTGAATACATCCTTCATCACAGTAATTAAAATAAATACTGCCAGTAAAGGTTCATTGAGTGGCTTTGATTAACAGGGGAGCTGTGATTGAAAATGTGAAAATATGTTCATAGAATGAAAAACGTAGACATTTTTCTGTTAGATTGCATGTATGAGTGACAGATCAGAGGGGGTTATCACAGAAAAAACATTAGCATACAAAATGTAGGCCTATGTAACAGCCTCATGTGATTGGATCAAGATTCCATTGGTTCCTCCAACAGGTCAAAGTCTCTCCCCCTCTCTTGCCCCTGGGCTGTTTGCTTTGGTTACATCAGCACACAGAAAAGTGAATATATGCCTCCAGGAGGGAGACTTGATGTAAGGTTTGTGGCAGGCAGTGAAAACGTATGCCTGAAGACAAAAAAAGCTGTGTGGAATACATACTGGGAGGCACAGAAAGAAAGCTCAACACATTCTTGTCCCATCTCATCAAATACCACCGCTTTGGCTGGAAAGCTTGAGAGAAACAACATAAGAGCCATCTACAGGATGAAGAAGTGTGCTGCTGCTGTTGTGTTGCTGGGTCTTCTCTCACTGGGACAGTCTGCTCCTCTGAGCAGCTGTGACAGTCTGGTCAAACCTATAACTGTCAGTCATGACGACGTAAGTGCTTTACTTTGCATCTTGAGTATCTGTTTGATTTCAACCAGATTCTTTGCCAGCGTTAAAAAGAACATCTCTGGTTTCCTCAGATAAAATTCAATGATACATAGTTATACTGCATAAGTACACAACCTCTGCTGTCTTACACAATAAAATTAAGCCTTTCCAAAGTCTGACATAAAATCTCACCTGTAGTGCCATTTATTAATTTAGATTGATTGGTGAATTTGTTGTCCTTGAGCTGTGGAGATATCGTGCTGATGTCTGCCTTCTCTCCAGTGTAATGGAACGTGGCTTGTGGTGCTCAAAGTGCCAAAAAAAAATACAATCGAAAAACGAAAGAAAAATAAATCATGACCTGGTTACTCAAGATAATCCACAGACCTTGTTGTGAGCAGTTTCATGTAGGAACTGTTTTCTTGCTACTGACCTACACCTGCCAACCAAATCACTGCGCAGAAGGAAGCGTGCATCTACTCATGGACGAGAGACTCATGCTCATGACAGCATGCGATGTAAACATTAATAACGTGCTCATCAGCTGAGCCTTATTAGCTATCTCAGTGGTGCTTGGTGAGCTAGCAGCAAGTGCACTATTTAATATGGGACAAATTATAATGAAAACAGAAATGTCCTTTAAAGAAAGTGGCATTAATATATGGGTAAATATTGCTTTATCATTCATTATCAATTGGCATCTGTAATTTCCTGTATTTCATGCGTGTCTGTAGAAAAATCTCAAATTTTTGCACAACCAGCTGACCTGCTGTGCTCCGACTAATGGACTTATGCTACATTATGCTATAGCACACACTGTCTCCACTCTCCTGATAATGAGTACAAAAATTATTGTTCTTTATTGTTCTTTCTTATTGAATATTAGGAAATTATTTAGACCTCAAATTACAGACATCTAACACAAAGCTTTACCAAATTTTAATAGGGCAGCATTTTTTTGATAAAGTAGTTTTACGAGCATGGAGGGACCTCCAAATGTTAATATGATATTGATTTTATAGTTCAAACATATTTAATGTTGTATATCAAACAAATACACTTCTCAAGTGTACCCCAAGGAGGGCCCGGCCCCAGAGGTTGATAAATATTAATATTCTGTGATCTGTCTGTGTGCTCCAGATGTTAGGAAAGTGGGTGTACATCGGAGGGAGCTCTGACCTCCCAGGAAGCCGCTCCCTGGGCCGTCTGCTCAGCAGTGTCTGGCTGAACATCACTGCAACCACCCAGAGCAACATCCTCAATATCATCCAGGCTCAGAGAACGTAAATCCCCACCCACACTAACACAACACACAGCTGGAAGCCACATGTTTCTGCTGTTAGGCAGAGTAGGGCTCCACAGGTTCCAGTTAATGTGTTTTCAATTAAAGTTGCTTTGACTTATCATAATGAAGTAAATGTGGATTAAACAGTGTAATGGCTCTAGAATAATGACACCATCAGCGTATAGCCTGTAAACCCCACTTTCACTATACAGATCTGTCTGACACTGGGGAAAATGAAGGATCCATTTACAGCACAAAGGAAGTGCGTCAACTACTGCACAACCAAAACAGGAAGGTTGCGCTTTTGTTTTCCCTGGTAGAGCTATCAGTAGATCTCACAATGTTAGTTCTTTGCAGTAACTATTCCCACTAGGGAAAATGATGGACGTTAATGGATGGATTATAAGACAGGTGGGAAGTTGGGCACAGATATTTTAAAGGCCGACCACCTCTCCTACACAGGAGCAAGACACACAGACTATGTTTTTTGGGTAATTTTTTTTTATCTCCTTGGGGTTTTGTGTCTTTTTGTAGTTGTTTTTTGTCTCTTTAAAGTTTTATTTTGTTGTTTTTAGTTGTTTTGTGTCTCTTTGTGGCTGTTTTGCCCATTTTTATAGTTATTCAGTGTCTCATTGCAGTTCCTTTGCATCTCTTTGTGGTGTTTTTGTGGTCATTTTGAGTCTCTTCCTAGTCTGTGCATGTTAATTTGAGTGACATGTTGAAGTTGAAGCCAGGGGGCCCACTGACACTTTGGGCCCCTGGGCCTCTGCTCGACAGGCCCTTTCAGTATTCCATCCATGTGGACAGTGATACAACAATTAAAGTAACTCTGGAGACTGTGGTAGTTGCTAGGCTCTGAGGAAAACAGAAAGCGATCTGTTTAACAATAATACCACTTGGAAATGCTGGGGAAAGATGAAAAACTTTTTGTTTCCACTCCAAGGTCTAAGCTACTTATTTACCTTTAATAGACTAATCAACAATTAGCAGGCACAGGTAACACAGTGCAATCCTTAAAAGATGGTGTCCCCGTCCAAAAAATGTAATACTTTGATGTGATGTCAACATCACATTTACTATTAATCTCTCAGTGAAATTTAGAGTAAATGTAAATATATCTAAACCTGCATGAAGTGATTTTTGGTCACTTGGGGGCAGTGCAAACAAGCTGTAAACATAACTTTAACATCGTGTCAGCTTATCAAGTTGCAATGGTGAACTTGCAAGCAAACAGTTGCATATTTGCACATCCACAGAGAAACTCTAGGGTGATAATACTCTGTGGGTTCATCACTACAAGCAGCACCATTCACATACTTAAAGTCATTTGATCCATTGTAATATAAAAATATTGATTACAAGAGCTTTAATTACGTCAAATTTAACACATGGGGTGCAGTAGTTTATGTATAGCTGTTTCATTCTGCTGGCTTACTAAAGAATCTGTCATTATATTATGTTCTGATGCAGCCTTCATTTTTTTCTTTACAGATATGGCAAATGTTCCAGCCTTACATATAATGTGACCTTTGAAAACAGCACAATAATAATTGGTGAGTGAAGAGGAGCCACAATGTATTGGAGATGAATGCAAACCTGCGCTCACACACTTGCATAATTTCCTACGATATCCTGTTTGTGAGTGTGTGTGTGTGTGTGTGTGTGTGTGTGTGTGTGTATGTGTGTATTTTTTTCACAGAGCGACCTTTTTACCTCAAGGAAGTCTATCTGAAGACTGACTGCTCCGACTGTCTGGTTGTCTATGAAGAAATTATCTCTGGCAAAGAGACATTCACAACTCTTTTGCTTTTTAGTAAGTAACACTCACTTACCAGCCCTAAAACACTGAAGTGGCCTTTATGTAACACAGTAAAGCACATGACTATGTTTCTGATTAAATGTTTCTGACTCTTTTTTTATTTCCAGGCAGGAGACAGAGTGTCTCACCTGCTGATGTGGAGATGTTCGAGAAACAAGCAGAGTGTCTCCAAATGCCATCGCCCATAATGATAGACACAAACTCAGGTGAGGATTTCAAGTATTTACAGTATCTCCACATACTGTGCCTCTATAATGCTGTACAGAGCAGTTTATTTTGTGACTTATATTTAATGTGTATGTACACAGAACTCTGCCCAGAAGACAGCTCACCAGCAGAGGGGATCGGCACCTTCAACTTCTTTTTAGAGGCCAAGATGGCACATCGAGTCGCAAGACTCCTGGATGCTTTTGTTGATATGTTTGTGAACTGATTAACAGAGTTCTCGTTTTGTATCAGAAAGCATGGATTGTTTCCCCCTGAAATACATAATAAATTGAAAAAATGTTAAATTATGATGGAGGAACTTCCCTGTTTTATCTTACTATATATTGACGAAAATTCTGTCTGTCTGTGGGTGTGTCTGTGTGTCTGTTCCACGTTTTTCTCCTCACTGACTTGGTCAATCCATGTGAAATTTGGCACAGTGGTAGAGGGTCATGGGAGGATGCGAATGAAGTAATATTACATCAATTGGCCAAAGGGGGGCGCTATAGCAACTGATTGAAATTGCAAACTTTGATTGGGCATATCTCATGCCCCGTATGTCGTAGAGACATGAAACTTTGCACAGAGATGCCTCTCCTCATGAGGAACAAATTTACCTCAAGAACCCATAACTTCCAGTTATACAGATTTTCCGCCATTTTGAATTTTTTGAAAAACACTTAAAATCAGTCTTTCCCTAGGAAGTTTGACAGATCTGCATGAAACTCGGTGAACATAATCTAGGGACCAATATCTAAAGTTCCCTCTTGGCAAAAGTTGGAAAACTTACTAAAACTGAACTTCTATAAGGCAATGAATATTGTGGAGGGCGTGGCTCATCACATAAAGGTGTATAACATGGGGCGTCGGTGGCTTGGTGGTGGAGGGGGCGCCCTATGTGCAGGGCTGTTGCCGCGGTGGCCCGGATTCGGGTACGGCCTGTGGCCCTTTGCTGCGTGTGTCTCCCTCTCTCTCTCTCCCACCTTCACGCTTCACTGTCCTGTCAAAAAAAAAAAAAAAAAGGTGTATAACACCTCAAGGGTTTCACCGATCACCACGCAACGTTGTAGGCATATGACCACACATAATCTGAGGGGACCCCTCCATTATTGACCCCATCAAACAAAATGGGGGTGCTAGAGAGCAAATTTCTTATCTAGGCCTAACTGCCATATTGATTTTTACTAAACTTGGTAGATATGTAGAACAGGACGCCTCAAGGTGACTGGAGAAATTTAACTCTAATTGGCAACTGGGTGGAACTATAACAACAGAAAAATGCTTTAAAATGGCTAAAATGCGACCGATCGCTGTGGCTCCCCCTGTGGACCAATGTTTGTTTTTCTAATTTTTGGTATGACTAAGTCATGGTATGGTATGCTGTACTCAAGCGGTATGGACTTGTTATTATTATAATTAGTGGTAGTAGTTGGAGCATCCTTATTGTATTTTACTGTAACACTGCATTTGGCTACGTATGTTCTAGGACAACTAGGGTAGAGGAGCATATCATATTGGTCTTGCAACAAGCAACCAGCACTGGACGAACATAGGAGAAAAGTCCTCAGACCCTCTGACCACAGGAACTGCCCCCCAAAAGACAGGCATAAGGCCAGCTGTCATAGATACCAATTGATCAGAGAGTCACACACAGCTGTTTGAAACTGCAGTTGGGGCCCATTAGCAGCTGTCATCGAAAGCCATGTACGCCACAAAAACAAAAAAACTGCAGCAGAATACTAAAAGACTACTTAAAGGGGCAGTTAACCCCAAAATCAAAAATAGGCTTCATATTTTCCCTCTTACCTGTAGTGCTATTTAAGAGTCTAGATTGTTTTGGTGTGACTTGCAGGGTGTTGGAGATATCAGTCGTACAGATGGTGGCCCTCTTTTGAATGTAAAGGAACCAGATGGCACTCGACTTGCTCAAAGTCCCAAAAAAACAAAAAAACTAAATTGAAATTCTCAACAGCAGTATCTCTTTCTTAAAATCATGTTGCTTGGGTCCAGATTCTGCCCACTCCACCTCAAATTGACTGATTCATATGGCTTCCTGAAATGAAACAGCTGATTTTTGGTAAAGAAAAAAAAGAGTGCAGCAGGGAGTCTCAATTAGCCAGCTGCCGCCATGGCAAGACTTACATGGTTGTCAAGCTGTTGCTGACTTCATCGCTGCAATGTTTACTTTGCAGCGTGCGCACACACACACACACACACACACACACACACACACATACACACACACTAACCAAGGCAGCAGCCAAAATCACCCATTTAGCTCATTTAACCCTGTGTTGCTCGTTCATAAAACGTACAGCCGGTCTTGTGATGAACCGGTCGGAATGTTCGCTCACGTTTTCTGGGGTTAATGTTAGCAAATAAATTAAAAAACAAGTTCTACCAAAACATCCCACACCGCCACCCCACCCCACACCACCCCCTTATTGTATCAAGCTAATGTTAGCTAACTACCGACTAACCAGATAATATTAGCTAACTGACAAGCACTTACTGGGCAGAATGGCTCTTCAAATGACGAACAAAGTTTGAAGTTGTCGTCTGGCTGTCCGAGATGTCTTGCACTGTGCTGTTCGTCTTTTGCCGTAATAATGGTAATTCCGAAAGCCAAAGACGATGACTTTCGGTACGCCTCCCACTGACATGTTGATGCCTATCTGATATAAGAGGGCCTGTTTCTCCAATAAACACCTAAGGTATGTAGAGAGGGCATGACTGATTGATAGGGTAGTGATCCAATCATGACAACGGCATTCTCAGCCTGTGCTCCTACCGGGTAATCAACATTATTTTTTAAATTAATTTATTAATTTTATATTCTAACTGAAAACATGATGTGAATAACAATCAAGTCATTCAAGTCATCATGTCTCAAGTCAAGTCCTGAGTCTTTAACTTCCAAGTCTTCCGAGTCAAGTCTCAAGTCTTTTATTTTTTGTCAAGTCAGGTCACAAGTCATCAAAACAGCGACTCGAGTCAACTCGAGTCCAAGTCACAATGACTCGAGTCCCCATCTCTGCATTTAATCCACACCCACCCTCAGCTGGTACTAGCACCAGAAATTTTGTTCTTTTCTTGGGCAATTACACTTTAACATTTTATTTAAGCTTTCTCATTTGACCACTGTGTCAGACTTTGCATATACTGCATAGATTTGTACCCAACTCAGAACTGTCTCTATCAAATCAGATATGGCTGTTCAGTACGACTATTCGATGATTACTCTTTTTTCCATGAGGAGTTTTTAAAGTTTGAACGAGGCTCAGCAGGACATTCAGTGTGACAGTGGTATTCATATTACATAGTAAACAAGCTAACTGGGCTGTTGTGATCAGAAATGTGCAACATTTTTTGATGACACAAGATATCGAACAAAAAACAGACACTGTGTCGTATTAAGCTGCTATGAGTTGTAAATTCACCACTTCTAAGCAGGAGAGAGAAGATAATGCTACCTCTGCAGCTGTCTGTACTAAAGAGTAGTGTGAAAGTCGCAAGCTCTCACTCTGCAGCAAAATATGGGGATCAAATCATCCCCAGAGGTACACTGCACAACACAAGACAGAAAAAACCAAGACTGCTCAACTTGAGGCAATCTCAGTCGACCAAAGGATCTCCGACTGATGATTTGAATCTCCCACTAGATTTATATATTTGTTATAAATGTATGTTCTTTATCATATGGTTGCCTTGTGCATTATATCTTTTTGGTCGTGATCCTTTCTACATTCCGACATTTTACATATGAAATCACGTGAGATTCAGCATTTTCAGTTGAGGAAATATACATCAAACTTTAACCAGGTCAAGCAAAAGACCCTGGGAAGGAACATTCATGGTGTTAGAGGGTAATAAATAAATACTGGCCCCTAAGCCAAATCAGTTTCAATCAGTTTTACCTCAGATGCCTGAAGAAATTGAGGGTATCACCCTAAATACTGATAGGGAACAGCACCAAACAGGACCGCAAGGCCCTGCAAAGAGTGGTTCGTTCAGCTGACCCCCTGCTCTACCCTGCATAAAGCATATTTACACTAGGCGCTGCAAAAATAAGGTCAGGAGAATCCCAGAGGATTCTAACCACCTGGATAACAGCTTTTTTTCTCCCTGTTGAGATCAGGAAGAAGGTACCGGTTACACCAGGCCAGCAATGAGGGGCTCAGGGAGAGCTTCTACCCTCAGGCCACAGTGATCCTAAATAAAGACACTGCCTAAATTATTATGAACAACAATGCAATTGTACTTCCTTCAAAATTTAATCCCTGTTAATTTCTCAATATTTGTTATTCTTTGAACCTTTGTTCCTGTACATACTACATTTTGGGGTTATTTTAGAGTAGGCACCTGACATCAACACTTCTGGCATTTCTCCAGTTTTGGAGACCTTATTTGGCTGTTTGAATAGACACCTATAAATTATTAACTTCATTGACCTATCAACCAGATTTCAACTCGTGTAAACAGCTCAGAACTGCAGATGGAATAGGCTTCTGCACATGAATGCACTATTTTTACTTTGAAGCAGACACAGTCCACTTAAAGTTAACCATCAATGCAATAGGCAAAGACACACTGATTTAGAATCTCTGTGTAAGTAGACGTGGCGAGCTATGATGAAGTTCATTTATGTCGCTGTGGCTGTGCTCAGTCTTATGTCCATTGGGCAGTCAGCTCCTGTGAGCAGCTGTGAGAGTCTGATCCAGACTACTGAAATCAGTGGAACAGAGCAGGTAAGATACCCTCTAATCTCACTCAACACCTGTCTCTCACAATCTCTCTTTGTGAATGCTGGACCGTTTTTTGTTTCGTTGAGCAAAAAAAATAATAAATTATGAAAATAACAAAAACATGCACCACCTATTTGTCATGTCATGTAACTGAGGGGGGCACCGTCTGTTTCAGCTGCTTGGCAAGTGGATGGCCATAGCAGAAAGCACAAACTTGCCAGCATCCAAAATCCTGACGAAGATGTTCTTGGAGACTGCTTGGAGCAAAATCACAGCTGCTAACGAGAGTGATGCCATCACTGTTCAACAGTATCAAAAAGTGTAATTTCAAGTCTGAATTCAATTTGGGTTATTTTGAAGCATAAGTAGTGTATAGATTGTCCAGTGATGTTCTTTCCAACTTCTAAGTGTTGAAAATGTCTTCATATGACAGATTAGGCCGGTGCTTCACTGTCACCATTAAGATGACCTTGGCAAACAGCACTCTCTCTATGGGTGAGTAGTGTTAATTAAACATGCTGTGCAAACATTTGACTGACCATGTACCTGCACAAACAAATTTAGACTTTGTGTCCAACACTGCAACAGCACACTGTGTTTGTGTTGATGTGTGTTCATGTATGTGTGTATCACCAGTGGAACCTTACGTTGCTTCTGAGGTCATGCTGAATACGAGGTGCCCTGACTGCCTTGTTCTCTACTCGAAGTACACCCTTGAGGCAAATACATACAGAGGTCTCCAGCTTCTGAGTAAGACTTGTGATACAAACTGAAAAAATAAATGTAGAAGAAATGTCATCACTTTTACAATCAAAGAATTCACAAGATGTTCTTGTTGAAATGGACCAGCACTGAGATCAGTGTTTACACTAAAGCAATCAGCCGAAAGAGACTGTGGTTCACAATGATTTTAGAACAGCTAAGGGGTGTTGTTAGGCACGACGTGGAGTAATACTGTAATTGAAATGCGGTCACAACTGTGTGTTTACAGAATGTTTCACAATGGTTTTGAACTGAGCTCGGCCAGTCATAATCAATTACTGGAACTGTCTGTATCTCAGTATTATGATACAAAACGTTTTCTGGAAACTCTGTTGAGATTATTTAGATAAAACAAGCAGACATTTTATAATCCAGTGAATTAAATAAATAACAAATCAAGATATTTAATCACATTGATGCTCCTGTAACTGAAGAACTCCTGTAAGTACAATAATGTCATTAAACAATGGTGGGCTGGGGCGCTGGTGGCTTAGTGGCAGAGCAGGCGCCCCATGTACAAGGCTGTTGCCGCAGTGGCCCGGGTTCAACTCCAGCCTGTGGCCCTTTGCTGCATGTCACTCCCTCTCTCTCTTCCCCCTTCACGCTTGTCTGTCCTATACATTAAAGGCTAAAAAGCCCCCAAAAAAATCTTTAAAAAAAAAAAAACAACAACAAACAATGGTGGCCTAATTCAACCTTAGATATTAAGCTACAAAATCTCTCCACAAAGTCTTTTAAGGCCCTGACACATTAAGCCGACAGTCAGCCGTCAGTTAGCAGCTGTCACCCTAGTCTTTGCAATGTGTCCTGCACTGTATTGTACTTGAATATTTCTATTTTATGGTACTTTATTCTTATTTTACTATAGTTGTACTTTTTACTCCACTACATTTATCTGACAATATTTGATGCTCTAAGCAATGGTTGTGGTATAAAAAGCAAGAAAGTCCATGTATGGAGGTGGTGGACGGGACAGACAAACACAGGACTTTCCCCCAGGAGAACACTGTTTGTGTTCTGTGTGAAAACAAAAGTCATTGTTGACTTATTTTAATGTAATGTTAAGTATGCTACATAGATACGTCACATAATTATGTTGTGTCATGTTACACCCATAGACTGTATAAAAATGATGGAGGCAGCCACTGTGACATCACCCACTGGTTTGTGGACTCCCGTTTTAAAGCCTTTTGGCTGTTACCATCTTGGGTAGCCAGAGGTGACAATATTTGGACAAGAGGTTGCAGCTGTAGAGAAGCAAAGAATGGATCTGACTCACAGACTATGGTGAAGCCTCGCAGACAGCCTGTTACTCAAAGCAGCCTGCCCTAAATTATGCAAAGCTTTAATAAAATGGAAAAGGGTGAGTTATATAAAGATTCACCCATCGCACAGCTGTCATAAATGTTCAAGTTAGCCATAAAGACCGTAACTGTTTTTGTGCCAGGCTGTAAACATGTTTACTTCTGCTGTAAAGTTGGACATTTTAACATGGGGGTCAATGGGGAGTGACTCACTCTTGGAGCCAGCCTCAAGTGGCCATTAGAGGAACTGCAGTTTTGGGTACTTAGGTACTGTATTCCAAAATGTTTGCTGAATTTTCGAGTCCGGCTTCAGAGTTCAGTGTTTGTTTGAATTTTCCCAGTGAGCAATTGGAGATTATGCCAACACCACATTAATGCAGGGTTAATAGGAAAACAAGACCAACAGTATACAGCCATGCCAGCAGGTCTGTAACGATGTGCTTAGACACAGCAGTGCTTTATGCTATGTAAAATTATATTGTTTTTTAATTTACAAAGTATACATTATTTATACGTATCTTAAAATATTTGATTTCATTATATATTGAATAAAATAACACTGAGTCCATTTTCTTGTGTTTAAATCTCTGAAGTTACTTGACTGACCCTGCGTACACCCAGAGCACTGTATAGCTCCTTTGTTTGTTTCTCAGGCAGGAGAAAAAGTGTGACTGCTGCTGAGCTGGTTGACTTTAAAAAGCAGGTCGAGTGTCTGAACTTACCAGCGCCTGCTGTCCTGGACTCAGAAAAAGGTATGAACTTTCACACATAATCAAGCTGCAAGGCCGTGAAACCAAAGCTACATATGTTATTCAGCAGTATGTCCCCTGAGTTTGCGAACATGCTCAGTTTTCACTTTTTTTATGAAGAAATGTTGAATGCTTAATGTTTTATCCTCTGAGCTGTGAGTTAAAGTCTATGGGCTCTAGTTTCGCAGACCGGGCAAGGCGGAGGTGCAGCGCACCTGCGCTTTGCCAGCTGGGTGTGGCCAGGCGGATTGTGCAAGTTTGGCATGCCCTGCGCCCTGGCGCAGCTACTCCTCTATCCCACCTCCGTCCCTCCTACCGGCGCAAGTCGGAAAGAGGGACGAGAGAAGGCGTGGAGTGGGTTTTACACACATCACACCAATCAAATGAGCCCCTCTCCTCGCCCTTAAATGCGCCGCGCGAAGGCGTAATGAGAGTTTACTCAATTCGCCATGGCAGAAGAGAGCAACAGCATCAGACGGCCAAACTCCTCCCAGGAGAAAACTGATGTTTTGGTCCGGGAGGTCCAAGCTCGCAGTGTCCGAATATACGGAACTGCGAGCAGACCTCCACGGGCTGATGATGCAAAGGTAGCCTGCTGATGCTGAATATATACTCCCTATCTGATGCTGTGGCTGTTTGTGGTTGGCTGAGAGGGATGTGAACTCATTAGTTTGCAGCTGTGTTAATCAAATCAGGTTGGGTTTCCATTACGCGTGCCAAACGTGCCAAACGGTGCCAATCCCCTTTGATCTGACATCAGATGTGACGGGACAGTCGATAGAGAGATACATTTATGTGCTGATTGCAGATACAGTAGTTGCATTGAATAGTGTTTTTGTGGGTATTTATTGCATCGTTACTGTGCCTGATATTCTGGAAACCTGCCTGTGAGGTTTTGGTGACGTGTGCGCACTGTCCGCCGGTCAGCCAAACTTCGGCTTATACCGGCTGCGCTCCCCCTGCGCTGACAATAGACCTGGTTTCAGCTGGCGAGCTTTTAGCGCACCTTCGGCGAAGCCTTTTGGCCGAAATTGTCACTGCACCAAGCTGGATCTGTCGACACCTCCCCCTGCTGCGCCGCCACACCCATCTCAGCGCACCTCAGTCTGCCAAACTACCAAACAGAGCGCGCCTCGGGTTGCGCTGCTCGAAACTAGCTCTGCGCAGGGTTTGCCACCCTGAGCCACCCTGCGCTGCGCTGGGAAACTAGAGCCCTATGTTTCTGCCTTTATTCTGTTCAGCAGCTACAGTGGTCGAAGGGCTGTGCATTCATGAATCCTTCTACCCTGGAATAAATACTATTAATTCACAATTGTTTACCTCACAGGTTTTTGCCCAGATGAGTCTGCCTCCCCAGGGACAGAAACCACTGATCTAACCAGTGCCATGAAAAGCATAAGTCCTCAGATTTTCAGCATGATTGAGAGAATCACTGACACTGAAGGTGGAATACAGATGCTTTCCGACATTATCACCAGTAGCCTTATTGAAACAGACGACTACTATTAACATCTTCAAGAATGTGATGACATGCTCACATAATGAAGAGGCCATATTGTCTGCAGAGAATTGAGCCAATAAAAATAATAATCACAAAGTATGACTGTTGTTCCTCTGTCTTTTACTATTTATTTTAGAGTAATTATCAACAAATTCATTTAGATTTCTTCTATTTTTCTGTATTGTAACTGACATGTAAAATCGTATCTTTGTATTGTATTCTGAAATTGAACTCACAGTTACCAAAAGGGGCCCCCGTTCAATTTGCGTAATTCATCACCAGGAAAGTATTAAAGGTCCAGTGTGTAGGATTTAGGGTGAAATATTGGCAGAAGTGGAATATAATATAATATAATGAGTATGTTTTCTTTAATGTAGTCATCTTGAAATAGGAATCTGCCAGTTTTTGTTACCTTCGCCTTTTCATGCATGAATTATTATAACATCAGTCAAGATTTTTTTCTCCAGTGTTTTATTCCTCTTTAGGCAGGAAAAAAATAATTATGAAGTTCATTTTTTAAAACATGCATTTTTAAAGGAGTTTTTCACATGTCCACTCAGGTGGACAGCATGCGTTTAAAGTTTTTAACTGAAGAAATATAAACCAATGGAAAAAAACAAGATATATATATATATATATATATATATACCCATTTTCAGTGGGCGTTGGCATCTGCCAGGGTTGTCCCTTGTCACCGATTCTGTTTGTGATATTCATGGACAAGATCTCAAGGCACAGCTAGGGGGAGGAAGGGGTCCAGTTTGGTGACCTCAGAATTGCATCTCTGCTTTTTACAGATGATATGGTTCTGTTGGCTCCATCCCACCGTAACCGTCAGCTGGCATTGGGGCGGTTTGCAGCCTATTGTGAAGCGGTCAGGATGAAAACAACTCCAAATCTGAGGCCATGGCTCTCTGCCGGAAACCAATGGATTGCCCCCTCTTGGTTGGGAGAGTTACTGCTTCAAGCAAGGGAGTTCACGTATCTCGGGGTGTTGTTCACAACTGAGAGGTAAAATGGAGTGTGAGATGGATCGGCAGTTTGGTGCTGCTTCTGCAGTGATGCAGGCGCTGTACCGGATCATCGTGGTGAAGAGGGAGCTGAGCCGGAAGGCAAAGTTTTTGATTTACTGGTCCATCTATGTCCCAACCCTCACCTATGGTCATGAGCTCTGGGTAGTGACTGAAAGAATGAGATAGTGGATACAAGCAGTGGAAATGACTTTTCTCCGTGGCTCAGCCTTAGAGATAGGGCAAGGAGCTCGGACATCTGGAGGGAGCTCAGAGTAGAGCTGCTGCTCCTTCATGTTGAAAGGGGTCAGTTGAGGTGGTTCGGGCATCTGATCAGGATGCCTCCTGGGCGACTCCCGCTGGAGGTGTTTCAGGCTTGTCCCACTGGTAGGAGGCCCTGTCCCTGCGACCCGGCTCTGGACAACCTGAATTAATGAATACCAGTCTCCTGGGTCAAAGTTGCGGTTTGTATACTATGTCCATTGCTCTGAACAACTTATTATGACACAGATGGGTCTACATTGGAATTGGTTGAAAGCCCGATGTGTTTCATGCAGACACACATCAGGATGTCTCTGTCATCATTATAGTGATGCCAGGGACAATATTCAAGCAACATATTTGGATGCCTTGGGTCTAAGATTGGCCACTCCCTCTGCCACCTCATATAACCAGCTATAGCTTATGAGGCTATATACTTATGGTTATATCTCCAAACATTTTGTCGTGATGGCAACAATAAGCTGCTGTAGGAAAGCAGGTGCCAACAATAGATTTAAACCCTGATCTTTGAGCATAGATTATATAAAATATTGGATGTAGTCACTGTGACATCACCCATTGGTTCGTGGACTCCCATTTTGAGGCCTCAAATTTGGCATTTTGGCCGTTGCAGTCTCGTTTTGTTTTTTTGGATGCAGAAGTGAGCATATTTGGACAAGAAGGTAGAGCTGTAGAGGAGTGAAAGGTGGATCTGACTGAGAGCATTCTGTCACTCAAAGCGACAAACCACTGATTATGTGTAACTTTAAGCCTTAATAAAATGTAAACAGGTGAGTTATAAAAAAAATTCACCCCCGCACAGTTGATTGTTGAAATTAGCTATATAAACCAAAATCGTTTTTTGCTCTAGGCCGTAAATATGTTTATTTCTACTGCAGGGTCTATAAGGACTAGTCTGAGTGGGCAGAAGTTCGCTGCATAGATCAGCCTCTCATTGGGCGGAACGAGCCACCCGCTGAAGTCCCGCCCTACCACTTCCAGGTGTGTAGCAGTTTTCAAGCGCACCGTTGCTGTGGCACTGCCAAGAATGATTGTGATTGGTTGAAAGAAATAAAAACAGCCAGGGCGTTTTTTTCTCCAATCTTAAAGTGAGAGTCGGTGCAGCCAGACCTTTCTTTTCTTCGTCTGGTGAGCAAGACTAATAAGGACTGACTGGCTTTTGAAGCCTCAAGTGACCATTCAAGAAACTGCAGTTCTTGGCACTTCTGCTTTGGCTTCATTTTTCAGCCTCACAGATTGCCACTTGTCTTTGAGGCACATTGGGGAAATCCAAATTATTAGATTGAGCAAAGTGATGACCCTGAGAATATCATTTAGGTTTGAATACAGGGGACTGAATTTTGTAAATTTAATGTTGATTTCTGTGAGTGAAAGCTTTAGCGTCCTTGATACAGCCACAGCCAGCATGAACCTGAATCAAACCGACCAGCTAGGTGAGTACGGTAATTTATTACTGAAAATGCTGTGCAAATATTTTGTCTGGCATACTATGTTCGAACTTTGCTTCTAGCATTGCAACAGCACTGTGTGTGCGTGTGTGTGTGTGTGTGTGTGTGTGTGTGTGTGTGTGTGTGTGCGTGTGTGACCCATTAGTGCCCCTGCTGCACGCATGTGTTTTTGCCTGCAGGGGCACTAATGGGTCTTCTCTTCCTGAGTAAGTTAATGTTCATTTGTGTGGCAGTTTTCAAAACTAATGTTATTAAGTATTCATAAACCGTTATGAACTCCTCATTGTAAACACAGAAATGTATAGCTGCTTAAAAACAACATTAGAATGTGCTACAGGGTGTTATGAATAATTAATATATTGTTAATATTCTGTTTGTAAATACTAATTGGCAGGTTACAATTAAGTGTTACCAAGATTATGTTAAAATAGCTTTGGTGATGTCTGTTGATACATAAACGAGTCAAGAAGCAGGACTATCACATACGAAGTCAACAGGAAGACACGATTAGATGCGAATTGATGCAAAGTGTCATAGAAAATGTTCCAACTTGAGCTACGAAAAAAAGTGTGTATTAAGTGCTTAAAGGAAAACTTAACCCCGTAAATGATCATATATCAATTACTCACATCGTGTTACATTGAATTCATAAATCAAACTTCTTGCATGATGCAAGGTGAATAAAGAATCCCAAAAGGGGAAAAATTCTTCATCAACTGAGAAAACAAGGGGGACTGCGTTTAACGATAACAAAAAAATACCAAAACATTTATAAACTGTGACACAACTCCTGCAGTATAATCCAAGTCTCATTTATCCAGTCATATGCTCAGCACCTCCAATACACATTTCTTTTGTTACTAAAACTTTACAATTTAAAAGACCTCTGCATAATCACTCACACACATAGCCAGTAGCCCTATGTGTGTGAATGTCACACATATTTCCATGCTCAGGTGGTGTTAAATTTAAATGTGGGATATCTGAACAATTTAAATGATATACTGTGAAATTCAGTTATTCATATTTTTGCACAGGACACAGTGTATTTCTGTAT
Source organism: Epinephelus fuscoguttatus (assembly GCF_011397635.1). NCBI lineage: Eukaryota > Metazoa > Chordata > Actinopteri > Perciformes > Serranidae > Epinephelus > Epinephelus fuscoguttatus. Next base: position 39,133,689 of record NC_064754.1, on the reverse strand, counting down.
CTGTCTTGTCTCTCAAGCAAGAGAAGGACTGTGAGAGGTGCAGAGCTGGAAGAGTTTAAGATGCAGGCAGAGTGTCTTAACCTTCAACAACCTTTTAGCCTGAAACAGTAAAGAGGTATGGATATGCCTGCAGTATTTTGTACCTTAAATCATATAGAAGCTGAACTGTGGTAAGTATGCAGAATTATGTTAGAAATGATCCCTCCCACAGTTCTTCTGAAGAAAAAAAAACACAAGCAAGTGGCTGCTCATTTGGCTCAGTTGTCTGGCAGATCATCGCTCATTCAGCTGACAGCCAGTGGCAGACTTAAGCTTTCACAGGGGCGTGGGCAAAAAAACATGAAAAGGACAAAGGCACTTGGCTTGTGGTGCCCAAAGTGCCAGAAAACCCAAAACAAACATTTGATAAACTCAGCAGAAATACCACTTTCCAGATTACTGTACCTCAATGTAATCCACAGAACTTGCTGTGAGCAGTTTCATGTAGGAACTATTTTCTTTCTACCAGACTACACCTGCCAACAGAAACACTGCACAGACAGAAGCATTTATCTACTCCTAAATGCACAGAGAACTGGATTCAATGTTGGAGGCAGGGCCCTGTTCAGTTCTATCAAAGTTGCTCAGTGGCACATGAAAATTACCCAGCTATTCTACATCACCAGGCCCAGAGTACCCAGAGTGCAGAGACTTGGATAAATAGTGTTAGCATTGTCATTGTGAGCTTGGTAACAAGCTGAAGATAGCATTTCCGTGTAAATTGCCATTGTGCCAAAGTGCAGTGTCACAGAGACGCTTGCATGGCTGGAGACTTCTTGTTTTGGGCTATGAACTCACTGTGTCACAAGTAGTTCCCCATCTATAGCTATGAGACCCTGATCGTGGGAACTGCTCACTTGTCAGAGTTGATGAAACCACTGTGGTTAACATCTTCCAGATTAAAACAGCAATGCCTTTGACTTAGTGCTTCTAGATTCTGTGACCTCACATGACTGATAATCTTCATGGAGACTTTATGTCAATAAGCAGGAAAAAAAATCACACTGATGTACAGAGGAGGATGCCCATAGCCTTGTTTATTGGTAGTTTATTACTGTACATCTGCTCATGAGTCATATGTACATATATCTTTCTCTCCCTTGTACACACACACACACACACACACAAACACACACAGACCACCCAAGATTATATAAAAAAGGACTCATTTTCTGTGCAGGGTTCGATCACAGTCTGAGATCTACGAAGAACATTTGCATTTGCATACACCGTGCACACACACGCACACACACCCACACACACACATACACGCACCCACACCACAAATATCTGCATATGGCCTTATGCCTCGACTTACACAGAACAGACCACAATCAAAAATATAGAAAAGTGACTGATGAACCAATAGGCAACCCAGTGATAATCAAGTGACTTTGGGTCTTTAAACATATAAACCAACACAACGTCTGAGTTTTGTGGGTCCATGGGATATGTGCTTCCTTTACCATCTTAACAGGAAGGGCAATTTTCAATTTCAAAACAAACTCCAAAAGCATCATTTTACAATTGATCTATAGTACACCCTCTGGTGTAACTTTGGGACATTTCCAATTCTACATTTAGTTTGTTTGAAGTATAATCCCCTGAGTGCGACCCGTACAATCACTGGAGCTGAAATAAAATGACTTTGTTTGATCTCAGTCTCTGGATGATTTCATGAGCGGACAAAGCTAAATCTATACCATCGTCTTTGTGCTGGCAAGTGGTTGTATCATGTCTATCAAGTCATCATGTGACTTACAACATGTTGACAGTTTTAAAAAATAGTCTTATGCCTTGTTAGATAGCTAGGTAACTGAACAAAGGAACAATCTGTTTGCAAACAGTTGCCTTTTTACACATCCAGAAGACACTGAGCAACACTAGCATTCCAAGGGCCCAGGCACCGAACGTTGCGAGGACCCTATTGAAACAGAAGGAGTTACTTATGCAGATGAATCAGATTTTTGAGGGGCTAGAGGTGCTCTTTGCAGACACATCAGAACCGGTGAAAATTTTGATATTTTATGGGTTTCGTTATCGGGTATGATAAAATATGATAAGACGTTTCACCTACATGTACGAAAATTGGTACAAAAAAAGTCTTTCCCCCTTTCGCGATTCTGACTATCCTGTCATTTAAAGCCAAAAAGCCCCAGAAATAATCTTCACACAAAAAAAAGCCTTGAAGCCATACTTGACTCAACAGGAAGTCTGTCACTTTGAAGTTAATATGCTAGTTTTGTGCATTTTTTTTTTTTTTTTGGTTATTCCTAGAATTATAGTCCAACTGACTTTAAATTTTGTCTGCTCCGTCAAAAGACCCATTACATAAGAACTTGTAAAAAGCTTGAGTTTTAGTCAAACCATGTGACTTTAAAGAGGCATCAATTTTCAATGTTCAGCTACGGAAAAGTAAGTGGTTTATCACTCCTGTGTAGATGGTCTAATCTGCCCCTAACTTTATGTTTGATACAAGTCACGAAAAGTGTCAATGAAAAGTGTTGCTGTGCTGTGGCAGCCATTTTGCATGTTTCACCATAAAACAGGAAGTTGTTTTACTTTATGCACACTTTGTCAAATCTGCCCAAAATTTGTCATGCTTGACAACAGTCCCGGCCTCAGGAAATAGACATGCCAATACTGAGTTACTGTTATAGCGCCACCTACAGGCAGCAGAAAATGACGTTTCATACTCTGATGTACTTCTATCGGGTTAACCAAGTCGGCCTCAAGTGGGGTCAGATGAGCCTTAAGAATTTGATGATGCCATCTTGTGGAGATTGTGAGTTTTCATTGAACATGCCATGACAATGTATTATTCGTCATAAAAAAGGTTGTTTTAACTTCAGTGTGCATTGTCCAATCTGAACCACATCTCATGTTTCATCAGGCCTGACGACATCAACATGTCAATAAGATGTCATAGTTATCGTGCCACCTACTGACAACAAAAAGTAAGCATTGTGTGACAACAATTATCATTTACATGAAATTTACATGTGTGGTCTACAATAGATATACAGCTGTGTGTCTTCTCCTGCACCACATAGTTGTCACAAGAAGTGGTACAAAATTTGCAATAGGTCATGTCCACTTAGGAAATACGACTCCTGCGTGCAGTGTCTGACTTTCACAGAAATAAACAGCAGCATCAACGGTGTGCCACCTCTACCCTTGACATATGCAAAGGTGCGAGGACCCATTCATCGCTGCTTGCAGCTTTAATTTGGAGTTGTGTTTCCAGTTACCTGATGAAGACAAGGTTAAGATTCACTCACCCTGAAGTTCTTTCATTAATTTCTCTTAACTCCCGTGGGAATTACCTGGCTCTTTAGCTACTAAAGGCTCCACTATGTTCACCAGCTGGTTGCTCTGTGTCTGTCTGTCTGTGCTGAGCAGGTAGAGTACATTGAGTTTTTAACAGAGCCTTTTCTCTGAAAACATCTGCCTGCTGTTGCTGGATGCAGGCCAGAAAATTAAAACAAGCTGAAAGACACTAAAACACCCTGTAGAGCTGAGGGGAACTGCAGAGTTGAGTGCTAATTCTCTGAAGACACATTATTGTAAGTAACCCCTTTCACATTGCAGTAATTTTTCCATTGTTAATATAAAAATACTGATTAATGCAGCGTTAAGTCTGCGTTCCTGGTGTGGGAACACTCTGGTTTTACTCAGTAAAGTTATCAGGCTAACTTCAATGATCCTGTCTCATGATACCAAACTCTGGTATTACCTAACACCTAATAAAGAGGACCTAATGCTCTTGGTCACCCCAGACCTCTGAAAGCAAGGAGTCAGATTATATCTAAAACAGAGGAATATTCTCAGAAGAACCACATCCTTAACTTGAGCACTCATTTAAGTAAGCCAAGGTCAGCAGATAAGGAAGAGAGGCCATGTGAAGGTGTTAAGGACAAAGCGATTGTGTGCTTTAGTGTTGACACATGACCATAAAAACAATGGGAAATAACCATGGCATAACTTTGCAAAACAACAACAACAAAAAAAAAAAACACCAAGAAACAAAAATACCAACTGAGGCCTATTTCACGAATGCACAGATTTCATGCGCACTCAACCACTTATAAATTATGACAACAAAAGTAACAAAGATTGGTTATGGCAAAGAAATGTGTCAAAGACAGAACCCTGCTTGACAGAGTAAAGAGTATCACTTCATGTCTGATTTGTCTCTTTTTTGCTTTTGTTCTCTCTCTCTCTCTCTCTCTCTCAGAGACACACACACACACACACACACACACACACACACACACACACACTAACAGTGAAACATTTTGCAAGCATTAACTGCTTTTCTTTCACCAAAATAGTAAACAAAACTTGAAAAAAAAGAAAGAAAAAAAAGGTTCCTTCTCTTCATCACTAGTGGCTTTCTTTTCAGCTTACTTGTTCCACTGCGATTCAGAAGCAGTTGCTTGGCAGCCAGCCCATCACCTGGACTAACAAAATGTTGAAGACAAATTGTTCCAGGTAAACTGTGCAGCACGAAGACCCAATCATACTATGGAGAGTACAGTCAGAATGTGTGATTGTCACTGGGTTAGGGGTGACGCAGAGTGGAGTGTGCAGAGATATGAAAGGAGGCGAGAGGATGTCTGGTATTTGATAAGAAGAGTGACATTGTTGAGTTCAGCTGTTCTGGCCACTGGCCCAGCATGCTCCTGTAAGACTAGTCTGTCTGCTACAGAGTTGATTTGGATAAAGTTTCCTTTGGAGTTCCATGTTCTGTTGCCTTCACAGCCTCTGGTGACGATCTAGAGCACCAAACCAACTGTTACAAAAGCACTGGGGTGTATTTTTTGCAGGTGAAGTTGGCGGTGTGACACTAGGTAACATGTTAAAGTGTTTCTTTTATCATGGTCTGACTGTGCCATGTGCTTAGGTTAGGGAAAATACAAGTGACAAAATTCCAGTCGTAGCTCAGAGAACTCAGTTTGAGAGTCCAGTCTCCGGCTGTAGCTCCAAAATCCATAGTGCTGCCCATGGCTGGTTTACTCTGACATTCCACAGGCTGGTGCCGGTTAGCGTGGCTCAACAGTGTGCCAGCTTGCCCCATAGGTTATAGTTCAATGGTGAATTCACTCCAAAAAAAACAAGTGTTGGGATGCTGGATTTGTAAACAAGGGTGAAGAGAAGGTATGTGTGGGAGAGCGGGTCAAATAGACAGGAGGATTGATGCTACCCTGTAAACAAAAATATTGGGGTATTTATTCAGCCATTGTGGTTCTGTGGCAGAGCTGGGCAGCAGTGGAGGTCTGAGATCTGCCACAGTCGGGCTAGTCTGGTCTGAAGATGGGGATCTTAGGTAAGAACTCTATTAAGATTACCTGCAGGGGGAAAGAGGAAAAAGGTGTTTCTGTGAGACAAAACAGATTTTTCAAGTGGTAGACATTTTGATACAGCCTTTTTTTGTTTTGTTTTGTTATTTTGTTTTTACCAAAGTAGCCCTCACTGTACTATCTAAGGACTGCTTCATGGCAATATTGGATTTACAGACTTTTTTTGCTTCGATGTGATGAAGTAGATTGATATGTCGCAACTTCTCCATCTGACGCTATTATCTTTAAACAGTTCCTGAATTTTAGTTCACATAACATACTCTGACACAATACACATCACAGTAGGGCTGCTCAAAATTGGCATAAATGTGAATTACAATTATTTCGGTCAAAATGTGATCATGGTTATGTTGTATAAAAACTCAATGACTTTGGAAACATCATGCATTTGGTGATCTTCAAAGTATGTAGTGTTCTTTTACTGTAACAGTGAAGGCACTCAAAAACTGACATATTGTCCATAAGAATAAATAAATAAAATAAATAACACAAATGTGAGTAATGTAATATAATTCTCCATCATAAGACTGACCTGTTAATAATTCCTGAACATTTACGCAGAGCACGCACAATGGACAAATTGTGTATGTACACATGAAGATACATTGTAGCGTGGCTAAAACTCCTCAATCATATGCTTTAAAGGCTGCATCTGCAGAGGTCACAGTAGCAGAGGGTGATTTATTGAAATTTAGTTATTAATTTAGTTAAGGATCTGAAAAGTCGCTAAATCTCGTGAAAAAGTTGCCAAGTCGGCAACACTGAGCACGGCTGTCAAGGACAGGTGGGCCCTGAATTTATAATACAAGACAAAACGAGAGTATTATTAAAAAACAGAATGTGGCACAATTATCGTTTTGTCTCTTATCTTGTTTGCATAGTTTTTGGTAGCCAAAACCTTAACTGAAAATAAAATTTGATTAGCCCCACATCACTGTCTGGATATAAAAACTCATACACTGTGATAAAAGATTCATCACCCACCCCTGTGTTGAGTGAATCAGCAATGGTAAGAGTTTACTAACATTACCACTGTGGGATCAAGCAAAAAAACTAACGAGCTTAAACTATCTTAACTTAACTGCACTGCATTAAACAGCAGGGATGTCCTGTGTTTTGGCGTCTGATAAGCCTTTAAACTCATCAATCAGCAATTCAAACCAGTATTCCTGTATTGTATATTATCAACAGATACTTACATATTCCATCATGTTGTTAGTTTCACACTTCCTTTTGCTCAGCCTCCAATGCAAACACAACTGCAGAAAGAGTGCAACAGTGATCAGATGGTTTTTATAACATGACCTAGCAAGGTACACTATCAATACACACATATCCATTCATGCCTTCACTGCTCACCTTGTGGTAAAGTCTGCTGTTCTCCCACTCCAGAAGTTTCTCTATAGATCTTCTTGTCTAGAAGGCAACAATGACGTTAGATGACATTCTTTTAGATACAGTGTTATGTTGTTGCAAATGCAACAGGGATGGGTATCTCACCCTCTTGCTGAGGCAGATGACAGGCCACAAACTGAAGCCCAGTGTGCAACAACAGCAGAGGCAGCCACACAGGAGCCACCTCACATTCACTGGCAGGGTCTTCCTCAGGCAGCTGTTTACACGGTTGATACTGGCTTTGAATTCCTCTGGTGCCACCTGAAGAAGAGCACATACACAATATAGTTTAGTGCGATAACTTCGAATTTTCTTTAATGGCACGTTGAAATGCTTTACTTACACCACTTTCCCACCAAAATTAGTGTATGTAAGCAGGCTTTTGATACACAGGTAAACCCAATAAAATAGTTAAAAGACTCATTTCCTATTGACAGTAGACCACAGCTGTGTACATGGCTCTGCAGCAGACAAGCATGCATTTCTCTGTGTGAGTGTGTGTCTTTTTTTTTTGGTGTGTCATGTCCGACGTCACCGACTGGACAGTAAACAGTAGAAAGCTGCATGTAGGCCTGTGAAAACTTTGTGGTGGTTACTTCTTTTTATATGTCTCTTACTTATTCAGTCAGTCTTTCAAACTCAGTGCAGACTAATCAAAATCAATGTTTGAGCACTGCTTGGGCAGAGACAGACAGACAGTATTTTGTGGAGACGCGTTATTGCATCTTGCCACTTAAGGGGTTAAAAGTAGCGCGCTTACCCGGTTGTGTTTCCATCAATAGTGATTAGAGCTGGAGGCAATAAATACCCATGACTACTGCAAAGTAATTTGACCCGGAGTGGCGACTGACACCTTTACCAATAAATTCAAAGGACAGATGTTAGCAGCTAGGGATGTCGCGATCCAACTTTTTCACTTTCGATCCGATACTGATACTACAGCCCTAGTACCGATCCGACACCAATACCAATCCAATGCCAGCTCATATTTCTATCTGTCTGTTCTGACCAATGGGTTTACTTTTTTAGCACTGATTTCGTAATGTGGAATAATAGAAAAGGCTTGATCAAGTGCTATTACTCAAAATGAGAATAACATACTTCCTGAGATGAACCGTCCACAACAGTAGGTTATTATGACAAAACTTGAGCCATTTATTAGATATTTAAATTTTTAACATAAAATAGGCAGTAGCATTAAATAAAATAAATAAAATAACATCTCTGTAGTGACTCTGAGACAAATTAGAAAAAGCCAATATAAAAAAAATCAAACAAATTTAAAAGAAGGCTTTGTTTGACATCTATTACATAAATAAAAAAGTCTACTACTACTGCCAGTGGCAGCCTGGTGCTGCTGCTGTGTGTGAAACATACAACTGCAGGGACCAAAGTTCACCAAACACAGACCCACTCTCCTCTCTTCTTCGTGTGTTACAATGAAGTGCTGGATGGAAAAGCTGGAGCGGATTTGTGGAATGGAATGCTAGCATCGCACTTTTCCCCTGCAGTGCAATCTGATCCGATCCACGTTTTTTGGCTGGATCGCAGCATATTTTCGATCCGCGATCCGGATCGCAGCATCCCTAGTTAGCGTGTTTTTTGTGCAGGGGATAAAGGGCTGTAGTGTTTGCACTAATACAATATATGCAACAAAAATGTAATCTGCTTTTTGTAATGGTGATCAGATGAATGCATGCAGCATTGGTGCCAACAGAGAAACACACTGCACTACAGAACATTAAGCAATTTTAATGTAGAAATCATAACATTTGGTATCATATGTTGGCTGGCTGCTAGAATACATGGTTAATCTTGTAGAATGTCAGATGAGCTAATGTTATTTTTCCATATTTAATATGCATTACTAAACAACAAGACACTCACCTTTCCTGTAAGTGCTGAAGGAAATTCTGACTCGAATTTGTTACTCAGCCCAAACCTGTGGAGGAGAGGGAAAACAACAGACTGTTAGACATAAGCAGACCTACAATGTTTGATTATTCACCTTAATCAAATAAACAAACGTTAACCAAGTGGCATCAAGTCTGCCACAACTTTACATTCCAAGCCTCTTGATTACTCCACTCATCCATAGTTAAAACTACTGAGTCCAGCAGGTATCAGGGGTAAATTATTGATCACTGAATATGCATCATGAGAAACCTCCTGTGCTGCACTCTCATTTTAAGGGAGTCCCATAACACAAACACAAATTATTATGACATTAAAACAGAAGCTACCATATTTATCATGTAAAACATTTTAGGGATGTCAAAATTGTTGTTGTGTTAGACACACAAACCCCCAGTACATCCATGTCCAATCAACTAAAAGTGATTGCCCACAACTTTACACATTTTTCTATTTATACTAGGTTGCACCTCTGCACTTAAGATTGGTGAGGGGAAACAATGTGATTAGTCAACACTGTTAATTTAAGTGAATTAATTGGTAGTTTGATCCCCAATACCTGATACTGTCTGCACTCTGTGTGCTCCTCCAGACCTGACGAGACCCGACACAACATCCAGTAACTTCAGTTCCTGCTGCTACAACAACTTTGTGCTGGGCACAGTCACTGAGAGTAGTTTAGTCATTTAGAGTCCATAAAATTAATCAATATTCAATTCATGTGCCCTGGTTATAAAATACAGGTTAAAAGTACCAATCTAAGCGCAGGACTTAACACTATCTCTAACGTTACACTTTGAACCTACAACCAGGCTCAGTACACAGCACTGCGAGTTGGTTCCCGAGTTCAAGTGCCCAAGTTGTGGAACACAAAACGTTAACGGGAACAAACTGCCTTGTCATGAAAATAGCAGACACGACAGCATATCACATTACGTGGCAGAAACAGACAAAGGTACATATTTATTGGGCCATGTAGCTACATCAGCTAAAAACGAAAGCTCAATCTTATCAGCCACTCCTCGCCAGAGTTAGCTCGAAGCTAATTTAGTAGCTAACGCTAGCTGGCTACGCTAGGTCACCAGCGGTAGCTAACACAGCTACCAGCCAGTTATCCACGGATACCGCGTTTGCTGGTCGTTTAACGGTGACGGTAAACTCCTCTCTCGGTGTCCGTTAGTGTCGCCGGTTGCTTACACAGTGACGTGGCCGGACCCTCGCACCACCACCGGGTCCGGAGCGTACTTGAGGAGCTGCTCCTCCGCGGCCCTGTCCTCGTCCTCCTCTTCCTCCTCCTCCTCCTCGTAGATCTCATCAAAGTCCTCCATCATCGCACGACTCAGGCTCGCGCTTCCCGGGAGAGACACCGGGACAGACACGATGCCGACGAACAGCGGAACCTTACCGAGAGAAGAGTACAAGAAGAACCGTGGAGACGACTACAGAAAAATATCAACCCGTCCCGAAGACGATACAGTTCACATCGCTCAGCCAGCTCCGAAACAAAACATCAACATCCGCCGCAGTAACCGTACGACACCGGAAGGGGGACAGACGTGCTGACGTCTCATTTTTCGTTTTTAACAAAAAGACACTAGAGAAAAAATGTTTTTGTATCATGCAGACTGTCATGTTTTTTTTTCACTCAAACGGTATAATATGTTAGATGTGTCAATAAGGACCTGATCTACCTGATACATTTTGTTATTAATATTATTTTCATGAATGTAAATACTCCAGCAAACTCATTTTTTCTGCTCAGTAAACATAAAAAGGCCTGTGTTTAATATTACTATCTGTGAAAATACAATAGCCTTGAATATGTACTAGTACGTCACTTCTGTGTGCACAAACAAATCAGGGTAACCTACCCACAGGCTCTATTTAACTCTCGAGTTTGTTTGTATAGATGTATTCTTTTTTTTAAAGTTATGTACTTAATGAACTATATATGTATATGTTTATGAACTAACAAACTATATATTGTTCTGTATTCATAAATAGCTAATAAAAAACATAAAGAGGGGAAGCTGTTTGATTTTAACAAAAGCAAATTGGATAGACTGCAAAACTATACATAAAAAAGTAGTAACACCTATGCAACCATTTGTCTCCATTCATTTTAGTTTGGCATATGTGTGTTTTATTGGTGGAGAAATTATTCAGATCCAAGTAGCAATAATATAAAGAAAAAGAAACCTCATGAAAAGGTTTAAAAGGTCCTGCATTCAACATTTTTCTTAAATAAAAGCACAGCAGTAAAAAAAAGTAATATCACCAAAGTGTACTCAAGTATCAAAAGAAGTTTTCTTTATGAAAAATGGCACTTTTAGAGTGCTATTATAGTTTATTATATAATTGCATTACTGATGTATTGAGATGAAGACAACATTGCAGTGTTGTTAGTCAATAAGTAGCATACACTAACTACTTTGATTAGTTTAATCTGATCAATGCACTTCCAAGTAATGTGACCCAGTGACTCAGATTGAGGAGCAAAGTGCATCATTACATTGAACACACAGGACACATCTCCTCATATGGGACTCTAGTGCTTTTTCTATTTTACATAAAGATTTTGATGGAAAATCTATGACTTCTATAACCCCTATTCCAAAAAGGTTGGGACACTGTTTAAAGTGTAAATAGAAACTGAATGCTTGATTTGCAAATCTGTTAGTGCCCATGGCATCATGAAAACTTGTTCACCTGTGATGCCCCCATAAATGCTAAAAGGTACCTACAGATTAAGCTGTCATCCAGACAATGTCTTTTGTAACAATAAGTGTCCTCAGTTCCCAAATACGTGTTTTGAGTGTTTTTTAAAGAAAAGGTGATGTCACACAATGCTAAACATGCCCCTATCCCAACCTTTTGGGAACGTGTTGCGGGCATCAGATTCAGAATGAGTGTATATTTATTTAAAAAAAACAACAACAACACAGTTGATCAGTTTGAACATTAAATCTCTTACCTTTGGATGGTTTCAATTGCATATAGGTCAAAAATGATTTACAAATCATTGCATTCTGTTATTATTTACGTTTCAGGCAACTTCCCAACTTTTTTGGAATTAGGGTTGTAAATAACATCCAAGTAATGTCACCCAGTGACTCAACTGAATAACAAGATCACTACATTGGACACATAAAACACACCTCTTCATATGGGATTATGGGATTCATAGTTTATATAAATATTTTATGGAAAATTCATGATTTTTTTTCTCGATAACTTTCGTGTACTGCAACTAAGTGACTCAGATTTAATATTATAATGCATCACTACACTGAACACACGGGAGACACCTCTTCATGTGGGAGTTTAGTGCTTTTTCTGTTTTATATACTAGCATGATCTATGAGATATGTTCTACATAAAGGTCTTCACAAATCAGATTGTGTAGTAAAAAGTACATTTCACACTGATAACTCTCCAGTTAAATAAAATAGGATACATCAAATTATATATAAAGGACAGCACTTGAGTTAATGTACCTGGTTACCTCTCACTGATGTTGCACGCAGCCGCCTGCAGGTGGATTAAAGTCTGCACTGCTTTTCCAAACAATAATAAAAAAATATAACTTAAAAAACATAAATAAATTCAACTTCACTGAATACATTCACATACATGGAGTATGTATGTTGCAAAGTGAGTCATCATACAAGTTGTAGAAAATATATTTTATAATATAAAAATAATGTGAAAATAAATTCAAATTCATAACGAAACCAAGCCAAAGCGGAAGTTGAGAAATTATCTTTCAAAATACGATATGTACGTTGGTAAGAAGTTACATTTAGCCTACCTTTTAACCCTTTTAAACAGGCTTTGCGTATTTGGGTTTTGAAGCCCAGACTCACATACACATTAGATGCTTTAATTTACTTTCACACGTGCGACTGTTTATCAGTACATGTTTTATTTTGAAAGGCTTGACCAGAAGTGGTCTTTTCACACTCCCCATCCTGCTTCTACAACTAGCTTACATACCGGAACTGCGACTGAACGATGGTCATGTAAGAGATCAGAAAGTTAATCGATAAATGTAAGTTACACCTTTTGGTTATCCATCACGGTCTACATCAGCTCAAGATGTTTACAGCAGACATCGACTCAATGCAGTTTAGATGTGACAAGTAACGTTACTTCCGGTTAAGGATAAACTTTTGCTTTAGCTCATTTGCAGCGGACATCCTGAGTTATTTTTCAAGATGATACAAGCTGAGCACTTTAAAATGATCTTTCAGGTGTTCAGAGACTCTGTTCCTGTCATCACGAGCGGGATTCTAACCGTGGTACTTGGGTCGTGTATTTTGTTTGGCACCCAAACATACTTTAACTTCACTGAGGGGGTCCTCAGTGTTGGCGCCCCTGTGTTTCAAAATGGACACTTGCACAGGCTCTTGGCGTACCCTTTTTACCACAGAACCTTTACTCAGCTTCTCCTGAGCATTGCAACCCTGGTGTTTCTCTGTGGCAGTTTGGAGAAAGGTGTTGGCACTGTCCGCTTCCTGTTCTTCTTCGTCTTGCTGTCGACCACCACAGGCTTGTTTTACAGCTTCCTGGATCTCATGCAGAGTGACAGCAGCCGGAGCCACACAGAGGGGTTGGTTCCTGTGATTCTAGCATGTGTGGCTCTAACTACCATGCACACAAAAATGACCAAAGGATTCCTGTGTGGAGTCAGTTTCCCCACCATGGCTCTCCCTTGGGTGCTTCTCATGATCACCACTGCCCTCATTCCTCACTGTGTGCTCCCCTGTAACGTTGTTGCCGTCCTGGTTGGGTGGATGTATGGGAAAGGATGGCCTCCTTTTCTGAACATGTCTGAAGCCAGGGCTGGCACTTTGGAGAGGATGATACCTTTCAGGTTGCTGAGGAGCATCAGGGGTGTTAAGTTTGTCCCTGCTTCAACAGAGCAGAGGAGGAAGACCCTTCTTCCACAAATCAATCCAACACCTGGCTCCTACCCAGTCCAGGCTTACGCTCCATTGTCCAGCGTCAGCACTGCCAATACTGCAGCCAGGATTTACGAAGGCTGGCCGAATTCAACCAGTCCTCTGTCCAGTCCAACACCACCTCTCAATCCTCATGGACATAGCTCTGCACATAGCTTTGGTCTAAGTCATGGACATGGTTCAGAGCAGAGTTTTGGCCAAAGCTGCAACCACAGTCATAATCATGGTCATAGTCATAGTCATGGTCACGATCATGGTCACGATCATGGTCATGGGCATGGTCATAGCCATGGTCACCTATAGTTATGGTTATTTATTTGACTGCTTTACTCCAGCCATACAGGTTAGCCTTTTTCTGCCAATACTGCAATATTTTCCCTGTAAAACACATGTGGATGTCTGCAGCATCTTTTGTAAGTGGATTGTGTCATCTACAGTGTCAAATGCTTAGACATATTGTTAAGCTGAGTTTACAGTAGGCTGCTACCGTTTTTGTAGAGTGTTTGTTTGCCTGGCTTTATATTTAAATGACATTTCTCTGAATGTTTTATTGTTATGGGTGACTTTTGTACATAAACTTATAAATGTACTTATTTTGTACTATTTCCCTCATTTCTACAAAAAAATATTGGCAAAACATAAAAAGTCTCTGGGAAATACACCCAACTCATGACTCATGGCATTCTTTTAAAGGGTTGTGTGCACATCCTGTCCTAGATTTACAGGACAAGATTAAGTGTTGTTTTCAGTGCAATAAAATGTGAGTGTAAGCAATGGACTAAAGTTCCCAAAACTTTATTGAACTAAAAAAAAGGCAATGTTTTGAGTCCACCCTTTATCAGGCATAACAGTGGACAATGTATACCTGCACATGGGCACAAAACTTAATGCACCTGGCTGTCATCAAGTGATCAAACAAAAATCACGTGTTTAAACAGAAACAAAAAACATACTAAGTGTCTGGATATAATAACGGGGGAGTCTGGGGATGGTTGTAATACTTGATGTTACAGCACATAAAACTTGCTGAATTTTTGTCAGAGCTCTCAAATTTTGACATAAAATACCCCTATTTGTCCACTACAGATAACAACTTCTCCAACATCTCCAACTATATCACACAATTCAGTAGGTGATGTCTGCTGTTACTTGTGAACTACACATATAGCCTGTGTCCCAGTAAGAAAGGGAAAACAACGATTTTAGCACTAAGTTTATACTATACACTAAGTTTTTATAAATTGATGTTTTTTATAACAACTCGTTTTAGGAGATCCTATGTCCTGCTTCCATGAGATAAGCATAAATCATAATAAGTAGCCTAAAGATATTGAAACGTCTGCATTTTTTCAGTACTATATTCATTTGACAGGTCATAGAAAATTTTACTTGTGCTACAAAACTTTCAACCTCTGTAACAAAAGTGCTATGTGCAAAGATGTTAACGCACAGCCCTGTTTAAAGACCCCCTCAGACATTAATAAAGACATAAAAATACTCTGCTTAGAATGTGTCTGATAAAGTTTTTTCTCTTAAAAAACCATGTTAAGAATTCTTGAATTTACACCTACTCTCCCCTCCCCCAGTTTTGTCTTTTAAGCCTATAGCAGTGATATTCAACTCACAGCCTGTGGGCCAAATCTGGCCTGCGATCTTTCAATGAGTTCATAAGAGTTCATAAAAAGCATCAATAGAGCTTGTTTTTCAAAAAAGGGCCAGGGGAGGATACTCTGAACTCCCCAGCAGAGGTCCCAGCTAAACCCCAAATTTCCTCAAATCGTACAAACTCCTCTGCGTACACCTGAATCATGATGCTCTGTGGCCTCTGGCCTCCTGTCATTTTGCAAAACTAGCCCCTGGGCAAAGCAAATTGAGTATCCCTGGCTTATACTGTAATGTCTCGCTGGCCAATTTCTGGATTTAGCGAAAGAAATGAAAACACTGATTTTTCTTCTCAGGTTAAATTTTGGGAGCTTTAATCCATTTTTGCGTTCACCATCTTATATTCTTCTCAGTTTTCCCAACGATAAATCTTGTTGGTATATATGCCCCTAAAACTAATGATTTTATTTGACTAGCAAAAAATAACATTCTCTTTCACAAAAAAACTCAACAAACACCATTACCAGACCTGTGTCCTTAGTGGACAAAAACAAAATCCAACCAGTGCTGTCTTGCATGCATTTAGTTTGTAATCTAATAGCAGTAAAATGTGACTTCAATATTATTTTTCCTTTTGTTACTTAAGTGTTGCGTGGGTAAACATAAAAAAGGAACACAATAAATTTCATTCAATATGAAAGCACAAACAGAGGCAGTTTTAGTCCTGTATTTTGGTTTAATTGACGCTCTTGCAAAGACATATCTATCAGGAACTCACAACTTTATGACACCTGAATCACACTGGAGCAAAATGGCCACTGGGCTGCCTACTGTACTGCAGGATCAGTGATGCCAGCGCACAGATTACTTTAAAACAAGAACTCAGTCCTCCCAGGTATCTCCATAGATGTTCTTCTTCACTGTAATAAAAGAGACGTGCAAGGAGAATGAGTTAAGTCAGTTTCTCTTTCATTCAAAGAAAACAGATGTACCTGAATATTAACCCCTCTACTTTTTATAAACCAGCAATTGTACACATCTCTCAAATAGAATCTTACCGTCTTTCTTGGGTCTCCCTGGCTCCTTCTCAGGTGGTGTTTTGAGCAGTGTCTCAGCCTTCTGAGTGAGCGTGACCTCGTAGTTCTCTCTGTTCTTGAGCCTCAGGTCTTCATACAAGATAGCCTTCTTTCTGGGCTCCTCGTCTTCCACTGGAAGTAGTGGGGATAAGAAAAGGGACAGAGAGGGTTATCTAGGACAGCTGACAGAAAGGTTACTTACTGAGATAGTAAAACTCTGCACAAGAACATTTTATAATAGGGCCGATTTGATGAAACAGTGGAGCACCAGAATGAGCTCTTTTCTGGCACCTCCAGTCAGCAAAAAACATCTTTAGACTTGATAAAATTTAATTTGTAACTCAGGTATGCATTTCCTCTGTGAGAGAGCATATTTTATTGTTTTTGCATGCTTCGTTGTTGTTACATTTCTGATTTCAGGACGTAAAATAAAAGAGTTTGCATATTATAATCCAAGTAATGCTCTTTTATATTATGTGTCTCTTTTCAGCACTGGAAGGCCTTTCACCATACAGTAGCTGCACACAGCTCTCTTTTTGTCTTTGGTCGAGTGCATTGTTTTTCCACCAACTTCATACACCAATGCTTGGCCACCATTGTATGCCACATGAAAGCTTTATAACTAACAATGGTTTGGCAGTTATCACCAAATTATGATTAATAAAGTGTTACACTGTATTTGAAAAACATAAACAGTAGCATTTTGTGTTACCTGGAGCATTGTAGTCATCTGCTTTGCCCATTGGCATGAGTGAATCTGAATTGTAGCCATAATCTTTGGTGTTTGTGGGCATCTGGCCGGGGGCCTCTGCTGGCTGGAACATGGCCTCAAATGACAGTGTGTCTGGATCACTCATCTCTGACTGAGGAGCCTTAGAACTGGTGACGAGAACAGAAAAATGGTCATGGAGCGGTTGGTGGATGATAACATAGTGTCAAAATCAAGTGTGTGTGTGTGTGTGGTACTCACTGCGGAGGCAGTCCCGTCCTCTGTCTGAGGGCCTCTCCCAGAGGGGAGTTCTCCAACCTCTTAAACTTCTCCTGGCACGTCTTCATGTACGACATTTTCCCAGCTAGGTAGCCACAGAAGCCAGCAACTGGAGAGACAAACATGCTCAAAGCTTTTTTATACTTTAATACCTCAGGAACGATTGTAAGACAACATCTTGGCCATAACTATTTCCTTTAACATATGATATTAAATTTCAACTAATGGCAGGTGACATCATCACTGAGAAAAATATTGTTAGTGATGTGAATATGATACTGATACATCCAGCTGAAGCTTATTCTAGTTAGACTGTTTTCAGTGTTTTTTTGTTCAGGAGTTTTTTTTCCCCAGGAGCTGTATTATCCACAGAGGTCTGTCTCTCTCTCTCTCTCTCTCTCTCTCTCTCTCTCTCTGTGTCTCTGTCTCTCTCTCTCGCTCTCTCTCTCTAAAACATACAGACAGGGTATTTAAACTGATAACACTAAATAAAGCAGTTTCACGTTAAAAATCTGTGTTTTTCCAACGCTCTCATCGCAGAGGCTTTCTTACTTCAGCGAAAGCGCAAATGGCTCTGTCTATAGCCAGTGTTTGGTATCTCTATTCTGGGCTACTGTACAAACATGGTAATCTCCGTAGACGAGGACCCGCTCCCTCTATAGATATAATTGGCTCATTCTAAGGTAACACAAAGATAACATTTCTTATTTTCAGATGGTTATACGCTAAAGAAAACATAGTTATTAAATTATACCCCCTTGCTGCCAACATATCCCCCTAAATCCTACACACTGAGCCTTTAAAAGGAATGCACTCAAATACATCAGTTCTACAATAAATCCTACCTTCATAAAGATTATAATGTTTATGATGTTGTTGAAACTGTTTTAGAGATGTGTCGATTCAGCATTATGGTCTTTAGAGAGGCTGTAGTTTGTGTTGTTGTTGAACATCATTTCAATATAGCAACAGGTGTTTTTTTAATATTCAGTCTACTCATCAGTATGGGACGGCAGGTGTCATCTCCCAGCTTTAACAACCATGAACTTACAGGCCACTTTGGGTAGTGATCCAAACCTTGGCGATGCAGACAGAGTCCCTGCAAATAAACAGAACAAGATCAATTCAAAATTCAAGGTGTGTTTATAGTTAGCTCACAGGTACGTTGCTCATTCCTCTAGATTATGACAAATATATACATTACCTTTAGCAACTAGAGCTTGAGTGAGAGCCATGCTGACCACAGAGAAGGGCACCGCTGTGAAGGAAGCATGTTGGTGTCAGACTCAATACACACGTGTCAAAGGAAAAACATGTTGTTTTTACACAACCTAACATCATTAGTCTGACCTGTGTGTGAGAGACAGAAACTTACACCTGTACCAAAAGCTCTCCTCGTTGCACTCTCTGAACACCTTCCTCTCTTCATCTGTGGGGATGTACTCCATACCCATTGGCGCCTGCACATTAACACACACACACACAAACACAGCACCAGCGTTACCTTTAATTCACTTACTTAATTAGCTAGACGTGTTGCCAGGCAACACAGACAGTCCCACCTGACAAACTAATGAGACTGAAACAGCAGACAGAGCTGGTGTCTGCAGTTCATCCAAAGTTAACGTAACGCTAGCCAGCTAGCATGTTAGCATCCCATTTGATACTGCGTGTGTATTGGTGTGCTTACCTGTGCTCCCCTCTGCTGCCGCTCCTCTGTATATCCTGTGGTGGTGGAGGACATGTTGACGGCAATGTCAATGCTAATTTAAATTTTCATAGCATGTGAAAAACCAAACTGTGAGCCACTCAGCACTCTGACTTTTTCTCTGTTTGGTACAATGTCATTTCTCCTGACATAACCCGGAAGTTGAAATAAAGTGGGTTGTTGGCTCAAGCGACAAAAATGTTGTTGTGATAACAATACAAAGAGCAAATTGTTTTATAATAAAGACACATTACTGTTTCATTAGCGCACATAATCCTAAAACATTATATTAGTCACACAATTGAGATTTAAACTGGGGCTTTTATTTTGAAAATTTAGGAGTCATTACAATGGTATTAAAATGTCGACTACGTCATCTAGTGGCTGTCGAAATAATAGCAAAATAATATTATAATTGACCATTATATTAGTTATATAACTGTATATTAACATTGTGTTACTGGTATATCATTTTTTTATTGTCTTTTAAAATTTGATTATACGGTATATCATGGTAGTACTCTTTCCCACTTTTATTTTATACATAGGCTATATCATTTTTTATTGTAAGCAGTGTTAACTGTAACGTTATATTTTGATATATTATCGTGTTTATTGTTTTTAATGCTCATACTTAGACCTATATACCATTAGGCCTACACACATCATGGATGCTAGAGTTACACAATTGGACTTATTTTATGAAAATCTATGGTATACGCATAAACTGCATATAGCTTTTTAAAAACCATTACACTTACTTTCTTTGATTAAATAAATAAGTAAGTAAACAAATTCATTAAACTGCTGTGACATGTGTGATTCATGTTTTAATTGGTTGTGTCCACATAATTTTGACTACAATAACCCATGTTTCTTTTTTCTTTTCTTTTTTTTTTTTAAGAAATGAACTAACTTCTCTCTTCCTTATTTGGTCTAAGAAAGCTCATACGTTTAAGAGAAAATTGTAGCACTACCTCATATAGAGGGAGACCTAAACCTTCCCAATTTTGAGTTTTATCACAATGTGGCTCAAATGTTTTATATCAACCATATCATCAACAATACAAATAATGAACCGTGGATTGATATTGAAAACCATCATTTACAACTTCACACTTTACTTCTAGCTCTTTTCTCCAAGAAAAAAAATGAAAACATTAAATGTTGTCATAAATAGAATATTAAATGCTTGAGAAAAAAATGAATAAAATATTAGGCTAGAAATAGATAGAAATAGAAATTCCCAAACATGTATGACAATAACTTTTTAAAACTCTGGGAGACATGAATAAACTGTGGGATTCAGAAATTATCTGCATTAATAACCGTAATTCGGTATTTTAATGTCAGGAACTAAAGAATAAACATTAACTAAAAGATTTGGAATTTTTACATACTTGCAACTGAAAAACTTGATAACAGAAAACTTAAAGAGAAAATAAAGAGACTAATCTGTGCTGTATACAATATTGTTACTAAAGCTGAGAACAGTGAAGAACTACTGTTAAACAAGCATAACAAATGGAATGGGGATTTTGTTATAGAAGCAAAAGAAAAGTGTCAGGAACATTTACAACTCTCATAAAATTACCATTAATGAAAATGTGAATTTAATTAAGTAGAAATTAATGACAAGAGTGCACTATAGAGATACAATTCAGACATTTGACACTAGCACCTCAGATAACTGCTTAAAATGTGATACCCAGAGTGACCCCCTCATAAACGCTTTTTGGTACTGTCAGTAAACTAGAAAGCCTTGGGATAATATTGACAGATGGATTTTAAGAACTTGCAATTAGTTTTTTTTTCACCAGCAATTTTTCTCTTTTAAAATGTGGAAAATAAGATACTCAACAGAATGGCAAATTATTTTTCTGTCTTTAATTTATAAGAAGCTCATATTGCATAAACAGACTGACAAGATATGGAGCTCACTTGAACAGGGTTCATTCTTGAAGTTGGATTTCTTGAAAAAGTGATTCGGGACCTCAATCACTCTTTATATGTAGAAAAAAAATACAGTAAGTACAGTTTTCTTTATTTTTGAGAAATGTCAAGAAGATGCCAATAAGAATGGCACAATGTTGTAATGGCAGTGTACAGTGTCTAGGTGATGCTGTTGCACTTGTGCAGTCTGAGAGAAGACTCTGATTGCCTCTTGTACAGTATGTGGTGGCATGAAGCACTGGTATATATATATATATATAGTTATAATATATAATAATATATAATATATATATATTAATTTGCTATGACTATAGTTTACACATAGTTTACGATATAAACATAGTTTAAGATATAAACTTTAAACTTTTTAACACACACACACAGGGCACAGTGGATCCCTGAAGCTATAGGCCTATAGAGCCATCGCTCTCTGGTAATCAGCCTTGTGTGCACTTAAAAATGATCATGATCATACAAAAAATATTTATAAGTTACTTTTCAGGAAAACTCATCTCTGATGAAATTCACAGGAAATGTTTATAATCTGCCCCACTTGTTTTACACACTTTGCATTCACTATTTGGGTTAATTGAACAGTTTATCAGTTGCTCTGTACTCTTGTTACGGATCAAATATAATAAAAAAAAAAATCTATAAAATATGTCACTTAGTCAGGGGCCATCTGTTTAGTCAATGATAGAAAAAAAGGGTCCCTTACAGAAAAAGGTCGGAAACCACTGACATGAAATAAAATAAAATAAATCTCTGATGCTGGCACTCAAAGCTAGAGATAGAGCACAGCTGTCTTTGCAGAGCAGATCCAGAGAGGAAGAGACAGAGGGGAGAAGAAGAGTGACTAGATCAAAATCAATAGCCTAACATTTATTGATAAAACTAAAAATAGTGGTGTATTTTTTCCTTTGTTGTCCCAGTTATGATCCATTCAGTTACTGGCAACATGACATGACAGGAAGCACCAGTCCTAAATTCATTTGGGCAGCAGAGGGGCACCTGAGGGTCAGCTGGGTCACTGTGGGGTCACTTGAGCGAACCAAATGGGAACTTGGGCCGCTCAAGCACGTTTCTGGTGTGACATGGGTGCACTGTGGGTGCAAATTACCTACTGGCACCTACTGGCACATTTAACATTAATGTTTTCAATGCTGTGCAATGGATTCTGTTATTTGCGGTGCCGTTTAATTGTGTTGCATTACTGTTACTCTCTGTATGGAAGAATTCGGCGAGCGATTTGTGTATGGCGCCATCTTGCGGCGGCGCCATTGCTGCGGTAATGTGTCAGTATGTGTCTGTCATCAATTCGTTATGCTGTCATTGTGAACTGACTCTCTACAATGACAGCATCATGAATAGCTGGATTGATGATGTTAGACAGTGGCCTCCGGTAACTGATATCTTAAATGAGTACTGATATAAATATAGAAATTAATCATTTGTTTGAGCGATAAGCAGGAAAGATTAGAGTGATAGGGAGATAATGTATCATTAAACACTGTGTAATATAACGTTAGCATAGCAGCGTGACATTTAATCATTATGGACTGGTTACGTGACTAAAAACAAGAACATCACGTGTTTGTGTTTTGTTTTAGATATTCAAGAATATTTTCCTCTGAGGGTCAAAATTACCTGAGCTCCGGATGGGTCGGGCAAATTTTACACCGCCTTTTAGACGACCATCACATCATATTGAAGGCGATACTGATCGCCTTCAATATGATGTGATGGTCACGTAGCCTGTCCATAATGATTCAATGTCACGCTGCTTGCTAACGTCAGCACACGTAACGTATGCTAACGTTATATTACACAGTGTTTAATGATACAGTCTATTATCTCCCTATTACTCTAATCTTTCCTGCTTATCGTTCAAACAAATGATTATTTTCTATATTAATATCGGTGCTCATTTAAGATACCTTCATCAGTTACCGGAGGCCACTGTCTAACATCATCAATCCAGCTATTCATGATTTAATACAAGTCTGTTGTGTTAGACTGCATTTGTTTTGAGCTAGAGTTACCTAACAAACTGGCAACTGAAATTAAGCATCAGTGTGTTTCATTAGGACATGCCCTGGATACATTAAGTGTACGTGTCGTGTGCATTCAGGTGTAAACGTGCAGTGGTGACTGTAAGTGTGTGCACGGCTGAGAGAAATAGAGCTGTAAAAGAGGATGCCCTCACTTAACATTGTGAGTTCACAGCTTCCATGGAAATTCAGTGCATCAGTGTGGCCTAAGCTGACTTAGTCTCCTCTAAGTTCTCTCAGCCATCATCAATAGCTTTATAAGCCTCATTGATATGTTGGAGTATTGAACAATGGGGAGCTGTATTAAGAGAATCAATATATTGCGACAAAAAAAAAATCTCATTGTGTGCCAAAAATAGAACATCCCCACATACACAAACTCTGTAGGACACAGTGCACATCCGGCAACCCCCCCACCCCCATGTGGTCTATCTGTTAGTGGGATAAACCTTTGCCAGGGGTGCCGTTCTCTCTGCCACTCCTCTCCCATGGGTCCACCAGCAGGAGCTATCATCACTCTGAGGGCTGTGGAGTACTTTAATTGAGGCGATACAGGAATTCATCTGCAGGACTTTCTACTTCAAATGGATGGACACAATTGCAAAAAAGACAAAACTTCACATGAATCCTAGGCGTAAAACCAGTAAGGTATTTCGTTGAAGCATACAGGTTGATAACAGCAGGTGTAGGTGCAGGTGAAGGTGGTCACCATCCACTCAAGACTTATCAGGTGCCATGTGAGGTGGATTGCACAAGTTGCAGAGATTACAACAGCGTCAGGTAAGACGAATCAAGGTTTGAAAGGTGTGTTCAGCTTATCTATGACACGAAAGTGTCCCCGGTGATGTGAACGCTGCACATCATACCTCATCTGCCCTCCACGGACCCTCCCGCCCCCGTGGAGGAAGCACTTCTAAACCTGAAGCCCGGGTGAGCTCAGCACACACACAGGGAGCATGGACTCACTGCGCCTGCCACAGGTGAGGACAAGCATGGCTTCTATTGATCTGTACGCTTTGTTACTGATGTCGCCTTGAAAAATCTTGGAATATCATGTTGTGTTTTTCAGTGTGAATGATGATAAAATAAGAAATGAAATAAAAAGCCCACACGCCTTAATGGTGAGATTTATACATTATGATGTTAACATACTTTACCACTAGTTTGGTAAGAAGGGTTGATGTACAAAGTTATATTTCTAAGTTAAAAAAGGATTAATGCCAATGACAGACTGGTAGAAACAGTTTATCAATACTGCTATAAAAATGTTTTATTGAATGACAACAGAACACACTGACCAATGACATGTGAAATTAATGTTTATCAAAAATTATTCAATGATACTATAATCAATATAAGCCATTATTTAAAAAAACACACTGGTAAATCATACATACAAGAGAATAATATGATATAATATGAATACATTTATATGTAAGAGAATTTATCGCTGGTTAATGAAGACATTCAAATAGCAAACCAATTAAACATATCTCAGTCCAAATGTAACACATTTTTTAATATCGATTTAGTTGGTAGCTTTCTCTTTGTGTCATACTGTTGTCTGAATGGAATTTTACTGCAGCTGGACCATGTGATGATAAGATCAATACCCTGGCATGTGAGGGAAAGTGTGTGCGTACGTGTGTGTGTGTGTGTGTGTGTGTGTGTGTGTGTGTGTGTGTGTGTGTGTGTGTCTGTATGTGTTATTTCTCTGAACCTGATGCCCCAACAGTCAAAATGTAATGGTGATTTGTTACTTAGATAGACTTAGCCAATAGTCAGTGAGGAATTAAAGGGAAACTACATCCATTTTCAAAATTCATACATGTTATTCCTTTGGTCTAAGACAGTCTAAAAATAGTAGTCGACATGAACAACTCTCTCCCATATCCAAAAACTAGAGTGCTAAAACTCAAATTTTTGATGTCATAGGGTGTAAGGTCTATAGCCGCTCCACAGACAATGAATGGGAAAGATTTTGTAGATAACAGTGAGAGCACCCTGGGAACATTTTATGTTTCAGAAGTGAGAACACTACAATAGGATAGCGCTCATAGAGAAAACGAATATTCTGTGGATCCACAAAATCAGTCTCCTGTCCATTGTCCATGGAGCAGCTCCAGACTTTATACCTTATGACATCACAAGTTTGAGACATACTTCCCTGTCTTTAAGAGAGAGTAGCTCATGTTCACAAATATTGTTTGAACTTATCTTGGCCTTGGAAATAACACATGGGAATTCTTAAATTATGTAGTGTTCTCAAAGTGACGCAAGGAAGTATTATGATGGGCCCTGGTGTGAGCTATCATGCATGTACTGACACAAATAGAGACTTGACATTGGACAAAATGACATACATATGACCCAGCAATCATCATTGCATATCAAACAAAAATATCAAAGAAAATGAATCATTTAATTGAATAGTCATCTTGTTTTAGACAGCTACTGAGTAACTAAAAGAATACAAAAGTAAACCATGGTGTAGATGGCTTTGCCTTTTTGAGGACATATTTAGCAAATGGCACAAATTAGGAACATTCTTTTTTTGTCAGTTCTCTGTGACCTTCAAATAGTGACACACAAAATTGAAGAAGCAAACATTGTCCATGATGGATATACATCATTTTGGATTTAAATCCTCATAATGTTTGCTTTTTTTTCTTTCTTTCAGCCAATGGCTGCTCAAAACAATTGCAACAAAGACCCCAATGAGAAACATGGGGATAAGGGCAAAGGTAGGTCTCATTTTTTATATGTAACAGAAGGCTATTCACAAATTAAGATAACAGGTACATGTTTTATAATTTGATTTATAAAGTTGTACAAGGAAATGACAGCTTTTTCTTTTGCGTTAGAGGTCAAAGCGAGCCCTGCACACTCCACTGTGGCTTTGATTGAGGAAGAGCAGGAGGACGCAGACCCATGGGATCTGCCAGAGCTGAAGGACACAGGGGTCCCATGGTCAGGTGAGGAGCTGTAACATTATTAGCAATTAAGCCCACAGTGTTGTCTTATCCTTGTATTTTAAAGGGCGACCAGATTAGATATGAATGGTGAGTAAGTAATACATTTACATGCCTACTGATGAATCACATATAGCCTACTGTAGATGTGATAAAGCGTCCCACATAACATTGTTACATAACCACACAGGAGCTGTTTTTTTTAACAGTACATAGCTGTACATCAAATATGCATACATTCAGGGAGAGTGGGGACAGTTGGGACGATGTCTTTTTAGCAAGTTAGAAAGCAACCACGCCTAAGCCATTCACCATACTCACACTCAGTCAAACCCTCTTTACTTTCAATTTCAAAGTGAAGGTTTTCTAAGTAGGCTATTCCTCACATTTTATTCACAGCTCTGAAATCTAGAGTTTAAGTATATTTTTGACTCTTTTGTTAACATTTTTTTGTTACATACAAAAACAAAAACATAGTTGAAAAGCTGATTTTCTGCCCTATCTGTCGCTGCTAGTGTTAGCTATCTTTGTAAGTAGCTAGCACAGGAGTCCAAAGTGTGCCTGCTCTCCTGGGGGCATTTGGGTCCGTATCATTTATAGTTCCTACCATGGTACAAGTCAACATGAAACAGATAAAAACAAGACAAAGGCTTTTCCTGACTGAATAATTCAACCTATAGCTCATGTTTACTATGATTTGAGTCATGTTCATGCTGAGATCTAGACTGCTGAGATGTGTAAGTATATTTTGAATTTGCAGAGTTTAACTATTTTACTTTTTAAAACTCTCAAGTTGCTCTTATTTATTTATATTTAAATGAAACAAACCCAATAGTCTCCATAAATCTACAGGCTACATTTAGCCTAAGGCAACCACGTTGAGCTGATAGGTACCACTGAGATGAAGACTCAGGAGACAGCCTTTCATATCTCAGTAATTCTTGAACATATAATAACTTTACAAATGTTTATTTTTTTACCTCAAAGAATGTGTGAACAAGTAATATTGTCAATATAAGGTGCTTAGATTTAGACTGCATTTTTTTTTTCACTTTAAATTGTTATTATTATTTATTTACTTTTTTTTTTTTTAAGCCTAGAACAAGGTGTCCCAACCATCCCAGAGTGGAATTTTAGGAAAATTAAAATTTGAATGTTAGCAGACACCGGTATCAGTTCAAGGATCATATTATTTTTGTTACTTTTTACAGTGCCCATAAAAAGGTATTCACACTCCTTAGTACATGCTTGTCTTTTAACATCTAACAACATCTTATCAAAGTAGATTTAATGTGACTTTTTCTGTTGATCAGTGTCAAAAAAAGCCACAAATAATCAACTTTAATTCGATGTTGTTAAACAATGAAACATTAAAACCTGCGGTGAATACTTCTTGTAAGTGCTCTTGTTGGCTGAACTCCAAGACATAATTGCCTCATTAAATCCAATCAGTACTATTGCTCAGATTATTTAGAAAGACTAGAGGTCATAAATAATAATGGATGTGATAAAGACAGGAGCCACGCAGACAGCTGAGCTGCTGACACACTGCAGGCACAGATTGTTTTCTATGACTCTCAGCTCTGTGGGCTGTGCAATATGTATTTTACACAGCTGATATGTTAACATGTCATAGCAGGAAAACCACAGATGCGATTACTATTATTAATAAGGGCTACGCTCCATCTAGCTGTCAGTCCCAGGGTTGTATTGCTTTGCACGCTGGCTCAACAAATGGCCTACTGACACAATTAAATAGATCAGAGCCATTGTTTATAGTATTAATCAGATCTGTGTTTTCCTGCGATGACAAATGTGAATGTCTGCCATGAAAAAAAAGGCCCATAAAGGAAATGTGTGAGAAACCTCTAAATAAAAAGTGTTTTCTCTTTTTATTCTGTGTTTAATCCCATTCACGTTTTGTCTCTGTACCAGCTCTGGATACCAAGGGGAAGGTGTTGAGAGTGTTGGTGTCAGTGGGGAAGTTGGTCCTGCTGCTGGGTTTCCTCTACATGTTCATCTGCTCTCTGGACATCCTCAGCTCAGCATTCCAGCTTGTTGGAGGTAACACTTAATGTAATGATGACCCCTGAACTTTTGAACTTCTGAACATTTTGACTTGTCATAGTAGGAGAACTTGTTTCTGATAACATTAATTGCTTAATGTTTTCTGCTGTGACTTGTCATAATGTCTTCTGTGAGGAAGTCTTTGTCTTAGCCACAACAGTACAGCGTTACACTGGGATTTATATTCTATCACTCTTCACAGCAGTCATTTCTTGAATATGCTCCTATATTCATCCTGTCCAGGTAAAGCAGCAGGTGACATCTTCCAGGACAACAAAATTCTGTCCAACCCTCTGGCTGGGCTTGTCATTGGTGTCCTGGTCACTCTGCTGGTCCAGAGCTCGTCCACTTCCTCCTCCATAGTAGTCAGCATGGTCTCCTCTGGACGTGAGTACAGGCCTCCACACTTTACACAAACACAAATATGCATTTGCAGAATACATACAGTATGTATGAAAGATGACGCTGGAGGTGAGGAGGAGGACTGATGATGAAGGGGTCCTGTGCTGTTTTGGCAGTGCTTACAGTCCAGCTGGCCGTTCCTATCATCATGGGCACCAACATCGGCACCTCTGTCACCAACACACTTGTTGCCATGACGCAGGCAGGTGACCGCAGCACCTTTCGCAGGTAATCATTTTTCAGGTCACGGATGGCTTCCTTTCACTGCCTGTCTTTGCAGTTCTCAGGAACACTGTGTTCTGCTGTGAACAAGAAGAATATGCAGACATAATCAGGACAAATGCTACACTCACATGCAACATGATGCATGCCTTGATGAATTATTTTATTGTAACACACTGACCTGTTATAAAAATAGACACAGAAATTCTTAATTAAAAAAAAACACCCTGTTAAATTTGTACACTGGTGACAAAGTCCTAGATTCATCAGAACAGCACATGCAAGTTCTACATTTTACAGATCTAACATAATTCACAGTCTGAAAAAAAAGTATGGCACATACATAATGGCAAGAACTAAGAAAACAAAGCCTTTTGTAAGGTTTTATTTGAAGTAGATGAAATTTACAATCCATTAGACTGTCATTATTTAACCTACATAATTAAATCCTTGCCCTAAAATATACAGATTTGTCATGTTTAATCTTTCATTTCTGATCCTTAAGTTGATCTGAAAAATTGCAAAACCACAAAATTTGGAGACACATTACCATTATCATATAGTTTTGCTTACCTGCTTGCTGAATATGACTTTTTTCTGGAAAGCAACAATATGTAGCTCATATTACTTTGCATTAATCTACCACCTCTCACTCTGTACCCAGGGCGTTTGCAGGGGCCACAGTGCACGATTTCTTCAACTGGCTCTCTGTGCTGGTGCTACTGCCTCTGGAGGTTGCCACTGGTTATTTGTACGTGGTCACCAAGCTGATCATTGACTCTTTCAAAATTGAGAGCGGAGAGGCCCCGGACCTGTTGAATGTGATCACTGATGTCCTCACTGAGTCAATTATAGAGGTACAACGTCATTTCTGATGGTGTTAACTGTGCAAACTACCTTTATTGTTCAAATCTGAAGAAAATGTATCCTTCAGGACTGCAACTGTTGTTGGGTTTAAACATTTCAAAACTTAGCTTTGCAAATTTATGAGGAAGAAAACAGACCTTAAGGACACACTATCTAATCATAACCTTTGTTTTTTTTTTACATGAAAAAAAACTCGACAGGGTACCTTTAATATCATTAGACATGATTGTTTTTACAAATATCTGAAAGACTTTATCTTAACACCATTATAATTTTGAAATTCAGTGGTCAGTACCATCCAGAGTGAATTACAATGAGCTTTAATGTTGTTTAAGGAGCCTCAGTTGGCAATGCAGTCAGTGCATGTAATGCCTTTTTTTAGTGCAAAATATCAGAAACAAAATCCACAAAATCTGAAAAAAGAACTGCTTTATGCAGCACTGTGTTTAATCCATCTGTACAGACAGTACTGTCACTGGTAGAAACAAAACTTTGCACTGAACCAAAGACAGAATGAAAGCTAATGTCCAGCCAGTACAAAAGCACAGCTAGTAGTCTGCGAGTAGTCATTTAGCTTCAGGGTTAAGTCTATAAACCTGTCACCACTGATTACCAATCAGTTCCTCCCTGCAGGTGTATGAAATAACCTCCTCTGGGTAGATGGTGTCTTTCAGCAGCAGTAACTGTGTGGTAAACAGATTGTATAACTGCCATCCTCTTTAGTTTGCCCCTGAGCTCAAGACAGAAGGTGAACATACTGTAACAGTAGTCGTATTGATAGAGCAGATACTGTACTGTTGTTGGGGTTATCTCTATGGGCCACTACTGAACTCCAAAGTACCTTCTTCTAACTTAAAACTTATCTTAAAGGGGACCTATTATTAGGGTTCATGTTTGTGAACATGTTTACATGCTTGAATGTTCAAA
Source organism: Epinephelus fuscoguttatus (assembly GCF_011397635.1). Lineage (NCBI taxonomy): Eukaryota > Metazoa > Chordata > Actinopteri > Perciformes > Serranidae > Epinephelus > Epinephelus fuscoguttatus. The sequence continues at coordinate 39,103,179 of NC_064754.1, read as the reverse complement.
AGGCAATTTATTCCTTCATACTTTCTGTGCTGGAACACCTGTATTCACCCTCTGTCTGAGGCACTCTGTTTTAGTGTCTGTCTCTTTAAGTCCCCATCCCGAAAAAGCCCAGTCTGTTCTGATTGGTCAGTCATTGGGAATTACTTTTACATATGTTTAATTTACTTCTATTTTTAAAACTCTGGCCACATTTAATAAGAACATGCAACATATCCTCATACATTAGTTTGTATAAAATCAAACGTATGGGCGTCCTATGAATGATGTTACTAATAAAAGTATAGTAAAGTTACTTTCCATAAAGTTACTTTGGTTAGGTTTAGGAAAAAAGACATGGTGATGACAGACCCGAAAATGAAGTTCACTTGGTTTCACATGGTTCTGAAAAGTGGTGTCATCCACCACCCCAACCTGCTACTTTACATGACCTACTTCTTTATTCATTCCCGTCAACGCACTGGCCACATGATCCCAATTATGTGGGTTATACGCAAATTACTGGCTTGGTATACATATGAATGATGATGCATTGACACTCTAAAATTATATATACATATGTATATCTCTATCTATATATATCTATCTATATATATAGATATATATGATAGAAAATAAGGAAATGCATAAAAGGTCCCCTTTAATGAAATCACCAGTGCATTGGAAAGATGAAATGCCATTATTCAGCATCATTATCTTCATCATGGTTTTATATTTCTGTACATTTGTTGTCTTTCTCTCCAACTCAGTTGGATCAGTCTGTTATTAGTGGGATTGCCACTGGAGACCCAGAAGCCAGGAACAAAAGTCTCATCAAGATATGGTGCCAAACCTTCTCCAACACAGTAAGAACAAAACATGTCAGCCACAAACCAAATATCCCAAAAATATCCGTAAGATTATAATCTTTGTCAAACTGCCACTGTTTTTTTTTTTTTTTTTTTTTTTTTTTAGACTTTAATGAACGTCACAGTGCCTGGTCCAGAGAACTGTACGTCTCCATCTCTCTGCTGGGTCGATGGCAACTACACCTTCACACTGAAGAACATTTCTAAAACGTACAATGTCGAGAAATGTAAGACCAGTTTTCACAGAATTAATGAATTTTGTCAATGCAAAAACAGTAATCTATGCATTTAACCAACTAAGCATCTTAACTATGCAGCTTCAGTATATTGCAGATTCAATGTATTGAGTTCATTTACAAGAGAAGCAGACAGCTGTTTCAAGCAAAAAATATTGAGCATCTACCAACACATCAACTATAACTACTTTATTAGTGATAAAGTATATGAATGTGTGTTTTTCAGGTTGTTGTGGAGTTCTTTTGCCCCCTAGTGACCAGAAATAAACATTATTGCAGCTTTAAAACAAAGAGGATACAAATCATTGTCTGTTATAGAGTCATTTCATTTTCATTTCAGAACTTCTGTGTGTGTTTTTGTCTGTGTGTCCACAGGTAAGCATCTCTTTGTGAACGTGAATCTGCCTGACCTGGCTGTGGGTCTGATCCTGCTGGCTCTGTCTCTGCTGGTGCTCTGCTCCTGCCTCATCCTGATAGTCAAGCTGCTCAACTCCATGCTGAAGGGACAGGTTGCTTCAGTCATCAAGAGGATCCTTAACACTGGTGAGCGGCACTGCACGCTGTATCTTTTAAATAAAAATGCATTGAATGTGATTGCTTTGGTTAGTCATACATGAATGTTGTGTGTCTGTTTGTGTGTGTGTGTGTGCAGATTTCCCATTTCCATTTGGCTGGGTCACAGGTTACATTGCTATTTTAGTCGGAGCTGGCATGACCTTCATTGTGCAGAGCAGTTCAGTTTTCACTTCTGCTATTACTCCACTTGTTGGTGAGGTCATTCATTCATCCATCCTTCCATCCATCCATCCAATTCATTCATCTCTATGTGTTTTTCATTTTAAAAATCTGTACCCCGTTTTGTACTTGAACTTACCATAAATTGATGATTGTGCCTTATTAATGTTTCTGTATCTTGTTGTTTAGTCTGTGTGACATCTTAGCAGTAAAAGAATGTAAAAGATAGGTTGAATGCAGTAGGGTGATCTACGGAGCACATAGGGAGCAAGATTTGAAGCTGATAAATGTGACTAATTCCTGGTAAAACAGAAAAGACATAGGAAGTGATGGTAGTGATAGTAGACCAAGAGAGGGTGTGAAAATATGTATTTTAATCTGTGTCCCATTTGTTTCGATAGGTATTGGTGTCATCAGCATAGAAAGAGCATACCCATTGTCTCTGGGTTCAAATATTGGCACAACCACCACAGCCATCCTGGCAGCTATGGCTAGTCCTGGAGACACACTGGCTAATGCTCTACAGGTCAGTAATTCACACCAACAACACAAACTGCACACTTGTAGAATAACCACGTTCACGGTTTTATTAGGTTTTATATTAACTGATTTTGAGTTATCAGGGATATGAGAATGATCAGGTAGAGTAAGCTTGTTTTTTTTCCCTACTTTGTATTTCTGTAAATGTCATTCTAAACATACTTACTTTTAAGGGAATTTAAGCTGTTAGGATTTTCATACATGAATAAAGTGTAGTGTTAATGTTGTAATGTTATAATGTTTCCCTACCACCTTGGTGGCTGATCTCATCTTCTTTTTCCTCTGCTACTTCTGCTGCCTCTATTGGTTAATGGCAGGTAGCAACTGGTATTTAAGGTACATTACTGCCCCCTTCTACAGCCCTATTTGTGGTTTAATTATTTCAAAGATTTATAAAAGATTTACTATATTTCTATCAAGATTATATCAAGATAGTTATTAGTATGGCTTTATCACCCAGCCCAAGGACACCATGTTAGTTCAGTTCCAAAAGTCACACAATAACTAAATAACGACAATGGACCAGCATCTCCTCGTATTCTGGATGGTAAAATTACTGTTTTTGTTAAAGGAGTCTTTTGGCTATGTACGGGGCCAACAGCAAAATTTATTTTGACCATCTAAAAAAAGGACCACCTAAAAAAATCAGTATGAGTTTGTATCCATCAGATAGCTTTGATGTAGAACCAAAGCTGTTCTTTTACCCTCTTTAAAGCCACCAGACTCCATTGAGAGAAACAGTTATTCTAACTCACAGCACACAGGTCTACAGCCAACTTGAATGTAGTTTGTTTGTATTATTTTCTTATTATGTGACTTTTTTAATAAAATAGTATGTATGTAGCATCAACAATAATGACTGAAGCATATCAATAAAGCCTGTCCACATTGTTTGCAGATTGCCCTTGTGCACTTCCTGTTCAACATCTCTGGCATAATTCTGTGGTATCCAGTCCCCTTCACCCGCATCCCTATCCGGCTGGCTAAAAGCCTGGGCAACATCACGGCCTCCTACCGCTGGTTCGCTGCTGTCTACATCATCTGCTGCTTCTTCATTCTACCGCTCTTTGTCTTCAGCCTGTCGCTGGCTGGCTGGCAGGTATTGGTGGGTGTTGGAGTACCTCTGGTGGTCATGTTGATCACCATCATGGTGATTAATATGTTGCAGAAACGGAAACCCGGGTGTCTGCCTGCAGTACTGAGATCCTGGGACTTCCTCCCTCTCTGGGCCCATTCACTGGCTCCCTGGGACAAAGTGGTTGGTGTGATTACCGCCAAATGCTGTTGCTGCTGCAAATGCTGCCAGGTTGTTGCTGATGACCAAGAACACAGAGACAAAGAATCTGTGAACAATGACAAGAAATCACACCCAGCAGTGTACGATAACCCTGCAATGAGTGCAGAGAAGGAGATGGAGAATGAGATAAATTTAGAGCTAAAGATTCTGAAAATGACCCGGCTTTGATATTTCATATATATTTGTGTGACTGTTTGTGTATGATGCAAAGAAGTGCATTGGTTAGGGACCAAATCAATTTAGGCAAAACTCTGAAATTCAAGTAATATTTATGTCATTCCTCCAGTGTAAGACTGGAAATTCTATGTAAGAAATTCTAACTCTCAGCGAATCAAGAGCCAGACAGAACTGATAAAAACTGAAGTGGCCTTTAAAGGATAAGGTTGGCAATATTCTTTTTTTTTGTTTGTTCTTATTTTCAACAAATTCCACAATGCATCAGTCCATTTCTCAGTTTATCTCATCCTCTGCTTGGAGGGGAGGGAAGTTCGGGACCTCATTGTTTTCCCAATTTGTGGACATTTTTGGTTGCTTGTCTTATTCTTGGAATTAGCTGCTAACTGCTAACTGCTTTTTTTAGGGTTGGGTGGCACCCATAAAACATTGTCAAAATGTTATACTCATCCTTTCCCATCCCCACCAGCTTCAAGGCGAGACGACTCTGTTCCCCCATTCCACAACTGTACTTTTTATATGGCAAGGCAGAATGATGGCACCAAAATGGCAGTATATAAGGGGCTAATGTCATCATGTTAGCATTTAGCCTTTCAAAGCTGATTGTAGACTCCTAAAGCCCTATCTTACACATAGCACAGCCCAACTGTCATTGCTACTTTCAGACCAATGCAGCTGTCATTTTTACAGTGAGCGTCCACATTGTGTAAGAAGCAAATGTACTTGTGACCATCTGTGCACTCATGGGTGTGTAGGTCTTAAAATGAGGTGTGGTCAGGTGCAATGTTGGCATCTTGCTATTATGAGGCAGCAAAGTAATTAGTCATTGACCAACAAATACATGGTCTAAAGTCAATAGTGCAGTATTTTCCCGCTATTTAAAGGGCGTATTATTCAGATAGTAAGATGTGCCTACCTGGTTCACCAGGTTCACAGTGCACGTACACTTGTTACATACACACAAACACACAGATGTATTGCACAGGTGGGTGAAATAATACACCATTAATGAAGAAAACATTCATTATATGTTCAGATTATGCACCGCTTAACTAGCAAATCTGGAGTTGGACACACCATAAATGCACTTGCACCATGCACTTTAGACAATGCACTACATTTAAAACGGCCCTTTAGTCTTCTTGGACACAGAGATCTATGCCATGTGGAGATGTAATCAGGCTTTGGCTCCACCATCAGTGCTTGTTAGTTCAATTAATTGTAATATTTGGTCTTTTAATGGGATTTGTGGACAATAAAAAAAAAAAGTATTTGAGTTTAACTAACTTTTGCTCTAATAGGCTGAACAAACTGCCATGTAGATGGCATTAAATAATTATTTTCCAAATTGGTTATTGGATTTTATCTTATAATGATAATACTAAAATGATGAAATGCAAATTGTTTGTATGTATTCTAAAGCTGAATAAAGTCAATAACTTTTTTAAGCATTCATAATAGTTATTAAAAGAACAGAGGCAAGCTACTCCAGGTTGTAAAAATGTGAAAACCCTTGAGGTTACCATGGCCTCTGTGCACTTACAAACACATCTGCAGAAAACCTTCTAGACAGAGAGCAGGTTTGGTTTGACAGACACAGACTTTGAAAATAATGAACAGATATGTTGATAATGTTTCCACATTTCTGTCAGGTGTAATCAGGTTTTTTTATTCTTTTTTTGTTTTGTTTTGCTTTTATATATATATATAGAGAGAGAGAGAGAGAGAGAGAGAGAGAGAGAGAGAGAGAGAGAGAGAGAGAGAGAGAGAGAGAGAGATAAAACTGTGTATAAAAGACACATTGAGATCCTTACCACATCGTTTTATGGTGTAACAATTATTTTGTAATTAAGAGGGATAATTGTATTCAAGGAATATGGAGATTGAAATTTGATGGCTGTGCATCTTACTAAATGTTTTTAACTCTCAATGTTTAATAATGGATTGTATATTGTATCTCCATAATACCTTTATGAACATTTAAAAATAAAAGATTTTACCTAACTGAAAGATTAAATTTTTTTTCTGCTCACCTGGCAAAAACAACTACACCTATCATTTTAAATGTCCCCTCATTAGCAAAACTTCTATCTGACTCTGTGTAATGGGTATGATAAGAGACTATTTATTGCTCTTCTATCTCTGTTATCTGAATATTTTTCTGAGTAAAGCATGTTGGGAATGAACAATTACAATAAAAGGGAGGAGGTCTGGGGAAACACAGCCAGTGTCCAGGAAAACTGCTGTGCTGACCGCTATACTGTCACATGTCACTAAACCATGTGCAAACAACAGGAGATGGATTATCAATATGTCAATATGGAGGGTGCACAAGTGTGTTAAAGCGCACGAACAACCACGAGACACTTTCCACATGGTCAACTGACACTCAAAGTAAATATGTACATTTACTCAAAGATTGTATTTCAAGCGCAGTACTTCCTGCTGAAATGTAGTGAAATAGAATAAAATACCTCAAAATATACCTTAATATACATTTAATGGAACTTTATACTTCAACTCCACTACAACTGCATTTCTGAAGGAAATACTGTGCTTTTGCCTTTACTACATTTATATATTTACTAGTTACTTTACAGACTAAGGTTTGACATAAAACAATATATGATGACTTTATATAACACAGTGTATCATTATAAATAAAACCCATTGTTCCCAACCTCTTTAGCTTGTGACCACTCACAAAAAAAGCAGTGTAGTCATGGCCCCTTGCTTCAGATGTCCCTAAGTTGTTAGCAGTTCCACATCTGAAACTTGTCACATAGTTTTATTTAAATAACTGTTCAAGTAGGGATATTTCACAAAAAAGCAAATGTCAGAAAAGTGTCAAAAATGTGTTTGTGTGACAGAACTTTGTCTTTTTCTTCTTTTCACTCCCATTAATCATCTCATGACCCCTCAAATTTTTCATGTGACCCTTTGGAGGCAGCCCAACCCCTAGATTGGGAACCACTAGACTAGAATATCTACTGCTGGCTACTGTATATAAAGCAGTTAAAGCCAACTCAACATAGCTGCAACTACTGTATAATAATATATGAGTCCTTGGAGAGTAATTTGACTACATGTTACTGGTAGGACTATAAATATAAAACTTTCATTTTTACATTGTTGTATATGTATGAGATCAGAATTCTTCCAATACTGCTAATTTCAAATGATTGTTTTACTAAACCAGGTTGCACCATCAAGTCTTTTTTCTAATGCTTAATTTTTCTAATGGAAATTCGGGGTATCCCCTTAAATTACTGAGAAATTTCTACCTCTGCTATTGAGAATGTCCTGACAGGGACAAAGACAACAGTGAGCAGGACCGCAAGACGCCTGCAAGGAGTGGTTAGTTCAGATGAATGTACAACAGCCTCTGCTCTACACTGCCAAAAGGATATTTACACCACTGCAAGAATAAGGCAAGGAGAATCATTAACAAGGATCTCAACCAACCAGATAACATTTTTTTCAGCTGTCAGGCTCCTCTCCTGTGGAATCATCTTCCTGTTACGGTCCGGGAGGCAGACACCGTCTCCACATTTAAGACTAGACTTAAGACTTTCCTCGTTGATAAAGCTTATAGTTAGGGCTGGCTCAGGCTTGCCCTGTACCAGCCCCTAGTTAGGCTGACTTAGGCCTAGTCTGCCAGAGGACCCCCCTATAATACACCGGGCACCTTCTCTCCTTTTCTCTCTCTCTCTCTCTCTCTCTCTCTCTCTCTCTCTCTCTCTCATATCCTATTACTGCATCTTGCTAACTTGGCCATTCTAGATGTCACTAACTCGGCTTCTTCTCCGGAGCCTTTGTGCTCCACTGTCTCTCAGATTAACTCATATCGCAGTGGTGCCTGGACAGCGTGACGTGTGTGGTTGTGCTGCTGCCGTGGTCCTGCCAGATGCCTCCTGCTGCTGCTGCCATCATTAGTCATTAGTCATACTTCTACTGTTATTATACACATATGACTATTGTCACACATGTATACTGCCAGATATTAATACATACTTTTAACATATTGTACCGCAGTAGCCAGAACTATAACTATAATATTATTACTTTCAACAATGTTGTTGTAAGCTACTGTCATTACCTGCATCTCTCTCTCTCTCTCTCTCTCTCTCTCTCTCTCTCTCTGTGTCTCATTGTCTCATGTGGATTACTGTTAATTTATTATGCTGATCTGTTCTGTACGACATCTATTGCACGTCTGTCTGTCCTGGAAGAGGGATCCCTCCTTAGTTGCTCTTCCTGAGGTTTCTACCGTTTTTTTTTTCCCGTTAAAGGGTTTTTTTGAGGAGTTTTTCCTTATCCGCTGCGAGGGTCATAAGGACAGAGGGATGTCGTATGCTGTAAAGCCCTGTGAGGCAAATTGTGATTTGTGATATTGGGCTTTATAAATAAAATGGATTGATTGATTGAAAAAAATTGATTTTTTTTCTGCATGTTTATGTTGGGAAGAAGGTACCAGATAGGTACAGGAAGTGCTTCTACCCTCAGGCCACAATTAATTAATTACTTATTATTCCTATGCAACACATTTACACTCCCAACTCATCAAATACTGACATTTGGGCAGTGACCTACATGACAAACTATGACTCTCTAGGCATCCCTCTAGTGTCAGTTAGCATGCTACTTTGGACCCACCTTTGCAGTCTTTCTCACGCTTTATACTTCAGCTAAGTGTCAAAAAAATGAGGCAGCCCAGTGTTTCTCATACCAATGCTAAAGGTGCCTCGGTGTGTGCCTGACGTAAAGGGGCACTGCACAAATGTAGGTGTTTGACGTGTTGGGAGAGACACCAGGTTGTCCTTTTCTATTTAAACTCCTTTTAATGCACAAATTAAAGGAAGTGGTGGGATTACATTTCACTGGAACTGTAGGGTTACATGTGACAAATGAAATTGATTGATTGAATGATTAATTCATTGTTTTATTTAGTAATTAAGAAATGTTTAAATTGGTTGCTAGGATACATCGGTAGCACCATCCAATCAAAAAGTTAAGTAAACTCAAAGTCACTGTAACAATACAAGCTGTACTTCCAAAAATTACAGTGGGTTTGTTTTATTGTGCATAAATGGAGCAATATGTATGTTTCACAAGTTTAACATCAGTGGGAAGTATTTGATATGCTAATCTAGCTGATGTTATTCAAACATTACTGATGTTGGGATTCACTGGACCACAGATGATTTGTCATTTGTTAAAATCTAAACTGGGCATGTGAAGGCCTTTCCCTTTGAATCTTGCCATCTGAAATAGTAAGAGACCTTATGTTCTTTGTTCTTCAAACAAAGGAAAGTTATTTGGCCCTTATCTCCAAAGGATCCCCCATTTGGTCACCTAAGTCAGAGTTATTAAACCTGATTGGACAGTACTTTCACAGTGACATGTGACTGTCACCAGGCAAGACTCTTGCAGTCTTTCTCCTGGACCACAACCTACATGCTCACAACAGGAGCAAAACTTGGAGACCAGAGAAGTTAGTGTGCCAGACACAAGGTTTGCAATTAACTTTCCAGCGACAAGGAGAACCAAGTTGAGTTAGCATCCCAACATCTAACTCTGCAAGGACCCCAAGTGACCAGCTTCCTTGGATCTTCACCTTCAGAACAAGGACCTAGAAAAGACTGCACCTGGAACCACAGCTCTTTCCAGCCTTCCTCTGCTGGCTAGCAGCACACCACAAAGCAACAACTGGGCATAGCATTATTACAGTTATACAAGCTAAGCAAGACTGTTTAACTTTGCCAATTATGATTTAATGCTGTTTATTGAGTTATTGTTGTGATTGTTTGCAGCTAGGTCATTGTTTAGTTGGCTTTGCCAAAGCTAAGTGATGTTAGTTTGCCAATGCTTTTCACAGACAGGGTCTTGCATGCAACCAGACATCCTCTGCACTAATCCAGACCCTTTGCAACACGAATCATATTCACCTAGACTCACTTACAAATAGGCTTTCAACAGAGCTAATCCCAACAAGGCAACTCAAATTTCACTCTTCTTTTCCTTTGTCTTTGTCCTGACCACACCATCAGGCGGACCTCCCCCGATCTGAAGCCAGCTTTGATTTGGCCATCTTGTAGTTCTCTGTTGTTAGCCATTTTGTTTTGTAGGTCAAACAGCCCCTTGTTTCACACACCTGCCTTGTCTGCTATGTAAAGAACTCCAAAATCCTTAAGGCTTTACTATCAATATAGGTTATGATTATTAATTTGATTATTAATCAGAATTCCAAATTGATAATTGATCGAGACTGATATCATAAACTCGCTATCATTTTTTTCCTTTTTGGGAATGGTGCCCCCTGAGGTGATTTAATGTATATGAAGTCACATTATTTAACATAATTAATAATTATTATTAATAATTATTAAGATCTTCTCAGTATACATCATTAGTAAACAGCAATTTATCGAGTGTCAGGTCAGATGTGTTTTTCATACGACCTAACTCTGACAGGATTATCTATAAGCATTATGTTACTTTGTCAGTAAGCTTTGAACTCTAAGTAACAACTAATATTTGTGGCGGAAATAGTATGTTTGATGCAGCCTGTTTTAATATTGTGATGTGTAAATCTCCACTTGGTAAACATTTATTGTAACTGGGACAGTGTTGAGTTTAAGAATAAAGCAGGTACTATTAGCTCCTCAACTCTCAATCTACAGAGAAGATCAAAAGAGTGTGGTCTTTCTCTGTTAATGATAAAACAGTGCACTCACCCACGGTGTCATGGCATCTCAGCACGTGACAGGGTGTGTCGTTGCTACTGTATGGTATTACCAGTCGCAATGACTGTGCAGAGGGCGCACCTATTGATAGGGCCTACACACTGATAATCTTATCTGTCCCTTAAACTGTAACAGTTTTCATGCTTGGGCATCGCTGGGGCATATTTTTAAGTCTTCAACATCTAGCTTAAGAAATCATATGAACTAAAATGATGAAACTTTTTTGTTACTTCACTTGGATGTATGAGATTCACTGTGCAGAATTAGCTGTTTTCACATTCATCTTTACTCGCTGAATATTGGTTCCAGTGATGGCAGTGTCAGCAGACAGAATTGAGACGAGTCAGCAACCAGTCATGGGCCAAATTATTTCTTACAACATGCCGAGTTTGGGCCAACGTTGGGCCAAGTCATTATTTAATAACGGCCAGTGATCACAGTGTCAGCAGTGGACCAGTTTAATTAACTTGATTCTGGGCCGCTAGTCATGCCAAGTCTCAGCCAAGTCAGGCTACCGAACGTGGCACAACTTACTTGTTCCAGGGTGCAGGGTTTGGGCCAGTGCTGGGCCATGCTCCCCCTTGGTAACATATTTCGCAGCCATGGTCTCAAATTCCACTGCTATGCCGATGACGTCCGGCTTTACATCAACATTGAATCCATCACCACTGAAAATCACTCCATTCTGTCCACCTACCCCAATGAAATTGGATCCTGGATGTAAGCCAACTTTCTCAAACTGAACTGTGAAAAATCTGACATGATCATCATTGGTTCCAAGTCCCTCACCAAAACCATTCACAACTTCTGCCTCACCACTGATAACTCCACTCTGCATTCCTCCCCACACACCCGCAACCTCTGAGTTATTTTCCTTTTTTCCTTTTGCTTTCTTCCACCTAAAAAACATGGGTCATCTCTGCCCATCACTCTCCTCCTCTGCTGCCGAAACTCTCATCCACGCCTTCATCACATCCAGAATTGGCTACTGTAACAGCATTCTTTATGGTATACCATCCAAAGTCCTAAATAAACCCCAATACATCCAGAACTCTGTTGCTCATCTGTTCACCCATGACCGCTCTGGTGATCACATCACCCCTGTCCTCCAGAACCTCCAGTGACTCCCACTCCCATAATGCATCTAATTCAAAGTCCTTCTCTTCACTTATAAAGCCCTCCATGACCAGACCCTCTCCTACCTCACTGACATGCTCTACCCACAGTACTTTGCGCAGTCTGCTCTGAGACCAACCTCCTGATTCCACTACCCAGGACTGGACCTAGGTCCTGACCCAGGACCGGACCTAGGGTGACAGAGCCTTCTCCATAGCCGCCCCCTCCCTCTGGAACTCTCTCCCCAAACACACTCAAGACTGCACCAACCTCTTCCAGTTCAAGTCATTCATCAATACAAAACTGCTTTTAATGTGTGACTAGTGATGTGTGTATTTTAGTGTATTCTATTTCATGATCGTTTCTAACTTATGCAAAGTGTCTTTGAGTGCCACGAAAAGTGATCTCTGAATAAAATTTATTATTATTTTTCAGTGACTGCAGTGTCAGCAGACGGAAGTGGACGAGTAGATGTGGCTTGATTCTAAGTTGCTATCATGCCAAGTCTTAGCAAAGTCAGGCAACCAGATGCAGCATGATTTATTTCTTCCATCGTGCCATTTGGGGCCAATGCTGGGCCAAGTCAAGTTTTTTAATAATGGCTGGTGATTGCAGTGTCAGCAGATGGAAATAGACGAGTTTATTTTACTTTATTCCGGGGCGTCATTCATGTGACGTGTCAATGGGGCAGCCAGAATCAGGCCAGTTTATCACACACTATTCTGAGGCGTCATTCATCCCAAGTCTCAACCGAGGTGGGCAACCAGTAATAGTTTGCGTCAGTGCTGGGCCAGGTCACTTTGGCTATCCGGGATGTAATTGTACGTTCCTTTTAAACAAAATGCAGTTTGATTTTTCCCAGATATTTATTTTCAGTCATGGGTGCATGGGCAAGATATCTGTAACCATAATGAAGTTTCAAAGGAGACATCAATGAAATTTTGAGTGAATATATGTAATTCTTACACTGCTTTCTATTGGCAGTGCGATTTGATTAGCATTTTATTTTATTCATTCAGAGTGCTAAAGGGTTTTCATGTATTCCCATTAAAGACAAGAGAGATTAAATAAAAAGTCCAGATTTGTGGACTAAAACATTAGAACATCAAACCTGTTTGACTGACCAACACTGTCATCTAGTGTGCAACAATGAGAACAACATCAGTGCTGACTGAGGGAGAGTTAGAGACGATGAGGATGATGCCAGTTGTATTGTGCATGTATAGAGTTTAATACCAATCCACAACAGAATTCATCTTAGTCAGCATTAAAGCAGCTGTAATTGATATTTGTATATTGACAGCAGATTACATGACCACAATGTAGAAAGTGTCATTCGTAAGGGAAAACCAATCAATCCCGCAGTTCATTTTAGTCATTGAGGACAAAACAACAATTCGACAAAACAAAATAATTTATTACTTTCAAACCCAGAGGCAATTTGTGGTTACAGTCATTACAGATAACTGATGTGCATTTCACACACACTGTACACTACCACTACTAAAACTACAGTACCTCATTACTACATCCACTACTCACTAGAACTACCACTTCTAGTTAAAGTAAGACTAAAGTACGACATACAGTGAAAACATCAATACATTAACAAACAATACATCTGCACTCGTAGCACCATTCATTGCATTATACTATAGACGTGAAGAATAATTTAATCTAGTGTGGGCTACTGCATACTTCACAGGCTTGTGTTTCCATGTGCCTCTCTCTGAAAGCCTGGAAGAGGCCATTTCATACAGGACCACTAAAGCTGGTCACTTGTGCAAGGATTTGTGCCTTAATAACTTCGGCCAGACTTTTTTCTTTTCCTCTTTTTTTTTTGATCGTCGCCTCCTTTTCTGGATTCAGGGGAGTTGTTGCACCATTCTAAAACAAAATGAAAGAGAAAACTGTTCTTATGTGGATGACAGAGGAGTCTTTATCTTAGAAAGGGACGGGTCCATAGTAGGCGACGTATGCGGCGACGATGCCTGCAGTTTCAGCCATCTCGTCACAGGCGATGTTCAGCTCACACACCTCTCTCAGGCTGGATGGTAGAAGAGAGAAAAGAGGTTAGAAAGGTCGTAAATGTAAAATGTTTTTTGACTCTAGGTAGAAACAATGGGTAGGAATTTATGTTAATATTAATTTGTACAACTGACTGAATTGCAGCAAATCTCATACTATAGCTGTGCAGCATGTGTTGTTGCTTAGTGAGTCTGCTTCATCTAATTTGAATAAATGATGTACCTCTCCAGCTGCAGAGGGGTGAGGTCTCCTGCAGGTGCAGCTCTCCTTCTCCTCAGGAGGACAGCAGCCAAGTCTCTCTTCATGACTGGAGCAGCTGAGGAGACAAACAACATAAACTCAGACTTTCTTGGATTTTCTTGTTTTACAGTCACACTTTAAGTAATTTTGAAACCATGCAAAAACTCTTTCTGGAGACAAAAATGTTGCTTACCCTCAGCTGACTCTGATGAAGAGGAAGAATCGGAGGCAGGGGAGTCGGACTCAGAGGACTTGGACTCAGAGGACTTGGACTCAGAGGATTTGGACTCAGAGGATGAAGAGGAGGAGGAGGAGGAGGAGGAAGAGGAGGAGGAATTAGATTCAGAGGATTCAGAAGATTCAGAGGAAGAGGAGGAGGAGGAGGAGGAGGAAGAGGAGGAGGAGGAGGAGGAAGAGGAGGAGGAGGAGGAAGACTCGGAGGACTCAGAGGAGGAGGATGAGGAGGATGAGGAGGAGGAGTCGGAGCTGGAGTTAGAATCGGAGTCTGAGGAAGAGTTGGAGTCGGACTCGGAGGACTCGGAAGAGGAGGAAGAAGAGGATGAGGAGGATGAGGAGGATGAGGAGGATGAATCAGGGGCGGCAGGGTCAGCAGCAGCAGGGTCAGCAGGTGCAGCATCAGCAGCTGTGTCGGCAGCAGGGTCCACAACAACCTCTGGTTCAACAGCTGAAGATCACAGAAAATAACACTTTACTATACACAGTCAGTCAGTGCCTGCATTGGTGGAAATATAGAGGTCAATATCAGAAATCACAGCAATGATGAGAGGACTTTGTCCTTACCTCCCATGGACCAGCACACTGACAGAAGAGCGCAGATGGCGAGGAGAGTGAGAGTCTTCATGGTGCCTTGTAGTTAGGGTCTCGCTGCAGACGAGTTGCTTTCTTGGTTGCTCGCTTTTCTTAGCTTTCCTTCGATGGCTTGTTCTGCTTCTTTCCCCCAAGTCGAGGTCAATATATACTGAAGTCCACCTCCTATGTCAGACCAGTGATAACCCTCTGATTGGTTGGGGAGTCAAATGTCACCGTTTCCGCTTCCACTTGTCATGACAGCTCCCCGAAAACACCCACGCGGCCCTGGCACACATAGTCCAAAAACTCACTCTCCCGCACACACACTTACATGGCCACAAACATTCCTGGTATTCAACTGTACGCACAGTGCATGTAAACCTATATCTATGCATATGGCCTCCACTTGACATTAAAGCCAGTCCAAGACAAACAGATTTACATGAGGAAAGAGGGATTAACTAAAGGGTATTCCCCTTTTCCATGATGCACACGCACAAATATCATCACTCATAAATATGATAACCTTTATTTCTGAAGAACTCCTGTTTTCCATAGATAAATGGCAAATTTAAATAATGAACTGACATCTTGAAATAGTTTCTCTCTCTGGCTTTTGGGTAAAGTGAAGAGTAGTTTTCTTATATTTTCCCCAACAAAAATGCCATCATTTCCCTGTCAATCATTTTCTGAGGTCAAACCAAATCATTTTTATACCCGTTGTGTTTACGAATCCTGTAAATCCCCTTTAAGTTCCCTCTCACCCCTCATCACTCGAGTATAAAAATACTACTACAAACCCCGGAAAGTCTAAACCAGTGGTGTTACTGATCTCTATAAAATACCCCTCAGATGTGATTGCATTTTAATGCAAGACCCGTTGCAGAGTTGCCTCTTTAACATCAAGTTTACCAGTTCTCCCATTGCTGTTATGTTGCTACACTCCTTGCCCCAGATGTGATCTCCCACCCCCACAAACCCCAAACTATAGCCTGAGCCGACCACAAGCTACTAATCGAGTGACACGGAACAGCAGTGAGCCTCGTTACGCGACAGAGCTTAATTAGAGTGTTGCAGAGTCCCACCAGAACCGCAGTCAGTCACTATTTACAGATGCATCTCGCTCTAGCTCCCGCCAGATCCAGACACGGTCACGGCTTACCAATGCCAACCAGCATCGGCCCGATGCACAGCCTGACTTGATGTATTTCAGCAGATATACAGCTAAATATAAGCAGCCCCTCATGCTTTGGATGCACAGCGTTATGCATGCGGGTTTGGATGCAGCTTTCTGTTTGTGTGATACAGTTTAAGCTTGGCTTCAGCTGTGGTTTATGATAAAAAAGAAATGGTATTTGGAGTTTGCTGCTCGATCCTAGACCATATTGCAAGTTAAATACTGCCTAGATAACCAAAAGTTTATGCACACATATCACTTCATGTATATATATCTCAGAGGGCCCCCAAACAGCTCCATCTATCATACAGTGAGAACTTCAGTGCTGCTGCAGGGTGACCTTGGTGTCCTTCGTGTTTCATACAGTCTAGCGTTATTCCTGGTGTCAGGGATTTGTCTTGGACTGCATGCCATGTAATTTCAATGTCTAGTCCAGTGTCCGTTTTTGTGGATGCATTTCGGTGCGTGGGGGAGGCACATTTGAAGAAAACAATTGCCACAGCATGTCTGGTGCATTTCTGCTTTTTTCTGTTTTTTTTGCATCTTGGCTCTGAAATCATTTCATCTAGACAGTGAGTAATGCTCCCGTTTATATTTACTGTTGTTCTGGGTTTACACATTTCCGGTTTGTCTGGCAGAAACTGGATCACTTACAAGCACAGGTGCACATGTGATAAATATACTGTGTATGATCTTGGCAGTCAACTTATACCAGTAAAAAACATCTTATGTTCTATATTAGATGATGTGTTATCCTCACAGGTCAGATATACTACTGTGTTGATTAGCGAGTAGGCCTGTGTACTGGCACTCCATAACTTAACTAAACTTAACAGCCGCTAGCTGCTTTGCTAGCTGCAGCAGGTGTTCCATGCCCGCCAAGCCCTTTGTGTCCATCCTAACGGTGTGCTGGTGTTGGACAGTGGGTTGATGCTGCTGCTTACTGTAGGAACTTATGATGATATACTGTTTAGTTGTATTGGTGTGAACTGGCAGGTTTTTAGAATGTTGTAGAAAGGCACATTGCAAGTAGTTGCCTGTCTCAACTCGTCTCGTCGCGAATCTTTGGTCTGAACTGGGCTTTAGACCCAAGGAATTATATGTATTAAATCTGAAAAATTGGCTCAGTTCCCTTAGGTATTGACTGAAATAACCCAGTACCAAGTACTATTGAAACTTGTCCAGTCAAATCATACCTGCATTTGATCCTTTTTGGATCCAGATCTAGAAGAGATAACTAATGGTATGGTTTATCTCACAGCCAATCACCACAGGCCAGGGGCAGGTTAATCAGACGATGAGTCCTTAGACACACACACACACACACACACACACACACACACACACACACACACACACACACACACACACACACACACGTTGTAGTTGTTTGGCCCTGTTTTGTGTCATTTGCATCTCTTTGTGGTTGTAATGCACCTTTTTGTGGTTCTGTATCCCTTTTTCGTTGTATTGCGTATATTGTATTGTAAGCACCTAAAGGAGACCACATTACATTAATTAAATACATTAATTTCTTTTACTTGTTTTTAACCACTTCCCCAGAGGCCATCTTTTTGGCTCCACTAGTCTTTTGGTTGTTCCAATGTCCAGCAGGACAAAAACATTTGTTTGGGCAACTTTTCATTTTTATGTCCCAAGCCATTGAGACAGCCTGCCAGGGGTCATGAGAGAGCCTGAAACTGTTTTGAAATAATAAACTTTAAACCTGCTTAGCCTGACTTCTGATTAGAATGTTTAATGGCCCTTACTTTTATGATGTATTTTATTGTGTGAATATTTTAAAATGTTTTATTGCCTCTAATCTATCTCATTTGTTATTGTCTTTTATCCTGTTTTATGGTTTATCGAGATCAAGATCAAGAAAATTACAAATACTCAGACTCAAAAGAAAAATGGATGTATTTCTTATGTATTTATTCCATATCTCTTCCCTTCCTTCCAGTCCTTTAAGAACATATGCACTGGAATTATTACAACAAAATAATTCCATTTGGGAATTTAATTTACCTTAAACTAACACATCTTGACATAACCATGAAGCTCACATCTAATAGGGCTCCAACAAGTATGTATTCAAGCTTTTAAACAACAACAAAAAAAATCCCACCATTAATAACCGTACTCCCACATTAAACCTAAGAGACCTGCTGGATCGTTGGCAATCTCAGCCGATATCATTGTCTTTCAAAGGCTAGCAATTTAAGGAAATCCCCTTATCGACAAGCTAGCATAACAGCTTGTCGACAAATAATGTCCCAAAGTTAGGCTAAATTTTGGCAAGAGCAAAAATGACATGGCTACTTTCACAGGGGTGCCTTGACCTCGCACCTCAAAATATCTAAATGAAAATTATTCTATGGGTACCCATGAGGTTCCCCCTTAATGACACAACTACTCTATGCTAATCTCATGCAGTTTGGGGCAAAAACCAAGCAGATTTTTGCATGCAGTACAGATATGTTATTTTTACCAGTAGAATAATTCTGCAAACAGTTTTGGAATTGCATCAATTGAGTGACTGGAAAGCTGAGACTCGACTAGGGACTCAGGTTGGTCGCCGGAGGGTCACTGCTTCAAGTCCCCGTCCAGACCAAGTATGGAGCACGGACTGGTAGCTGGAGAGGTGCCATTAAACCTCCTGGGCACTGTCTAGGTGCCCTTGAACGAGACACCAAAACCCCAACTGCTCGGGATGACTGTCCATGGGCAGCTCCCTCATTCTGACATCTCTCCATGTAATGCATGTATAGGTCCT
This sequence comes from Epinephelus fuscoguttatus, assembly GCF_011397635.1. Classification (NCBI taxonomy): domain Eukaryota; kingdom Metazoa; phylum Chordata; class Actinopteri; order Perciformes; family Serranidae; genus Epinephelus; species Epinephelus fuscoguttatus. The sequence continues at coordinate 39,084,459 of NC_064754.1, read as the reverse complement.
GTTTGTGCATGTGTGTATTTGCAGGCCTGTGTGTGAAACAACAGAGTGAAAAATTGATTGATAAAGTATATCTTCTTCTTCTTCTTCTTCTTCTTCTTCTAGTAGATACAGTGAAGTCAGACACTTGTTTTGAAACTCTACTGTATAAAATGATTTACTGTGACCTCTAGGATAATCACAGTCTCATGAAACTTTACAGCCACAAACTAGAGACCTCAGACGTTCAATTGGATGGCTTCCCTAGGGATATTGCCAATAAGGGGGTTTCCCAGCATTTTCCAGAACAGAAGTGCTCGCCATTCAATCGCTTAAAAATTCTTACAGAACTCTAAATGTCAAAGGTTTTTGATAACAAATCAAAGCATGGAATTTTCTCTGGTGTTCTCAAGTTCTTGGTTCCTTTAGAAGGATTTTTGAGCATGCTTGAGTGCTCCGAAAAAGCTTTAATTTAGCACCAAATCTGTGTAATATATGGTGTCTGTGACTAAATGTCTGCAACAACTTATGACACATAACTGATATAGCTCACCAAGATATCTAAAGGAAAGATGAGTGTTAACAGCAGGTTTGTCTTTTAAAGCAGTGATTCTCATAATGGGGTCCAGGGCACTCTTCCGGGTCTGTGAAAAGCTTTTAGATTCATTAATTTAAATTATCATCATGATATAATATCTTGAACATCTTGAATATCTTGATCTGAAAAGTTTTTAAATCTAAAATATTTCATAGTATATGTTTTAATCTTACAAAATGTATATTTAAAATGATCAGAATCTGTTTTATTTGGCCTATCTATGCAAAAAGAATGAAACACTTCAAATTCCCTGTTGTCTTGAGTGTGTGTGTGTGTGTATGTGTGTGTGCACCCTGGAAAGCACTTCAAATGAGCCCTTTTCTCATGATTTGCCTTTGTTAATCTGACATTTTTAATACATGGCAAATAACTTTGTAGTGCACTCCTCTTGTGCTGTTCTTTCACATTACTAAAATAAAATAAAAGGCTATATCAAATTATTACAAGAGACATACATGAGGGGGTCCGTGACTTAAATATCAATGTTCTAAAGTGTATGACACAGCACAGTCTGTGGTCTGGGTAACAAGCAATTTAAAATGTTATGTCATATCTTTATTGTAAATTTCCTTCTTTTTCCCTGCCAGCTTTGTTCCACTTGCATGATACATGCATCATATCGTTTTAACAAACAGCCTTTAAATGACCAGTTACAGGAGTGCTTTTAGTCTTTTCCTTTTAAACCATTACCTCACTGTGCGTGTGGATGCCCATAACTGAGAGAGAACATTGTCTGGCGTAGGTAAGTGCATGTGCAACCACAGCAAGGTGCCAAGGACTTCAGGGAAACATGCTGAAATATAACTGGGTGTGATTTTGAATATTGGTATGTGAATAAAGAACATTTAATTTCAATTAAAGACGGAGATATTTAATGCAGTATCCATGGCTCCTCATGTTTGGACGTACAGAAGAGTGCAGACGTGTTGAGGGACCCTAGACCTAAATTTGTCCTTTATATTTTTGCATTTGGTAAAACTTAACGAGGTGTCTTTGGGACTGCAAGAGCCAAGTTACTGCTCGGTTTAGAGCAACAGGACCGAGAAATCTGCTGGATTTACTGTGTTTTGGAGATTTTGTGTATTGAATGAGTAGGAAACGAAGGAGTAGAATTACTTTATATATACGATAAAAGAAGGCTTGTTTTCAGATCCTTATTTACATTAGCAAGTGGTACAAATAGCAGTCTCATACTGTGAAAATACTCCACTACCATTAAAAATCCTGCATTCAAAATGTTACTTTATTAACAGTATTTGCACAGAAAGAGCACAAAATGTTCAAATCTAAAAAGTAACTCAAGCTGTCAGCAAAATGTAGCGGAGTGAAAAATACAATACAATACTACAGATAGAAGTATAAATAGCGTTAAATGGAAATATTCAATTAAAGTGCAAAAACCTTGAAACTGAAATACTCATATACTGGACAGTCAACCAGTGTTTTACACCATAACCTTACTATACCAGCTAGCACTCACAGTGTAACCTACAATTAAAAAAATACAAGTGCATAATACAAACTACATCATTACTGTCAGCAGTAATTCAACTATAGTAATATCGTAGCATCATAACTAAAATATAACCCATCATGCGTGGGTTATAGCCAGAGGACTTAAACACTGTACTGTACTCTTACATCAGTGTGCTGTGTTGTGAAAGGTTTGTACAAATGAATACAAACCCATAAGGTTATCTGGCGTGGTCACATTTTCCCCCACAAGCACCACAGTATATTTTGTACAGTAAATGCATGACTACTGTTGTTCTGCTAGATTACTGTCCTGTGCACCAGTATCAGACAATAACAAAATCAGACAATAACCTTTAACACATTTTTACTTTGACAGCAATTCCTAACCTTGTGTAAACAGGGGTTGGGTTCTTGGAACACACGATCCAAGCACTATAGTGTATATTATTGTTGTTAACAAATGAGAGCATTTAGCATCACTTTTTTAAGCTACAGTTGGTAACTTTTATGAAAATTACTTTATGTCATATTTACTAAAACTGTCCCTACATCTACACAGTGGTACATGAGACAGATAATCAGTGGAACATGTTCCTCCTCCTCGTAGTGCTTCTAATGGCATTTGCTATAATCTACTGCGGCTAACAGAAAACAACCAATCAGAGGCCAGAAGTCTCTAATTCTGCTGTCAATCATGTCAATCAGTGGGAAAATGACAATGTTTTTTCCAACCGTTGGAACAACATATTGACTGGAATGTTTTCAGCATGACAGGTGGTTGACAAACTTTTTACAGCTAAACAGTACACTAAACTACAATGTATGTTTCTGAAAACATATGAGGCAATGCAGTAACAGAATCTTGATTCATGTTTGATCAGCGCTACCTAGTTTGACAGTTTGACCACAGTTCACAAGCAGTGATTGACATGACTGACAGCTGTGTCAGAGACTCCTCGGCTCTGATTGGTTGTTCTTCTTCAGGTGCAGTGCTTTCTTGCAAATGCTTTTTGAAGCATTTTGAGGAGGAGGAGGAGGAGGAGGAGGAGGGGGAATAAAACATTTTTACAGATTACATGTCTCATGTACTGCTAGGTGGGTAAAGTGACAGTTTCAGCAAATATGACAAAAGTACTTTTAATAAAACATAGTGTCAGCTTTAATGTTTGTATCATCACTTTTCATCACTCTTTCTGGAAGTGTTTTATCTATGAGTACTAACTTGGACATGGAAAAAGAAATATAATAAATGGCTTATTTATGATTACAAACTCTGATCAATTAATGTTTACTAAGTTGAAAATAAAGTAGTTGTTTTTGTTGTTTTTGCAAGGTATCTCATACCATATGTATGCAGATGACCTCCAGTTATATTTTTCTTTTAACCCTCATAGGACCGATAGAATTGACTCACTGTATGATTGTATGAATGTAATTAAGGACTGGATGTCTTCTAACTCCCTTCAGTTGAATGCAGCTAAAACTGAGATTTTAATTATTGCACCTGATGCCTCAGCATCCAAAGTGGCCAGCTGTTTAGGGTCTCTCAGTGCAAATGTGCGCCCCAAGTTGAAAAACCTTGGGGTCACATTTGATCAGGCCATGCTCTTTGATGACCACATCAAAACTGTCACTCGCTCCTGCTTTTTCTACTCAAAAATATTTCCAAACTCAGATCCATGTTAACTTATTCCGAGCTAGAAATGATCATCCATGCTTTTATTTCCTCACATCTGGATTACTGTAATTCTCTTTTCACCTGTCTCAGTAAAACTTCATTAGACCGCCTCCAACTAGTCTAGAACGCTGGTGTCCTTTCACTGTCCTGTCAGGTCACTGTGGTCCGCTGAAGGCCACCTACTTACTGTCCCTCACACAAGATTAAAGACGAAAGGTGATAGAGCCTTTAAGGCTGTTGCACCGAAATAGTGGAATGTACTACCTCGTGAGCTGAGAGCGGCCTCTTCCGTGGACATTTTTAAAAAGCAGTTGAAAACACATCTGTTTAGGCTTGCGTTCCATTAATTGTCCATTGTATCATCTCTGTATTTTGCTGCACTTTACTTTTTATTTGTTTTTGTGTATTTTGCATTGTTTCTGTTATTGTATTTTTTGTATTTTATCTTGTGAAGCACTTTGTGAGTCCTCTCTGCGAGAAGTGCTATATAAATAAAATTTACTTACTTACTTACTTTTTTGTAATTTTTAGAGCAGTTGGAATCAAACAGGATTTGAGCTCAGATAACCATTTAAACATCAAGTAAACATCATGTAAACACCATGCAAACATGTAAACATTATGGAAACGTCAAGTAAACTTCATGTAAACGTGTAAACATTAAGTAGGTGTAATGTAAACATCATGTAAACATCAAGTAAATATCATGTAAATATCATGTAAACATGTAAACAGCAAGTAAACTTCATGTAAACATCTTGTAAACATGTAAACATTAAGTAAGTTTAATGTAAACATCCTGCAAATATGAAAACATCATGTAAACATCAAGTACATATCATGTACCTATCCTGTTATCATGTAAACATTATGAAAACGTCAAGTAAACTTCATGTAAACATCGTGTAAACATGTAAACATCAAGTAAATGCCATATAAACATCATGTAAACATGTAAACATTAGGTAAATACTATGTAAACAACATGTAAACATCACCTAAACTTTGTGTAAACAACATGTAAACATTAAGTAAGCATAATGTAAACATCATATCAACAGGTAAACTTTATCAGAACATCATGTAAACATGTAAACATCAAACAAATATTATGTAAACATTATGTAAATGTATAAATGTTAAGTAAACATCATGTAAACATCATGTTGACATGTAAACATTATGTAAATGGATAAATATTAAGTAAACATCATGTAAACATCATGTTGACATGTAAACATTATTAGAACATCCTGAAAATCATGTAAACATCAATACCGTCTCTGGTATGAGCTAATAATATTATTTAAAATCAATATGGGACTAACTATTCAATGAAGAAACATTATCTTACAGTTTGCCTGTTGATAGTATAAAGTCACCTCACTTCCACCCAGAGACCTCCATCAGTGCTTTATGTAACACTGTCTCATCTGTGCACTGTCTCGATCGCAGCCGTAAACAAACTCAGATGGCAGGCGACATGCGCTGTATATTTCCATCTGGTCTCTGAGAAATGTCCACCTGCCAGGCTTTCCCAATTCCGGCGGATGCATCCGCTTGGCAGTGCAACACCACTAATTACACTGATCCCAGTCTGGGCCTTGAAATTCCCTTCTTGCTTGAGAGAATATTTCTGGGACAAGCCCAAACATTTTCACTCTTGATGTCTGCAGCCCATCTGTTATTCCTTTATAGAGCTTTTACTGCTAAATACTCTCTCTTTTACCCACATTTAGAGCCCGATATGTCTTAGAGTCAAATCCCTCTAACTTCTTTTTGAGTTTGATGCCCTGCTCCCTTTAGCTGTGTGGGACTGCTGTCTGATTCCCTGACACTCACATTCTTCACTTTTATGTTAGTTTATCATGACAGATGATGTTTTTCACTTTATTCACACACTTTCAGTCCAGGATGAATCATATGAGAAACTTTACTGCCTGTGTGCCTTGGTAGTCTGCTCTCTGTCAGTCTCTTTGAGGTCGGTGTGTTGTGGTCCTGACAATAACAACAGACTGACAAACTGCCAGATCTCTGCGACTTGTGGCCACTGACCTGTGGTCCGCTAACCAGACCGCAGACGGGCTCGCACTCGTGTAAGGCACAAAACATAACATACACAGGGAAATGAGTGAGGACACATGATACACACATGCACAGATGCAAATGTTCATTTTGCATAGTTTCCTTTGTGTTGGAGGGACGAAATTGCAGGGCTTGACAGTCCAACACAGTCATACTGTTTTTATGGAAGAAAGAATTCACATCAGACGCTCCTTTTCCGTTTAGTCTTTTATTGAATACATATTCATTCATTTACATTTGAGTCCTACAGCTCTGTTTTGGCCTCTGCTCCTGCCTGTTTCACCTCCTGAAAAACATAATAGCATGATAAGTGAAATACAGCAGGGAGGCGATGTGTGACACGAGATTACCCCGAGTGTATTTATGTAGCGTTTCACCGACAGACATAATAAGTCTACTGTTGGACTGAATTCCCCTCAGAGGAAAGCTCAAAGAAATGCCTCCATTTATGTCAATACTGCTGTGCATTATGAGACGCTCTTTAATCTATTTTGGCTCGGCTGCCAAGAATTTTAAGTTATTCTGTTCAGAAGAATATAACAATTTAAAGAACAAGAGGGAGAAAAGAAAAAATACAGGCTTCTAAAGATAGAGGCTCTACAGACAGTAAAGCCCCTTGAGGCCAATTTGTGATTTGGGGATATATGAATAAAACTGACTATCCATGAAGGTAAAGGTCCAGGCATTATAAAAAAAAATAGAAAGCAGCAGTCAGCAGCACCATTTCTTCCTAAGCAATAAACCTATAGAAGGTTTAAAGGGGAACATCACCTAAATAAAAAACTCCAGTATGCTATTTCCACTTTCCCAGGAAAGTTCAATCAATATATGTAGACATTACTTCCTCTCTCTCAAAGCCAGAAACCAGAGTTCGACATACTTTTCTACATACTTTTTGCATACAGTAGTATATATCCTTTGGGATGCACTGAGCTGTAATTACCACACCACTTCCTGAGAGCCTCCTTGCCAGCTGAGGACGCATAACCATGGTAATGCTTGCAACCTCAGCGTGTAGTCTGCAAGTATGATGAACCTTTTGGCTTTTATTCACGTCTGTAGAAGTAACGTGACTTCAGCTGTTAGGTAATATGGTTCACAGGCAAACTCGTTGTGTAATGTTATGTCATGTAATGTTATGTCAGAAAATGCTTAAATTAGCTATATGTTAACATTAGCATGCGAACAAGTTGGTGTGTAGCAGGTATAATGTCTATGTGTGTACCAATTTCATGGCATGCCACCCAAATAGTTTTTGCGGTATTTCAGTCTGGATTAAAGTGGTGGAGTGACCGACCAACATCCCTGGAGCTACACCACTAGCATAGCTAACACTAAGCCCAAACCATGTTGTCCCCATATGTAATAGTAGTAGTAGGACAGGCATAAAGCCCAGTTCAGACCAAAGATTCACATCGAGACGAGTTGAAACAGGCAACTACTTGCAATGCTCTCTTCTGCAACACCGTAAAAATGCAAAATGCAACTAGATGAGATGTTCTATCATCTCTATGCAACAGCTCTCTGTACTTCCGTGCTGATTTCCAGCTTTTCTTTGTTATTTTGTGGCTGAATATAATTTGTGGCTTCTTGAAATATGATTGAGGGTAGTGATAGTGAAATACTGGCTACAGTTGGATTTGTAGTGATGAAACAATGAAAAACAGAAACAAAACAAGCATCAGATGGACTGTCTACAAGCCTTTCACCTTTTATTCTACGACATAAAATGTATTTGTAAATACCTTATTTTGAAGCTTTTCTGTGTCTTAAAAAGCGGTTGCTAACTGGTGGCTGCATGAGACGACAGAACGTCATCACGCTAAGGCCTACACTCTTATTATAGTGGTGTAGATCATTTAGAGCCCAACATTGCTTTTCACTACTGGCAATTGCATTTAGGCTTCAAAAATCATAAATTGTGTTAATTCCTGACAATTGTCTTACTGAACGCGACACTAACTTCTGCATCAGCCAATAAGTATACATCATCATTGCAGCACTCTATGATATCCCATCTGCAATAGTATCCCTACCACACTACTTAATATGGTGTTTCCTAAATTGCACATCAGTCAGCAGACTTGGTAGCTGTCCACAGTTATGAACATTGTCTTCACTACTGCATTGCATTGTGGGATATTTTTGCCAGTGCAGTATCTAGTGTTTGCATACTGTAATATATCACCAGAAATAGTATGCAACTCATGTACTATTCATATACAAAGGTTTCAGACATACTAAAATATCTCATATAGGTTTTAGCATGCTAATTAGCATGTTAGCATGGACTTTCGGATACAGCCAGTGAATGGGAGACTGATTTTGTGGACCTACAGGACGTTTGTTTTCTTTTAATACCTAAATGAGCGTTATTCTTTCATTGTGTTTTCAGGTCTGAAACAGGTCTGGGTGATCTCAGTGATGACATTGAATATTTGAGTTTTAGCACTCTAGTTTTTGGATTTGGGAAAGAGTTGCTCATGTTTACTAATATTTTTGCTGTGTCTTAGGCCATAGCAGTAACGTATGAATTTAAAAAATGAGTGTAGTTCACCTTTAAATCTGTCTGCTAATTCCTTTCTTGTAAATGACACCTGCTTTGCAGCCATGGTGCATTACAATCTGATTTATATCACTGAAGTTTGTTTTAGTTCCAATTTAAATGTCATCGATTGGCCACCCAATTTGATTGATATCATATGATTTAAATCTTTTTAGTGCCGCAGTTTGTTGTTGCTGGCTTTAACTCTGGTCCTTCTGTCTTGTAGCAGAGCCTCAGACTCTGCGTCACACCCAGCTGGAGTGCTCTGTGGTGTAAGACAGCAAATTAGTGCACAGAGTGAGGTTTCCTGTCTTTTGTGTGGTGCACATACTTTACAGTGACAGCAAGAAGTGCTTTCATTCTTGTTGTACATTAGTGGTGTGCTAACACCTCACTGCCACTTTTCTTTCTGCCACTTGACGATTGAATGAGCGCTTCTGTTTTGTTCATTGTACTTCTTATTTTAAAGCACTAAACTCTGCCACTCTTTTTTATTTTATATTGTTCTGGCTTCAGTTTACACGTCACAAGAAAAAAGATCTGCTGAGTACAATGACCAGCATCTAAATCTTAACCAGCTTTTGCAGCTACCAGGTTATAATACATCTAACCATCAGCAGTGACTGATTGTAGGTAAGCCATAACGGCTGCTCACCTTCAGTTCCCCCCGTAGGAAGGACTGGCAGAACTCTTGTACTCGCTCAGTAGAGATCTCTCCCTCAGGCAGCAGCCACTTCATGTCAGAGTTACCATCATAAATACCAACTCGAGGGAGGTCCTTAGACTTGAGGCCAAAGTAGCCCAGCGATCGGAAGTTGGACTTCACTGCTCCGTTAACCAGCACAAACAAGAACTGGAACACAGTTTTTATGACTTCATTTAGCTCATTAAATATTAGATCAAGTAACCACAGAATTTTTTATGTGAAGAAAGAATATTCTCACCTTGCCTGTGAACTCGGGGGCCAGAGCTCGCAGTTTCTCTTTCAGCTCAGTATATTCTTTACTCCCCCTGTTGGCAAAGAGCAGGAGGTGGGTCTTCACCTCCGAATTGAACAAGCCCACTGCTGTCTGAGGAGAAAAAAAAAGCAGAGATGCAGAGAATAAGGGGTTAAAGAGATTTTAAACTGGGTTGTATAAGGTATTCATCCATAGTCAATGTATCATCTACAGTAGTTGGCGGTCAGCACACTCCCAGTTTGGAGAAGCAGGCAGGAGTACTGTAACAGAAGCTAAGCTGCTATGGCTCAGAGGTAGAGTGGGTCATCCATTAATCAGAAGATCCGCGGTTCGACCCCCGGCTCCTCCAGTCCACATGTCGAAGTATCTTTGGGCAAGATGCTGAACCCCAAATAGCTCCCGATGGCTGTTCCATCGGTGTGTGAGAGCATGTGAATGGTTACTGAGCAGCAGGTGGCACCTTGTAAGGTAGCCTCAGCCACCAGTGTGTGACTGTGTGTGTGTGTGTGAATGGTGAGTGTGTCATGTAGTGAAAAAGCACCCTGAGTGGTTGGAAGACTAGAAAAGTGCTACGCAAGTGCAGTCCATTTACTACTGTGGACGAAGCCAGCAGCCAAACAGAAAAAAAAGGTCTACCTAAAAAAAATCAGTTGGCAAATCAATTTAGCTTCCTAAAAATAATCAGTTATTGTTATTTCCACTTTCTACATCTAAGTACTTTTTCCACCACTGTGGTGGGAAAGTGATGACGGAGTTCAGGGTGAGTTGGGGATGTCAGAAAGTGTTTCAACTCTTTCAATTTTGTACTTGTCTTCAATAAAAATGTATTTTTAAGATGAAAGCAGAAAAGCTTTAGGAGATAGATGACAGGAAATAACAGTCTGACAGACTGAGGCAGGCCTTTGGCTCCAGAAAAACATTTACCATATGACAGTGATGGGGACATAAGTTGGACCTACCACTTGGTTGTATTCTGTGATATATCGGACCTCGTTGATGGTGATGAAGTTCACAAGACCATCTGCTTCTAACTTCTTGGCCTCTGCGACAACAAGGTTCTCCTGGTGGTTATCTGCCTAAATTAAATGACAGACAACATCATCATTGTCATACAACTGGCAGTGCATATCACAATTATTCTTAAAAAATTCTTATGTAGACAAATGGAGCAGAGTATACCTTTCTGAAAAGGGTGATGGTGTCTGAGGAGAGGCCGTAGTCCGCCCACACCTCTTTCTCAGTGCAGATGGCTACAGGGACTGAGTCAACTCGCTTTGCAGCTGCAATGAGTTCCTTATAGCCGTGACTCTCCTCTCCCTGAGACACAGGAGGGAAAGAGAGAGAGAGAGAGAGTTACATCTCATCTCATCATATACATTTATTTTTCAATGATTTTTTCCCCACACTTTCATTGTTGCTCACTATGTAATGATTGTGAAACCATTTCTTGTCTTTTTCCTTAACATTTGTGTATGTATATACTTAAATTGTAAATCTTGAAGAGCCTTCTTTGGCAACACTGGCAAAACTGGAACTTTAAAGAGGGAAACATATGCCTTAATCCATGGGTTGAGAGTGACAGAAAACATCCAAATCCAAACCAAAGCCTGCATTTTGAATCTCCCTGACGAGGGCAGGCTTGCTGATATGCACAATTGAAGTATTTCTATTCTGTGAACTTTTTTACACTCCTACTCACATTTCAGAGGGAAATGTCACACTTTTTACTCAGACAACTCTAAAATGTGTGATTTTTTTTAAAATTAAGATTCTACATACAGAATAAAAGATGATCTTATTAAATGGACATATTGCCTTACATCAAAAGTACCTAAGAAGTAGTATAAGTCCAGCCAGGTACAACATTATTATACTACTTACATTATCATGCATCAGTTGTAACTCAATTACATAACATATAAAAATATAACATTGGCGAATCTGAAGTTTCAAAGTGCTTAAACAACCCAGAAAAAAAACAATGAATAAGATTTTACAAGACTAAAACTCATTAAAAAAAAAAGGTTAGAAATTAACAAATAAATAGTCAATAGTAAATAGTACAAAAAAAACAGGAAAGATAAAATAATGTAAAAAAAAAAAAAACAAAACCAAACAAACCCCCAGTGATTAAATAAAGGGTGTAACTTTACTCCAGATGAAAAACCAGATTTAAACGACAGAGAAGAAATACAAAGAGAGCTTGTCATTGTAATATGGGACACATAGTTTTACTTCAATGACATTCTGAATGCAAGAAATGCACTTGGAGTCCCTTTACACTCCAGTATTGCTACCTTTACTTGAAAATTAAGGTGTAATGATTTAATGATTAATGTTTAATGTTAATGTTAATTTAATACAATTCTTACTCTAATAAGTATATTATTACTATTTACACATGTGTATGGAGTATGGAGTATGTAAAATTATAAATTTAAAGGGGCTCTATGTTAAATTCAGACTGTATGAGTTGCCTGTACATGGTTCTCAACATGGAGGTGGATGAGCAGACTAGCAGCTAACGATGCTAAACAAGAGCAACCATGCTGACAGAGCTAACGGTGGGTGGGTAACTACCATACGAGCTCAGTGCAAAGTGGCAGCGATAACCTAGCCACTGGGATACAAACATGTGTTCACAGCTAGACTGGCTTATCACGACGAATCACAGAGAAGCTTGGCTTACTACACACACACACACACACACACACACACATACACACACACATAGAGGGAGCGTGACTTCATGCTCTGCTCAGGATGCCACCATTGCCACCATTAGCCACAATGTGCTCATTGCTAAGCTGCCTCGGTTTAATTTTTCCCTTGACGCTTTAAAATAGTTCCTTCCTACCTGGAAGGCAGAACACAATCCGTCAGAATTAAGGGTACATTATCACCTTATCTAAAAAACGAAGTGGGGGTACCCCAGGGATCAGTTCTGAGCCCTCTACTGTTTAGTCTGTATATTAATGATTTGCCTTCTGTCTGTACCGGTTCTGAAATTCAAATGTATGCAGACGATACAGTAATACATGGTAAAAACAAAGAAGAGGTGGCAAAAAAACTTTCAACAACTATGGTGCAGGTATCCAAATGGCTCCACAATCCCTATCTTCACCTTAATGTTAAAAAAAACTGTTTGCATGTTTTTCACAAAGAAAACATCTAATACACCTGACCCAAATGTGTATTTTGCAGGTGAGAGGCTTCAATTGGTGACAGAATTCAAATATCTGGGAATTATTCTCGACTCAAACCTCACATTCAAAAAACAGGTAAAGAAAGTCACGCAAACAATCAAACACAACCTGGCCAACTTCAGATACATCAGAAATTGTCTAAACTTGGAAACCGCAAAATTATTCTTCAATGCAATGATGATGCCCCACTTAACATACTGCCTCACCAGCTGGACCCAGACCTGCAAAACAACATTAAAACCAATTCAATCTGTGTATAAGCAAGCCCTAAAAGTCCTGGACAAGAAATCCTTTTGTTATCTTCACTGCAGTATCCTGGACAAGCATGTCCTTTTAAGCTGGGATAACACTGTAAAATTTCACAACATAAATCTAGTTTTCAAAATTCTCCATGGTTTGGCTCCACCACCACTTGCCGACTTTTTTACATTGAGCAGCAGACTGACCAGATCGGCCTCAACAACTACTCTCATTGTACCACTGAGGAAAAGTTCCTTCAGCCAGTCAGCCTTCTCCGTGCGAGCTGCCCAGTTCTGGAAGTCATTACCACCACACATTCGCAATGTTGAAACACACAAAGCCTTCAAACACACTCTAAAAATATGGTTAAAAGATAATAAGGCGTGCGATCACAATCAGTATTCCATACTGATCCTATAATTCTGTCTACCTGCTTGCGTGCCTCTCTGCCTCCATATTGCCTGCTTGACTGCCTATCTGCTTGTCTGTTTCGCTTGCTTACATGTTGTCTAAATGTGCATTGCGTTTTGTTTTGTATTGTTCTGTATTGTTTGTTCCTGGTGTCCTGCCAATATGCTGCATTGCTACTATGTTTGTCTGTTTGCCTGATGTAACCTACCTGCCGGCAGAAGCTTATTTTCCTGTCTTTTAATATGCTTGATGTGCTTTCCATTGTGATTATGTGCCACTTCTTGTCTTTTACTGTGTGTGTTATGCCTTCTATTCTGATCCATGTGCTTTTATATGCGCTGTGCTGTATATTTTACTGTTATTACAAAATGTTGATTGTAATGTTTTTTTCTTTTAGCTGGCATTTAACACCTTGCCCAGGGACTGCAGTTGGAAACTACCTACTCAGCTAAAACTGGCACATTTACAGAAATGTTCATTAATGTGCACTGTCCCTGTACAAATAAACAAATAAATGAAATGAAATGAAATGCCATTACTCCACTATGTCTTCACATAGTAAATAGTGCTTAGCTGCCATATTAATCTCTATCTTATCTTTAAATTACAGGACATTTATCATTACCCTTTAAATGTTACGTAGGTGTATATGTCAATGCAGTGTTGTGATGTATTATTTGTTGGCTATTATTTCCTCTTCAAAAATTCTTTTTCCCCTGAAGGGGCAGAGAGAGAGAGCCAGAGATGGAGAAACAAAGAAATACACCAAGAAAAGAGAGAGGAGGCTGACTCAAAGGAAGGTGAATCATGTCTATTTCTGAGACAGCATTGCATGAGCTCTGGCAATCTATTTTATCATTTTGCAGCCTGTAATATGTGTTCATTCCCAGTGAGTCACAGCACCAATATTTTGGTCTCTTTTTGCCTTCAGCATCACGGTCCAGCTATCCTCATGTGCTCTGTCTTCCACTCTCCTCTCATGAACCCTCTCCCTGCATTTGTTTACGAGAGGGCCATTGAAGCCAATCCCACAAGTCTTCAGATACGTATGTATTTCCTGTCAAGTGGCCCGCCATCTTCCACGGCACACAGAGTATAGCCAAAGGACTCGCCCCTTTGGAAAAGCCAGCGACTCTCTGCCCTCAAAGCACCAGCACTGCCAAAGGTGTGGCCAGAGGAAATATAGTCTTCTTCCAAATCTATTCGTGACAGCAGCATCACCAGCGTGCAAACAAAAGCTGTACTTTGGGGGCCCTCGCAGTCTCACTTTTAGCTAATTTGTCTGATCATGTCTGGTTTGCCGCATGCATGTTAGCATAATAAACAAAACCATAAAACAGCCGCTGTGGGCTTGTTTAAAAGATGCCTGAAAGCTGATTTGAGCTCATGTTTATTCACTCAGTGTGCAATTTTCATGTCTGACCTCCAGAAATCCAATGACCACCACATCAGCAGAGTCGATGAAGGCCTCAGCAGCTTTAGTGTCAGTCAGTCTGGGAAGGGCAGTTTCTGAGAAAGAAAGACATGAGATGCACAAATCAGCACAGTGTGTAGTTACAGCCCTGTCTTTGTCTAAACAACACTAAGTGTCTACAGCCACGCTAGCGGCTCTGTGATGCTGTACTTAGATACAGATGTGGGCTGAATGCTAACGTCAGCATGCTAACGTCCTCACAGTGAAAACCACTAACATGCAAGTTTAGCAGGTGCACTGTTTACCAAGTTCATCATCTTATTTCAGTAAGTTAGCATGTTAACATTTGCTACACACACACACACACACACACACACACACACACACACAGAGTACTCAGTTTTGCAGTTATTTGATTATAAACTTACATATGCTAATGTTCTTTTGGTTATGCCACTCTCTTCATCTGCTGGTCCTGTGGTGTCTCCCTGGCAGAGCAGGGCTGCTATTGTGACTATTGACCTGTTGCACACTTTGATACGTTCTTACTTGCACTTCAGTTTTTATTTGCGACAGTTTAGTTTGCACTACTGTATTTTATTTTTTTTATTTGTATTATTTGTTTCTATTTATACTACAGGTTTTATTGCACTTTTATGATTATCTCCTGGGCTAGTGCAACCTTAAAGAGCTTTTATTATTTTAGCCCTACCTGTTATGATAAAGTTGATTTATTTATTTCATCCAGGAGTCCTGATTGCACAACTATGTTATTCAAATCTGCATTCCTGCTGTACTACATGGTTGTCTACTGTGTTTCTTGTTGGTATTTGATGGTTGTATCTTGCATGCAGCTATGTCACAAAAATGTGTCCAAAACAAATTTCCTGTTTGGAACAATGAAGTTTATCTTATCTTATCTTATATTGGACAAATGACAATACTGACATGATTATTACCAAGGTAATATAACTCATCCTGAGGGGAATTAATGTCTGTACCAAATTTCATGACAACCTATCCAATAACTGTTGAGATCTTTTACTCAAAACCACAAATTTGAACTTGCCAATGACAGAAAAATCAGGGGATCAACACAGTAGGATTCATCCTCTGGGTACCATGAATATCTAGATTGAATTGTGGCAATCCATCAAGTAATATTGAGATATTTCACTAGACGAGTGAAAACTTTGATCTGCCAGTGGCACTAGAGGCAAAGTCAAGTGGTCATGATTCATCCTCTGAGGACCACGAACATCTGAACCAGGAAGTGGCTTTGAAGCCAATTTTTGCAGTGGCCAAACTGTGTAAATACAAAAATACTTTTTCCCATAGACTTGCATGGTGAAAGAGACATCTGTTAATCAGTGGATACATTTTTTTAGCATCACAGCCCCCATGAAATGACTTTTTGACTATCACAATTTAAGCAATTTGGTCCGATAACATTTGCAAAGTCTAAAGGAGTTACACTATTTTTTTTTTTTCTCCATTCAAGTTAGTGGAGCGCTAAACCAGAAGTAGCAAGTGAGAAAATCTCTAGTGCGCCTGCTCGATGAGCCACGCAGTGTGGAAGCAGTGCCGATCAATCATCCAGGTAATTTTAAACACAGCTGTTGAACTTTTTTTTGGCTTAGTGCACCACTGAGCAATTGAATGAACAGTGCTCCACCTCCAGTGCTATATTCATTTCTATTATAAATCCATGTTCTGTGCCATGTTTCATGTCCAACACAGGTAAAAACAGGGACTCACTAAAATGATTAGGAGTCATCCTCCAAGCATTATTAATGTGAGTACAAAATGTAGGTGAAAGGGGTGAAAGACAGATCGACAAAATAGAGTCTAAAAACTGTATAGCTTTTGTTTTGTTACTTTAATGCCCAAACTATGTTGTTTGATTTTCCGCATTGAAAACAAAGAGAAGAACTCAAGAATAAAACGCTGTAGACACAAGCTACTTAAATCAATTTACCTTTCTCTGTACCAACAACAGAAGACACCAGGAGGGAGCAAAACAGAGTGATCAGCATGTTGCAAAGGACTCGAGGGAGGCAGGTAAAGAAAACAAACCAAGAAAAAGAAGACTTTGTAGCTGTCGGACTCTGTATGAAGAGCCGTGTCGCCTCTGCTCTGTCTCTGACGGTTGCCACATGGCAGCCAGCGGTGGCTCCTTCAACTTCTCTGGGATGTGATTGGAGGCTTTCATGAGAACTAGCCAGGTGTTCTTGATAAGTGGGTGGACTACGTGTCACTGTACCACAGGGGACAGGTGGGTGTCTGAAATGGTGGTGTTGTGGCATTCTGAGGTTGAGAGGGACAAAAATGATCCAATTAGTCCAGCTGACCTTTGCCTCCATGAAACATCAAACACCTTTTCTCAATGTCATTAGAAACATCTTCTTAACAACTTTGCTGTCAAAATGTCATGTGCTGCAGTGTCTTACATAAATCTGTTAAGGGTGGGAGGCTCTTCAGATACAGCAGCCTGGTTACTGCAGAAATCCAGTGAACAGGCCTGTGTGACCCATGACAGACCAGAGATTAACTGAGCTGCATTTTGGTACATTCACCACAGGAGGGACACAACCTCCAACACATCAATTCATCACCATACAAACACCCGAGCAAGTCAATTTTGCTTCAGTGTATGGTGTTAAGAGAATAGTTTTCGGAAGCACATTGAAATCGAACTATTTTTTATGCATAGGTGTTATAACAAGAAACCAAGGTGAAAGTCAATACGTTATCATCCAGATTTTCTTTTTTTTTACTATCTTTTTTTTAACATGTTTTACCTTGATTTGTTTTTAATCTTGTAAAATGCATTGCTTTGAGTGCATTGAAAAGTGCGATATAAATCCAATTTATCAATACATAATTTTCTAAAAAATTCTATTAAAGTCAGAGGTATGTGTTTCCTACATTCCTACAAACCAAACTATGTTAAAAGAACAAAATTTGATAAGGTCAACTGACTAACTTACGTGTTAAATATTGGATGTTCATAATTTCTTGAAGTCACATGGCAGTGTAAAATCATGACAGTCCCACAAATGAAAGTGTCTAATGGGACATTACAGTAGCTGTTACTTTGTTCCCCAGGACTTTTTATGAGTAAATGCACACACACTGTCAATTTGGCAAATTTATTTTTAAAAACCATGTGTCAATGTGTCAATTAAAACCCATGATTTTACCATAAAAACAAAAATAATAACAGAAAAACAATGATTTAAAATCTAAAACTGTGAGGTAAGGAGAAAAATTACATAACATGGTTTCTCACATAACTTAAAGACAGACAAAAAGCCAGTAACGTGCAGCAGCTCCAACAAACCACCACAAAAATGTTGTTTTATGTGGTGATGTTAAAACAAAAACTTAAAGCCTCTGAAATGCAGATTTATTGATAACAGCACCATGGCAATTATTAAACTAAACTTTAAAAGAATCATTTACATCAGGTTTGACGTTTGACTCAATGATTTTGAACATTTTTTTTTTTTAAATCCAAAAAATGCTGGTAAGTAAAAATTTGGTCGACCACAGAGCAGAAAAAAACAGCGGGGTGCACAAAAATACAATGAATTCTTGAGGACAAGACGGTGTGAACCCTGTAAACTCTCTCTTGTGTCAATAAAATCCAAATACTCCTCACATATACATGTAAAAATACTGAAGATTAAAAAAGGTTTATAGAAATAGCCTCCTTAAACTGCGTCTACAAGTTAAATGTCCTCAGTGCAAGAAGACCAATGAGAACCATTAAGAAAAATGCGTGCTGTGGGGGAATAATGTCTGTGGACTCTTCACTTGTATATTATCACTACACCAACAAATGTCCTCTGAGATTAAAAAAACGTGTTGTTCTAAACTGTGAAAAGTCTCAGGGCTTGTGTGTGTGATGCATGTTCCCATGGGGCTTAAGGGCAGCACTAATACTGCCGATCAGGACAACATCTAACGTCACAGACTTACAGTATGACTTGAAATGCCATACAGGTGACGTGTGTAGCAGTGACACAACAACTCTTCACAGATGAGGACTAGAGAAAATAAAGCTTCTTACAAACACTCACTCTGTCTCTGTGGCGTGACAGTAAAGGATTTAGATTACAGCCTACACATGACTGTGCATTATTTAGTGTAAAAAGGTGTCCATAAAATACGTATTATACTTACTGGGTACATATATGTAAGTGCAGGGAATAAAGGGGCCACAGGCTTGTTTATTTAAGAGGGACTTGGAAATAAATTACATTCTAAGTATTTTTTAAATGACTGAGTACAGTACTTATTTAATAATCACAAGGTACTGTAGTATTATTGCTGAGTAACAAGGTACGAACAACAAGGTCACAGTGGATGTCATTTATCTTTAGATTATGACATCTTTTTGGAAAAAAAAAAACTTTAGGAAACTGCTATGTAAAAGATTTTTTAACATGAAATTCTTATTATTATTATGAATAGTGTCTTTCTGTATTTGTTATTTGTTTACATGACATACTTTTTTCACCCCCTTTTCATTATTAGTGTAGTTACAGTTACATTACGTGAAGTTACGTGAAGTTACGATACGTTCTGTGTCTTGATTTCATTCTCCAGCGGTGTAGGTTTTGTTTCAACACATATGAAATGAAGAGTTGAAAACTTAGAGCATCCAACACTTTCCTGCATTCAAGTGAATTATTATGCACCAAATTGTGTCTTTTCTGCATCAATTCATTGTATAAATTTCTTTAATTTTGTCAAATAAAAGTCCTCTGCTACTTTCATGTCTTTGCTGGGAGAGACAAATGCACATGTTGTAAAGATTGAGGGTTGTCACCTGTGTCCCCCTCAAAATCTACACCTATGTCATTCTTACTTAAATCCGATCAAAATAGCTTCATAAAGTCTGCATCTCTGCAAAAATGTCTGCTTTAAGTTTTTATTTCACAGTGCTGCTTTGAGACTCACTTTCTCAAGCTGAATTCTGAAAGGCAACAAACAACATTTTACCATTGTTAAGTTAAAGCGGAGATGACAGAGACACTTTGCATTTAAGTTGGTGTTTAAAACATTCCTGACACATAGGCATACTGGAACAATGAAAAGGAAAGAGAGTAAAAAGAAGGAAGGACAGAAATGATTTTTTAAAATGCTCTCTCTGGTCATTTCTGACTCCTTGTGGACAAGTGTTTAGTGTTCAACAGGCTCAGAGAAGATGCCATTTGGGTTCAAATTACAGGCCCAGTCGCTCATATAGTTGGTGCTGCTGCAAATAAACTAAGCAAAAGTGATGATTACAAATCACACAGTGGCAGCAAACCAAAACATTGCATTTGTTACACAGGCTTAATGATGTGCTTTCCCTAAATGGATTGTGCCGACACTTGATCTTTTTCGGGATAACTTTGTCATATGGCACTTTGTACCATGTAACAGGTTCTTTTTCTTTTTGTTGCACATTTCTGCAGGAACATCAGAACAAAATGAATTTGTGTTTGACAATGAATACAAATGAAACAACCCCTCTGGCACCAACTGTGCCAACTTTTAAAACCCACAGACTGTTTAAAAAAAAAACAGTCAAAAAAAAGTTTATCAATTGAATTGCAAAAAGGTTTTATAACAGCTTTGGGAAACATGCATGAGGTCGCTGGATAGATTTTAGGGCAGTATCTGAGTTTCTACTCTCTCTCTCTCTCTCTCTGTGCCCAACACATGCTTCTTCTAAGTTCACATGCAGACACAGAGTTTAGTTTAGTTGTGAGATCAGTGATGTAAGGCAGGTAAAGCTGAAGTTGATGGATTAATGGTGTTTGGACTGTGGCCAGGTTAAAGCGATCACTATTTTTCAATCATCTGTTACACAACCTTTACCCTGTTAGGCTTCCACCCAGCCTTGGAGTGTAGTATTAATCCTCAGACCCTTCTGCTGAGCTTCTCCTCACACTGCCACTGTCTCACTTATGCAGAGTACACATGCAAACGTCAACAACTGTCATAGAGATTTATCAACATTCAGATCACACACACATTAATAATTACAGAATATGTGGGGTGTTTAAAGAATTTCTTTATTTCACACAAACATACTGTATCTGCCACAAAAGACTGATGACAAAAACAATATATATGCAAAACACTTTTTGGTAAAAAAGACTACACATGATTAAAAAACTAAAATAATTGTATCATCCAAAATGATCTAAATATTAATAATCTAAAATAATATCCAAAATGTCTCTGCTATTTTTTTGAGTGTGATGATTTGTGCTGGAGTGTCAAACTTGCTGATAGTGGAGGTTTAAGATGATGTAGGTCACGGTTACTGTGTCAGAGTGTGGGAGTGTTTGCCATATGGATTTCATATGTGGGTTGGAAACAGCTGACAGGCTGCCTGGTGGTTATGTCAGGGGTTCACAGAGGATGGGGAAGCCCTCTGACACACTAATTACCCATATGACACTGTATAATCCTTCATCTCTGTAGGAGATACGAAATCTGTGTCAGTGGGGATGTGTTGGTAATACAAGGACGAAAAAACATGGGCTGACCCTGTAAACAACAGGCCGCTGAGAGCTACTGATGTAGTGTATAGAGTGAGAAAGTCTGCGTAGGATGGGAGGTGGATGGGTCAAACAAAACAAGTAGATATATAGATATATTATAGATATATAATAATAACTAGATATTAGATGGCTCCTATTCAGTCCAATGGAACTGCCAACATGTTCTCATCCCAAGTCGTCACATATTGGAGTTAGAACGGGCTGCAATTACTCGCCTGGTGCATACACCGAGAAAAAGTTTCTGGCTTCTAGGTATACTTTTGCAGTATTAGACCCACTGAATATGCACAGCAGTGTTTCTCTCACTGGCCCCACATGCGAGTTCCTGCTCTGTACATAGACTTTACATTGTGATGACTCACTGATTTTTGATTAGCTTTTCTCTCCTTGAGGAAAGTTTAACAAATACAAAACCTTCATGGCAAACGGCTGCGCATCATGCCGACATGACAGGATGGCTTCTTTTGACGACTTTGGAATTAGACTGGACTGGTTTTACAGGCATTACTTTTACAATGGTGGTCAATGGGGAAAGTGTTTTATGGGCCACAGGGACAGGCTGTACAGTATATAAAGATGGACAACATGACACCTCCCTGAAAGTGATGACACCCTGGTGGCTCCCTGCAATAAAGGTCATAAACCCCACCCTCTCTATGTTAGCCGATGGGACATAGGTCAAACTAAGAACTCCAAGTGCACGTCAAAGATGGGTCCTGTCATTTTAGGTAGTTCTTATCACCCTGATGTTTGTTTTTCTGATAAGTTTGGTTCTAACTAGTAATGTGATGGTAAAAAGGGACTGAGGTCATGATTGACAGCTGTGCGTGCCACAGGTAGGCTCGCTATCAATGGCGCTGCTTGTGATTGGTCGGACGGGTGAATGGGTGGGAACTTGATACCTGCAGGGATGGGTCCTGTGCAGACTCTTGGTCCAAATGGCATCACCAGCACAAGATGGCAGCGGCCATGTCCAGGATATTTTGACTTCATTTTGGATAGTGGAAGGAAGTGGAGACAAGTCATCCATCTTTATTTACAGTCTGTAGGCTAAGTCCTGGGGATATGCTGTCACCCAGGAGGCCATGGCCAATATAAAACAAAAATTCAGTGCTGTTTTAACACAATGTTATAACCCCTTATGTACAGTCATCGCATACTGACATCACTCTCCTGAAGTACTGATGTCACGTTACATTATAGTTACATAACCAACGTAATTATTTTAAAACATGATCTTTTTTCTAACACAGTAGTTCTGTTGCCTCAACCTAACTGTGAATATTTGACAACATTAACCATGTGTTACAATGTGTTTTTCAGCTGCTCTTCACATAGAGAAGGTGGCTAAAGTGTGCCCTGTGCGTCACTGAGATGCTGAGCGGCGTGATAAAGCGCCTGTACTGTATTTGACATCATTGTTATTGAAATAATCTCTTATGACTCAGTAGCAATATTTTGATGAAATTGCTGCTAGCATCAAGAATAAAGCTAAGGTTTAACTAGAATGAGTAATTACCATGGTGGGCCTACACAACCTGTCATGCATTGATACGTTGCTTTAAGTTTTTGAGTACTGGAAGTAACTATCATCTCTGAATCCTTGGTAATATTTAGTGCATAATAGCCACATAGCCACAATTATGCAATAATTCCTTATATGAAAGGGAAGAATCATCAACTGCATATGCATTGATGTGCTTTAAATCCTTTATATGGGTCACATTAAGTGCAAATAATTTCAAATATAAATGACACAAAACTACCTTCTTTTCACAGTGCACATAAGCGTGCATCCAGACCTGTGCTGAGATGCAATGTTTAAAGATGATGCATAGTGCATGACCATATTTCAAACACATTTTGCCCTTATATTTTAAATGAGAAAATAGTTGCCAAAAATCTGAATGTGTTGATGTATTGTCTGTTAATAATAGCAACCAACCGATCACGGTTAGCAGGATAGTCCTGGCTGATAAAACTCACAGACAACACTCAGGCACTGTATCTGTTTGTACTGACCCATATGGACAAGTCCCAATCCTATTACAGCCTGTAAGCTGCCAGCTCGTCAAGCCTCAGAGTGAAGAGTCGAACCTTCATGTCAGAGCAAACAACAAAGAGGACAGGAAACCAGCGGACAGGAGGCTGAGGTTTTCCAGGTTCTGCACTAAGATTTCTGCGTATTCTCAGCTTTCACAGTTGTTTTTGTTTTGTCTGTGTTGCAAACCTGCCACTGGGATTTGAGAAGGATTATATTTGTGATGATAGACACAGAGTCTACATGTTGCAATCACAAACACATGGGCTTTGCAGATCAACTCTGTCCTTCTAGGAACCGTATTTTTAAACATATACGCATGCCACGGTTTGTGGGTGATTCCTGGATGCACGGGCTGCAATTTGGGAAAAGATTTGCTTTTTGGCAGCAGTAATCAGTAACTGCACTATGCACTTATGACACATGCTACCTGTTTATCAGAAATGTTTCTTTACGCTTCACATTTCAGGTTGATGACCTGAGCTGTTGTTGGTTTCTGAGGCTAATCACTGATGCTGCAATCATACTGCAACTTATGTACATACACGTAGCTGAACTTCTTTTCAGCCAGGAGGGCATTATTTTGTACTCTGTATATCAGCTCATTCTGTCACTGTAAAGCCCCTCAGAGACCTCCATGTTTTCTGCAGTGGTGCCTGATAGAATTGCTGCCCCCACTCCCAATTTTTTTAGCTAGCATGAAGGTAGTTGGGTCTTGTAAATCTTGACAACCTAAGGCATCCATTGGTACAAACCATGTTGGCAGAAGGGGACTGAATAGCAATCCAAACTAATCTAGGTGATGAAACAGTTGGCACGGTCATTTTCAAAGGGGTGTCTTGAACTCTCACCTCAGGATATCTGAATGGGTCTATAATATCCACAACTCTCCCCTAAAGTTTAGACAGTTTATTCCCAGAAAATGTTTAATTCCTTTCAATCAATGAACTCCTTCAAATTAAAGCTGTATATTTGTCTTTTTAAGGGAAAGGACAACCAGCCTATCTGAAGAACTATGAATCGCATAACACAAAGCATCCTCATACAACAGTTCTAATGATATCCTAGGAAAATGCATACACAACGGTCCGTATTATATCCTATGAATGATGTTACACACTTCATGTAAAGTTATGCACTAAATGTAAAGTCATGGAAGTTAACTATAGGCAAGTTACTGTGGTTAAGAGCAGAAAAAGAAACACTGTGACAATGTACCTTAAAGCAACTCAAGGTTCACACAGTTCCAAACACCAGTCTAAAACTTGCTGCATTGTAATAAGAGTATTCAAAGGATTGTTATATGATTACATCTTCAAGAGAAATCCTCAAACCACTTGTAGCCAGATGAAGAATTAAACCTGAGTCATCTTATATTATATCAAAAATTGCAACAAGACAAAAAAACCACGCATCAGTAGCAGTTTGAGTGGCCGTATGGTGGTGACTCAAATCTGGGTTAATAAAACCGTCAATTTATGATTTCACTAAACCCATTACAGCAGTCAGACCAGTCAATGCCTGTGCAGCATATCTCAAAGAAAAGAATGCAGCAGATATACTCAGTCCCACAGTGATGTCTGATGCATTATACTAAATATACTCGTCCATGCCTCGGGACACTTGGCTAAATGAAACGCCAGAGCGGCTTTAAATTGGTTGTGACAGCCACAATCTATCTTTGCAGTATCAGAATAAAGAAAGTGAATGCAAAGGCAAGTAGAGGAAATTATGGCACAAATTAAGGTCTGCAGTGTGACTTGGTCGAGACGATTACTGTGCATGTGCTTTCTGTGACTTTGCAAAGTCTAATCCTACAGCTTAAAATAAACACGAGTGGCTATTTTTACTCCAGGTACATGTACACAGCTAGGAGCTTTAAAATAAACCAACCAAAGTGATCTGCATACCTCTACAGTCTGTCTATATTCTGCTGTCATAAGAAAAACATTTTACAACCACCATAGTGACTTTCTCACAGTAACCAGCAGATGCAGCTGTTGCAGCTC
This sequence comes from Epinephelus fuscoguttatus, assembly GCF_011397635.1. Taxonomy (NCBI): domain Eukaryota; kingdom Metazoa; phylum Chordata; class Actinopteri; order Perciformes; family Serranidae; genus Epinephelus; species Epinephelus fuscoguttatus. The sequence goes on along the minus strand of NC_064754.1, from coordinate 39,059,255 downwards.
TGCCCATTGTGTTACGACCAAACTGCAACTTAAAGAAAATAAATAAATTAGAAATAAAATGCCAGACTGCTCTGGTTTCCCCTGACTGATTTCATTTTAAGATGTCTTGGCAGGATCACTGACAAACTATGACACAGTTAACACAAGAAAGACTTAATTATCTTACAAGGCAGTCTTTAAGCAGCTCAGTGATGTCTTTTCTATGTAAAGGTATGTTTGTATGTTATCCATAAGCAGTGGCAATTACTGAAAAGAATTACAATTTTTTTTTAACATGGAAGAACCAATTTGTTGTTATGATTGGTTTTGTTGCCTCTTGTATCAAATTTATCAATATGATTATAATTAGCATATTCTCAGTAATGTTTTCAGTCTTTGCTTTAATTGCTGCTTTTCTTCTTGTGAGTTACTGGATGATTTTACTTCATTGGGGCTTTGCAAATTATTAAATCAACACAAAAATCTCTCTTTTGCTGATCTGGCCATAAGCGGCAAACCCATGAGGGGGTGCAAAAACACATTACTTGTCTACATGGTTGACTGCATTGGATAGGACCCCCTCAGTATGTAGATATAAATGGCCTACAAGGTAACGAAAACACAATGATTCTTAGTTTCAAGTGATTATAATGTCATGAAAACATAGTTATGAATATTATATTTGACTTCTGCCAAAGCTTTCCATCTAGCCTGAAGTATATCAATTAACTTAGGGCACAATCACACCAGGATAGTCTGGTATAGTTCGTTTGGGCGGGAAATGCAGAAAAATTTCACACCTTCATTTGGTTCGGTCCACTTTCCCACTGCACTTTTTAAAGCAGACCAAACCGCCTGGGACAACAAGTTACAACAGCTGCTCATTGCTCATTTGGGGGCAGTATTGCCTGAAACGACCACTGACCAGGAAGAAAAAAAGCATGAGGAAGAAGAAAACCCAGCTCATCGATTGGCCATCCCCTTCAGCTGGCTTGGTCACCAGAAAAACAATGGCGCAACACCAAATTTATGCAGACTTGGGGTAAGCACCTGCACTTCCTCACTACTACACATCTGCCCATGAGACATTTTCCAACTTTTCTGTTTTTTTACCTCTGCTTCTCTTGGTTCACGCAGTTGGCTTTGTTCTTTTTCACCCAAAAGCTGTAAGCAAACCGCACCAGGGTTCACTTGCAAGTGAACCAAGACCGCCAGTTTTCAAGTTTGGTCCGCACCAGAGTTCAAATGAGCGTTCACACCACTCCAAACGAACCGAACTATCCGTGGAAGCGGACCAGGGTTCGTTTAAAGAGGACGGAATCGCCAGTGTGAATGCGTCCTTAGAAAATGTGAGGAGGTGAAAAAAGAATGCACTACAGTTTTTCAGATCTTGTTTTTTTTAAATTCCTATAATGAAGCAACAGCCAAAACAGTTGAGATGGAAATAATTTTATTAGGAATTTTATTAGGAATTATTATAACCCTCATGCTTTGCAGACACAAGTGGTTTAATCTGCTGAGGTTTTCAGATATCAGTCTCTGAGACTTCTGCCTCCAAATATTCATTCATGTCAACACTCATTAATATCCTGATACTGATGGGATCAGTTCTGTAGCTGCAAATGACACTTGGAGATGACATCACACATCACTGAGATGAATCCATGTGAAGCCTTTGGTGATGTGAAGCTCAGGTGAAACACCTCACATTTAACTTTCTTCATCCATTTCAAACAGACCTTGTACAAATGTTCTCCACTGTGTTCACCCACTGCCCCCACGCCTGCCCCCTCGGGTCCCTGCTAATGAAGTGGCCAAAGGTTTTGAACTGATGTTTGCTATATTTATGCCACATTGTACGAGGCACTGTCCCTTTGTCTGCCTGCTGTTCAGAGGCTCCAACAGCTAATTGGTGCAGTGACACAAATGATATCTGGAGGCAACACACACACACACACCCACACACACACACACACACACACACACACACACACACACACACACACACACACACACACATTAGCACCACCAACAATGTTGCCAGAGGAGCTGCTAAATATTGCATTGAATAGATAACATATTAGTGGTGATGGAGTGTAGAGTTTAAATACAACTGTAAGATACTTGTGCTTTTCTTGACTATTTCCAGTTTATGCTACAACAGAACGAATGGTATTTAAACTGTAATGCATCAGTAATAATTTAATGCAATAATATATTACAGTGTATGTAATATAACACTGGGGCCCAAATTACAAGTACTTTCTTTTTTCCCATTTTCACAGACTGAGAATCATCCTGATGAGTAAACTACACTGAACTGATGTGTTTAAAATCTGTTGAGTGTCTCTATAAAATTTTAATACTCTTCCTCCACTGTACAATATAGTCTATCTGGGATGGGGTAAACAAAGTAATGCCACCTTACAAATATTAAAAGCATTTTAGTTCAGTTCACTTTTCCTTCATTGGTCACACATAGGTTAATACAGCGTCAAATATACTATGTAATATATTGGACGAGAGGGGGTCTAATGGCAAAAGCACGGTCACCCCCAGATTTAAGCCTCAGCGCTGGAATAGCAGGAAGGACCCCAGCTGAGGACCTAAGGTTCATATGGGATCAACATTTCTGCCATTTAGCTTGGGGTCAGGCCCAGACGAGCTTTAAGAGTAATCAGTTATATCTTAAAATAAATTCTGAAATGCACAGGGAGCCAATAGAGAGAAGCGAGGATATGGGTGATGTAATGTCTGTTAAAACAAGCGAGAAGCCATAGGTGCTGTAGTCTGAACTAGTTGAAGTTGAAAGAGTGGATTTTGGTTGATGCCAGAAAGGAGAGAGTTGCAGTAGTCAAGTCTGGAGAAGATACATGTGTGAATAACTTTTTCCAGGTCTGAGTGAGAGAGTATTGGTTTAATTCCAAAGATGGTTCTTATTTGGAGGAAGCAGGGCTGAAATCTGAATCTGAATCTTCTGGCAGTGGGCTTCAGATTAGCAGACAGGGAACCAAAAGAATTCACAATGTGACTGCAGGGTTTGAGGGTGAGAACAGTATGACTTCTGATCTGGAGTTATTTTGTTTAAGAACATTTTGTGACACCCAACAGTTGACATCACAGAGACAATCTAAAGTCTCAGGTCATGAGGTATATCTGTCTGTCGTCTGGGTAGTGATGAAAAAATATGTTGTTGTTGCTGACGATGGATGATTAGGCTGTGTGCGAGCATGTAGATAGAAATTAAAAGTGGAACTAAAACTGAACCTTGTGGCACACCACAGGTAATGTGAGTAGAGGAGGACAAGTGATTACCTACAGTATGGTGACTCAGTAGATTCTTTATAAAAGGTCAGAATTAAACCAACTCAGTGAAGGCCAACCCAGGTTTTGAAACATTGCATGACCTACTGTATGAGAAAAATAAATGAGATACGGGATACGAGAGAATAGAGTAAGCACTATATACATGCATAAGGATGGGGATTTTTGTATGGGTGACGGGTGTACAGCAGTATTGGATTTGTAGCAGCCCAGGTTCAACAGCAGCAGTTATGTTAATAGTTAATTCTTATGTAAAAGAGTGCATCTTAAAAATCCTTGATTTCTGTAAAAACTGAGAGCATGTTTATCGGCATGTGTTGTTTATTGACATTGAAACATCCTCTCTATTAAATCTCTCTCTTTGCATGTGGAGGACAAACAATAGACCCTGTAGCTTCTGTGAATAAGCCGCTTTAGTTGCCATGGCAACAATAGCATCAGTCATCTTCTTCTATTCTCACTCAGCCTCCGTCCTTGAAGCCAGATTTATTTATTTATTTTACAATTTGAGAGAATAATATAAGAAAAAATAATAGGCAAGTCTGGCAGCTAAGCAGCAACAAGCATCAGTAATTGAGTTATTGACTTATTGTGTACGAATTATATCATGTGCATTGAATAAGTCCACAGTGAGAGACACAAGAAGCCAGTATATGTAGGGTTTTTTTGGTGGTTACTGTTTTAGTTTTCATGTTGAGTGTGAGGTGTTAATCATAGGAAGCACACAAAGACAGATATTGTATGGAAAATAAACATTTATTGTGTTTATAGAGTTGTTTCTCTCTACTGACAAAATAGATGGATGATCTGTTTCACTGAAGAGTTAAGGTAATTATAGACTTTCTCAAAAAATATAATTTGACCTAATACACAACATAGACATCTGTGCCTGTTGATTCAGCAGCCTTGAGAAGAAGAGGTTGAAGGAGAGGAGAGTAGAGCATTAAAACATAACCATGACACCACAATAACAAATATAAAACCCTCTTTCATATTTACAAAATATGAACTCCATTTCCTTTTTTTTGTCTCTGTGGAAAGTGCAAGCTCAGGTCCAGAGCTGCTGACACCACTCGTCATGAAGACAATGGAGAATCGGTGGGAAGGCAGGGGGAGATAAAGTGCATGAGACAAGAGAGACAACTGGATTTCTTTTTTTCCAGGTCAAACCTCTAAATAATCCAAAGCTGCCTCCTCTCTAGAGCACGCACACAAGGACAGGATCTTCAGCTGTTCAGCCAACAGTTGGAATACACGAGGGACAATAGTGGCAGTGGGGGTAAAGGCAGAGGGAAGACGGCTAAATAATTCCATATTTTGCCAGGTCGCTGAGCTCCATGTCACCAAATGCTTCCCATGGGCAAATCACTGTGATGTCAGTGCCAAGACCCTCCATGCCGGGGATGTCGTCTCCGAATCTGAGTACATAAGACAAAAAACATCTGATGAGTACAAACTGAGAGATACAAGTATTTGGTTTTGCTGTTCTTAAATGGCAAATAAAGAGAAGAAGTGTATATTTTGTGTGTTTGTGTGTGTGATCATAAGTCCATCTCACCCCTTCTGGCCTGGTTTAGGCGCCTTGCTCTTAAAGGTGCGTACAGTCCTCTGCTTAAATTTGGGAGGTGCTTTCTTGTCAGCAGGAGCTGCAACGGCGACGTCAGCCATTTCGATTGGTTGCTGAAAAAGAAGAATTAGATAATTAATTATATGAGATCATCCCACCTCTTTTAAACTTTTCTGCTTTATATGAAAATGAACGTAGGACAATTTATTCATATCTTGCACTGTACCGTAACTTTGATTCAATTTCTTTTCTCTGAAATCCTATTTACATGTGTCTTTTTATATTGCCTTGTGTAATCTTAACTTGATATCTTTTTTGTCTAATGCACAACACTTTGAGTGGCCTTGCTGCTGGAAGGGACCATACAAATAAATTTCTCTGCAGATTCCTCTGCTACCAACCAATAATCTCCCTTACAGTAAAACAAAATACATTTAAAAAATGTATAACCAGTGAACTCCTCTGGGTTCATGCAAATCCATCCAGTAAAAAGAGAACATTTTAAAGAAACAGAGACGAGGCCTCAGGCAGTACCACCAAGAAGGCCAGCACAGAGAGTTACTCTGTATGAAGTCTTCTCAGTAAAATCCTCAGATCTCATTTCAGCTCCGTTTCAGCCATGATATTCAAGAAAAACACCATAAAGCCATCACTCTGTCTGTCTTTCTCTCCTCTGGACCATTACATGTTATCAGTGCAGTAAAAGCCTCCCTGTGCCAGAGCTGAGAAAATTGCAGTTACCTTTTTGCTGAAGTCTCAGTCGGTGTTTTTCTGATGCTGTCTGATGAGCCTCTCGTTTGTTGATTGTGGTATTCCTCTCTCTCTGTCCGAGTCTCTCCTTTTAAAGTCCTCCGAGTTGCTAATCCCCTCAGATGTCCTGCCATTGTTTAATGTGCCAACTGTGTTCTGTGCTCTTCTATGCCAGCTTAGCCACGAATAGATGAGATAAAGGAAAGCGAGATATAAATACAAGGTGTTTTTCAAGTAAGTGTAGATATATCTGTCATGCGTGAATTGAAGTGAATTATGGAGGTGCCATTTACTGGCAGGAGTGAGTGACAGTAATTAGCATGGCTATCAAGCTGGAACCAAAAAATCTGCTGAAAGATAGTCATTGTCTGTCTGTCTATCCGTCACAGCCCACAGGATTTTACCCACACATACTGAACCCCTCTGCATCAAATTCTACATTATAGTAATAGGAACTGTTCATTTTGGTTATAGTTTATGTGTCATGATTTACGTGGGTCACCCCTGAATTTATTGTATATCCACAAAAACAGTGGGGAAAGGCTTCCCAAACAGGTCAGTGATAAGAAAGGCAAAACAAGAAGGAGAGCTGTCAAACGTGGAAATGTGATCAACTGTATTAACATGCTGAATGTGAAGAAATACAGACAATCAATAACTTGAAGAACTGAAAAAGATGAGAATCAGCAGCTGCTCTGAAGCCTTTTATAAATAATAAATTAATAAGACATTTCTCGTTTTTCTGCATTTGACAGCTCCCGTCCTTTTTCCTTTGTTTTTCCTGTGTAGCATCCCACTCCCAGGATGAAGTACATTTACTCATGTGCTGTACTTAGGTACAGCTTTGACATACTTGTACTTTACTTCAGCAGTTACTACCACTTTGTACTCCATTACAATTCAGAGGGTAATACTGGACTTTTGAGTTCAATACATTTATTTAACTTGATATGATATGATGTGTGATATGTTGCTGTACTCAGACCCCTTAAAGACATGTCTAATTTTATGTCTATTCCACGGCTCTGGCTGTACTATACTGCCTCAACATCCAGTAGTATACAAAGTATCTAAAGTTGTCTCCACATTGACAAACCACAACAATAAAAATACACTTATATTAGGGTTTCACAATGAACTGAAATATTATTAAAATCGCAACATGGCCACGTGCAATGTCCAAATTACAGGAGCTGCAATTTTTTTGATAAAGGTAAAATGTGTCACAGCACACCATTATAAATGAAGCACATTCCAGACGTAAATGGAACATGATTGTTTGGTAGACACTGCAGCACAATTACATCATTATCATTTTTATTTTTTTTCGGTGAAAATGAAATGCAAAAAGTATAATTCCCACAAATATCTAACTCATATCACAATCACAATTTCTGTCAAAATAATTGCAATATGATTTTTTTTTAGATTTATTTATTTTGCATATCATGCAGCCTTATGTTATATGCATTCTTTAGGGGGGAAAATAGAATGGAGGCATCCTACATAATGAGTACTTTTACTTCAACACTTTATGTACATCTTGCTGTTGATACTTCTGTACTTTTACTTTCTTAACATTTTACAGTCAGGACTTCAACCTGCCCAGTTGCCAGAAGAACATTTTGGCACAGTACGTTTCTGCAAACCACAGACAAGTTACATTTGTACCTTTTATACATCCTATCATATCAACATTTCTAAGGTGACGTAGTGCAGATTACATGTATATGAAATGAGATTCTCATCAGGAGGAGAAGGGGATGGTGTGACACCTAAGTGAGAGCAGCACGAGGATCTGGAACATGTGATGTAAGAGCACTGAGCCCAAGTGATCAATCACTTAGTGACAAATAAAGAACACTTCAGCTGTTAATCCCTTGCCTCATGGCATAGACTCAGGTCAAAGGGGGCCAATATTAAAACAATGTCTCCCACTTAACTGAACAATTATTTATGTGACATGAAAAGAAATTACTGAGAGTGGTAAAAGATACACTCAATTATTTTGTTATAGCCCCGACTTTAGCCCCCATATCTTCACTTTATGTTATTTAACTCAAAAAGTCTACTGAAAGTCCCCTCTCTAGATTTGTCTCATTTTTTAATCAGCTGATCAAGACGTAGGACTTGATCAGCTGATTAAGGATGTGGGCGAAAGCTCTGGAGTAGTAAGTGGACCTTGAGTTAAGATTTTTCTTTCAAATTATCATTTTCAAGATCAAGAATGAGCTTAAAAATCCCCTCTTTATGTTTTAAAACCCTACTTGGAGCTGAATGTATTATTGTTGTAGAATAGAATTTTATAATTACAATAAATTATTTTTTTAAATGCACCAATACGGAAAAGATTATTCATACATCAGATCCCAAAACAGCTCATATTGTCCAGTAAATCCTGTCAAGTTGTTTCAGAGATGCTTCATTATGTAATCCTGCAGACATCTTCACATGGTGCGACACACATTTTTGAGCCCCCTCCTAATCTAATAGAGCAGAGAGGTCAGAAAATTATAGAGGAGCATGTCAGGGGGATTAGGACAGTGCAGTATATAAGAAGACCACAGGGCAGAGACAAGAAAGACACAAACTGACCTGAGACATCAGCCAGAAGTCAACTGTGACTACGAACAACAAGGTAAGATCAAACTCTCATCCTTTCTTAGCTGCCAGTTTTGACTAACTTTCCAATCTGCCATAAGGACTAAGGTAAGTATGGAGAGCCCAATGTGTCACTGTGAGATTTTTGTTTCTCTCTGCCTTTCCTTGCAATACTTACACATTCTCTCGCAACAAATTTTGCATTACTCACAATTTGCATTACCTAGCAAACCCTTTCTTTTTCCATTCCTTCTGAGCAACATGCCTATATTCACTCAGCTGCTCCCAGCACAACACCTCAGGATAGATCAGACCATTTGATTTTACTTTGAGTGGGGTATAAGTATTCTGAAATAATACTACTGCTCAGTAGGATGGTAAAGTATAGAAACAGGGCCACCTGTTCACATCTTATATGAGTAACTTCATGCTAGAGCATGTAAGATGATATGACAATGCTGCATTTGAATGCAAAACTTTTGTGAGGTCACGCAAAAGTATTGCGAGAGAATGCAGAATCTACTGTGAGGAAACGCAGAAAAAAACCTCGCCGTGACACTCGTGGGACTCCGTAGCTTCGAGCTTAAACGAGAGTGCAGGAAAGTGCTGAGTAAGCAAGATCTCAGATAGATGCTGTGAGATACATGTCATGGATTTCTTCCGGTTGTCGAAGCAAAGTCGTTTTGTTGACACAAGTATCTGTGCTTTGGATGTGCTGTTGCTGCTGATCAGTTTAGAAAAAAAGTCTCCAAAAACATTGTTACTTTTTATTGGCGTCATTTTTAGCTGAACATGTTTGAATATCAACACAGGACTTCTTGCACACATTTCTGTTAGTGTCTAGAGCATTTATTATGTAGGCCTGTGTGTAAAAGACTGAGGATATTTTCTACAGCTCTCACTTTCAGTTTAGCCCAGTTCAGTCTTTGGTGTCCTGGAAGGGAAATTAGCTTGCAGCATAGTAAAAAGATCAGGTAAAAATTATGCAGTGTTTTCATGCCTTTGTTCTCCTCTGTACCTCATTGTTCTTTAAATCAGTAAGTGTTGTAGCTCTGTTGGTTTATGCTAAAGAATTGGGCGGTCATTTTGGCAACAAAAGAGGTTTAGAATGCAAGAGTAATGAAGGAATCAACAATTAAACAGAGTTGTCTTTTGGTACTTTCATTGGTATGTGCTGGAGATAACACAGATGCTACTGCATTAGCTGTGTTGACTAGAAGAACATTACACACACACATTATACACACTGTATATCTGCACACAGGGACTGTTTATATTGTGCTCTTCAAAAACAGTAGCCTCCTGCAGCAGAACTAGGAAGTACAAGAGAAACTCTGTCGGAGTCTGAAGTTTGAGAACTCGCTGGTTAACTGAGACTTCATGACAGATTCCACAAAAGTTCCACAACTTGTTTGCATGTTCAAAAAATTCTATCAGAGAGGTCAAAGTACACTTCTGGTAAATTCCACAGCCCTCCTGAGCTTTCCAGTAAGATAAGGCTTATAACTGCGGTCAGAGAAAGGTTAAAGATTAAAGCAGATTGAAAATAAGTTGTTAGGGGAAAATCTCCTTAGACTCAAGGTTTATTATTCACAACATACAGTGTGTGTGTGCTGACTTCAGACCAATTATGGAATTAGGTGAACTTAGTATTGATCTGGTCTCACCATGTACAGTCTGTAACTTGGCCAAATGTAGTAATCTTTAAAGCCAAGGTGTAAAAATAGACAAAGCTGTTTGTGTAACAGGGTCTGAAGGAGCTTTATGACAGCAGCTTTAGCTTATATTTGACCTAACCTGGGGATGTTATATCATCCAAGCACGGAGCAGTGGGGATTAGAGGAGGAGGAAGGGTCTTGCAGATGAAGACTAACAAACTAAATGTTAATGTTGTTTTTTTCTCAGAGCATAAAGGATGGCAGACGCAGCCGTTGCAGCTCCCGCCGACAAGAAGGCCCCTCCCAAGTTCAAGCAGAGGGCTGCTCGTACCTTCAAGAGCAAGGCCCCTAAACCAGGCCAGAAGGGGTAAGATGGACTTTTAAATCACCAATGGTTAAGAGAACATTTATTCAAGCACAATGATTAAGTACAATGTTGAGGTACTTGTACTTGAATATTTCCATCTAGTACTGCTGTTTTATTATTCTACTCTACTACTACACTTTTCTGACAACATACCTTACCAGTTGTTTTCTTTCACAAGTGAACATCACATATAAAAAACCCAGTGAAACAGGAAATTAAGACACGTTTTTGTTTCTTCTTCAGATTCGGAGATGACATCCCCGGCATGGAGGGTCTTGGCACAGACATCACAGTGGTTTGCCCATGGGAAGCCTTTGGCGACATGGAGCTCAGCGACCTGGCGAAATATGGAATTGTCTAGAAACCCATTTGAACCCAAAATATTTCACCTCCCTGCGCTGATTTTCCATCACCCAGTCCTCCTCTCTCACCTTGTTCTCCTTCGCACACCTAAATACCTGACCTGATGTCTGTTGTTGTGTTAGGGCCCACATGGCTTTTGGGAAAAGTTGCACAAAAAAAGCAAAACCCAATGCTGATCTCAAAAAGTTGATAAATTGGCAAATATAATTTATATATTATATTATTTATATATGCTTCACTGAGGCGCCCATGCTTTGAGCAATGACTCCAAACGCCCTGCCCCATACTTTGCACTTGGCTTGTGAAATTTCTGAGATACAGTGAGCTAAATCTGTTGTAAGCAGGTCTGATCACTGTTTTGCAGTATATCACCACCAAACCATCGCTCCTATCTCCTGCCTTTTCTACTCCTCCTCCTCTTTGGAGCTAATCCTTTTTAATGTACAGATGTTTATGATATAAATATATATATGAATATTTCTATTTTTATGAATTATGAATGTACATTTGTGCACACTATCAAGGGATAGTGAGTAGAGCTGTCAATAAATATTTTCCCCAGAGAAATGTTGTCTTCTTTACACACATATAATTTACTATGAGTTTCTACTTGATCCTGAATTTAATAATGGAGGACAAAACCTATAACGAATAATGTAATAATACCTGCATCATTAAAGTTGCTGTTACTGATATTTGTTTGTATCAGTTGGTCCACCACTTTGGTCCAGGCTGAAATATCTCAACAACTTCAGGATGGACTGCCATGAAATGTTGTACAGGCATTCATTGTTCCCAGATAATGACAATATCTCAATAACATTGGAGGTCTGTCACTTATAGTAGCATCATCGTTGCCATGGTTAAAGAGACTCCGAAGCTCAGGACCACTGTTAGTGTGCTCACTGACCCACTGACTGACTGCTGCTTGATAAAGCTATGATATGAGATTTTCGCCTGGGTGTTTAAGTACTGAGCTTATGGATTCATAAAGCCCCACGTGCACTTGATTCTGTTTTACATGTCTCAGTCATTGTGGAGCTGGGCGCACATGGACAAGCTTTGTTTACTCTCCCACAGTGAGACATAAATTGATGCAGAAACACCCTTTAATCAGTTTGCATATCGATATTTGCGCCCGCTACAACTCATTAAACCTGCCAATTAAAAATACGGCAGAGAAGAAGTACAGTTTTACAGACTGTCTGTCTCTGTCTACAGGGTCGTTCTCCAAAAGAACAGCTGACATTATGTGCCACTTACCATCACACACGGCTGTGGCTATTAATAGCACCCGTACCACTAATTCATCCCATGTACCTGCAAACCATCACACGATGATGTATCAATCATCATTATAAATGTCAGACATATTATTGATGATTAAATTTATAGCTCTCATATTAAAACAGATCAAATGATTCAAAATCAAAAGATTAAAAACATGGAAATAATGTAAGCTAACAGGTTTAACTTCAGAATTCCTACATAAAGCCTCCCCTTTCTGGCTTCCTCCAAATTTACCAGTTTATCTTGACAGACCAAACATTTAGCCCATCTCTGTTATCTGATGTTTTCATCCTTAATGTAACTATTTACTATAATTTACTCTTCTTGTCCCCCTTAACATTCATATTGAGAGAAGCAAGGACTTTGAAAAGATACATAACAAACCACAAATTGGTGCATAAAACTAGCAAGAATGCAGGAAATGGAGTGTCTGAGACTCAAAACCTCCTGGGGAAGTAGCCCCAGAACTCCGTCTTGGTTTCCTTTCCCTAGGCATGGGGCCACTACGAAGGTGTCTTTTATTTTTTACACATTGAAGGTTGCAACCCTACTTTTGAGATCAACACTGGAGATTTCCTGTAGCACCACTGCAAGGTTGCCATTTGTTGTTGGGATTAAGATCTCTCAACAACTATGGGATGGCTTGCTTTGAAATTTGTCGTCAAAAATTTTAGGACCTTGTTGCCTAGTACGATGGTTTATGACCATATACCTGCTAAACAAAGGGCATTCACTGCTTTGGCTTTACCTTGCCTTTAGGGCTTATTAGCAAATGTGTTTGTGAACATTAAACCTATTGAACATTAGAATATTCGTGTTGACATTCTGAGCATATTAGGATGTAGTTCTGCTGTGCTTAAGTGCACCTTACACAGCCATAATGTATAAAGAGAAGGATACAGGAACAGTGACAGTCTTTGAGGCAACTTTCACCTCGTGGCCAAACCGTGGATTTACAACTTCCAGGTCCATACAGTGATGCCATTAGGTCCAGCTAAGACCTTTCCCCATAGACTTCAGTTGTGAAAGAGAATTTTTTTTTAGTGTCACAATGCCTGCAAAATGACTTGTTTCAATATCATATTTTGATCCATTAGGTAGGATAACATTTACAAGTTCAGAAGAGCCACACACTAAAATCATCTCCATTCAGGTTAGTGGAAGACTGGACAGGAAGTTAGCTGCTCGGCCAAAAGTCCCTAGTGCAGTTACTGTGGGCCCATGGATGCGAAAAATTCAAGTAATTTTTGATCCCATAAATCAAACTCTTTTGGCTTTGTGCACAATTGAGCAATGCTCGTAGGAATGAACAGGGCCCCACCTCCAACTCTGTATCCAGTGCTCTTTATACATCTATACACACAGCTGCTAGCATATAACCTCTTACTCATGACTGTGTAATACGAAAGGGGGTCGGCTGTTTAATGTCTTGGTGATCAATGGAGTTCAACGGTCTGTGTGAACAATAATGTAAGAAAAAAAGCACTTATCCATTGAATTCAATAAATAGAAAAGAAAACAACCCGAAAGCTTGATCACAACAAAACATTTTTATATAAAACATTTTATATGGACATTCAATAACAAAAATAAAACCAAAACATAATGGCAGTCAAGGGGGATATAGACATGACAGAGGGAGAAGACTGTTCATTGAGAAACCATAGCAACTATGAAGAATGGCCACATAGTTTACTATAATACAGCGGCAAGAAAACCATGACAGGAAAATGAAGCTGCCATGTGTGATTTTTGTGCGGCAGCCATTTTGTTTGTCAGCCGGCGTTTTTGCCAAACAGCACTGTGCTCTTTGTTGTGTTAGCTAGCTTCAAACTGCTAGCTGCCTCATTCTTTATAGAGTTTAGTGGTAAAGAAGAACGCAACTGGGCTCGGCTGCTTAGGAGTCAAATATGAAAGACACAAGATTCATGCAAAACACTTTTTTTTTCATCTTTTTTGTTTAACTTGACAAGTATCGCTCATGCTGGTTTGTCCATGCCTTCAGTGGCTTTGTAAGTCCATCTTTGTGTATTTTGTGTAGCACTTCTCAAGTTGAGAACCAGAACGTGCTGGGGACTGTTAGTTAGCATCTTTGGCTAGGTTTCTTTTTTTTGTTTGTTTTTTGTTTTCTGTTTTTTTTGTCCAGAGCACATTCTGCAGTAATTTGGAGATATTACAAAAGAAATGTTAAATGTCATGAGAAAATCCAACAGCAGCACATTTAATAAAAAAAAAACAACCAAAACATCTTATTGACCTGTTTTCCCAAATTTGAGAAATGGAAAACACAATGGTAGCTTTGAAATTAGTTAATAGGAAAGAAAAATAAACAAACATAACAGCCCCATTTAACACACACAAATAAGATCATATCCCACAATGACATTTTGCTTTTTTTTTTTAACATGTTGGAATATAAACCTGCTTTTGTATGAGAAATAACACTTTCAGACATTTTACTGGATAGCTTCAAACAAACCTGGAGCGACCACATTGGCCGAGCTGACAGATTTAACCACTGAAATGTAAGGGGTTTATTAAAAAAAACAAAAAACGAATATTAAAATAAATCAAAAACTCAAAAAGAACACAGTTGGTTTTAACCAAAAGTGCTACACGCCTATGTTCATTCATTCCAAATGTCTCAGTCACCTGCAAAATATGGACACAATAGGAAAGAAAAATTAAGCTGTTCCTGTAGATTTTAAAAATATAACCAAATATCACTTTAACGGATCCTATAATTAACCCAAAACAAAACAAAAGTAATCAGCAACCTGGACTGGCTGCACATTTAACCAAGAGGACAAAAGTTTGGTAGTGTTACATGCATACCTTTAGTGCCACTTCTCGGGTACGCTTTCTGCTCAAGAACTTTACTCCAAAGAAAGAAAAAAATTTGAAATTTATCTTGCTCCTTACTGGAGAAGGAACAACACTTACAGATATTACAAAAAAGACAAACAAAAGTGAAAAAAGTAAATAAAGACAGCCATAGGATTATCAAGGATTATGATAATAACAATAACAAAGATAATATATTTATACATACGGCAGAAAAATGTGCTTTCTACAAATCTTTGGAACAAAAACAAAAGCCAAAAAAAGCCACGTTTTGGAAATATAGAATACAATGGTATAGAAATATGCACAATAGTAAGGTGTTTTGCATTTAAATATTTTCTATTAAATCACCCACAGAATCTCTCTCTTGCTCAGTAATCGCTGCTGGCAGCGTCTCGAACACGTATGCCAACTAAAGTGTGATTCAGGAAGACTCATTCAATGTTGGACTTTGCTCTATAAAAGATGGAGCATGAGGGGAAAATCCAAATAATAATTCTCTACATTAAAGGATCAACAAATACTTGAACCTCAGGGTCGTGGGTGGATGGTTTTGTTTTTTAAATCTAAAGCTAAAATCAATTGAAGACGACAATGTTTTAGTGTTTAATTTTTTTGTAGTGTTTCAGTGGTGGTTGCACACAGAGTGTAGTGAAATCCTGTGCATGAGAAGCATGATGTGAGACTATAGTTGTGTCATATAGTCGACAAGGTGGAATATTTGTATTATAGATGCTCATTTTGTGAATTTAACCCCAAGGTTCACTGTTGGATCTACATGTCCCATAACAGCAGCAGCTGCAGAGTCAAACAAAATAATGGTTTTATAAGAATAATAATGAGAATCATTACAATAATAATAATAATAATAATAATAATAATTTGGTAACTTTTTTCTCTAAACTAATTTCTTTGCATATCATAACAATTTTAAGTTTAAAGGTTCACCATTTCCACATACTAAGAAAACTTGAGGTAAGGAACAGCTCTAATAACCCTCCCTCCCTTCAGCTTTCGGACGTGATTTCTGTAGCGTTAAAAACTGTCACGCATCACCTCTCCAAGCCGCCATGTTCAGTCTCCCTCTACCAGAACACAGCAAGAATGGAAATCCTCTCTTATGACTATCCGCCCACGTTAAGGAGGAATTATAAAAATCCATCAGTGGGGGTTTATATCATTTTAGTGACTCGTCTTTCTGGTTCAAAAGGTTTTTTAGGTGCTCTTTCGATGCACCTTCCTGCCTCCTACCGCTCCGCCGTTTAGTGGACACTTTGATTCCCTCTCTTTTTTCCTTAAATGTTGAGTGTATGCAGGCCACACAGCACTCAGCTCTTTCTCACACATGGTTGACAGCTGTTTAAATGTCAGTTATCCACATACAGCCTTTTGGAAGAACATCTGGGCTCCATCACGAGTCTTGTGCTGCTGAGTGCCGAGGGATTAAGAGGGGGGGGGGGGGGGGGGGGAAAAAAAAAAACCCGTGCAAAAGGGAAGGTGGCCATTTAAAGTCTCTATTTTTTTTCTTCTTTTTCTTTCTTTCTTTTTTTTTTTTTTAATGTAAAGGCCATCCGTCAGTCTTTAATACAGCATTCCTCTATTTCTGTAGTAGCGTATATAAGAAAACGTGGGACTGCTCTGGGGTGGGATCTGAATTATCTTTGTTGTGGTTGACTCCACACTTAAAAACTGGGTGCAGTCCACCTCCACGACAACAGAGGGAGCTCTTTCAGAGTAATTCAATGGAAGAGAGGAGCTCCTGGGAAATGTAGTGTCTTTAGTAAGGGGCAAATCTACTGTAGCCTCCCCTGTACAGTGTGGCCTGAGAAACAACAAAAGACAGACATTTAGTAAAAAGAATATTTTCAAAATGGCATTTTTCATTAAATGATCAGTCTAATGATATTCCATTTTTTCCTTAGTGTCAATAAATTCCATAAAAAAATCCAAACCAACAATGAATCAATCTGACTAAGAAGTATTTTCTGTGTAGCCAGACCCTGATATATCTCATGCGTCTGTGTCATAGAGCTCCACTGGTGTCCAAAAACTATTGCACTAAGCTACATGCTTCTTCATTACCATGAACGTGGGCACAGTAGTTTTATTTTAAAATCAATCCCATATAAAAAAAATCCCGCTCATAGCCACACTAACCTGCTAGGGGCTAGGAAAAATCCTCCATTTAAACACACAGTTATATGGTCTTACAGCTACATTTTGACATAAAGATCCTCATAAAAACCCACCTTAAAGCCCCAATCAGGTCAGTTGATTGTATGTTTTAAAGGGAAACTATGCCCATTTTTCAAAATTCATACATTATTCCTATGATCAGAGGAAGTCCAAAAATTTAAGTTAACATAAACAACTCTCCCAAATCCAAAAAAACAAGAGTGCTAAAACTCAAATGTGTGATGTCATAGGGTATAATGTCTGAAGCTGCTCCATAGACAATGAATTGAGAAAGGTGTTATAGAGGACAACAGGAGCACCCAGGGGGATTTTCTGACAATTCGGAGCTTTGTGAAATTGATTTGTGAAATTGGCAAACTTGTTTATTTCTGTTGTCATTTTCAGCCATGACTGTAACATTTAAAAATATGGCTTAAAACTAACCAACTGAGGCAGTATTTGCTCAGTGCCGTTTCATTTTATGTATGCAGCACGAAGGTTTTCTACCTAGAGTTTAGTGTAAATAAATATTGTGAGTCTGTCTATATGAGTACATTTTCTGATTCAGAGCTGAGAACACTACAATAGAATAAAGCTCATCTGGATATAAAAAAGAAAACAAGCTTTCTGTTGGTCCACAAAACCAGGCTCTCATTCATTATCTATGGGGCAGCTCCAGACTTTATATCCTATGACATCACAAGTTCGAACAGAGACTTTTTCTCTGGTTTCTGGTTTTCATGGAAATAATATATTGGAATTTTTAATTTAGGTGGAGTTAAATGCTACACATTCCCAGACAAAATTATAATTAAGTTAATGAAAATCAGTTGGCAAAGAGAAAGCCTCGAGCTTTTCAGGGTCCTCCGGACAGTTGCTGGCTGTACCAATGTAATTCAGTCTTAGAACACTGAACACGATATATTATAATGAGCCACTAAAAACATTCTTCAACAAATGCACTATTCATTCATCTTGAGTAATGTTTTGCTCAAAACAGTGCCTGGCTGTTTATTGCGCCTTTTAAAAAAATGTGATATATTTGTGAGCAGTTTTTTAAACTTAAGAAAAGGACAAACACATTGTTGGTTTTGCTCTTTCATGGGGATTGTGTCAATTAGAAAAAAAACAGAATATCACAATTTATATGCTTTGGAGACTTACCATGGCTCCAACACCGTAGGCAGCTGGAGCGAGCGCAGCATGGTAGGGGTCTGCCGTGTAAACTCGTCCATAGCTATTAAAAAAATAAATAAATAAACACATCAAACATGAGGTATCGTTTAACTTTTTGAAGACAGAAAAAAAAGAAAGAAAACTTGGCACATACGTGACTACTATACTGTAACTGCTGGAAGAAAGAGGTTTTTTACTGATAAAAATTCACCTCCTGGTCTATGGATTAGGGGTTAGGATCATTAAGAGTTAGGGTTAGGGTTGTCAGCCTGTCAGAGAAGGCTTCAAGATGTGCTGGAAGGCCCACTCACCTGTCACTGTAAGCTGCTGCTGCAGCTGCCGCTGCTGCAGGGGTCGCTACCGCAGCCGGCTGTGCGTAACGATACGCTGCGTAGCCGCCCTGTGATGAGGTGATGTAGAGGAGAGATGTAGGGATGGGGGATAGATACAATGAAAGGAGAGGTGGGACAAAATAGAAACAAGAGTAAAATTATTGTTAAATGTTTGCCTTACTTCCACTCCACACTAACAGACTAGGAGTTAATCTAAAGGGTTACATTGTGAGAAAAACTGCTGAGAAGAGAGCGAAAGATTAACAAGCAGACAGTCAGCAAAACTGGCTAATCTGGTGCAGTACGGCATTCACAAGGATGTAGCTCAGGCTCTGTGTGGGTCTCTCCCTCCATGGCTAACCCGGAAAAAACATCTTTAATAGTACATTACGTGCTTTACGGTTTGTAATGTTCCCCTGTGCAACATTAAATTGCATTATCATTCCCACCGTGCGTTGGACATGGAGGGAGAGAGTTCATACCCATAACTGTGCCCCACCCCAGTTCCCCGACCAAAAACACACAGTTAAAGAAAGGGGAAGGGGTGGCAAGATGATTGTGTCATTACTTATGTTTGGATGGACAGCTGATGAACAGACACAAAAAACTACAGGTGTAAGAGGACAGTCAGCCAGTCAGATTAAAAAGGGCACACACACACGCACACACATGTACGCACCCTCACATGGCCAGCAACCAATCACTGACAGACACAGCATGCTTTTCCCAAACTCAGAACGTACAGTGTATTAGGCCAAACATCCCTATGAAAACAAACACCGCTGCATTCTACCCTAAAGGATCAGTCACGACCAAGTCCCCGCATTCAGGACCACACAGTTGCTGCTATGGGAGGAAGGCTGGACTGGGGAGGGGGAAAGGGGGGGGGGGGGGGGGGGGGGCCGAAGGTTAAATAAAGGGATAAAGAGAGAGGAGGTGATGTAGAAAATAGGTGAGGAAGGAAGAGTGAGAGAACAACAAAAGAGAATAATAATAAAGGAACAGAACAAGGAGAAAGAGAAAGTGCTGATGCCAGATGACACTAGAGACAGAATAGGCTTCAATTATTGACTGAGGAAGCAAAGAGGACGGAGCGAACAGAGCAAGGAGGAGTGAAATAGAGAGACACAAAAGGAGGTTTACAGATGAGGAGAAAAGGGCAGGAATGGGGGGGGGGGGGAGTCAGCCTTGTAAATATGTCTGCATGCCGACATTGATTCAGTTAGCATGCCACAGGTGAAACAGATAGGGAGATTCCTGGAAGGGGTCTGACTACTGGATGAGTGTCTGGTTTTAATGTCATTATTTATGTCTTATTTATTTTGTGTCCTGTTTGTTATTTCAAGCATGGCAATGCAGCTTGCTGAGACAAAAACAACACAAAGAAGGCATGTCCTGGCATGGAAAAACTTCTTTCTTTTTTTTATTTCAATTCACTGTACCTTGCAACAAAAACATGATGAAAGATAATAAATTCAAAGATGAATTTGCTGTGGGGTATACCCTAGGGACGATGCCAAAATAATAGGAATGCACCGATTTACTGGCCAAACATCAGTATCAGTCAATATTCGCCTTGTTGACTGCCACTGGCCTTTTGGCAGAAAAGATGGCATTTACTGGTGGCAGTGGCCGATGTTTTTCTGTTGTGTCACATCAATTTTGCGCCGACTAAAAAGCAGGGACATCCATCCCAGGGACAACAGGAAACATGTTTGGGATGAACAGACATCTTCCCTGGGAGGCCTTCAGGACAGAGAGACGCAATAAACTCAGTATAGATGTGTCAGGGGATGCACACTATTTTATCCTGATGCTACACTGTGAACAACAAATCCATGTGGAAAACAGCAGGAGGAAAGCTATTTAATGTTAGCTGCTAGCAGCCGCTGGCCAGAACTCACAGCTTACCAAGGGTGCATTAAGTAACACTGTGATACGTTCAAGCTCCATTCAGTAAAAATGAACATTAGGCGAAGGTAAACTGTTATCATTTTGTCGAGAAACTTAAATACAGTTGTTGATGTTTTCACAGCAATGTAAAATAGATATTAGAGAGGGAATTATGATTATTATATAAAGTAAAAAGGCTTTTAAAAAGTTATTTAAAAAAGTTTTTAATGTAAAAAGTTCCGTTCAGGGTTGTTTCATAAATGTGTATGACTCAATTTGTGCTCATATAAAAGATAATGTAATGAGGGACTAAATGTCTTTAAAACACTTCAGTTATTTTTTTTATTTTTTTGTGATTTCTTTCCTTCCCTGGCACAAAAGAGGAATAAACTACCAAAAAAACTGAGCTAAACAATAACAAAAAAACATCAGTATCAGCTATCAGCCCAATGGTTACTTTAAACATCTGTATCGACCCAAAATTTCACAATCGGTGCATCCTTACAAAATAAGGCAAAATGTCTTTGTTGTTTTCCACTGAGGAAAACAGTAAGTTGGTGCACTGTTGGTGTATATTGTTAACTGGATGAACTGTCATGATGTAGACTTGAAAACTTTATTACAAGTACAGATTTTGAAAATAAATGACCCACTGTTCAAGTAAAGACCCATAATACTACACCTAATTTACCCCAAAATGTACATCCATCCCTCCTGAAGATTATTTGTGAATTAAGTTTTATGTTTTATTAAATTTAGATTTAAACTTAAATTATTTTCTCCCCCTTCCGCAACTCCACCCATGTCAGAATCCAGTGAGTTAGTAGAAGAAGACAGAGAAGGCATTTCAATCTCAGATGGTCAATAATGTCTAGCAGCACGCAGTCATTGGAGACGAGGAGGATGCACACTGGCTCTCACACAGAGTGTGTAAACCCTACCTGGGGCAATCTGCCACTAATGTCCTGAAACACTAGTCTACAGAGAGAACAGAAACAGCTATTGTCAACCTGGTCACACACGCACGCACGCACACACAGACACACACTCATAATCACATTGGTACAAACTAAACTCACAAATGCACAGAGACAAACCCTAGAGCAGTCTACTCCTGAATGAACACTGATGAAAGTGTGTGTGTGCTGGGCTGCTCATATTTTTATATTTGTATGCATCATTAAACGAACATTATATATGAGGTTGGACAGAAACAAAAGTGATGAGTTCAACTGTAATTTAAAAAAAAAAGAGACAACTCAAGATTAAGTCAGGGGAACAGAAAATGTCTCTAGCTGTGATGAATTTAAAACACCCAAAAGTACACGTCTCTATGGGTTTGGTCCGTGCCGTTTCACACTTGAAATCCCACAGGCAAGAGGGGAGAAACGTAGGTGAGGAGTGAGGCAGTAGAGGAGAGAGAGGTATACTTACATAGAGATCAGCTGCACCGTAAAAGCCATCCTGATAGGCCATCACACTGAGAGAGAGACGAGAAAGGAAGGAAGGAGGGAAGGAAGGAAGGAAGGAAGGAAGGAAGGAAGAGGAGAGAGGAGCGGTGGTGGAAAGTCGAAAACAAACAAACAAAAAGTAATGGTGTGATGCGCCACCATGTGGGCATTGCGGGAAACAAAACAAAAAAGTGACGATTGGGGGAGAGAGAGGTGAGAGAACGGTGCCAAACAGATTGTGAAAGAGAGAAAAGAAAGAAGGGTGAGATTATTACACACCGTGCAACATGCAAGACAAAATACCACCTCTTTGTTTTAAAAATGCACCAACTTCAGGGCGATACTACTGTTACTGCAGCTGATGAGACAAATTAATGTTAAGTATTTCTCAATCAAATTTCTCAAAATCATCTTACTATCAGCTTTTAGGTACAAGGAAATGGTATTTCAGTCAGCAAACTGTCAATGTCAACATCTCCATAAAAATATATTCAAACGCACAACATGCACAATTATTATTATTATTTTTAACTCAGTGAAAACATGCATTTAAGGAGATATGCATTACATTAATTCTAGTTTTTATTATCAATAGCAGTTGTAGTTATTTATGTCTATTTATGTTTGTGTGTTTACCCTGGGTAGGTAGGGATTGCAGGTTGTGGCACAGCTGCCCTGACTGCGCTGTAGACGGGCCGGGCACGACCCCGGAGATGAGCGCCTCGAAAGGTCGCAGCAGTGGAGGCAGCTGCTGCTGCTGCTGGGTATGGAAACCCTGGTACTGAGAGACAGAGAAGGTAGAAAGAACAGCTCCTTAAATACCTTCAAGGTTACAATCTTATTTGTGCATCTTGTCTCCGTCAGTCTGGCTGAGTCTGAAGCTAATGCGTGCTGTCGTACCTGTGTAGAGTTCAGGGCTGTACATGGCTCCAACCATGGGACTCAACTTCCATCCAGCTGTAGCGGACAAAGCATGACAATGTTCGTTTAAAAGCAAGATTTGACTGAGGCAAAGAGACATTTAATGATTTGTGCATTTGTTTAGAGTGATGTGTGTTGTTTGTTTTATTGCTCATTGTGAACAGAGGATGCATAAAGCTTCCAGACGGTCTGTCTGCACGGGTCACATCTGAGAGAGCTTTCACTCAAGACAAGAATAAGAAGAATAAGAGATGAGATGAGATAAATGGTGGGGAGCAGACTAACATATTATATGATTAAGCAACCATTAACCAGGGTTCAAACTTAACTTTTTGCCTTACTAGCCAAGTGGCTAGTAAGCTTTAAAAATCTACTGGCCAGAATTTTTTTTCACTAGCCAAAAATCATAAATAGCATTTTGGTATATTTTCAATGTGTTATTACTATAATACACTCGAGCAATTCTCAAACGCTTACATTGGTTAACTGGCCTCTTTCTTTTTGTAGGCTCTTAAAATTCCCTCGCTCCGTGTTTCCAACTGTTGCAGCCAGTGAGCACAGACACGCAGTGTGCCGGTGGATCTTATCAGCCTTTCTAGGGCATGGAAATGGCGGACCGCGGATCTCCAACTACAAGCTCACGTTCTAGCTCCCACTTTGCGGCATGTTGTGGGCTTGAAGATCTGTTGTACGACACCGGCACTCAACCAATGACATCACATACACACAGCCCGGGGCGGGAGAAACAACAACAACTGTAGTTTGGCCCTATTTTTTTCACTTGCCAGAGTGGCTGGTTAGGTGACTTCATTTACTGGCCAAAGGGTTCAAATTAGTCACCTCTGGCGACTGGCGACTGCTAATTTTGATCCCTGAATGGCACTTAGTGTTTTTTCTGGATTTATAAAAAATAGTTAAAAAATAAAATATGTATACTTCTATGTACTCCTTTTCTAACACATACGTATTCAATAAAGTTCATTTATGTTGTTTATGAGAATTTGTACATTGAGAGGTTGCTTTGGGATTACTGTTCATTTTGCTTGTTATTCTTATTTAGATTTTTATTATTTAAAATAAATCTAATCTAATCAAATCAAATCATTATACTGTTATACAATGCAAGTTAATGTAACATATAATACAGTATAATATGGGACATTATGATATAGTAAAGGCCATGACACATAGTATGTGTGTTATTGGTTACTGTTATTACCACTTGTGATAGTTCTGTGCATGGTCAGAAATTATAACTCTTTTTTATTCTGTTTTTGTGATGATGAACATTCCTTTTTCTTTCCTACATTCATTTGCATCTGTGTAAAATTTAAATTGTTTTAAGAAAGTTTTAAGTAGGCTGCTGAAAATGTTGGGATCTTCCATATTCAGAACAGCCCAGGTGTATAGTACAAAGATGGTAAAGCACTATTACAAATACATAGTAAAACTTAATGTAAGACATATCAAAAGCAGTACAGCACAGCAATAGAACATAGAATACAGTATCAAATATAATATGTAAATCACTTGGTTTACTATAATATAGAACAAGAATATATGAACCCTAACCCTGACTATGGCGAGGTATATAATCAGCTCAGCAGAATGACAATGGAGAGGTGACATGAGCATCTCGAGTGAACCAGACACTGTGGAGGAATGGGTCTGTGTGTGTGTGTGTGTGTGTGTGTGTGTGTGTGTGTGTGTGTGTGTGTGTGTGTGTGGTGTTAAAGTCGAGCCTGAAGCACTCAGTTCTGCAACGTCTATATAGATTTTTAGTGGAGTCACATCATTATGATTTAATATAATTGATGTTACTGTTAAACAAAATTTTACTGTCCAACTTTTAAAAAAGTACGAGGCTTTTTTTTGTGGGATAGTGTTGTCAACAACATCGATTTATCAATACATATATATACTGATTCTGAATATTGGAAACAGTTTCAGCACTAATTTTCCAAGGTATTAACACACCAGCACCAGCTGTGCTTCCTCACTCTCTCTAGCTGTCAATGTTTACTGCAGTCATTCTGCTGTTGCCTGCTACTAACCAAGAAAAGAAGTGTCACTGCTGACATGCTATAGCCTTGATATATTAATATTATAATTAATTTCAAGCCCTTAGAGTCAATTTTTCCCTATGGTATTGAAAATGGTGTTACATACCAATAATTTTTAAGGTATTGTAACAAAGTTAGAAATTCCAGTATTGTGACTAGTAGACAGCACTATTATGGGATATAATTCATTACAATGGTAATTATCTATATGGTGATATCAGTTTTAACAACTTTGCCCAGTCTAGTCATCATGTATCAAAAGAAAAGGTAGAATCAGCTGTTAATTTCGAAGTGTTTTACCATATGGCAGCGTCGCGAGGCCCTCTCCGTTTGAATACGGGGTGGTCATCTTCTTGTTCGTCATCACTCTGGCTGTGGCATTATTCACCTGGACACCAGAAGAAGTGGTCAGCGGCTAAATCGAGCCAGTTTAAGGGACAAACAAGCACTGAGGAATTATCAGAATGATACAGAATCAAATCACATGTGAAGTTTGTGTCTTGAGTTCTTAAACTGAATGTAGTCTGTGACACATCAGGGACATACTCTGCACGATGATCAGAGTTTAACACTGAAATTTAAGTGTGAGGTGTCGTTATACTTAAAACTGTTTTCTTTTACTTATGATAGAGGTTAATTCTGTTGATGAGCAGCGATGGTATTTGATGCATGCGCTTCTTTTGAAGGAGAAAGACATAGAAAACAAGGATCCTGGTGAGTAAGTCAGGCAGTTTTGCACACAAACAATGCAACCATTGGCACACAGAACAAAGAAAAACAACAAAATATTTCAGAACAAAAGCATTCAAAAAGAAATCCAAGACCATTATATTGCTACCTTTAAAACAAAAAAAGAAGAGGGAAAAAGAAGGTGAATTAAGCGGCAGATTCATCAGTTGAACACAATGCAAAAAACATCAATCGAAGAGTTCATACACAAATTACACACAGCCAATCAAGAGCGCATCACATCACCAGAGGTGAGCAAAACTAGCCAATCAGCAAGCATCAGATGCAGCAAGAGACCAATCAAAAAAGGTTGGCAGCCCTCCCAGTCCAATACACATCATACAGAAAAAGAGGGAGGGGAGGGAGAGAGATAAGACAGAAATATAGAGGGATGCAGGAGGAGGAGCCAGTCCACATGAAAAGACACGGAAAAACACATACATGATGTGGAGAAGAGAGAGAGAGAGTGAACAATCCATCCAAATGTGCAATTCTTCTAATGAACAAACAGAAACAACAAGATGCGACACACACATACAAAAAATACATCTGACCATTTTGCCTACATTGGATCTAACTGTACAGGAGCAACAATGGAGAAAATGATGAATGGAGCAAGAACGAATACGGAGAGACAGAGAAGTCTAGATAAAGACAGAGAGGATGGGGGATGCAAATATCATTCCTCAAAAAAATCAAATCAAACCATGGTTGTGAAACACTGCCAGGCATTCCAGATCAGTGTCGCACACCAGAGAGACCTCGAAGCACACAACCACCAACACACACCATCCAGAACCAAACTGATCAAAAAGTAAAACAAGGACACCTCTTTACAGAAATCAGAACGAAGAGAAGCTGCCGTTACTCAATCAGTGGCAGAAATTTTTAAGTTTGCTTTGCTGGGGTCTGCGTATTAATTCAAGGCAGCTTTTTTTCTTTTTTAGAAAGGCTGCTAAAGGTTTACACATTACATATAAGGAGTAGATTTGCTTTGAAGTAAGCTTGCATCCTCTTTTGGGCGCACACTATTCATCCACATCTGTAATTTAAATGTTAAATCTAAACAGCCATACCTCTACAACTGTCTGCAGTCTACAAAGTGGTACAGAAAGGGATCATCAAGTACTACAATACACCATGATATACAGACAACTATTATCCTCTCTCCGGTAAAGCTAACATAGCACTCATGCTTCAGCATGCTGTCCCACTAAGGTGCAAAAATGCAGCTATTGGCTGACACATGACACAAAGAGATGACATAGTACTATATGGCGTCATACAGATGACGAGAAAGAGAGTAAACCATGCAGGATACAGCTCTGGAATTAAATGCTGAATGCAGTTAGAGAGGTGATTGGAATGAATGCATAAGAAGTGGTAGTCATAGTTGTTGCACTTGCAGATAGATGCAGTACATTCAGTTATACAAGTGGCCTTTATAATGCCATGCGATCAATGGCTAATCTCATAATCGTTTCATTCACCACCTCCCCAATCAATCACAGGATTAGCCAATCATGTTCTGTCAATACAATCAATCAATCAATCAAGCTCCCTTCAGTAGAGGAGTCCTTCATTTGGGTGTTGGGTGCATTTTATTTCAATTTTTTGACGGATGGGGTGGGGGGAGGGGTCATTCAAAGATGATGCCATGTGTACACAACTTACCGTTGCCAGGGAAACGGCGTGAGGACACGCGAGCAGTTACCGTGGAGACTGACAACAACAACAACATACAAAAATCATCAGGGAAATAGAGAAAATATATGTAAGAAAGAAATGATGATCCAAATAAAATCAAAATTAAAGAAAAAAAAAACATAAACAAAACGAGGTAATGAAAAGCAACCCCCACCCTGTGGCAGAGAGGAAGTGATGTAACAGGTCACGTGTCAACAGTCACCTACAAGTATCAGCCGTTTGACAACAATCTAGCCTCTAACTGGTTTAAACCCACTACAGACACAGATCATAAAAGATGATAAAAGGAGCAAACAAATGGAAACAGAAAAATAATTTTATCTACCTTAGTGGGAGGGGGGCCTACCTGTTATTACTGCCCAGATTATATTCAGATAACTGAGAAAATAATCACTCAAAATCAAACTTAATCTCGTTCTCCAATGTCTATGCTACCTGACTACATCACAGGACAGGGGAATGGACAGAGATATGGGGGGAGGGGTGGACAGCAGAAATGCAGGTGCATATGGGGACACACAAACTGGGAGAGACAGACAGACAGACTGGCTTGGTGAAAAAGAGTGGAGAGAGATGGAGGAGAACCAATCAAAATAAAAAAAAGGAAAAAGGAAAAAGAAAGGAGAGGGAACGACAGCTATCTATTGCATTCTCTTCACATGTTCATTCTCTCTCCGCCCTCCGTATTTTTAATCCTGCACACCCACACACAGAGACAGAGAAGAGTGCAAGACATTCGAGACCATGCAGAGGAGCTTTAGTAGCAAGTACAAATAAAAAAGAAAGCGTGATTTCGAAATCAAGAGCCAGAGCAAATGGTGAAAGCATGGTGTATCTGATCTCCAAGGCCATTTGCAACTGAAATCCGAGCTCATGCTGACAAATTAAAAAAAAGATGTCACAACAAAATGCACTTCCATGAGATCTGGTGTTCTTTTTCAGGAGTGGTGGATGCAAGTGTGTGTGTAAATAAAACATGTTTTTTTTTTTGTTTTTTTTACCATCCATCTCGCACGTCTGAAATTAAACAGTCAGCTTTTCTGAAGCATCAGAAATGACACCACGCTTCTCACAGCAGTCTCATTCCAGAAAAAACTGCCCCCTGAAAATGCTCCCCATCATGCATCAGTCCGTTAACACATCAAACGAAAAAACCTGCTCCCCAGAGTCACCCGTGTAATATTAACTGAAAAACTCAGTGACGATCTCTGACCTCATGATCCATCCATGCAACATACAGTAGCCTCTTACAGACACCAGCAAGCACTTTTTTTTTTTTTTCAGAGGAAAAATTCCTGAGAGGCCATTAACTGCCCTTCTGGTCATTAACACAACCATAAACCAAAAATGGCCACTCATCATGATCATGGAAGAAGTGATGATGGTGATGGAAAAGGTGCAGGAAAACTAAAAAAAACAAAAAAACAAAAGAAAGAAAAGATCCTACATGCTGTGACAGAAGCGGACATCGTCAGCGACCCCGTGTAGCGACGTCTCACCGGCCATGCCTGTTGTGTAGCCACTCCACCCAGCATGCTTTGCAAACCACACAGCTTTAAGATCAAGGTGCAATGGACAGCCCACAACATCAACGACAACAACAATGACAGCATAAACATCGACAGGAAGTGCCGTCAAAAGAGACGTCTGTGTGCGTGGCACCACTGCACCATGCTATAGTGAAGCCAGAGGGGTTAGAGTCAAACACATACAGCCACCCGGAAACCTTCTCTGGGGCAGAAAACGACCAGAACAAACTCTCATTTTCGGACATGGAGGGGAAACGGAGAAGAAAATGGTCGCCGTTTCAAAAACAAAAAAAAGGGTGAGGGTGGTGAGTTACCTCGATTTTACGTCCTTCCACCAGCGTACCGTGAAGCTTCTCTCTGGCTCTCTCTGCATCTGCACTCGTCTCGAATGTTACAAAGCCGAAACCCTGCAAGCAGAGGAGAAGAAGAAAATGGAAAAAGAAAAGGAGGGGGAGAGCGACAGAAGGTTGAAAATGAAGCTTTTGCTGAGTTCATATTTGTTAACAAATTTTAAACGTTGCTCCAACTCCCTACCTTGGATCCCCTCTCGTTGAAAATGATCTCTACGTCGAGGATTTTGCCAAATTGCTGCAAAACAGAAAGAAGAAAAAGATGAGGAGGCTGAAGAGGCATGCAAGTCTTGTGCTGCGTCTTGCCACAGGGTGTCAGCACTGTTCAGCCATGATGAGCTGGCACCCAGCCAGCTCTGGCAGTCTTTTCTTCCACCATATCTTCCTCGCCTCTGCTCTTTTCTCTGCACCACATTTCAGAGACATTCCTCTGACAAAAAAGCCTGAACACATGGCCAGATTTTTACACCTGGCTTTAAATAATCTTTCTACAAGATGACAGTCCAAGCAAAGGTTTTGTGTTTTTTTTAGTCTAACAGCACAAAAACGGATTCCTTTTAGATGAAAAGAGATATGACAGAGCCTTATTTTCATTTAAAATCCCACTGGAGGACAGGAAATAAACAGTAAAAAGAAATTGAGGACACAGTGCTGACGTCACTGGATCGGTCCTTTGAGTCATTATTTTTACTAACTGTATCCTTTTCTGGGTTGTTGTTATGTGATGATGCATAGTGGAAAAAAGGGGGAATGTTGCGGTCTACATACCCCAAACATCTGCCGTAGGTCCGGGTCTCGGAAGCGGAAAGGGATGTTGGACACGTGGAGGCGTTTGGGGGTCCCCTTGGTGTCTGAATCATCTCCAACAGTCCCGCCGCCACCTACTCCCCCCGAGCCAACAACTGACTGACCGTCAATCTGGGAGGACCCATCTGACTGCTGGGACAAACAAACAGGATAAAAGGGAGACTTTTATTGTTTACACAGTAGTTGTGGGCCCGCAACATACAATTATTTCTAATCCATTAATGTGTCAGTTATTTTCCAGATTTATGAATTTGTCTTTTTGTCTAGAAGATAAAATATAGTGAATAATACCCACACTACTTCCCAGAACCCAAAGTAATGTCTTCAGATTGCTCCTTTTGTCCGACCAACAGTCCAAATATATTAAATTTAAGATGATATTATGATGGTATTTTTGCCTGAAAGTAAGTAAACCTGACTTAAATGAACTTTATTATACAGAGAGGTGTTTCTGCTATTTAACCTATCCTTAAATGCTTGGACAAAACACAGTTCCACAGCACCACAAACTGTTTCCACAGCTTCCAAAATGACCAGTTAAATTAAAACTTAATCATATTTAGGAAAAAAAAGGAACCTTATAGCCTTCATGAGGGTTGCATTTATTACAGGATTATTAAATTAAACTGTTTTAGTTTTAGCCAGAATTACGTTTCTTTTAATAGTTTTCAGGGTAAATTTACACTCTCACTACCACTCGTTCACATCCCCTATCACAGTGATTCTCGACCAGGTATCCCAGGATCCCCATGAGTCCTTGAGGGAGTTCCAGGAGGTCCGCAGAAAAATGGGGAAGACTTTATTTGCGCTTTTTAATTCACTACAGAAATGAGAATGAGAAATCTGATAATAAGTTTCACTTCCCCCACAATTAACTCCTAAAGTGTAACGTTAGCTGATAACAGCAGAGCTCAAGTCTTAAAGCTAAAGATAGTAACTTCTATAAAAATAACTGTTTGTCATATTCGCTGAAACTGTCCCTATATTCTGAAAGAAGGACATGAGACAAAAAATGTGTTCCTCTTTCAACTTGTAGTGCTTCTCATGGCATTTGCTAGAATCTACCCCAGCTGAGGGAAAACAACCAATCAGAGCCGAGGAGTCTCTGATGCAGCTGTCATTTTTTTAAAAAAAAGTTTTATATACTTTATTAATCCCTGAGGGGAAATTCAATTTTTCACTCTGTCAATTACACACAGGTCCGAACACACACATGCACAAACTGGACCTATACATGCACTAAGTGGAGAGGGGGCTCCCCCATGACAGGCGCTCTGAGCGGTTGGGGAGTTCGGTGCCTTGCTCAGGGGCACCTCGGCAGTGCCCAGGAGGTGAACTGGCACCTCTCCAGCTACCAGTCCACGCTCCATATTTTGGTCCAGACGGGGACTTGAACAGGCGACCCTCCGGTTCCCAACCCAAGTCCCTATGGACTGAGCTACTGCCGCCCCCTCAATCTGGTCAATCTCTGCTCGTAAGCAGCGCTGATCAAATATAATCAAGATTCTGTTACTATATTGCCTACAGTGTACTGTTAAGCTGTAAAAAGAGAACGTTTGCTCTGGCCGGTGGGCAGTGCTTCATTTTTGGCTTAACTGTTTCCAATAAGGCGGCCGGGTCACAAACTTTCTCATTTTACATCTAAACAGTACACTAAATACAGATATATAGTTTCTGGAAACATTTTAGGCGAGAAATAGACGATGCAATGACAGAATCTTGATTCACATTTGATCAACAGCTGCCTAGTTTTACAGTTTGAATGCAGTTCAAGAGAAGTGATTGACAGCTGCGTTAGAGACTTCTGTTGTGACTGGTTGTTTTCGCTCACATGTGGTAATGCCAGTACTACGAGGCAATGAAATAGGCAGAGGAATAGGATTTTCTTCACAGATTATCTGTCTAATGTGGATGTAGTTACAGTTTCAGCAATTATGACAAAATATTTTTTATTATATCCAACAATCAAAATCTTTTCAGATGGGGGTCCCTAAAGCAAATTCGTATTTAATGGTGGTTTGTGGCCTAATGTGTGTCAATTTAAGGGTCCGTGGAAAGGTTGCAAACCATCTGCTGAAGCCTCTCTGGGCTAATGCTAAGCTAGCAGTTCAAACAACTCTGAACAGTCTTGGGTTCATATGCATGTTTTGAATTTGCGAGGGAGGCTGTGTTGAAGCTATCATGGGGTGTGAAATTGCTCTTTAAGAATGAATGTGTAGTTACAGCTTCATGTTACCTCACACATAAATTAGGAAAGATCCTAATCGGTCTACTGCAAACAGAGGTTTACAGATTTTTAAGCGAAAAGGGTACTGGATCTGTAACTGGTACCATTCAAGTCAGGTCTCTGCATCCCAGTGACTTTCTACTATTTTTTAAATCTATAACATTCTTCCTCACTCTGGGAGCCCTCTCAAGGCAAAGCCCTGATGTGGGCTGCACACAGAGGAAGAAGCTGGCACTCACTTGGACACTGAGGCTGTTGGCAGCGTTGGCGGCACTGTTCGCTGCTCCACCGGCTTCCACGGGGCCTTGAACAGCCCCCGCTGCGTACAGGCTGCCCCCGTAATCCAGGGCCAGGCCGTTCTGGGGGGGCGGCGGTGGAGGTGGAGGGAATGCAGAGAAAGGTGGAGGTACAAGTCCCTCCTGACCACCAGCACTATCCTGAGAGCCCTGTTGGAAGGAAGAGAGAGGAGAATGAGCAAGGAGTGAAAGCTTAAGTAGACGGTTGGCTAACTTCCACAGTATCTTTTACCGAGAGCATCACCCGACCACACAGAGACCACTTTCCCAAGAGCTTCGGTGTAAAAGTCATACAAGCGTGGATATTATATTTCCATTTCCTCACATATGTATGTGTGTGTGTGTATGTGTGTGTGTGTGTGTGTGTGTGTGTGTGTGTGTGTGTGTGCGTGTAAATGCATGTATGCACACCCCCCACCCATTAAATATTCACTGCAGCCACATCTATTATTGAGGGTCAGATGCCTTCGTGCTCGGTGTTGTACAATGGTGAGTGTCTAACGCCTGCACACACACTCACAAACGCCTCTGCACACAAACCACCTTTGACACGCAAACACCCACACACCTAAATGCTCACACAAAGACCAACTGTTAGTAAGGAAGCCGGCCCAAGTATTTTGTGAACACTATTACCCCCAGAAAAGAAAAAATGGTACCGACGTTCGAGAGCGTAGGAGAACAATACAGGCACCCACAAACACATGGTGGAATACAAACACAACATACACACACAGACACACACACAGACACATTCCTAGCTGTTGGCAGTGGGGCATGGATACCCTAAATGGTAATAGTTAGAGAGCGGAGGGAGACAGCAGGGACGGGAGAGAAAAGGGGGGATGGGACGATAAAAGGTGATGACTGATAGAAGAAGCATGGTCCTGGCTCTGAGCCATAGCTTCCAAAGATTAACCAACCATCGCTGTCTTTCTGGTCTTTTTATAACTTGCTAATAACTGCACTGGATGGCCGATCAATTCAAGCCTGCAACATGCTGAAAAAATCTGTTAGTTTGGTTTACTGACATTATATTTATAACAAGATTAAGTCTACAGTTACACTAGTTACTGAGGCTGCTCACAGTGACAATGCTAACAAGCTGATGTTTAGTTAAGTTTAATATTGACCATGCTCATCATCTTACATTAGTGTGTTAGCACGCTAATTTTAAATTCAACTAGCAAACTAAGCTAATTACCAAACTTGAGGCTGAGGCTGAGGCTGATGGGAACGTGCCACAGATGTAAAGTATGGGCAAATTAGAAATTTTACTATTTCGATAGCATTATATGAAAAGTGAAATAATCACCAAAAAAAGTGTTGGCAAAATTATATTCACATTGCAAATTTCATTGCAGATGGAAGCACAATGCTTAAGCTTCTACTGGTAGTTGCAGCCACAAACATTATCTGTATATTGTAGGCTTAAGATAAAACAAAAGACATAATTTAACACAATTGGAAACAGTCATATAAACAGTGCATGTGAGTTAAAACCATTTTATGGCATAACGCTAGCATAGATAGATATATACTACACATTTGACTTTTCTGCCTTCAAATGGAACTTGTGAGCTCGTGTTTACGACACGGGAAGTCGTGTACACGAAGTCTGGAGCTCGGAACTCTCCAACAAGGTCAAGAATACTACAACAAGGGGCTGTTCATATGGACTCTTCTTGTAAACATGCTGAACTTGACCCCCTTTAAACGCAGCATTTGACAGGGATAAAGTGATTAAATCCTGGACTTAATTCCATCGCTGACCCTGGTGTTTTAAGGCAGAATATGTTATTTTCAGAATATGTTATTTAAAATATATAGTAAAAAACAACCAAAAATGTACATTAAAAATGTGGCTTAAAAC
The DNA here is from genome assembly GCF_011397635.1 of Epinephelus fuscoguttatus. Lineage (NCBI taxonomy): Eukaryota > Metazoa > Chordata > Actinopteri > Perciformes > Serranidae > Epinephelus > Epinephelus fuscoguttatus. The sequence continues at coordinate 39,024,983 of NC_064754.1, read as the reverse complement.
TGGATAAAAGTCAATCCTTGACAACTTGACCAAATGACACAGATCATACCCTTGATTAAAATGAAGGATTTCTCTGATTTTGAACATTGTTTGAAATGTTTGGGATAATCTAAGTTCACAATTCAACAAAACATATAATAATATAACTAGACTATAATAATATAATCTAGTTGTTTTTAGACATTTTAAAGTGGAAGCATTGCATATTGTATCTTTAAATAGTTCAATAACCTTTATCAAGATGGAAGGTAGTCACTGCCTGTCATTAAGATAAAACAGAAATAAGAACCTAGAATTAGAAAACAGAATAAATATCTGATAAAATCTTGACAGAAAGTTAAAAAAAAAAAAAAAAAAAAGGATCAAAACACACCCAAAAAACAAAGTCAAATCATAAAAGACAACTGTTGTCAAACAAGTTTAAGATGCAAATCGAGGGGAAATTGTATTAACAAGTAAAATATATTAAAAAATAAACAAAGATATGGCTGAACAATGGCTGCTGCATCTGGCAGCCTCTTCTTATTCTTTTTCTATCCTTTTAATCTCCTTGTTCTTGTTCGTCTTCCTGTTCGCCTCCTACATCTAATCATCATTATTATTTTCATTATTATTGTTATTATTATTATTATTTGCAGTGGTAGCAACAGCTGAACAGTAGCGCTAGAAACAGGCAGTTGTAATAATAAAAATAATAATAATAATTCATTAGTAAAAGTCATATTTGGTGCATTTTTCTTCCACCACCAAAATGGATTTCACCACTAAAGAGACTACATGCTTACTAGACATCTGCTTGGCTACACTGACTCGTGTGTGTGTGTGTTTGTGTGTGTGTGACAGAATGCAGCGATGCCCATCTGAGTTGCACAATAGATCTCTGTCCCTTTGGGAGTGTTATAAGTGTGTGGGAGGGTGTGCATGTATGAGTGTGTGTGTGTGTGTGTGTGTGTGTGTGTGTGTGTGTGTGTGTGTGTGTGTGTGTGAGCGCATGCATGCCATCTGTCTCACAGCTTTTTGACCTTTCTCAGCGTCACACCTGTGACACGGTAGCCGGGCCCCTCGACTCAGTGACAAACCGAGGGATGCACGCGGTCGACACGGATCACATCGATATTGTGACATGAGAGCAGCTACAGCGGAGCTTCACCGGGTCAACAGTGAGAGGGAAACTTTGTCTGGTAAATAACACAGGCACACACAAGTAAACACAACCGGACTTTCTGTATTATATTGGATATTCACAAGATTCGAAGTAACTAATAACTACATTATTAAGCTTTTTACAGGTGGCGAGGTAAGTCATACATATTTTAACACCTTGTCACTGGGACAAGCACGATAGACACCAAATCCATTATTTCTTTGCTTGAGGGTGCATCTATTTATCCTGAATCTCACCTTTTTCTTCCAAAATCAATCTTGTAAATAACTGACTAAAATAATAAAATAATTTACTGACTTGAAAACCAAGTCTAATTAAGTAAAATAATAATAAACTGTTTGAAATCTATTTTTCACAGTTGCTTTAACAACTCTTGTTATTAGATGTTATTGTCAAGTTTCAAGAAAATGTCGCCTCTCGCTAGGCAAAACTCAACGACTCCACATAATTAACAGAACTGAAGGCATCCACATGGTAAAGGAAATACTGGTGTCATGTGATAACTGCTTTTGCTGGATGATATATTGTTCAAGAAATTACTGTGACAAATGATATGATGTCATTTTGAAACAATTGATAATATTGTAGCATGATAATATGAGCACACCTTTTCAAAGAGAGATGAACCTCTAATCCATAAGAACATTCAGCCATTGGATTTTAAAAATACATATATTTTTTTATATATATTTCAACATCTTTTGAGGAGCAATAAACAACTGTTAATATATACAAGATAAAGTGTATATAAAACTATAGTACCCCTATAGGAGTGGCCCAAAATTACTCGGCTTGAGATTTTATACAACATATGGCCAACAAAAACAAAACAAAGCGATGCCCCTTAGACAAGCTTAGCAAAGCTGCAGTGAAACCACAGTTGCCTCCATAATTCAACTGGTGTGTTGCAGTCGCCTACCAGGGCTGGGCGGCCTTGGAGCCAGGCGGTTTGCTGGTGAGTTTACGCAGCGAAGGATTAAGTTATTGGAGAAGAAAAACTACAAATGACAGACATTTTGGCTCATAACCAGGGGTTGGCAAGCTAATGGCTTTTAGGACTGAGACTGTTCCACTCCAAAAGTATAGCCGCAGGCTATCCGTAAGCTACGCTGTGCATTGTTTTACATGTCTTTGGACTAACGCAAGTAAAATAGCTGAACCCCAGTCTTACAATGGTCAAGAAAACCCTGCTGCTCATTCTGACATCATGTCGGCTAAAATATTGTTGATATTCTTCCGTATGTAAACACAACAGGCAACATCAGGGTGAGCAAAATGATCGAGGTCATGACCATATATCGCACGATAAATCGATAGTTATTGTGACAGGCCTAGTCACGCGTGTTTAACCATTTCATTAAACACCTTGATTTATGCACCAATCCTGGCTTCTTTTATAAAGCCATTACTACAAATTATATTTCCTCTTTGATGATAAAGTTAATATAATATATTAGGTATAAGACCTTAATAATATTAATAAATACAACTGGCACATGAAACTAATAACACACTTTTACATACATGAACAATCTTTTAACATATTCTTGTTTGTGTTTTGTTTTACTATGGAAGGATGCAGCTGCAGTGCGACACTGCCAACAGCTTTCAGCTCCGGCCTCCACTTGTATAATCAATTAAAAGAAATTCCCTTGTGCTGTAAGAAACTACTTTTCTTGGTGGCTAGTCCTCTTTTTACTGCCATTGTAAGAGCAAAGAAACTGTATCAGATGCTTTGAACTCAATGTTTTATGACTGCGGCACTGGTCTGATTTCAGAAGAGTAATCACAACCAGCAATCCTGTTATCTCACTCCCTCCTCTCCCTGATAACATACAGTAAATATGTGTTCATCATTAATCGGTGCTGCCATCCTCCTCACTGCACGCATCCGCTTTTCATACCTAAACTGCTGAATCTCCTGCCAGGTGAGGAGTCTCCACCTCCGCCAGAATAGAAACCACATTCTCCATCTTCAGAGCACAGCACTCGAGCCAGATTACTGACCACAGAGTCCAAGTTTAACTTCATTCACATTTTGAAACGGCAGCTGTGTCCGCTCCTTCTAAACCCTGCAGCTGTATGAACCTCTTCCAATCTTGTCCACAAGCCTCCAAATGAAGGTTTTGATAAGTGATAACATCCCTCACATCCTCGCCTTCCTGTCCTGCCTCAGTTTCACACAGCAGCACTGCAGTCTTACTGTATACCTTGTTTTTTTTTTAGAAAATGTTTGCTCATTATTTGCACAGACTGTTACAGTCATTAGGCCCTGTGAATGTTTTGATTATATAATATCAATATGTAAGTAAATACTCATCTAGGTTTACAAAATGTCAGACTCTCCCTGAGTTTTCTGCATAAAGAACTTTCATTTAATCTCATTGTATCGGATAGATATTTATTCTAAGTTTCCATACATTACTCCACCCATCCTTTTATATTAGTCATAATTCTATGCTCTAATTAATGAACAAAGGCTTAAAAATAGACCAGAAAGTTGTTAATATGTGAAGAATTTTCTCTCTGTAACACTGTTACATCACCGATGGTAATAATGTGAACATGAGCTGAAATCCTCTGATGAGACATCCTGAATTCATTATGTTTGAGAGAGACAGAAAAGGAGAGCAGAGACGATGGAAATTAGTCAGTTTAGATCAGGCTTTTAACTGCAGGAGACAAAATACATTATGTGCTAAATGATACACTGGTTGGCTTCGCCTTGCATCAGCTCACCCTGGATGATCTGCATTAGTGGAGGTAAAAATGATAGCGGGTGGAGTGAGTCATCCTGGGTCACCAGGTAAGAGCTAACCTGGATGACAGACAGAAATAGGGAAACTGGACCCGCCGCTGTGGCGTGCTAGAAAGGGAAAGCTGATCACCCAGGCTGGGTCAAGTGGTGAAATGGGAAAAGCAGAAAGGGGACGATACACTGAGACTGAACCTGCATACAGGAAGTTTTACCTCCTTCCTGCAAAATGTTGGCAAACAGTTTATTATGGAAATGAAAAACCTTTCAGCCACACAAACAGCTCTGTGGAAGACAATGTTGGTGTGTCCAACACTTTGGACAGACTGAAATATCTCAACAACTATCAGATGAATTGTGATAAAACCCATTAATGTTTCCCCTCGGGATGAACTGAAGCAATTTTGGTGAGCCCTTCCAGCGCCATCAGCAGGTCAAAATTTGATGTAGTCCAGAATTTTATGACAAAAGCCTGCAAAACTTGCGATATAACCATCAGCCTTGGCTGAACTTTGTGTTTAGTGCTAATTAGCAAATGTTAGCACACTAGCATTGTCACTATGAGCATATTATTAGTATGCTGACCTGAGCTGCAATTAATGACTATGTATGAATCATTTGGTCTACAAGAAAACAATGAGAAAAGCTTGTTATAAATATCCCAGAGGGTAAAGTGACTTTATCAAATGTCTTGTTTTGTCAAACCAACATTTCCACACCCACAAATTTACTATATGTAAGACCAAGGAAAGCAGCAGATCATGACATGTGAAAACTTGAAAATGTCACATTTTTCGCATTTTTGCTTGGGGGGAAAAAAAACCCAAAAAACAAAAAAACAAAGACTCAAAGGTCCGGTGTGTAGGATTTAGTGGCATCTAGTGGTGAGGTTGCAAATAGCAGCCAACTGAAATTTATCCCATGTGCCAGTGATGGCTGATGTGAAAAAATGACTGGCTCTATTTAGAAGCAGTGTTTGGTTTGTCTGTTCTAAGCTACTGTAGAACAACATAGCGGACTCCATGGAAAAGGACCCGCTGCATGTGTAGATGTAAACGGCTCATTCTGAGGTAACAAAAACACAACAATTCTTAATTTTACGCTGACTACACACTAATGAAAAGACATCAATATTAGTTATTAATATTATAATACATTTCTGAATGGTTGTCTGTCTCTATGTGTCAGCCCTGTGATAGTCTGGCGACCTGTCCAGGGTGTACCCTACCTCTCGCCCAATGTCAGCTGGGATAGGCTCCAGCCCCCCCCCCCCGGTGACCCCTAACAGGATAAGTGGTTATGGAAAATGAATGAATGAATGAATGAATTTCTACCAATATATTCTCCAAAATCCTACACACTAGACTTTTAAACTATGAATTGATAATTAAAATAGTTGCAGATTTATTTTCTGTCGATCGTATAATCAGTTGACTAATTTTTGCAGCTCTAATGCTGACATTTAGCTCAAAGCTCTGCTGTGCCAAGTGTCGGGCCATGCTTGGAAAGATGTCATTTGTCTTTTTTTCAAAATGCAAAAGTGTTTCTAGCTGATTCATATGGTGGAGTAAAAAGCTAACAGTCATAGAGAGGGGTAAGAAGCAATACAGAGTAAATATGGGACATGCACATTTTTAAACAGCTGCTCCTGGTTCGCGTCAAGTGTTGCACTATAATGTTCAAATGAAAAGTGACAGAAATAGTTGTGTTACACATGAAAAATTTGATTCATAGAGAGAAGTTTAAACCCATCTTAGTTTCTCACCTCTGCACAGCTGGCCAGTCACGGCGTGAAGAGGGTGCGAATGACAGATTATCGGTTATGGAAAGTTACAGAAATGGTGGTAAGCTATTGTCTAAAATTTTGGGGGGGAGGGGGTTTGTAAAGCTATTTGACCATGTGACACGGAGGTCTGGCTGTGCAGTATAATCCAAGTCTCATTTATCCAGTAATATGTTCAGTACTTCCCAAACACATGCATTTTAGCTAAAACGTTACAATATTAAAACACTTAACGCCTACAAGCAGCATGCCTTCAGCATGAGTGTTTGTACCAAAATGTTTTAAATCTTTAAGTTTTAATGTAAATGTGTGTTTGGGAAGTGCTGAGCATACGACTGAATAAATAGGACTTGGATTATACTGCAGAAGTTGTATGGAAGTTTGTAAATGGATTAATAACCTTAAATATGGGCCCTGTTTACTTTAATTTACCAAGAATTTTGCCTTTTTTGGATTTCCCATTCACCATGGAGGCATGCGAGAAAAACAGTTTTCTGCATGAATTCAAGGTAACACATGTGATCAGTTAATATAGAAAAGGTCACTTTGTGGGTGAAGTGTTTCTTTTTAAGTACTGCCTTCCAGAAGCTTAGTCCCGTTTAAAACCTGAAGCTGCCGTGTGTATTATGTGTGCTACTTGCTGCAAAATTAATTGCCTTTCATGGGACAATAAGTCTGGAACTTGAACAATAACCAAAAATAGAGGAAGGAAAACATTTGAGGAAACTCTGGGAAACTTTACTCAGGGATCTCCCTGCCATAACGGTAGAGAATACAGTTGGTTACAAAACAGAGGAAGTAAAAAGGGGTGGCTATTAAAAAAACTACCTTTTGTCAAATCTGTTGGGAAAACTACCCTCCTACTCTGCATTAGAATGTTCATCACGGCTCCAGTGTTGTCGTACTCGAGTCCCAACATTGATGACTCATGACACAACTCACTCATCTACTGATGAGTCAGTCTTGGACTTGACAAGTTGTGATGCAACTCAGACAGAATGATAGTGACTTGAATTTTTAATACTGCACACTTAGGACGTGAGGTTTTGATATCTTGGCTGCGGCACTATATATTATTCCCGCAGTCCATATCGCTGATCAGATTATTTCCCTATCAATCATAACATCCTCCTCATTGTTGTTGCTCATGCACAGAAACAGACTACAGCCTAGCGGGAGAATGGACAACCCCGGCTGTTGCTGTTCCTTCTGCCAGACCAAAATAGAAGCAGGAATACGAGCCAAAAACAACCTTGTATTTGTGTTCGACGATTGGCCTTTTCAGAGGAGATCCATTTTAGCCGCATCTCAACAGCCCTCTCTCTACCTGATACACTGTGTCAACAGCCCGCTATCTGCAAAAATAGCGTGTGCCTGCGTGCTGCTTGTTTTCTTTTTTTTTTTTTTCTCCGCTCTTTCAAACCATCAAGTTATGGGCCTTTTGCTGACTGCGAGTGGCCTTTGTGCTTGACATCAGGATAAAAGCATCTGCTGAATAAATGCACATAGATAGCAGGATAAGAGGAGGGACACAAAGACAAGGAGGGAGGGCATTCCTGGTCAATTTGAAGAAAAGTGCTGCCCTGTAGACAGGCAAACTGTAAGCTGTGCATTTGTGCCAGCACTCAGGTCTGTGCACGTTTTGTTTGTGTGCATGTCGTGTGCATATCAGCGTGTGTGTGTTTGTGCTTCCGCTCCCCTGGCGTTGGGGTGTTAAGGCATTAAGGGTTGTGTAAGTGTATGCGTTGGCCAGGCAAAGCCAGTGACTCAGAGCGGTAGCTGTAGCTGGCTTACTTTCGGGTCAGTTAGCAGCAGCAAGTGTGTCTGAGGAGGCATGTTATAAAATGTGCTCGTCTGCAGCAGTCTCACTACGCTACAGGAGGAGTCGAGGAGGAGGAGGAGGAGGAGGACAAGAGGAGAAGAGGAGAAAGGAGAGGAACATGGCTAAAAGCTAACTAGGGCAACACTGGGTCATTTCACATGAATAATGACATTTCACTATCTTACTTTCTCGGGCCTCCAGCCATTAGTCTATAGCCTAATTCAACAAAGTTGACGCTGGAAAATGTGATTCATGCTGTTAGCAGCAGCTCACATTTTGGCTCAATAATCATATTAACTGGGGAAGTTGTGCTCAGCTCAGATCTTGGCTTCTGACTCCGCGCTGATGCTACCCGAGCTGCAAACAGCTGGAGAAACGTTTAACAGCGTGTCTGTGGCATACCGATGAGCCAGGAGACACCCTCTTGTTAAATTATTCCATCCCACGTCAACCCCTCCTCCTCCTCCTCCCTCTCTTGCTCTTCTTCTTCTTCTTCTGCGCTTCTCTTGCTGCTGTTCTCCCTTTCCTCCCACTCTCTCTGCTGTGTGCTTCGCTTCTTTACGCTTCATAAAATCCAGACGGGACCCTTGCATACGTCCCGCCCCCACGCATGTCAATCAAGCCCATTTGCTTCATAGCAACAAGATATCAGCAATGCCTGGGCTCCTCCTCCCACACGCTCCTCCATTTCCTTATAGGGTAACATGTCTGCTTGTCAAACAAAACCCTCCCAACACACCCCCGTCCTCTTCCTTGTAGGGTCTCACGTACGACTCCCCTTCCTCACACGCCATTTCTGGGAGACCCCCTTTAACATACATGTGAGCAGGGATACACACATGCCTGTCCCTGTCATCCCTCCACAAGCTGTGTCAATGCTCCGCTCGGCTCCACTGCAGCATTTTATGAAAGGTAAACACTCCAAAACAAAAAGATGATGACATTATTTGTCCACATTTATTCCTTGTTAAAAGCCACACGCCTCCTCCGAACAATCACAGGTGCAGGTGAACACATAGACTTGCAGATGGACGCGTATTTACCCAAAATGGTCACGCCTCTTTCAATGCATTTGGTACAGCCATGGAACGAGTTAGTCTTGTTTAGAGCTCAAGTAGGGCTCTGTAATAATAAAGCACTCATCTGGTTGTCGAGTGTGGTTTTACAAATGTACACAAGGCAGCCGTAGGACAGTGTTGTCACTGTCAACCGCACCATCCAAAGAGTCAGCGAGGGCAACCCCTATCCATTTCAAAGGCAGGTCCTTTTGAAATGAACGCAGATGCCTCGCAGCGAGTGCTTTTAGAGCCATTAGAGATGCAAATAGCTGCTAAAGAGGCATAACCGCTACACCAACTCCAGGTTTGGGCAATTTCATAACCATCTCTCTTTTTTTTTTTTTTTTTTTTTTTTAGAAGCATAGTGCAAAAGGTGTTTACCTCACATGGCTCTCCCGTCGACATTTTCCTCACTCCTCGAACCATTTAACAATCCGTACAAAATGAATGACTCATGCAAGTTGCCACGGCAACACGGCTCATTGGGATCATTTACCGACCATCATTGTTAACCCTGCAAAGAATCAATAACAAGATTTGTGGAGGGTGGGAGGTGGAAGAGGTTGGGTGGAGGGCGAAGGGTGGGGGTGAAACCTCATGACCCCTTTACAGTTTTTGAAAGCGTGGCAGTGTGTGTAGTTTTGCAGCAGGTAGGCGTCTCTCCCTCGCCTTAGGGCGCACGCTTAGGTGGGGCTTGAGAAAATATTTCAGTCTTTAGCACCTGATCTGCTACTCCAGTTCTCTTACAGCAAGGGGCCAAAAAATATAAGCATGCAGCAACACTATAAAAGAGCTAATAAATTACCACCGTCACAAGACAACTCTGAACGCTTCTAAACACACACACACACACACACGCGTAACTGCACAGTCAGCTCTACAGTCTGCAATTGCGTCACAGAGCCAACTAGCTCTCTCCAGTTGACCTAATATTGTTGCTCTTCATCTCTTTAAACTACTCTCATTTGTCTGTCTCTGCATAATTTCATCTCCCTCATCCACGGGCTTCCCTGGCAACTGCCCGGGGGTGTCCCATCACCTTAAAAATCAATTTCCTATTCTCCCGCTCCCATTCTCTCACTCTTTTCCCAACCCATCCCCCTCTTCCAGGGGCTCTTAGAGGAAAACATTGAGATAACAGCTGCCAGGGCCCCAGGGAGAGCAAGAGGAGGGAGAAAAAGAGGTCAAACAGTAAAGAGAGCAGGAATCCAAGGTACAGCTGAAAGAGAAGCACACGCGCGAGCAAAGACAGGAAGAAGAAGAAACACACACATACACAGAGAGAGCCTGACTCACACCGAATGAAATGTAATGATATGAACGAGACACTTCACGCACCAACTTTGCAGCCCACTGTGTGCTTCAGCTTCTGTGTGTTTGTGAAATGTGTGACACAGAAATTACAGTGAGGAGGTGTTGTTAGCTGAATAGAAGAGATGCAGAAGGGAGGAGGAGAAAGAAAGAGGGAGTAAGGAGAAGGGGAAAAAAAAGGACAGAGACAACTGTGCTGGGGACACCTGTCCCTTTCGCTCACAGGGCTTGAGCGATGTACAGAGACAGCTGCAGAGGCAATAAAGAAGAAAGACTTTTTTACGTACCTCTCCTCCCCCTATTCCTTCACTGTTTCCACTCAGAAATGTCTAAAGAGTTTACTGCAGAAACAGCATCCAGCTGCACATACTAACATGCTGCACTCTATGTATCTTCTGAGCATACATAATACATGGCAGTTTTCTGGCAGTGGCAGCTCTTGATGTTCAGATTGCATGCGCTTCTAGCTCAGGGCAGAACAGATGCCACAACAACGGCGTACAATAATACATCGCAGCTCGTGTATTTCACCGTGGCGAATCATAATTGTAGCGATACAATCTCCAAGCCTGTATCTCGCTGTCATCTACGCCTACTACGCCAGCTCTCAGTGTTTATATCCCTCATAGCGACTGGGCGCCGAGTCCTAACGAGAGTCTGAAATGCCCTGACTGGACCACTCTAGTAAAGGGGGTCAAGAAGAGTCCTCATCTGTTAGCAGTTAATTAACATTTCATGCTCAATGACAGTGCTGCCTGCTCTGATGCCGTTCCATGTACAGTGGAGCCTGAGCTTCGGCACAGAGATACAGCAGACGCAGAGGAGGATATGAGAAAGATATCGAGATAAACACTCACCGACAACACGGAAGGATAGTACAGTCCCATCATCGTATTCTGTGCAACAACTCAAACTGTCGTCGCTCCTCTCTCCTCTCCTCTCTCTCTCTCTCTCTCTCTCCTTTCCTCTTCTCACGCTGCCTCGCTTTCCTCTCCCTCTCTGAGCCTGTGTCACCTCACCAGCTCAGTCTCTCTTGTCTGTCTCACAGATTCAAAATCTCCCTCTCTCTGCCCCCGCTTGCTCTGTCTGCCATGCCAACCCCCCCCCACCCCACCCCCCCACCCTCCCCTCCTCCTCCTCCTCCTCCTCCTCTGCTGGCCTCTGTCCCTGTCACTCTCCCTCGCTTGCTTACTTGCTTTCTTTCTTTTCCTTTCCCCTCTCTCTCTCTCTCTCTCTGTCTCCCACTCACTCTTTTCTTTCCCTCTCCCACTCGCTCCTTGCTTTCCCTCTACCCCCAGCCTTCTGTTTTGCTGCTGTGCCCTTGCCTGCTCATCTCTTCTGTCTCCTCTCCAGTCCTCCTACTCCTCCTCTCTCACCCAGATAGCCTGACGCCTCCCCCCTCCTACTCTTCTGCCCCTGTCACACCTGCAAACTTTCCCCTCCCCTCTGCTTCCCTCTCATGTCGCAGTCCCTCCCTCCTCTCTCTCCCTTCTTCTTCATGTAGGTGAGTTAACTGGGGCTGTTGGCACCACTGGGAGAGGAAGCCAAGTCTCTCTCTCTCTCTCTCTCTCTCTCTCTCTCTCTCTCTCTCTCTCTCTCTCTCTCTCTCTCTCTCTCTCTCTCTCTCTCTCTCTCTCTCTCTCTCTCTCTCTCTCTCTCTCTGCACCTTGTTACATAAATGTGCTGATTTACATGTTTGTCTCATGTTTGAAGAGCGCCCGAGCCACTTTTCTGTTAGAGTCCGTTTACATTCTGAATACGCCAAACCCAAAAAATGTTTTCATAACACCTCCAACACAAATCACATTAAAGTTAGAATCCTTACAGCTGCCTAAATCAGTATTATTCACTTACAAAGTAACAGTGGGTGACTATTAGCCCTTTTCAATACACATGTGTTGGTATAGCTTGACTCGATGCGTCAGCCCAGCATGGCAGGAATTATCATCTCCATGCAACAGGGCTACCCGCTTGTGTGTCTTCAACTGATGACGCGCTTGTCATGAGTCGATGAGGTTTAAAAGCAGCGTCCCCTTCAGCGCTGTTTACTATTGCTTTGTGTGACGCGTGTTGGTCGGCAGCTACTTATCATCTTACAGTTTTGCTTGGCATCTACTGCTTACCGCAGCGGGGGCTATTTGAACATGTCACTGGTTTTGACGTTATTTAGGGACGATTCAACCTCAACATTCAGTTTACAGCTCAGAGTCCTGTCTCAGGTCGGGAAACCTGCAAGTACTAAGCAGGTATCCCGCAAAATACGTGGTTTTCAGGTTGAATTTTGTCTTAATTTTATTTCTGGGTTTGGTTCTGGGTGAAAAGAAGAACAAACAACTTGGATTGCAGGTGTTGGATAATAAATGTATCAAGATAAAATAATAATTCAATTTAATGTTTTACTCCTAAGACTGCCTACTCTATGTGTCAGCTCTGTCTCATGCGCCAGCAGGAATATGAAAACCACTTCAATCAGTCGCGTTACTAACAGGCACATTAATTACAGAGATGTGCTGCTCAATATTATGAAGGTAACAAAAAAAATTAATTTTAATTTTATTTCTTGATTTACCTTTGCTTTAACATATAATGTTTTAGTTTCACATATAAGAAATAGTCCAAAATTATCACTTTAAACGTGCTGCCAAATTATTTGAACAGTGCATGGTTATTACAGGATTTGTGGGTTTGGGTTGGTGCTGCAGATCTGTGTCCGTGGGTTGGGTTGGGTTGTGGAACTAACTGGGTGGCAGAGGGAGTGTGGTATTGCATGTCGCTGTTCCAGTTTGGGAGCGGGACTTGAGAATCAGACCCTTTCAGGACCCTAGCCCGCTTGGAGGCAGTTGAGCCCACTTTCGCCCGACTCCGGAGATGGTCAATCTTGGGTGCGACGTGGCACAACTCAGTGCATTTAAACCGGAAACGGAAACACATAAACGCGGCATGGTTTGACCAGCGGGGCCAAAGGTGCTAATGGAAAAGCCTGTAAAGCAGGGTCTATTCCTCTCACCTATATGGAGTGTTTTAGCATCTTTCAGCTCATTGTTTTGGCTTTACAGCCCACAACTTTACTCTACTGGTTCACTCTCACTGCTCCTATAAACCTCATTTCCAGCAGCCTTAGACAGCTGATTTCAGTAATAAAGCTTTAAAAAACTACTACACACTACCTGCCTCGCACCAAACCACACGCAGCTGTGGTTAGCAGCTAGCTGGTGAACATAGTGCAGTGGAGTATCAAGCAACTAAAGAGCCAGATATCTTTCTTAGACACATCTAATGAGATGTGAATCGACCACTGGAGATGGGAAAACATGCCTCGAGCAGCCACTCTATCAGAAACGCAACAGAGGAACGACGTGCCGAAAATCAAATGAACCTCGGGATAAGAGAATTCATCATGTTACACTATTAAAAAAAAAAAAAAAAAAAAAAAAAAAAGACAGTCAACAATGTCCTTCAACATGATAATAACTCATGCACAGTATTTGTCTTCAGTACAACATCCAACAGATGCCATCGTTGAATCCCTTGTGCGTGGGTAGGCAATTTAAATCTTGCACGGCAAAGGCGGACTCTGCCAGTAACAATGAAAACTACTATAACTACTAGAGAGAAAATTGCAGAATGTAAATAATAAAATATAAATACTAAAAGTTGGCCATAAACGGGGTTTGATGTGAGGTTTAAATACAGCAAGTAAACATGTACCTTATTCTGCCTCCTTAAAATCCAGTTTTAATTTTAACACACACAGAGAAAAACAAGTTTGACATATATCGCTGATGCAGACGATGCTTGTCATCCTTTAAATCATTTTATTTAAGCAACTCACCCCAACCTCTCACTTTCCAGATGACAAATATCACATGAGCCTTGGCTCTTTTTCTTGCCCTGTTATGTCTGAATACAACCATTACTAAATAATCATCTATGTATAAAAAGTCCCTAGAAGTATAGTTTATCAGATAGGAAAAAGTGAGGGAAGTCTCATATCTTGTGTCTGAAAAGGGCTCGTCCCTCTCCTCACACATCAGGCTTCTGCTGCTCTCCAGGCTCTTCCTTTCAAAAGCCTTTGATCACATCATTCTCACACTGCTGTTGACAGTTTAGCACCTCAGTGTTGTGGGAGCCTCTGCTGCCCGGCATTGTTTTTCTTCCTTCTCTGACTTTTTTTTCTTCTCCTAGTCAGAGGCCAGTTCACACTTCCAAATCCCTCAAGTAGCCGTTGACTGACTCCTTTACAACCCAATAAGGGATCGCTCGCACAAGGTAACACTTTAGCCTTTAGGACGATTCTTCGAACATCGTCATTAGCGAGGAAATGGTTCAAAGCTGTATCATCTTACAGTGACATAAAAACTGGCTAATTGGCTTCCAGGCTTCCGCAATATCAGCTAAACAGTACAACACACTGCCAGGAAAAAAAATCTCTCATACTGAAGCAAATAAGAGCATACAAGTGAGGCCTTAAGACAGATAAAGCGCAGATAAGCAGCCAGAGGTTGTTGGGCATCACGGAGAGCGAGGGATGAGGGGATTATGGGCAGGGCATGAGAGGATGAGTGGATGAACAGAGGATGATCTAAGGATTAACCACACAAACTGAACAGTCTAATAACACAATCAGCAGGCTAATACAAACACCAGTAAACAGATTGTATCCTTGCGCACACACACACACAATACAGTTGGTTCCTTTTACATGGGTGTGTATTAGTGTTCGTTTCGGGGGGAAAAACAAGAATATCTGCATGTTTAAAGGCGCAAACAGAAAAATAAGTTGGATTTAAAAGCTCAAAGATGATTAATAATATTGCCGATTGTTGAGAATAGAAAGAAAAGTAGTGGGAGGGCAGGACTGGAAGAGTGAAGGGTGTGGAGGCATGTCTTCTTCTACACGACGGATAAATTATAATCTACACCCCCACCTTGTGGTTTACAGAGCTTCGCTGAACCATGTTAATGCTTCATGAATACGAAAGAAACATCAGAAGATAAGATGGTGGGATATTACCAAACATGGAGTTTGAGAATGTTTGAGATGAAATCATATCCTTACCTGGCTATGAGATGGGTAGCCATGGTAACCAAGGGTCAAAGGGTCGTTGTTCTGAAAGAGAAGAGAGCAGATTTTTGGACACATGGTCAGTAATTTTGCAAAGCCAAAAGACACTTGATGTAGTTTTTTATTATTTATTCTTTCACACTTCTTTCACACTTTGCTTTTGACTCTACAGTTCCATGGTGTTACTGACTCCTAATCAAATTAACTCGCCCGGTGACACACTCCTGCTATCTCCTCCAGAGTTTTCCACCCAGCGGATCTTTTGTCTGCTTGTAAAGACGTGATAACGGGGGCGAGTGAGATCATGCGAGCAGTAGATGAAAGACGGGCAGAGAGAACGAGCTCTCACCACGGCTCTTAAATCATAAATAGGTCAGGGGTGTCAGCGAGCATGAAGCCCCGTCGGTGTGAAATGGCATCATGAGCCCTGATGCAATCTCCGACACATTCCTCTCAAACGCTCTGGCTGTGTATAGAAAAGACGGATACATCAGACATCTGGTGAGTAATTACAGTTTAACAAGACACATTAAGAAAAAACTCATTTTGTTTGGAGCCAAATATTAAACTGAAATCATGTCACCCATTCCCGAAAATAGTTTGTAACTCACTTTATTTGTACTCATAACACTGTGTTCCAGCTTTTATGCTAATGTACGCCATTAAAAAGGCAGCTTTACGCAGCAATTACAACATGCTTTGAAGGGGGAAAACAGATTTGCCTGTCTCTGGCTTCATATCACTAGATTAGAAAACAACTCAGCTCCTCCCTCCTCTCTCACTCTCTCTTTCTGTCCTCCTCCCCCCATGATCTTCCTTTCATCTGGAACCAATGTCCCTCATCTGCTCTGTCCCCAGGGGGAACACTTTGCTCTGCGCGCTTTACAGCTTCAGTTCGCCTGATTAATACTGTAGCCATCTAACTTTGGACCCTGTGGGGCCTTTTCGCTAAAACTAAGCACAATGTTTCCAAATGCAAGAGGACTAGTCGGGGAGAGGGGGAGAGAAGTCTTTGTCTTCGATCGAAAAATGCAGTTTGTGTGAGTCTATCTCAGAGCCAAAAATGTACTTAGTGAACTGGCTTTGGGAGGCAGAAGCTCTAAATAATGAATCACCTCTTAGAGGCTTGAATAACATGAATAAAGTATAAACCTTATTTCACAGCGAGGCCAAACTCTAAACACAACGCACTGGAGGTATTGAGCAGAGGAGGATCAAAACAAAATCCCCCACCAAAAAGAGGGGGCAAATAGAGCCTCGTGGGGCGGTACGCTGCGTCAAAGTGATGGGGAACACATCTGGAGACATCTGGAATTCATATTATGAGAGGCTGAGGGAGGAACCAGAGCTGGAAATACAACGGGAAATGGACAGCAAAGAGGAAAAAAAAAATGAAAAGAGATGGAGGGAGCAAAGACAATGACTCATACATGAGCGGAGTCATGTGCTTAATTTCCTTAAGGAACTGGGAGGAATGAGAGAGGGAGGGCTGCATGGAAGCAAGTCGAGTGTGTATCAGTCTCACTCTCCACACCACAGTCGCTAGCACAGCACATGAGAAGCAAGAAGATTTTGCACGATAGTTAATAGGCCTGTTTTTTGTTTTTTGTTGTTGGCGATGAAAAATTAAGTAGTTGATTCTCGACTGGGAGCAGCAGTGGCGGTGGTTTTTGGGGGGCGGGTAGGCTAAAACAAGAGAGGAGACTGCAGGGGAAGACCGGGTGAGCAATCAGGAGAAAGTAACAAAATGACTTGAAGTCAACAGATGGCGAAGAGAGGAGGAGGGGGAGGAAAGGGGAGCTCAGGAGGGGGCAGGGAACAGGGCTGACCCTGTAATAATAAAATCTGAAATGAAGCGACGGACGAGAGGCTCTGTTACCTCAAACTTTCTCCTTCACAGCATCTTAGCACAAGGTGACAGTAATCCCTTTTACACATGAACCCTGCTACTCCTCTCCAAAAAACTACAGGTGGTGGTAGGTGTCTGTGTGATTGTTTTGAGTGTGTGATGTCTAATTTAGTCACAAGACTCGTGTCTATTCCTATCGTGCCTTGGGACCGCTGCTCTTCTGAGGAGGAGGTGGAAGAGGAACTACATTTCACCGCTCTGAGAGTCATCCTACCTAACTGCAAAGCAGGGCACTCCATACACTCAGGAGGATGTGAATCCATTTCATCCACAGAGCACTTATGTGCTAAGCCTCCAAACAGTCAGCCAGATGATCTGAAGTTTATTTTCCCTCAATGTACTTCACATCCCTCCGACTTTCCACAGTAAACCTACACACGCTTTTTCAGGGGGATGTTGGCTGCAGGCAAAGTGGATTTTGGAAGCCGGCTCTCACACTTCTGGCGTAATAATAATCATATAGCAGCGGTATCTGCCAGCGAATCACATGCAACATAATCAAACTGGTGTCCACTGCTCTGATCTGCATCTCAAGATAAAACTGTTATTTTTATCCCCCAATTTATTTCACATCTGATTGGAGGAGATTAGTATTCTCATGTAATTATTTACTGCACAACATAATTGCCCATCATGATTATGCTCCATGATTATTTCACTGCAACAGCATTCCACTGAAACTAGAGCCTGATACTGGACTTTTGGGACTGTGTTGATGCCCATTTTATAGAAGACACGTTTGGCTGCTGTTCATTTTTAACATTTTAGCAGGGATTCATTAAATTTGATGAGCACAGGGGGCACTGCTAACACCTGGTCAAACCATGTAATAATTAACATAATATCATCTGAAGCACTTCTATGTGCATTATGTCTATGGCTGCTATGAATAATAATTCTGAGTCTACAGAGTATTTTCTTTTTCTTTAGAATTGTGGGGGGGGGGCAAATCTGAAAACTCATTTCCTACTATATTATAGAATGTTTTATATGCGAGTGCAACTATACAGTATACTATACAAATATGCAATAAATACTAGCTACTGCTGTGTACATAAATTACACCCGTAGTGCAACATGAATGATTGACACTCTACTCAGACTGCATGTGAGCTATCTGACCAATGTAACGTGATAAAGACATTGATTATGCCTGTAAGCAGTTTTTTTTTACTGGGGTACAGCAACACCACTTGGACAAACCATAGGCAGAACTGGAGTACATCATAATACTAGAACGAGTGAAACAATAAAGGCAAGTTAAAAAATTAATTTATGATTTTTTTTTTTTTTTTTTTTTTTGGAGTATGGGGATTTGTGACTGACTTGAGCCAACTAACATCACAAAATGGTGAAAATGTCCACCACAATTGCAACCTTTTTTTGTCTGATGAACAGCCCAAATCTCAAATGTGTTCAAATTACTTTTGTTGAAAAAGCATCAAATCTTCACATTGGAGAGACTGGAAAAATCTAAAAATTATTTGAACAATCAGTCCATTATCAATATGGTTGGATACTGACTATCTGATTTTTATCAATTCATTATTTTAGTTCTTAAAATGTCCTGTAATTCAGTATTTTAAAAAAATATATATAATTAGTGTTCCCCAGCATACATATTGGGGAGGGAACACATCCAAATGTGCTAAAAATGTCCCTCACAGTATATTGCTACAAAATCTCTTATTCTACAATAGAGAAAAACACGCACCGCTGTCTCAAACAATTATTTGTAAATGTAATCATAATCATAAATAAACTTGCTAGGGCTGCCACCTGAAAGTTAGAGGTTCCAATCATCAGTCGAGAGAACTCAGTCGCCTCAGATTCCTTCAAGTCAAACAGTCATTTTTTTGTTTTTGTTGTTTGTTTTTTTGGCAGTCAGTGTGCAGTGTACTTCTGCGGACACTTCAGTCCCACGATTTAACTGCGGAATGAGCACTTCTCATTTTCACACAGCTCTTCAGTACAGGCAGCTGCGGACACAGAGGCAGCTGCCCCAATTAGGAGAGGCCTTGCCTCACCGGGCTCCAAGTCAGATAATGTTATGTTCTGCCTTCTGCTTAGAAGTGGTGAAAATACAGCTCACAGCAACTTAATACAACACAGTCTCTGGCTTTTGTTTTGTTTTATCTTTTAAAAAAAATGTTCTTGCACATTTCCAATCCTTTGTTAGTGTAGTTAGCTTGTCACTGTCACACTGAACGTCTCGAACCCTATTCAAACTCTCAAACACTATATGGGGGGAAAAAAGTAATAGTCAAATATTGGTATTTAACAGCCAAACCTGATTCAACTGGCATAACTCTTGAGTTGGGAACAACCCTAAAATTGCCATTATTATTAGTACGGGCTCTAGTATTATGTTGGTACGTACTGCAGTTCAGATAACCAAGGTGAAGTCTGAGCAAAGTGTCAATTATTTATGCTGTGCTCCATGTGTACTTTATGTAGAAAGTAGTAGCTTTCATTCATTGCATACCGGTATTTGTATTTATACCATATAGCTGCACTTGCTTATGATAAATGATGAAATACAGTATGAAATCAATTTTCAAATTTGGAATTTTTTTATCTGGAAATATACCCCCAGACCCCTCTGCAAATAACAGTATCCAAATCAACACCATAAATACTGTGGGAGTAACAAATCACTTGTCTGCAATGGATATGTGAGTATAACTACAGTTTAAGGACATCAAATCTGCCCGAGAGCAGAGCACCAAAACCTGCAGGCTCCTCTCTCAAACATAATTCAGTCAACAGACCTCTGCTGGCAATTTATCACAGAAAAACAGGGGCCAAAAAACTAAATAAATATTCTCAACTCGCAGCAAGAGTTCATTTTTCTTGCTGACGTTTTCTTTCTATTTCAGTGGCGGAGCTGAGATGAAAGTACAGAGGGGTGATCCACCTACATTAATGTCCGAATCAAGTCATTTGTCCTCGGCGCTGTCACCCCGGGCAAGACCTTATTAGGTTAGAGAGAGCCCTGGTTCCTACGCAGAGTGACAACAAAACATGAGCCGCTCAGCAGCATGCCGGATGGATATTGAAGCCGACAACCTCCTCTCAACATTTCCCAAAATCTGACTTGGGCTGGAGATGCAGGGTGTTGTTATGAATCCCCTGTCATCCGGAAAAATGCAGGACTTCCCCAGTGCAGCAGAGGAATGCAAAATAGGCTGAAAATGTGCCGCTATTTTTCAATGGGGACTCTCTGGCAGGTGGTCTGTGCAGCAGATAACTTCATATTCATTTAATATCCATACTATTGGATAAGCGCAGTGTCAGCACCAGGAGGTCAGAAGCTAATTTCTATGAGCAGCCATGAACCTTTGAACTCACACTGTTGTATGGATGCACTCAGTGAGCTTTATTCGCCTGTGTTAGCTGAGCATTCAGTCATGTACTGCATGCTGCACTGATTTATATATGCATTGCTGCTCTGCTTAAACTTTGCAGATTTGATTCGACAGTGCATTTCCACCCCCGCACTGTGATGACATCATGCCCTAATGAGAAAAACAGCAGTTTCAATGGCCAAATGGGAAAAATCCCATTATTGAGCTGCAGTGGTACAAATGGATTGCTCTTTACCACAACCACGCCCCATCGTGTTGGCTTCAGTTACAGGTCAGAGTTCAACTCCTGCCGCGATGCAGGTTATAAATGGTTTTTAAAAAGACGTAAAGGATGGAAAAGATGGAGGAAGGGAGACACAGTGCTTTATGAGAGCCAGAATACTGCTTGCTGTAACATTTTCCATCCTTTACCCTTCTGAAGATTAGCTTCACAGAAGTGCTAGTGTGCATTTTTATAGAAGTTGCTCTGAAAGCCAAGTGCCCCGATTTAAAAAGTAGGAAAATTGAACGTCACTCAGCCCAATTTGTTTCTGGAATATTGATGGTGTCAGCACGTTATGGGAATAAAAATACGTCAGTGTTTTACTGTACACTGGCATATTTTAAACCCTGAAGGCTGAGCTCACAAACTGACAGTCAGTATTGTTTTTGGAGGCGTAAAACAGAAATGTAAGGGTTTTTTTTTTTTTTTGTTTTGTTTTTTTAGGTATTTTCATTACATCAACTTGACAAATTGATTGAGAGGATTTAGGCTATGCAATGTCCATCACAGTTTCTCAAAGTCCAAGGTGATATCTACCATCGCTAAAACACCAGTAAACAGAGAAAAATGCCTATCACTATTTTCTTAGGCCCCAAGTGATGTTGTCAAATGTCTTATTTTGTCTGATCAACAGCCAAGAACTGAAATACTTATTCAGTTTTCCATAAAATAAAACAGAAAACAGGAAATCTTTGCATCTGAGAAGCTGGAAACAGCATTCTGCAGGGCATTTTTGCTTGAAAATAAGTTTAATTAGTTGATTATAAAAAATAATCATCTTGATCATACCGATGTATGTGTGTACCTCTGTGCATGTGTGTTGCATAAACCCTTCTGCCTTAGATAAGGATCTCAGGATCAGTGTGGTTATAATGCCCCCTCCAGTATGAGATGTGATCCCATTAGTTGGAAACAAAGCCTCTTTACTGCCAGTGATAGGGCAAATCTGTTCCTGCACCAACTGGGAGAGAGAGAGAGCGAGGGAGGGGAGGGGGCATCTCTCCCACTCTCGTTTCCGGACTGTCCAGGCAGCTCACGTTCGATACATTTTAGGGGCTGAAGCTATTGATCTGCACACCCCCCCACCCCCCCAACACACATACACACAAACACGCACACTCTTCCACTCTGTTTTTAAGTGCATTACGTTCCTAAGCCTGTCTGTCAGCACTCACGGCCGGCATGACGATGTAAAGCCAGCCATTTAGTTTTCCAAACAGGAGCAAACAGGCCACTTCACCTCCATTACTGCCGCTTTCAGTGGCGGAGAAATGGGTTTCTGTTTTCCAATGGAGTGCTTCACCCTACATAATATACCATAATGACGTCCAGAGCATCCTCCTGCCCTCCTGCGAAGCTCTATTAAGAAACATTTGAACATTTCTGGGTCACTGAGGAGAGGGGAAAACTGCAAATTGATTTCACTGACATTGGAAGACGACAGGTTAAGAGAGTCTTTCACATTTGCTGATTCAAGCACAGAATGAGAAGCCAAACACTGCAGCAATGGTGTTGATAAAAGCAGGGGACTGAGAATCAAGGTAATTAGATTGATTAGGTTTGGGCTGATTGCCCCCTAATAAAACTGGAGGCCTTTGTTTACCTCAAATACCCCCTCCTGTGTGCCCTGCTTCCTCAAAGATCACACAGACAAACACTGACATCAATCTCCATTCTAAACCAAATGTTGTCTACACAATTATGCCACATGGCAGAGGGTTTTTCCTGCATAATAAAGGTCAAGTTTGTTTACATTACCCACCCTCAGTTGAGATGCTGTCTGGGCTTTACTGATATACATAAATCTGGAGATGCTCTTTGGAAACTTTGGAAGCATCTGGATGTCTAAGCAGCAATATAACAACCCAAAATGGACTGATTAAAACAAACTGCACTATTACAACACCCTTTTAACCCTAAGGGAAATGCCTTGGCTGAAATGTAGCAGATGCAATGCTATTTGGTAGCCAAACAGTGAGCACCATGGGTTACATGCTTACTACTGCAACCCCTTGTGAAACTGAATTAACAGCATGTAGAGTCATTTACAGCTGTGAAATGTGGTGGTATGTCCTGCAGTGCTGGTAATGGACTGAGCAGAGTCTACGGTGGGCCATTGGAGGCTCTTCTGTTGCAGCTGTAATGGCAACTACTGTATCTGCGACTGTGACTTCGACATGTGAACAGAACATAATAACGATGTATAAGGTAAATATACTTAAATAATGCCACCATGCACCAAATCACCAGGAGATCCTTGCACCATGAGAGGTCGTGCCTACTGTATTTGGACAAAAGAGACCCCCCCTCACCTGCCCAACCTCGCCGATCCCTCCTGAGCCGTCGATCCGGGGACGCTTGCACTCAGCCCCGGTGGAGTCCACCAGAGCGGCCGCTGTCTGTCCGTCGGGCTCCGGGTCTCCGCGCTTCATGCCCCGGACAGCCGCAGGAGCGCCGCCGGCGTTGGGATGCACCCCGGCCATGGTGTCCAGCTCTCTATCCCGGTCCATGAGACCCCGGGACACAGGCAGCATGATGGATGCAACGTCGGTCGACATTAACATTTAAAAATCTTCTTTTGGCCCCTGTCTTGAGCTAAACTGGGGTGGAAATAGACTACCAGCTCCTGTGCACCTTTGTGCTTAAAGCCAGCCTGTGGACGATTCCCCCCTTTTAATGCTGCAAAGAAGCCTTCACTGTGTTTGGTACTGGGCCTTTGTATGAGCCCCCCTGAAGAGTTGATGTATCTGGAAATGTTTTGGCTCCCTGGCTTAAGAAATGTAACCTAACCACCGCGGTTGTTGAAAAAAACAAATAGCTCATAAACGCTCCCTTTACCTTACAAAACACAGCAGCTCAATTCACCAAAATGTCCCCTGAAACACACGCAGGTTTGTCGGGTTAATTTCCAGCTATGTAGCCCCTGTTTGCTGACCGTGTATTTATTTACTGCGGGGCTGCCTAAGAGGCCTACGTTATTTCAGATCATAACAAACCAATTAAATAAACACCGATCACAACAATGGCTCCTGAGCATAACCTACCGCCCAATTCCCATTTGCCCTCGTTTTGTTCTCTCTGCGAGGAGCCGTCTGTCTTGTTTTAAGAGCACAACATCAACATCCTACCGCAACCTCAAGACGAAAAGCCCCTCAACATGTCTTCCCTGTCGCCTTTTTTCCTCCCTGTCTATTAGCCACAGAGCAGAGGTTCACTGAAAGTCAATCCGCGTCAGGAGCTCTCTCTTCCCCCCATGTTAGTCCGCAAGTCTGCGTTAAAACAAAACACGATTTCTGGCCCCCCTTTAAAAAATACAACAAGCAAACGGACGGAGGGGCTGCGGTGTTTCCTTCCCTCCTCTCTCTCTCTCGCCTATAATTTTCTTTCCTCTCTCCGTTTTCCCGGTGTGATCTTGTAGCGTGTGTTACAGAAAGGAAATTGTCCTCCCTCCCTCCCTCCTCCTCCTACTCTCTTGGTGTAGTCATTCCCCTCCTCCTATCTTCCGCTCTCCCTTTGAACGCTGAGCCAGGCAGCCATGCAGCCTGCAGAATACACGCAGTGTGCCGCAGTGCTTCCATACATTTCACCGAGGGGAGGTGTGTGTATGTATCTGTGTCTTATGGCTCCACAGAGACTACCACGCTCCTACAGCACAAACCCCAACCTTTAAATCGAGCCTTCATTTTTGCGCGTTACATCTACCGGTGCACAGTTTAGAAAAATGTATTTTCAATACAGGCCGCACTGAGTTTGACCTCTTTTTGAGTCCTGTTTTAAATGTTTGGTTTTCCTGTTTAATTTACATTATCAAGTCCAGCTCTAGAGTATTTCACTTCTAACTCATTACACAACCGAGGCCAAGGTCTTCACACTCGCCCAGCTGTGAGTCATGCAGCATGGAGTGCCTTATGTTCCTCTGGCATTTTTATTGCTTGGATGACACCCAGTGGTCAAAGGCTACCATGAGAGGCAAATACTTCAAAGGCAATTTGCTGTAGCAAATTACAGCCTATTACAAGCAAAAGCCGATTTCAAAAGTCTTCCTCTGACTTGCAGGGCTTTAAATGAGTGAGCTCCCTACTGCTGTACATGCTCCAATGATGGTTATTCAGCTGTTTCTAAATGACAAAAAAACCCCTACTTTTAACTACTTTGACATAGTTACCTTAAAACAATAGTTTCTAAATTTTTAGGAAAAAAGTTCTCTTGCTGAGAGTTGGCTGAGAAGATCGATACATCTTTCATTCAGTGGAGAGCACATGCAGGTATAGGGAGTATACCCACCACCTCTGGCCATTGACAGTATACTCATCTATAAGGCAAAAAGCCATTTGAGTAGCCTATATCCACTTCCTCCTCAGTAACCTACCCAGTGGTGTAGTGGTAGCTGATAAGGTGGGTGTACTACTGGGTAGATAGGTAGGTCACCAAGATGGAAGTGGGCACACTGTACCATATAGTCCAAAGGCGTTTTGGTTGATTGGTGGGTATACTGTAAATGGCCAGGAAAATAGGTGGGTATAATCCATATAGCCTACACGCATATACCCTCCACTACACCACTACTCTCATGTTGATCTGTTAAATAGGAAGATATAGCCAGGAGATGGTTACCTTAGCTTAACATTATGACTGGACACAAGGGGAGACAGCTAGCCAGGTTTTGTCCAAAACTGAAAAAATCCACTTACCAACACCTCTAAAGTGTAAAAAAATGGTTTAGTGGCGCTGTGTGCGGGACTATTTCTTGGCCAGGAGCTGTGGCAACTTCAAGTTTTCACTGCTTGCCACCCTGTAAATCACCAAAACCACAACTTGTGCTTTAAACACATTGTTTTTTTATACAGATGAAAGAAGATACACATGCAAATTAACCAGCTTTAGAGGTGCTGGTGCTGATATCCCCAAGCCAGGCTAGCTTTTTCCCAGTTTTCAGTCTTCATGCTAAGCTATGCTAACTGGCTATTATTTAGAGCCTTAAGGGGGCATCAGAACTGCTTGTTATGGGGTTGAATATCTTCAGAAACCCTAACCTCTCCGATGTAACAGTTGAGGGGTTCTTTGTTTGACCCTAGGAGGTTAAAAAGAGGAAAAGTCACGTCATATTGCATTATATCATTGGGGTACAACACATACGCAGAAAATTCTGGTCTGCACTTTCTGAACATCTCAATAGCTGGCACACTATCATAGAACATGGGGATGTTTCTTTCACTGAGGCGTCCACAGTCCGAAATATATTTAGAAAGATATAAGAATTATGATTTTGCAATTACTTTTCAGTAATTGTATAATAACCTACGAAAAATAAATGCTTTCTATATAAAAATGTTCTTGTATATCAGTCGCCATCAATTTAAACGTACCAAAAAAGTTCTGTCAGGTCAAGCAAATCCATGAAAGCTAAAAAAAAAGCACACCTGAGGAGCACCTTTATTCATTGCAACTCCAGATACATTGCACGTGTCTGCCCCATAGCTCCCATGGGCTCACAGTGTGTCCCAACCTCTTTTTTTAATAGCCTTGGTTTGACCATTTCTATAACTTTCCAAAACTCTCATGCCATGATTGGCCGGCTATGTGGAGGTGAGAAAGGAGCCAGGGTTTGAACATTTTTCATTTGTTACACAACTTTTTCTGTCACTTTTCATGTAAACAAGAGTGCAACACAATGAATGCTTTCCAGTAAAGACTGTCTGAAAATGTGCACCATCATCCCCACATTCATCTACGACCACTGGGTTTTCACCCCTCAAACGAGTTTTGACCATGCAGGACCTTAAATTTACTGAACAGAAATGAGAACAGTATCAGTATCATCTAACTCTCAGCAAGAAAGTCAATAAGTGTATAACTTCAAATGTCAAACTATTTCTTTAATTCTGTTAATGTTTTTATGTGTTTGTCTGTATGTTTGGGTTTCTGCTTGTGTGTGTATGCATACATGTGAGTTTCTTATAACCGTTTGTGCATTTTGCAGATTTAAAATCAGACAGAGACACATCTGGGTAATGTGCACTATAAATAAACTACAGTTGAAGTTGCTGTACGCGTGGCTGGATTACCAACCAGGCAAAGTGGGCAACTGCCTCAGAGCACCAAAAGCCCCTGCTTCACTGTACTGTGTGGCTGGCAAGGGGTCTGTGGCAATTTATTAACTGTAAATTTAACTGGGAAAAAAATCTAAAGCACACCTAAAGATGTCATCTCACAGAGAGACCCAATGTGTTTACACAGTGTGTAATCCTTGTATTTAATGAAATAACCGCACGCTACAGCAAATCCTCTGTCTCAGGGGCCCCTCTGGCCATGTCTGAGTGATCAAACTTGGGTGGAAATATGCTTAAGATCCCTTTCAGACGTCATCCCCATACTGATGTGTTGTAGCCCTCTGATGGAACACTGGTTACATGCAAAACCTCCAGTTATCTCAAACATTTATTGCTGTATGTTCCACATGAAGGGCAGCAAAGCAAGTCAGCCTGAGTCTCAACTATGCTCAGTCCACAAGAGCCAAGCGTTCATGTAAACAATGCTGCCTCCCACTTTTTCATGGAGTGCCACTTCCTGCTTTAAAACCTAGTGGAATAAACACACACTCTCTCACACACACATGCACACACACTCGAGTCCTTTAAGAGCTTTTATTTGTGGTTGAACATGTGATCTCTGAGGCCTGAAAAGGAGAACAAAAGAGGAGATATGTCAGTATGGAAAAGTAACATTGGTGTATTGTTACATGGGCTAAACACATTAAGTGCTGTTTACCAGATCATCATCATCTCAACCAACTTCAAACGTCTCCCATGTCGTAACTGGAAAACAGGAAATGGATCAGCCTTGATAAATAATTCAAAACTCTCCTCATTACTAAAACATTGTCCTGCTGTCATATGGAAGTGCAGCTACTACTGGCTCTCAGACTGTGCTCAGTCAGGAGTGTTGTAATGGGGCTCATTCATGGGTGTTTTCATGCGATCCTCCAGAGTTCATAAGGGTGTGGTGGGTGATTTGAGGACAGAGTGCTCATTTTCCTCACCATCACTGGCCAAAGCATCCCTCCACACAGGGCCCATCACGTGGTGAGCAGATTTCAGTTGAACACATGAAGTAAATCTGAGAGGGAGGGCAAAAGTAGAGCAGGAATTGATGTAGTGTCCAGTCTCGAGAGTGTGCAGCGTACTATGACTCGCAGCTGCTGCCAATTGAGATTTGGCCAGAATTTGCAGTTAACAAAATGGCCTCTCCACATGTCCTCGTAATGAATGCTGACTTAAGAGATTTAGAGATACAGCTGTCAATGGTTTCATTTTCCACTGACTATATGCCCATGCTAAATAAAAAAAAAAAAGTTTAAAGTGACACTGAGGGGACAGTCGATTTTTTGTTTTTTTAAAAACACAAAATCAAGACAGGGAATCTAAAGAATAAGGTCCAACGCCAACAGTCACTCCAAGATAAGACTTCATTGATTCCCCAGGGGGCCAATTCAGAGGCGCTCCAGGCAAACAGCTGCATGTTGTAAAAAATTTTCCCTTGCTGCAGCACATGAAAACTATAGGCAAAGCATGCTTAAAGCAATAGTGAGACATTTTGGGTAATGTGCTTATTCATTTTCTTGCCAAAAGTTATATGGGAAGATGGATGCCACACTCCTATCTGTCCATTAAATATGTAGCTTGGGCCAACAGCTAATTAACTAAGCATAGCATAAAGAATGCTTGGCTCCCGCACCAGCACTTCATTACCAAAGCACAGCTTTTCATTTTTACAATTAAACAAACAAGGTATAACAGGTAATTGGTGAGCTTTAGAGGTGCTGGTAGTCAGATTTGTTTTTACCTTTGGACTAAAGATGGACATGAGTACTTTAGTAGTACTCGCTTTGTAAATCAGCACTCATTAAAGATATAAAGTAATCGCCACCCAACCTCCCACAACTCTCATATGAACATGACTTAAATATATTCTTTTACTATTTAAAATGGGTAAAATCTTTTGTAGAGCTGTGTGCAGTGTATTGCTTCGCTCAGCACCTCCTTGCCCTGCTGTTGCCGTCTCTCTTTTTATCATGGGACCAGTGCTGCAAGTATGAGCTCAGCACAGAGGGACAGTCAGTGAGAGGCAGCCCAAACCTAGCGTCACTTAACAGTTATTAATAGGGTTTAACAACAGAGTCGATTTGTTTAAATGTCCATGTGAGTTTGTCGGGATCACTGAACGGCACTGTGTTGAATGTTAGCCCTTACTGCTGGGTTAGCTTGTGCCAGCTGGGCAGACCTTGAACTGACAAGGAGGAGAGCAGGTTGGGACTCCAGACACGATAATTAAGCGCTGCATCTAATCTATGTAATGGCAGCAACAGAAAGTTTGCTGATTTTTTTTTATATTAACTTTAAATTTATAATCTAATTGAAGCCTAGCTTGAAAAATGAATTAAAAATTGTTTTCTGTTGTTGGCCAATTTAGATTCTTATTGAGATACTCTTGTACTCCACAATTATCTAATGCAAGTTCTCGAATATGGATATTACTTAAGATGTCCATCCCCGCTTTACACGGAGCCAGGCTAGCTGTTCACCCTGTTTCCAGTCTCAGTGCTAAGCTAAACTAACTATCTGCTCACTGTAGCTTTGTATGTATTCTCCGAATATGATAGTGGTACAGATCCACTCATCTAACTCTCAGTAAGAAAGCAATTCAGTGTGTATTTTCCAAAATATCAAACTATTCCTATAAATATTGCCATAAATAATTCTAAATGTCATATGCTGATAGAACACCTCAACCTGACTTCTAAATTAAAGTCTGAACACCAAGAAGGAAATACTGCAAGATGCCTCAAAAAATAATGAAAAGAACACAATAAATACAGTTAGATGTTTTTAATAGCCCCCCACTGTTATTCACAAAACTAGAGGGTCTCTACATATACTTACCTCTTCATTCGGGTCCTTAAACTCCCCATCAGGAAGGAACTGGAAGGTGCTGATGGTGAAGCGGCGGGTCTGAGCCTGGGGAGAGGGCGGTCGAGGATCATACAGCACAGCCTGCTGCAGGGCTGGGTCCAAGGGGTTGGGACATCTGGGGAGTAACACTGAATTAGTAAGTCAATTTGATACCCGGGCAATAGGCATCAAAAATGTACTTCTTTTGATTTTTCTTGTTATCTCCTTCCAGTAAAAAACACTTAAAAAATTATTATTATGTGCAGTCGATCTCTTGTTCCTTCCCGAGTACCTCCCTCCTAAATATTTACTGTAGATGTCTCAGCGTACCCATTGTACAGCAGCAGCCACACAGCCTTTCCGGAGCGCGGGTAGGCCACACAGTAGTGCACCAACAGCACCAAATTGGGGTCCGGGGCGTTGAGAAGACGCACTTCCAGGTAGAGGGGTTTCCCCAGCAGCATTTGCAGGGGCTGGTGATACTGAGGGTAGTAGCTGCTGTACTGGGCATCTAGAACAAAAAGGAGGTGTGCTGGAATAGGAGGTGGTTATTTCTTGAACCACATTTCACCCACTCAGTGCTAGTTCTCCAGCAGTTGATCACAATGTGTGTGAAGCATTCATACAGTGCTGATACAATGAGTACAGTAAGATCTGTTATTTCGATTGTCATCAGCTTCCATCCAACTTGACTGGCATATACTTGTGCCCAGAGACACAACAGCACAAAATCATAAGTTATATAAGTTATATTATGCAACGCAGTTGTTAGCATGGAAATGAAGACCATCTACCTTTGGCAATCCTGAGCTGCACTCCAAGTATCCCCTGGGTCTTGACTTCAGGTCCCAGGGTGGGAGTTTTGACCAAGTAACTCACACTTAGAACTGTGCCCGGCAGAAACCTGCACTCTACTAACAACCTGAGAATGAGACAGAAAACATGGTAATGGAAATACACACTAAGCATTTGGCTTTATTTATTTATCTATTTTTGGCATTTTTGTCTTCATTTGATGGACGAATGTGAAAATGGTGAAACAGAATGCAGGGAGGATTCCCTGAGCTGAAATCAAATTGTGAACATTGCAATCACATAGTAAACCACTGGGCTAGCTGGTGAGCATAGTGGAGCATTTAGCTACTGAAGAGCCAGATATTTCCATCAGGAGTTGGTAGAGGCTAAGGCCATGTCCACATTAATACGTTTCCATTTTAGAGCACTGTTTTATAATCGTTTCAAAATAAATCTCCATCTTTACGGACATGCTGGAAAACACACATCACATGATCATTCACGTACACTGAGCTTGCACGTTCCACATGAGTATAAGGTGGGAAACACAGTCATTACAAAGCAAATACGACAACATATCAGAGCAGTAGTAGACGCATTATCAAATGCCAGAGGAAGCCATGGCAATGGGAAAGGAGTACCGACACGAGCAGGATTAAAATCACAAACGGTATGTACACCTTGCTATAATGCTTTGGTTTGACATGTAGTGACTTATATGACCCAGTCAAGAGGCGAACTTGGGCGTCTGCATCATTGTTTCCAAAAGTCTCCAGATTAAAACCCAACTCTGAACTTTTCAAACTAAAACAGGGCCAGCGGCTTTGTCAAAAGGTCTCCCTTTAAGGGATTCCAAAACGCTTAAGTATTGCAGATGCTAGGCGTAAACGCAGCAATAGTTGTGAATTTTACAACAAAAACATATTAGTGAGGATGTAGACTAAAATAGAGCTAGAAAGAGTACCTACTGGAATTTCATTCATCATGTGGACACAAACACAACTCAACATAAATAATAATTGCATTGCAGCTGAATGTGTAAATAAGCAACTGTTTGCGAACAAATTTGCTCCCTACACAAGATGATGATGATGTCAATATCTTTATAACTTGTTTCCATTTCCCCCAAGCGGCCAAAACAGAAGTCAGTGCAGGATTAACTGATTTTACTTTGGACTTTAACTAAACTTACAACAGCTTTAACAGTTAAATCAACATATTCAGTATTTGGTCAAAATGAAACCCTTAATCCTCTCTGAACAGGTAACTTTCACTCTAATAATAAATAGCAACATGCTCTGACCTGACAGGAGAATCCCTTGTGATGGTGCCAAAGTTGAGGCTGATCGCCTGAACCTTGTTGATGACCTCCACCATGTAGATCACTGTTTTCCCAGCTGTCTGTCAGGACAGAATCAGACATGCTATTTATTATGTGGACACTTGTAAATACTGAATGGTTCAGGATCTGTGGTTGACTGATGAATTAAAGCTGGGGATGGCAGTTTAATTTTGACGTAATTGGGCAAAAATCCCATCATAAACATATTGTAATTTAAGTGGTCTGAGAGAACACTAGACTCCTGTGCCTCACTTTGGCTCTGTTTTCAGGTATTGGAAAATCGAGGCCATGACAGAAAACTTTGGCAAATCACAGGTCATAAGGTGTTCGGGGAAAGCCTGATTCAATGGCAAAGAATTCTGCAGAGAAGTTAATGTTCTAGCATTTAACAACTACCTACACTGCAAAGCAACCCAAAAAGGATGGTGGACTTTTCAGAAGGAGTCCAAAAGAGAGTCTGACAATAAATTAAATGTTTCAATATTGGTGTGTTTCATAAATGGAGAGAAATCATTGCTAATAATTTAGCCTTCTACTAACCTCAGCGAAAAGCTTGCAGCTCCGGCTAATTCATGTTCATGCTAACGTTAACTAGAGCCTAGAATAAGTGTGTCCTTTGCCTCACTCCCCGCCACTACAGATGAACTTGCCCTGAGGAGAGCGGGCAGCAGCTCTGGAGACAGACCACCTGTCAGCTTTTGTGCAGCCCAAATCCAGCCAGCACAAACCCCAGCAACTGGACAGCCCCGACTCCCTGCTGGATCAGCAAACTTTCTGTTACTGCCGTTACACAGGTTAGACCTGGCTGCTGACCACCAGCCTGCAATGACACTCGGGGCTGGGGGATGTGTGCTGATGTGTGCCAACCAAAGCTCCATCTCCTGAGCTCCATTAGCAGTGTCCCGGTACACAGCATTAGCAGCCGGCTCCTCCTCAGCTGTATTCCGACAGCAGCGTTAGCAGCAGAGAAGCCGGACTTGTTTGAACGGTCTGCTGGAAAACCGAAGATCAAGGACGCAGCGACGCGGCCCTGCCACGGCAGCCGCCCGTGGGCAAACAAATCAGTCTCCAGCGTGCCGCTGTCCAGCAACCTCGAATCTGTAGGGGAGGGGGGGTGGACACGACTTGCGGCAGTATTTTGAATTTGAGTGCAGTTTTGGCCGCATTCTTACATACAGCGCCTTTAAATAAATCCATGTATGGGAAACACTGGGTTACAATATGAAGCCCCATCTGTGGAGGGAGGGACATAGGACATATGAATTCTGCAGTTGTTTTTTTTCCTGCTTTACCACATTTCTGCCGACTCCAGCTTTTACGGCAGTTAGGAAACACTCACATAATCAGTTCATTGTTTAATTTGGCATAATAACTAATATTTTGGGAAACATGTTCATTCATTAAATTTTACCAATCTGCGTGTCCCACAGCCATCCATCGGGATCTTGAACAAGGCGTAGTCAGACGTCACTCTCTGAGGTTTGCAGGTGGAGTTGCCGGCAGCGACAAGCAGAGCAGGGTTAAGAGGGGGGTCTGTGAGGGAGGCCGGCACGGAGAAGACAAAGTGGCGGTCGATAGTGCACACTGGAGGAGGACACAAACACGCACACACAGTTATGTAAAGGTCAGATTAACAAAAGGTCAGAAATCTCAGGAGGCAATTGATAATGAGACCCAAGGTATCTTATACCCTTTTCCCGTTCTGTGTCACTGCCAGCTTGAATCATGCTATGCAGGCCCTCAATGTGCCTCTTCACACACACCCAGCAGCTGTAGCGCTTATATTTCCGTATCCAAAACAGTTCAACTGTACTCAGCTAAGTGGCGTGAAAATGCCAGTGGGAATGCAAACTGCAGCTTACCATCCATGGGGTAGTAGCAGGCAGGGGGGTGCTTGATAAAGCAGCAGCCCATAGAGAGACACTGTGGCTGGGATAGAGAGCCGCGTCCGCAGGGGAGACGCTGTTCGCTGGGAAGGTTGCACTCTAAGGGACAGCACGACAAATGTCAGCCGCATCAGTTAAAATAACTCTGAATGGCCAGGAGAAAACACCCTTTGGCAAATTGAATAGCCTTTCAGAGGTGTAAACATAAAAACCATTTACCTTGTCCAGGCCCTGGGACGACAACTGGACAGGAAAACTGAGCCTCCTGTCTCCCATTTGCTGTCATGAAGATGACAACGATGATGTACATTTTACCCTTTTAGAGAAAAATGTTTATACAAGAGTTAATGGGTACAGCAAATGGTCAATTATACAAAAGGTCATGTGCTCAGTGTGAAATCTGAGTCAATACTTGCCTGCACACTCATGTGGCAGCGCGAGTGTAACTCGAGACTCAAGCGGATTTTGCCATCTTTGCCTTTTCTTGCAGAATACCCACAGTGCTTTGGGGCATCCTGGAGGTTCATTTTGTTCCCTTTTATGTCTGAAAAAAAGTACATGTAGAAAACATACAATAAGCTATTTTTGTGTAGACTTCAAATGGCACAATTATAGCCCTCAGCATGGCAAGGCACAGAGCGTAAGTGCAGCCCAGTCAAAACAAAAACCAAGCCTACCTTTCCCCCACCCCCATTCCACTGTACACCATAGAGGCCCCCTTGAAGCCTGCTAAAATTCAACTCATGCAGAGCTGATGGCAACCATATGCACCTGGAACATACACACCAACATACATGAGCACACACACACACCTTTAACAACAATTCCAGAGATGGGACCAGAGGCGAGCTCCACAATCATCAGATCGGAGGAGCAGATGACTCTAGGCTTTGGGACAACAGGCGGGTTGGCATTGCCCTTGGTGGTACTGGGTGGAGTAGGGGAAACAGATGGGGTAACTGGTGCAGGAGTTTCAGGAGTCATTTGATATGAACATTGCAGGTCCAGAATCCTATACTGCGCCATGGAAAGGTCCCAAAATCTCAGAGGTAAGGAAATGGTCGTGGGAGTCTGAAGAGAACGAGAGATCAATAAAGTCAGTATGAACCACCGCGCATGGTTTCCAACTGAGCTGCTCAAAAATAGAGACTGCAAAAAAACAGAGTTCTCACCAGTTGGGTTACACAGAACATAAAAAAACTCCACCCAGAACACATGCATGCAGAGCAAATGCAGCATTGAGTCCATGTGGGATTAATTGTAAATATGAGCTGGTGACTGAGAAAAACTGCTCCTCTGTTCTACATACAAGCAGGAGGGTGTCAAAAATGACTACAACCCAAGTGGTGCAAACCACCAGTATTGTAAATCCAGTATATTTTGTTCTTTGTGGTGAAACTGTATTGCATTAATGCATATTGAATATTTAATTACAGATTTAAGAAACACCTTAGTAAAAGGGAAGGAATCTGTGTCTGTCAGTCCTTCAATTTTCTCAACAACCATTCCATCTAATGGACTCACACTTGGTGGGTGAATTGCAAAGAACCCAATGAAGTGTAGTGACAACTGCGAGCTCTTCAAATCTATAGTACATATCCATTAGTAGTGCTTCATGTACACACTGTGTAGTGTATTGCCATAACAATGCTTGTATTAATGGAACAGCCGACAGGTGTGACGTTTTTGATGATGTGTTATGCATACGATCCAATGCAGGAGATTTAAAAAGTACCTGGTAGCAGATAGCAGCTAACTCAAAGAAGAAAAAACAGCGTCCGAAAGTGTCCAGGAAAATAGTGAGGTCCAGGAGCTCCTTAGCCTCTGAGCAGAGGATCACTTCACTTCACTTCACTTCAACTTTATTATGTCCCAATATGGGCAAATTGGGTTGCAGCAGGCACAGGCATTATAAACAAATTGCAGAAAGTACCTTTGCAAAAAGTACATTTGCATGAGAAACAAAACACACAGATAAATAAAAATAAAAACCTAAGAGCAGAGGATGAAATCAGCCACCATATAACAGAGGCAGTAAATGGTTGTTAATGCCACGTTTTGCCATTGCTTTATTGAGAAAGCTTTGCCGTCACATGTGTTACATGTCACACCAGAGGCCGACGCTGTTGTGTTACATGTCATGCCTGTCACACCTCTTTTGATTCTGCAATGCCAGCATGCTGTCTAAAATCACACACTGAAACAACACGATGCCGCCGTCATTTGGTTCTGTGTGAAAATGGAAAGTGGGCATGAAGAGGGGACCTTGTGGCAGCACTATAGTGCAATCTCTGTGTAAAGGGGCTTGTTACACTGCTGAATGTCATGCTGTGTACAGCTCACTCACCGTGGCTCATTATAGTACACTCGGCACCAGATGAAGGAAGAGAGATTGGAGAGTTTACATGTTTACATTGTCATTATTATAGTACTGATTAGCTGCTGTAATTACAGGTCTACCGATATTGACAATGTGCATTTTTTTTTTTTACATGGACCAAATTCCCTAAACTTCAGTACTCAGACCCTCATCAAAGGGCAGACACATTGTCAATAATGTGATTACACATGACAGATAAGGTCCAGGATTCTGTCTTTTCCTTCCAAGTCAAGAGCTTTTGAGCATACACAGCTGTCACCCAGACTTCATGGTGTCCAAGAACCTCTATGTTACTGTATATCGTGATTTAAAAGGCTTATACAACGCAATTTCATGGGGGCTTTAAATTTGAATGAGTGTTCCAACAAGATCAACCAGTCATCAGATAAATAAACTACGTCAAAGAGATACAATCTCATAATTTCTTTACAAACAGGGGCACTAGTAAAATAGAGCAATTACATAAAGATGACACATTTGCAGGCAGTGATGAGACATTATTGAAGTTCTCACCCGTCGCTGGCTGTGGCAGGCAGGCAGAGGAGAGTGAAGAATTACCCCAGAGCCCTCAGCCATCTGCAGCATGTACCCACACAGTGGAGATACAGCAGAGACAAACAGCCATGTCTTCATTTGGTCTGATGTTAGAAACAAGGATTGTTAGATCTTCGATATCATTAAAAGAATCAATACTCTTCAGTTTTAGAAGTAAAAATAGATCTAGGTACACTGATGGTGTGTCTCTGAGACAATTACCATATTGTGGATATCAGTATTGTTCATCTGGGACCGGTAACAATATACTGTTTAAACATTAATGCACTTTTACTTTAAGATGCTTGGATAAAGTAAAATTAAAAGAACCAACAAGTAAAATAGTCATCATCAGAACTTCTAGGTTTTGAGTTTGCAATTAGGAGTCTGTTAAAAGACAAAATACAGTTTACACGGAGGAATTAAAACAGTTTCTACACTTCATTACAGAATACAAAATGTATAAAAACATGTATATGCACACTACACTGTTTTCAAGCAGGAAAAATGGCTCTCTGGTCAACGTTCTCAAACTACAGCTAAACAGTACATTAAAATATGTTTCTGAAAACATCTGAGACAAGTAAAAGGCAATGCAGTAACAGAGTCCTGATTCATATTTCATCAGCGCTGCTTAGTTTGACAACTTTGCCTGAATTTTGTGGATCTGGCAAGTTGCATTTGACGGAGCAGAGACCAGTGATGCTGCTATGTCAATCATCTGAATAAACCTGCCCCACATTGGTTGTGATTGGCCTTCCCAAGATCTGGCTGGGTTGAAAACTGTTTGAATGGGAGGGGAACCAGGCACATCTGCCAGAGCAAACAAAACCGGAGCTCACAGATTTGTCTGGTTCCCAGGCTAGATATTTGTCTCTCTTTGAAGAACGTGAAAAGCCACACTTCTTACTAACACAAAGAGCTCTTATGTTTACATAAACACTGACCTCTGACCTGGATGGAGTCTGGGTGAGCAAAAGGCAGAAAGACAACCATCTTTCCCTTCAGACACTGGAGATAGGGGACCTGTGGAGTGGGTCCAGCTGTGGTGGTAGAAACGGTGGTGGCAGGAGTTGTGGTAGTGGTGGTGGTTGAAGGCTTTGTGGGGGTCACTGGTGGTTGAGTCTCTGGATACTGGGGCATAGGAGGGTAAGGTGGAGGGTAGTGTGGCGGGTAAAGAGGATGATAATAGGAATAATAGTGGTAATAGGGATGAGGGTAGTGGCTACAAATGGTGTGAGTGTATGGGGGGCAGGCGGCTTGTGGAGTCACTAGTTCCTGAGTTTCGTGAGGAATAACTTGAGCTTTCTTTTTGACAGGCGGTGGAGGTGTGGGCGGTGAGAAGTAAATGGGTCTTTGGGGATGAACGTGGCCAATGGGATGGCTGGGACTGTCAGGCTCTTTGGGAACCACTGACTTGGTGGTAGTTGTGGTGGTAGGAGGTGGAGGAGAGGGAGATGGAGCAATACCAGGATGAGTAAGAAGTGAAGTGGAAGCAGGCTGCACCCCAAGACCAGGGTAGGGCCATTCATAGTGAGAAGCAGGGGGATAAAATGGACCACCTATGTACTGTGGACTTATAGGTTGTTTTGGTGGAGAGGGAGGAGGTGACAATGGGCTGGGAGGGAGAAGAGCAGGTGCTTGAGTCACTGGTGCTGCAGCTGGTACAGGATAGTAAGGCATCTGAAAATAATACTGAGAGTAATAAGGATTTGCTGGAGGTTTGGGTCGGTGGGTAGCTGGAGAAATAGTAGTGGTAGTAGTACTTTTTGT
Source organism: Epinephelus fuscoguttatus (assembly GCF_011397635.1). NCBI lineage: Eukaryota > Metazoa > Chordata > Actinopteri > Perciformes > Serranidae > Epinephelus > Epinephelus fuscoguttatus. The sequence continues at coordinate 38,986,827 of NC_064754.1, read as the reverse complement.
AGCAGAGGTTGGAGCTGGTGTCACTGCAGGGTAATAGAAAGGCACATAAGGGTAATAGACACCAGATGCATGTTGTGAAGGGCCAACAGGCAATTTAGGAACTTGATAGAGAGAACTTTCCTGCACTACGTTAAGATCTGGGTTGGATGTAGCTTGTAGCAGTGCTGGAGGCTGGTAAGGAGAGGAAGGGTATTTTTGGTGCTCTTCAGGAGAAGAGGGCAGCTTGCCAGGCCCTGTGGGGTAGAGGAACCCCTGGGGCTGCTGGGGCTGGGTCCCAGGAGGACTGCCAGGAGTGGGTCGAGGTGGGCGGGCAGGTTGTGGGCCAGGAGGGTAGACCTGGGGAAGCTGGGGGTGCTGGAGTCCAGGATAAGGGTAGTGGGGGTAGTCAGGAACCTGAGCAATATGCTCCTGAGTTGGAGGTTGAGGTGGGGGAGGAGGAGGGGAGGTGGGTGCAGGATCTGGGACAGAAGGGATCTGAGGGTCAACTGGTGACGAAGGAGGAGAGGGGACGTAGGGGAACTGAGGATTGGCTGGACAGGAGAGGATGTATTCCTGATCATCTGATATATAATGGAGGTGAAAACCGTCCTGAAAAGAAGCCCAATATAAAATTATTATTGGTACAAGCCAGCAGCCCACCACAGTAAGCTATTCAAGTTTAATAACTTACTCTGCTAGTGATACAAGGAGCACCGTAGGAGATGAAGAAGGCAAGTTCCCCAGAATGGGAGGGGACACGGTACGCACACTCTTCGGATACAAACTGAGCCCAGCCTCCATTCACTGTGAAGAGGTTTGCACATGTTTTTGTAGTCAGTCTTATACAGTTGATAATGGTCCTGATTCAGAGTTGAAGAGACCACTGAGGTAGCCTATCTATTTCAGAGAGTTCACATTATGCAGTTGAAAAACACATTTTTAGAGCCTTCTTTTTAAGACTCAGGATGTTTAAATTTCACAGTTTTTAGGCCAACAAAATAAATAATTAAAAGATCAGGATCATGTTAGGAAATAAAACAGTGACGATTTGTTTTACCAGTCCATAATTTCCTAGGTGGTGCTCTGGAAAGAACTGTATACTACTAATTACAGGGAAATAGTTTATATTTTAGTTTAATGTTTTAGTAAACAACTCAATAAAACTTGCAGACAATATAATGTCTCAACGAAGTGAATAAATAAAACATAAAATGTCAAATATTTATTTTAGTATTTTATACATTGTACTGTACATTTGTGTATAGATGCATACAAATAATGTATATTACATAGCTGTAATTATTTCCTATAATATGCTGCCCAGAGAATGACACTTTTAAATACAAGTTAGGATGACATCCACTCTGTATTGCAGTTAAAAAGAGAATAATGGACTACTGGGGGAGGCTGATAGAGGGTAAAGAAACCCTCTATCACATCTGACACACACAAAAGCTGGTTAAAGCTAACTGTTGAACAGAGGCTAAAAGATCAGTTTATACAAAAGTGGCAAAGTGAGCTCAGAAGTATGACATCATGTGATATATATATGCCAAAATCAAACAAGAGTTTAAACTGGAGAGGTATTTGTTGCATGAAAACCAAAAGTACAGACAGGTTATTTGTAATTTTAGAGAAAACAACAGCAGAATTAATAAGGCCACTGGAAGATATAAAGGGCTGGACAGAAACCAGAGGATCTGCAACCTCTGTGATGACAATTGTGCGGGAGATGACTATCATATTTTGTTTGAATGTCAGAATGTAAGTTTAATGACTTACAGAGAAATGTGTTTGCCAAAGTATTATATAAACCGTGTATGTTTAAATTAATTTTGTTATTGCGATCAGATAAGCCAAAAGTAATTAAACTGGGTGCTTTTTTGAAGAATGTCCTTCCTTTGTTTATGTTGTTATGTTATGCACTGTATCCTTTTAATTGTTTTATATGTGTAAATAAAGACACAAACAAACGATCCTGAAAAACCTCTGGAAAACCACAACAAATTAACACACCTATTCAACACAATTAACTAATCTATTAACTCATCAATAACTAAATAACAGCTTCACAGCTTCAGTACACATAGTGTCAGATTACACGCTTTATTTCTTTCCAGGAAATGTCTTTAAAATGTCTTAGGAAATTGCTGACCCTTCATGTTTTTTTTCCATGATAAAGATCTAAGTGCTGTTTCAAAGCCCTCTCTGTGTTGCCAGGAATATAATTCTGGTGGGAATATACTGCATACAGATAGATAATGACCCTTTACATATTCCCTCATTTTGTTGGCCTCATCATAGTCACATTTAAATACTCTGATTCTAAATACACAGCGTTAAAAGATACCGTTATAAATCTTACAAAAAATTACAATGTATCAGTGTAGAAACTGATAACAGCAGAATGTTAACTCTATCCCTCGTCTGATTTTAATCTAGATTTTAAGTACTGTTCAGCTTAACTTGGATTTCCAAATACAAAATATATTATGAACAAATTAATTAAAAAGGTCCTGTATGTGACATTCAGAGCATTAACACAGCAAACCACTATTTGCTATTTAAAGAAACACTGAAGTGAAGGCGTCCTGAGCAGAGAATGAAGTCACGCTCCCTCTGTAATCTGAGCTTGTCTGTGGTTTGTTGTGGTAAACCGGTCCAACCATGGTGTTCATGTTTGTATCCCCCCGGCTAGATAATAACTGCTGCCTTGCACTGTGGTCATATGGTGGTTACGGCTAATATCATTACTGAAGCTTAGTGCCCATCCTTCAGTTTTGCCCACTGGCTCTGTCAGCACTTTTGTCATTGTTAAGTGTTTATGGAGGTGGCACCGTTCTAGCTGCCAGCTCAGCCTCCTCCATGTTGGAACTGTGTCCAGACAACTCATTTGCTCCGAATTTCACATTGAGTTGGACTTATAAGGTTCACAATGTACTCTACATGGATTCTTTTATAAGATATATAGTACAAATGATTTCAGAAAAAAAAAAACTCAGCATTAATCCCCATTTAAAACAAACATACCTATGACTCCTAGTATTTGTATATCCTGCTCCTGCCCTGGTATCTGCACTGCCATGCCATAGGGGGAGCAGAAGACTGAGGGGGCAGAGTGGGAGAGAGAGGGGACAGGAGTGGGCAGCTGCACCGGGCAGGAGAGCTTCAGTGGGCTGCCCCACCACAACAGGGGCAGCACATAACTTCCATTCTGACAGAAAGAAAAACAAAGGGGTGATGAACACAAGAATAACTACTGGTGGAGATATAATGCAGGTGCTGCGGCTGATACCTCCTGTGTAATGTAACAGGCATCATAAGGCACCATCATCTCAAGGTCACTCCATGACGTCCTCACTGAGTAACCACAGTATGGAGGTAACTGGAACAGGGAAATGGGAGAGGCTCCCTCTGTCAAGAGAAAATGATGAACAGCTAATCTTGGTTGTGAAATCACTGGATGATTAATTGATCCACAGGAAATTAACAATTCTGATACCTGATTAATGGGGTAAGCACATTAAGCTTAAATACAAAAAAAACCCAATATTAATATTTGAGCTTCTTAAGTGTGAGGAATGTTTTATTTCTAAGTTTTTGATCACTATATTTTGAGTTTTAGATCGTTAGTTGCAGAAAAGTAGCAATTTCGAGGACTTTTATCTTGTGCTCCGGGAAATTTTGACCGGCAGTTCTAATTTTCTGCCATTTTACAGCATAAACAAACAATTAATTGAGAGAAAAATCAAAATCAAAATAAGGGCTACTTGCAGCCCTAGCTAATCTAAAGATCAATAGTACACTTCAGGTTTCCAACCCAAAGTCTTTAATGTCATGCAAGTTTTAAATTACCTGTATAAAACCTGACACTGCTGCTGTAATCATTCCTGCAGCATCAAACAGGTGGCAAATACGGACTCTGTAAATTTGCATTTACTCTCCTTTGTTATGTGAAATAAAAGCCTCTAGTTTCTGCACTGAAACTGTGTGTCCCTCATTTGTCTTCAATACATCCTCTGCAACAAGCCTGACCCACAACACCGAAACAGCACCAGTCCAAACACTGCTGCTACCTATATAAATAGTATCATATGTCTTACCTCTGTCCACTAACAGGTGTGCAAGTCCTTCTCCAGAGGCAGTGAAGGTCATGACTCTATCATCACACTGCACCAAGGGCCTCATTGCCAGCCACTCAGAGAAATGTGGACTGGAGTCAGACGATGGGCCCATAACCATCCCCTGGACTCCATGAAAACCTAAAGGATATATAACAGTTAACAATAGGGACCTTCTCCATGTCAAATCACCTGTGCACAGTGGTGAAGAATGTATTTAAAACACTTACTCAAATAAAAAGAGAAATGCCACAGTATAAAAATACTCTATAAGAAGTATTTGTCCAGCAGTCAAAATGTACAAGCACAGAAACGGTGTTAATATGTGAGCACTAGCAGTATAATGTAGCTGGTCAAGGTGGAGCTGATTTTAACTACTTCATGTAATTTTCATAGTTTAATCTGTAACAATGGATCGTATTTTATAAACTGATCATATATTTTCTGAGTAAAATCGTGATTTGCAAAGTAACATATAACCAAAGCTCTTAATTAAATGTTAAGAGTAACTAGGTAAGTAAGTTAAGTACAGCATGAGTAAATGTAACTAGTTACTTTCCACTACTGTGACCGCCAAACAATTACTCCGCTGATTGAACACTGCAAGCCTAGAACATTTAAACTGATGCAGCAGAAACATATATATCTATATCTATATATCTATATCTTTATATATATATATATATATATATATATATATATATATATATATATATATATATATATATATACACATACATACATACATACATACATATACACATATATACATACATATATACATATACACATATATACATACATATATACATACATATACACACACACATACATATATTTTTTTTATTCCATGCGTTTTTCCTTCCTTGTCAAAACCTACCGCCTACATTACCCACAATGCAACTCAGTCGTTGACAGTTTGGTTAGAGATTGAGGCAGCTACTGTAGCCTTGAGCCTCTAGCCTCACGCAGAGATGAGAAGCAGCTACAGAGGTCTGGAAAACTCGCTTCTCTCTAACTTCACACACATATTTTTTATTTTCAGACTTTTACCCTTTAACTTAAACCAACTCTGACTCAAGTGACATCATTCGAGGGCATTTATCAGCTTTCACGCACCTCGCTCTGGAGCTTAGAAAAGCTTTGAACACCTTTTTTAATATGCAGTGATCAAACACCTGTACAAAAGTTAAAGTTAAACTAACTCTAACCTGTAAAATCTGCTTGATATCCACCCTCAGAGTCTGGAGCCGAGGACCCTGGTTCCGGGCTGATATGACCAGCCGTCCAGGACAAGCGGTTAAAGTCAACGTTACCGTCAGTGTCAGGTGTCGGTGTAGTGATATACGGGAGCGGCTCTCCGGGGAAAGCAGCAGATTGAGGCCGAAGCTCCGCGAGACCCGGCGGGTTGGATCTGCGCTGATGTGGCTGCAGTGAGTCGTCGTCTTGTTTAATCCTCTCCCAAATGTTGGCGTTTGACTCTTGAAGTTGGTCAGCAGTGAAAACTTCCTCCCACTGTCCTAAACTTACCATATGACTAACTTGAAACATGTGAAAATAGACAGCTGCAATAAATAAAATCGAAATTATTTTATCTTTTCTTTGTTTGCAAGACATATCTGGGCTGTTGATGCTTTTTGCTCACGTGCGCACAGAGGCGTCACCTGCACATGAGGGCGATCAATTAAGAGTCATCAACAATGGACCAATGAAAAAGCTACACAGGTGGGAAGGCTCAATAAGAAATGTTATGAACTTAGTCCAGCGGTGGAACAAGAATTCAGAACAGTATTCTCTGTCTAAAAAGTAGAGGTACTAATACAGAAAAATGTGACTTTTACAATATCATATATCTAGATTATTATGACTCATGCACCGATGTAAAAGCAGGGTTTAACTGTTGTAGATTGTTGAGGAACCATGAACTAATTATTTTTTTTCATTATGGATTAATCAGATGATTATTTTCTTCATTAATTGGATGATTGTTTTTTAAAAATGGTGAGAACTGTAAGAAATGTCTCAATTACCCAGAGCCCAATTAACAATGCTGGTTTTGTTCAACCAGCAGTCCAAACCCTTAACATTATTAAAATAATTAAATTGTTGAAATAATTAAAGGAAAAAGCTGCAAGTCTTCACATTTTTGAATGAAAAATAACTTGATTATCAGAGTAGTTGCCAATTAATTTTCTGATATCTACGACAAAAAAATCAGAATTTTCAAAATAACTAGCAACTACAGCTGTCAAATAGAAGGGCCAGTAGAGGTGGAGTAAAAAGTACAATATTTCCCTGTGAAATGTAGTGGAGTAAAAGTATAAAGTTGCATGAGATTGAATTACTCAGGTTAAGTACAATTACCTCAAATGTGTACTTAACTTAAGTAGTATTTGAGTCACATTCCATGACTGATTTAGCCCCAATCATTGTACTATAATGATGTCCAATTAAATTCATATAAAAACATATGAACTTTCCAGACACGTCTAACATGAGGTAACATAGTTTTTACCTTTAAAATACCAAGATCTGCTCCAGTTGTATGAAGTTAATTAAAAACCATCACAAAGTTGCCAACTTAAGAAGCTGCCAGATTTTTTTGGATATTGCTTATTACTAATATTACTGTATGTTAATACCAGTACATCTGAGGACCATACATGCTCTGTAGTTCTGTAATGCTGTTGGTCTCATGGACAGCTTGTATCATATAAAGGAACAAATTACAAACAACATTTTATTGAAAACCAGCAGCCAATACTGAATCTGTTCTCTTTCATTCACAGATAGTCTCCATTTGGTATTTTCCAATTTGGTGAGAAGAGGTAAGAAGACCCCTGATGGTCCTTGGCATCTTGAAGAGTGAGTGGTTTTGTGCAAGGTGAAGGTTGCAGCTTGGATACAAAGTCTTAGATCAGTGGTTCCCAACCTTTTTAGCCTGTGGCCCTTAAACAAAGCAATGTCTACAACCCCTCATCATATCTATCAGTTCTGACTTGTGAATATTTCAACCAAAGAGTGAATCATTTTTCAAGGTTCTGATGAAATATCAAGTAGTTCGCCTGCAAAAAAGATTAGAGGAAAGTCTGAGAAAATAAGCATATATTTGCCAAGAGGAAGAAACATTTTTCTTCCTCTGTTAAACATCTTGCGCACCTCAGATTTATCTTACAACCACATGTGGTATCCCCCCAGGTTGGGAACCACTGTCCTACGTCATAGTTTGAATGAAGAAGAAAATTGGTGGTTTAAGACCAACATGAGAAGTGAAAGGATAGACCTACAGGTATGAGTCATGAGGTGGAGTTTCTTGGGTATTGTGTCACGGCAGATTTGCAATAGGCTGCATCAGGATGGACCAGCTTTAAGTCTTCATGTCAAGAGGCAACAAGAGTCTCTGGAATTACTCTGGAATAAACCCTGCGGTGACGGCTGTGGTAATTGATTTGATGTTATGAGGATATGCTGCGACAGCTCAAAAACAATTGAGCAGAGTTGGGAGCTGGGAATTGTACACCAAAGGGATTTGTACTGGGAAAATGTGTGCTGTGTAACAACTTCAGAACATAGGCTAGTTGCTGCTGGGTCATCCCTTTGTTCCCAGATTCCTATGTTCTCAAGGGCCTAGTCTAGCCTAGTATTGAGTTTTGAGCAGGTATCTCTTGATATAAGGCAACATTATCAGAGACTGGTAAGGGCTAGCTTCACAGTTATAACGGCACAAAAAAGGGAGATTGACATTTTAAATGCAGTTTAAGTGGTAGAAATAGCTCTTAGCCACTGGGAGATATATGTCAAGAAAAATGCCTTGCCCACAAATTTGGGGGCGCAGATTTTAAAGAGTGTAACATCAGTAAGCTTTAGGTGGGTGATTTAAACATATTGACCCAAGGAAACATCCATTGAACATTTGATAATGGGCAAAAACATTGCTGACACCATATATCCCTTTGAAAGGTCTTAATGTGTCATACAGGATATCCAGCAGGAGAACATGGGACCCTGAGAGCATTGATTCATTCCTGTTACTGCTTGTGGCCTCTGCGGGACTAATAGTGTAGGCTGCAGCTCATGGATGTATAAAGAAAGCTGGATAGAGAGTTGGAGGTGGGACCCAGTTCATTCCTATTTAAGTTGCTCAGTGGCACATGAAACCACATAGAATTACCTAAATGATCAGCACTGCATCCATATCACTTGACTACTTCCAGCTTTTCATATGTTATTGGACCAAATGGATCAAAGTGTGATAGTAAAGTCATTTAGCATGAGTTGCAACATTAAATAAAGTGTATCCACTAATATACATGCTTCTCTTTCACAATATAAGTCTATTGGAAAGAATTCTTTTTGGGACCCATGGCATTTCGTGATGGACTTGGAAGTTGTGATCCCACTGTTTGGCCATGACAAAAATTGGCTACAAAGCCTGGTGCACTTCCTTGGGGCCTGGTACGACCATGATAGTGGCTTTGTGAAGTAGTTCTTTGAGCTAAATGCTATCATCAGCATGCTAACATACTTGCAATGACAATGCTAACATCCTGATGCTAAGCAGGTAAAATTTTTGCTGTTCACCATCTTAGTGTATCATTTTAGCATGCTAACATTCATTGATTAGTGCTAAACACACAACGTACAGCTGAGGCTGATGGAAATCTTGTTCGATTTGCAGGTAATTAGTTATAAACCAAAGTAATGGACCAACTGAAATTTAGACCAGATGGTGGCGCTAGATGAAAGTGGAGGTTGGCCAAAGTTATCAGGATAAATTCTCAGCAAAACATGAATATCTGTACAAAATCTCACAGCAATTCATTGGGTAGCTGTGCATATTTAAGTCTGGAGCAAAATGGTCGACCATCTGACAGACTTACATAACCATTCCACCAGTATGGTGACAAATGTATGGAAAAATGTAACAGAAGCTTCTTTATAAGTGAGGTGTGAAAACTCTGATTTTCACTTTACAGCCTGTTGAAATGTTAAAGTGGATAAGTAATTCCTTTAAGGTTTGGTATAAACTCTGCAGGCAAAACACAAAAAACACAACAGCCAAAGTGAGAAATGAGATTATTGTCAGCATTTGTTCCTGAAAGATTTCACTATTTTAAATCAGGTCTTTTCAGGAGCAGCTACTTCTCTGTTGTGTCTTTCCAATGGACACCCACCACACAATAAATGTTAGATTTTACTTTCTGCAGAGGCCCACATGTTGTGACGGGAATAGAAAACTCCAGTGACTCAGATCTGGTGTACGAGGAGAACCAGCACTGCTAAGCACCCACTCACCATTCACTGTGAGGATATGACAAACCATCAGGGGTCAGATATAATGGTTTCAATTTTGACTTCTATTCAGAGTTACTGCCAGGAAAAAATACTTCCCCCTGTCCATTCCTGCACCCCATGACAATAATACAATGCTTACAATGATTTTCATCTCAGCAACAACATAATAAAAACAGAGACTTACACTAATGGCTCCATCAGCACCCAGCCAGTGTTGCACAAAGTTATGTAACACAGAGAACTTAGGAGAAATGTATTCACTCTGAAAGAGATATTGATTCGGTAGGTCTGATCCAAAGATGCTAGACTTTAGCAAAACCTAGCCTCAGTTTGGGTATCTCGTTTTTTACAGCATCATTACATTCAAGACACAAAGCTAAGCATCCAATTTTCTAAAAAAAAATATTATTGGGCAGTCTGTTAAACAACATTTATTGCTGTCCCGAAAGTATTACTAGAATTCCCCAAACATTATTTTGACAAAATTGGAGTGAACCCCCCATAATAAATCCATAATAAAAGTAATCATTATTTGCAACCCTATATAAAGTAATTAAACCTGGCTCCAAATGCTGCTTACACATAGAACCTGTTTACCCTTGATATTAAAGAAATACTTCACCCACAAAATGACCATTTTTATATCAATTGGTAGTGCCGTGTTACCTTACATTCATGAAGAAAACGTATATTTTTCCCACGCCTCCATAGAAAATGGCGAACATATTGATTTATTGATTAATTGGGGACCACGTTTAACAACAGCAAAACTATATCAAACCATTACAAACTCTATCACAAACTCATGCAGTATAATCCAAGTCTCATTTATCCGGTTGTATATTCAGTACTTCTCAAACACATGCATTTTCACTAAAAACCCTTAGTACTGGAGTCTGGCTTTAAAGAGAGCATAGATAAGTTTCACTTTCAGTTCAGTTTTAAATAGTGTTTTGGTTTTACCTGAGGGGAGGGGAGGATGGAAGAATTGTCGATCGATATGGTGAAACTGTGGGCTTTGGCTAGAGTGGATTTAGCGCAGATTAGTAACATTTCTGTTTTATCACTGTTTAACTTGAGGAAATTGTATGTGAACCAGGACTTTATTTCATGAAGGCAATCAGTAAGAAATGAGGGAGGGAGGGTGGAATCAGGTTTGGAGGAGATGTAGAGCTGGGTGCCATCCGTGTAGGAATGGAAATTAATGTGGTTTTTATGGAAAATGTGACCAAGGGGGAGTAAGTAGATGATGAATAGCAGGGCCCTAGGACAGAGCCCTTGGGCACACCTGTGGAGACTGGGAGGGGGTGCAAGGTAAATGATTAACAGGTTCAACAGATTTGGTGTTAGTTTTGTGGACTGTTAAATAACTGCTGCTGTGTTCAGTGTGTCAGTACACACTGACTAGGCATATGTTGAGCTGAACATTCGCTGCTGAGGGGAGAGGCTCCAGGGACAGTCATTCAGCGCTGCATCTGCTGGTGGCGGTTCATAAGCAACGATGTCTGTAGAATAGGTGGTCCTTCAGTGTGGCCCAAGACTGGAAGAATGTGACCATATGTGGCCCAGACCTGAGCCACAACCATCGGATAGCCTTGAAGATGCATGAGGTGAGAGCTGTCCACTTTTGATCTGATCACCCAGAGCGCATGTTAATGTCAGGTGTAAACAGGGCCATAGATGCATTAGTATTAATAATCTAATAATGTCAATCAAAGGGACATCTTACTACATTTAGTACTTTTAATTTGATACTTTAAGTACATTTTGCTTTGCTTATACCTACAAACTTTTACTTAAGCAACATTTTGAATGCCAAACTTTTCCTTGTAATGGAGTTGTTATATAGTGTGGTATTACTTGATTAAAGGAGCTGAATCCCTCTTCCACCATTGCTGTTACCTAATCCAAAACAAAGGTGGTACCTGGAATACTCAGTTTGTGCAACATGAACCCTAATTTTATAAGTTATTGTCAGCTATATTGATAGCCACTGTATCATGTTTAGTTCCAATATTAGATATGTTCATGTTAATATTTTGCATGTGTTTTACAAAAAGAAAAAAGACACTATGTTCTGCCTGGGTTAGATAATACAACAGAAAGTTGAGGGAAAAGGTTCAGACGAGTCTTTAAGAGATTCTGGAAATACCCTCAGAACAGCAGCAAGTGTTGTTGAATGACCCTCTGGGTTTTTTCAAAGATTGTCTTGAGTCTCTAAAGGTTGTTCGATCCATTGATGATGCTCAACAAACATATGCAGGAGAGGGGAGCCTTCAGTGTAGATTCATGCCAAACCACAGAGAAAATACATTCCTCTTCCTGTTTTACCTCAATCACAGTATCTGTACATGCTGTACTTTCTCCGCTGTGTGCAGTGAGCTGTGTGGACGGACAGGGTATTTGATTAATGCCTCTGTATTATTTTACTGGCCACAGATGACCTGAGTGGGAGATATAATTCCTAATCCTGATACGTTTTCAGGTTACTGAGTGAATCTATACTGTCAACAAATGAGGGAGTGGTCGTCAAAGAGCAAAGGAAGCAATTATGGTATCTATCTTCATCCCACCTTCAGCAGGATAAAGCAGCCATTGTAGTACTGGGATCAGGACTTCCTCAGTCCATGTGGTCTTCACTGAGAGACCACAGCCTGAGGGGAGATAAGAAAGAGACTGAGGCCTGCTAGGAAAAGAAAAAGACCTTATACATAAATGTTCTTTTACTGTTTTTACACACTGCTTCGTTGTCGAAATAAGGAGACACATAACTGCTCGGGCTTTCTCTCATCTCAGACTGGTGATAAAAGGCTTTACTAGATATGCACTGTCTGCCAAGTAATCCCCTAATAGCATGGTATCATTTGACTGCAGCAATAATAATACCTATTTGACAGTATCTGTGTAAAATATGACAGTTTGTGGTTTGTGTTTCTGGTGGCCACCATTAATAATGTAAGTTAACTTCATTGCTCACTCCTATCCCTTTGTGTTCAACAGAGGCTGGTGTACAGATGAAAAACGAATGTTTTACAGTCACCTTATGAGTTTATAAATGCCAGAAAAAGATTCCTACATGTATTATATGAAATATTTCCAATAGAAGATCAGACCACTGCATGTGTCATTAAACCACCTGAAAACACCCAGGATTTGAAAGTCAACACACTCATATATATTCTGGTCTTTTTCCACCATAAGTGTCAGTCTACATATCTCTACAGTCACATTTTAAATCCCAGTGTGCCTTTAAAATATTGAATAATATATCACAGAATTGGACTATTTAGAGCTCATGTAAGGGCACAATAAATGGGCCTATTTATACATGCATGTGTGGAATGAGAACAGAGAGGGGAGAGACAAGTTTTAACATTTTATGACACAGCACATTTACTACATTTTTACTGAGTATGAAACCACTTTATGTGACTTGATATCTGTTCATTTGCAACCTAGTCTGTGCAGTTTATGTATGTTGTGTGTTTTGGATGTCTTATGAATCCTCGGGGAGTATCAGCTTCAACTGTAAAAATGGGTTTTGAAGAACAAACAACTAGACTGCACTCTGTGTGAGGTTTATCACAGGCTCTTCAGTAACTCAACATGGCTTTGGTTTAGAAAACGTCCACATTAGGATTAGTTACGATTTGTGCTCTGATGTTAAAACGCCAGTTTCATGTTTCAACGAGTTTCAGATAGATTGAGCTTTTCCAAAACGATGACATGGGCCAGTCCAGACACCAGTAGAAAATGCCGTTATTTCCTATTTCTGCAAATCCCGGATGTGTTACATTTGTACATTTCATACTTGTCATATCAACATTTCTAAAGTGACATAGTATATGATGGATGGCGTGAAATCTCGTTGAGATGCCTGCTGAGCTGCAGACAATTGCAGACAGCTCTCCAAGACCAACAAATGACAAAACCAGCTGCTTTTTAGCTTCTAAACATAGGTGTTTTTATCGACCCGTCACTGCCTTTCCAGCAAGGATAATGAAATGAAATGCAGTCATTTTTACTGAGACATCGCTGCATTTTTAGCAACAAAGGGGTATTGTAGGCTAACACATGATCCTTTCCTAACCAGAACCAAGGGTTTTTGGTGCCCAAATTTAACCACATGCTAACCATAGCATTGCTGAATCATATAAAGACATAAAATTTAACTGTATCTGCTAAAATGTATCATATCCGTGGTGTGCAGAAACACACAATGCCACAATTACTCTGGCCATTGGGTTGCGTAGGCCATTTCACTGAGGGTGAAGGACTGGGTGGCAGTGATGTAGACAACATTCAGTTTTTTTTGTGAATGAAAGATTTGAATGTCTCAGTGACAAAATTGTCCACATCTGGTTGCAGGATTCTGACTGTCATGATATCGAACAGTGAGAACCCTCTGTGGATCCCACCAGGTTCCCTGCACAGCTTCGTGTCCACATACCACTGATTGTACATGTGTCGCTGTGGTGAGAGCAGAATCAGTGTAGTCATAGTGAATAATCTATCCAAGGCTTTACATTGATTTTAATTTGCATCATTTGAAACCGCATCTACATGAGCCTATCATTAATTTCACTTTTCACTTGCTTCAAAACATGTGGCCATCAGAGTGTAACTGCTGTGGGAAAGATGAAGATGCCCCTGGCATATGGGACACTGCTGTCTATTTCACTTTTTAATGTCCCATCTTTGAGAAGTCATTTTATGGGCTTAATGAACCCACAAGTGTTTGAAAGACATGCTTATGTGTCTAAATGTATATTTCGTATTCATAGGGAAAAGTTGTTGGGGCCAGTTTGTTACAAAGATAGGACAGCCAGGTGAGAAATTTCACTAAAATAAACCAGTTAGAAGCAGCCTGTGGGGAAGGTATTTAAAGAATAAAAAGAGGTGTTAAAAATCCATGTAACAGTGAATGATTTAGAGGACTAGTCCTTTTTTACGCACCGTTTGGAGTCAAAGGGGACAACCTGAAGCTGTTTGGCTTGTCTGGACATTTCATTGAGGGGGAAAAAAAGTAGCCTAACTTTATGGGTGGGGCTTGGTAAGAGGAAAGAGAGGGAATGGAGAGGGAAAACAGAGTGATGTGTGTGCTGTGAATTCAGAGCTGGGTGGGTCTACACTGTTTCACATTCCCAAATAACTCCCGGGGCCGTGCGTTAAAGCACTTACAGGTAACGTTTATCCACGTTGTTTACACTTAGTGAAGTTATGTTTTACAGACCATATGCTGTGAAATGCTTTAACGCATGATTTGTGACTTTTTTGTTGTGTAGAGTCCAGAAAAGTTAACTTCAGATTTTCAGCAGCGCTTTGAAGAGTAGTGCGGATGTGACTGAGCGCAAAAAAAGGTTTTAAAGGACACGCGGCTCCAAACTGTGTATATGAACGCAGAGTTTAACAGTCTGCAGTGTTTATATTTGGGTATATAAGTTAGAGGTGTGTTTATCATTGTTTTCCGTCGTCGTATTCTCGCGCTCTTTTCATATTTGTTGACTATAGTACAGGGCCTGTGTGTGTAACGGAGCGGCACCCATTTGGGAATGCCCTAACACCGTCTAAACAAATGCGCCTTTCTTGTCGACGGAAACAGACCAAAGCCGTGAAAATGAGTCGTTCAGCAAACGCAGGCGTGTTTCTGGGCGCTGCAAATGGATGATAATTTATCTGAGGTGTCATATTATGGAAGATACGTGTTTAAGAAAACAATTTAAGATGTGAAACCATTAGTTATGTGTGACAACAGATGTGCGTTATTCAAAACTGTGTCTGTCTGCGAGGCTTCTGGGGCGAGTTTGGGCTTGCATGCAACGGCTCTCCTCTGTCACTATTGTTTTTTTCTGTCTGTTTGAGCAACAGTATTAATTTGGGACAGCTGTGTGAACTGATGCTTCCTCATGTAGACGACCAGCCTGTGTTACTGGAGTCCATGCGTGGAAACAAAAATGATATGCATCCTTCCGCCTTTCCTCTTGTTATCAGTTTTCAGAAGGCCACAATGTTGATGCTGGCTGGAATCGTTGTTCTGCACATCACCACCATCATCCTGCTGCTGGTGACCACCATTGATAATGTAGGTGGATTGTTATTATTATTAACATTCTTTTTTGTTTTCCCATCTAACACACTGCCTGGTGCTCAGAGGAGGAACAAAAAACAAAAGGTTTTATATGAGCTAATAAATGCCCACCACAAGACTCTTAAAGCCCATACATACATACAGGGGCGTAACACCAAATTCTGGACCCTGTGCATAAGCAGTCTCTGTGGCCCCCACCCCCCTCTTGAGCCATGTCTCTTTTGCGCTCACCTTTTTAATGTATTTATTTATTCATTTTTACAAATGATTGATCATTTAATACCACATGTAGGTACTCTAAAAAAATCAGTGATATGTGCTGAAGTCTGCACAGTTTAAAATCTCACTTTGCTCAACAGGATACTTCTACTATGGTTTAATGAGGTATGCTTAAGAGAACAGTATGTATTTATTATTGATACCAAGGTATTATTCTCAAGGTAGAAAAAGACTCTCTCTAAGTGAAAAAGACAGTACCATCTTCATTTTCTAACCCCTATATTGAGAAAATTATAGCACAGGCTTTGGGCTAGCTTAAAAACTGAGCCTTCAAAAGACAGTAATGTAAATACCCAAGAGTCAAATGATATAGCCTACATGTTTTTGCCGCCCACATTGTTGTAAATGTACAAACAGACACTCACTAGCTTTTATATAAGATTTAAAAAACAAACAGCCAACTTAATAAGGCGTCACATAACAGGGTGTCTGCAGGTCCTTAAAGTCTTAGTGTCTTTAATTATTAAATATTTTGCCTTTAAGTCATTTAAAAGTCTTAAAAGTGAATTTATGAGACCTTAATTGTCGCAAGCATGATCTAATTCCATGTATACGTCTTTTTGTCTAAATGAGTCAAGCTCTTCTATGTGAAATTCCACGTTTTTGATGTTACGAACCTTTAAACCTACCACTGAACCCATTTTTACTTCTGCTTGCACTTACCTTTAGACAGAATTTAGATTAGCCTAACTGTCCATAATAACCACATTCATTCATAACACCTCCCTCTGCATAGAAACACAATCTTTATATAAACTGTTTACCTTTATATTTACCTCCACTGGTGGAGTAAGAGGATGATTCAGTCAAAAGATCTGTGTCTACTATCATGAAACTGTCCTTTAAAAAGCATTTAACCTGAGTTTCTGATACCTGTAGACAGCCTGTATAATGGGACACTTAATAGTACAAATTTAAACATTTGCTAACTTGTAGTAAATATTTAATTACCTGTGTTGTAACTATTTTATGTGCCTGGGCATTCTTGATATCTGTGTTTATTCTCATCGTCCTGTGTGTCTTCAGGCCTGGTGGGTCACTAATACAGTGTCAACTGACCTGTGGGGCAGGTGGGAGTTGATGGGCTCAGCCTGGCATTACACCAACCTGAAAGAAGGTTACCCAGATGGTAAAGTCTGTATACATTAATTTTATCTAAGATGCAGAAACAGAAAGAAGCTGGTTAGGTGGATTGTAACTGATCAGAAAATGTCTGTATATGTCTACAATATGTTCATAAATTATCAGTAATTATTTTCTGAATGTTAGTGGTATAACTAGAGCAGTTAGAATGCAGATATAATTGTGTTTCAAGGTGAACACTGCCTTGTATTTGTGTTGGTGAGGATCCTTCACTGACTGTGTGTCTGCTTTGTCGTCCTGCTGCTGCAGAATATCTCCAGGCGGTGCAGGCCACCTCAGTGCTGGCCTGTATTTTTACCATTCTGGCCTTGTTTGTGTTTGTGGCTCAGCTGTTCACCCTGCCCAAGGGCCAGAGGTTCACCTTCACCGGCGTTTTACAGCTAATCGCCTGTAAGTAACCCAGAGTCAAAAGTCTGACCTGCAGCTGCTGAAATATTGATTTACTTTCTTGCTTCCTGTAGCTGAGATTCTTACTGCTCTATAGAGGATGTGTGCTGAGTAACTCTAAAAGTGTTTTTTATACTTGTATTTCTTTGTAACCGTAGATAATTTTATTTGATAGGACTGAGCGTCAAACACTTAGCTTCAAACAGTACAACATATTAAAATGCATCAATTTCTCTCAGAGGAGGTGAGGAAGAGTGGAGCAAAAACAAAAAGTCAAGATGTATCATTATTATGAAAGCAACTGTGTTTTACAAGTAAATTAAAATTAAAAATGCTGCTTAAGTAAAAGTACGTGAGAAGAGCAGAGCCGCAGCATGTTCAGATGGTGCACAGTGATTTTCATTGCAGTCCAGGTTTGAGAGTCTGCAAGTTTAAACTACCATAAAAACGCCATCAGCTGAGCTGACCTGTTAATCTGCAGAGTCTCAGACCTCAGGCACACATGATTGAAAGTCACTGCAGTGAAGTATAACTGTCGGCGTGTTTGGATTCATCTTCTCAAACTTCAGCCTTCCTGTCTCTAATGTCACCCTGAGATGGTATTTTCAGAACACTCAAATGTGGCTGAAACCAAATTATATATTTTGAGGTGAGAGACTGTTTGTATAACAGGGGCAGAGAAATGAGTGCTCAAAAATCTGTGAAGTTATTGTCTGGAAGGTTTTTTGCACATTAACTAATACAGACTGCAACTCACTATTATTTTAATCTAATGATCATATTCTTGATTAATTGATAAGTTGTTTTTCCAATAAAATGTCAGGAAATAGTGAAATGGTGTTTCCCAAAGCCTGAGGTGACATTCTCAAATGTCTGACTGTCCACAACCCAAAGATATTCAGTTTACTGTCATAGAGGAGCAAAGAAGCTACCAAATATTTACATTCAAGAATCTGAAATCAGACAATTTTGTCTTTCTCTCTTAAGAAATTACTCAAATCGATGGGTGGCTATTATCTTATTACATCACAGCAAGGGTTCCTGGTTCGAACCCAGGGTGGGGAAGTCCTTCTCCCCATGTCAGCATGGGTTTTCTCAGGGTACTCCAGCTTCCTCCCACAGTCCAAATACATGCAGGTTAATGGTGACTCTAAATTGGCCGTAGGTGTTCATGATGAGCGGCTACAGAAAATGAATGAATGAAAGGATTAATCAGTTGTCAAAGTAGTTGGTAATGATTGAATGAATGAATGAATGAAAGGATTAATCAATTATCAAAGTAGCTGGTAATGAATGAATGAAAGGATTAATCAGTTATCAAAGTAGCTGGTAATGAATGAATGAAAGGATAAATCAGTTATCAAAGTAGTTGGTAATGAATGAATGAAAGGATTACTCAGTTACCAAAGTAGCTGGTAATGAATGAATGAAAGGATAAATCAGTTATCAAAGTAGTTGGTAATGAATGAATGAAAGGATTACTCGGTTACCAAAGTAGCTGGTAATGAATGAATGAAAGGATTACTCAATTATCAAAGTAGCTGGTGATTAATTGTTGTTGACAACTAATTGATTAATCATTGTAGCTCTAGCTGCAGCTAACAATTTCATCATGGACAAAATGAATTTCTTCATTTTACTCATAAAAGAAAAAAACAGTACATGTTTTGATTTCATGAACTGGGGCAGGGATTTTTTTTTTTAATTTTTGCTTTCAATCTACTAATATATCATTTATTATTATTCACTAGAGTATTCAAAACCAAGCGGTAAAGTCACATTCATAACCCTGAATCATGTACAGTCCATTTTCTTATAAGAAATGATCTCTTGCTGTGCCAGATTTTGGTAAAACCGAATGTATTCATGTCGACAGAAGGTCTGTGAGCTACACTAATTCCTGTGTCACATGAATACAATTAACTAAAGAGGGCCAATTATGGATTATCTTTGGCACTGCTACTGGTACATAAAAAAACTTATAAAATTCATAAGTAATGGGATTTTAACGTGTTGTCATGACTTTATATGATTGGGAAATCAGCAAGGTGAAACTATCATGATTCTCATTTCATTGTGATTGCAATGGAACTGTCTGCTACACTGTCCTTGTTCATGAGCCTTATCTCATAATAGAAAAAGTAATTACTTCTTAATTGCCTTGTCTGGGTGTGTGACAATATTCCCCTTTCCTCTCCTGCAGGCCTGTGTATAATGATAGCAGCTTCCATCTACACGGCCGAGCTTCACACCAGTGACAAGGAGGGAGGGTACGGACACTCCTATGTCCTGGCCTGGATCTCTTTTGTCCTCACCTTCATCTTAGCGATCACCTACCTCGTCCTACGGAAGAAGAGCGAGTGAGAGGATAAAAGGAATGAGGGCAGGCCTGGGATCATATTGCCAGTTTGAATTTGGGAAATTAAAGAATAGGATTTGTTTCAAAAATTGGAGAGAAAAAAACTTAACATTGTTGATCTACGTCTGTAGCGGGGAAGATGGGGAGGGGGGCGTTAATGTTGAATTGCTTACAAGAGCCATTTGTTTATATTTTGATTATTATAAATTGAAATGAAACTCGTGCTTACAATACATGAAGGGCTGAACTTGACCATTTTGCTTCTTAGATGTCTATACGATTAGAAGAGAGGAGGGCAGGGCAATGTTTTATCCATGAGTAGGACAGTGTGGGCTACAACTTGATGGTTGTAGTTAGGAGGGTGCAACCTTTACAAGTGCTTATTTCATAGCAGTATAACCATGAAGTAGTTAATAAATCAATTGTTTTTTGATAGGTAGTTACATGTAGTTTGGGAGAACTGTCCATATCCATTAGTTCTGTACAGGAATAGTTTGACATTTTGAGAAATAGAGTTAGGTTCATGAGAGGACAGATGCCAGTCTTACATCTGTATGATAAGTATGAAGCTACTGCCAGCAGCTGGCAGCTAAAAATCAAAGGGCAAAAATGACAAGTTGCAGTTTCAGGCAACTATTGGCCGAGTGGTGATTTAAAGATGTAGTGCGCAGGATCTAGGGGTGAGGTTGCAACATTTCAACCTGCTGAGGCGAAAATGCGAATGGCTCCATCTAGAGTGAATGTTTGGTTTGTCTATTCTGGGCTACTGTAGAGACAACATGGCAGACTCATACCCCTTATCCACCAACATGGAACCAGTTCTGTTCAGGTTCCCGAACCTAATTTTGAATTGTTCAGAGCTCTTCAGCCAAAAATAAACTGGTTCAGAACCTGAGGAGTTGGTTCTCAGCTTGAACTGAAAAACAGTGAGTTTTCCTTGACCTGAAGTGCTAACCGTGATGACATCAGAGTGTGTGTCATATTCTACAGGTTGGAAAGAGGATTAAGAAGGCAACAATGGAAAAGTCGAGTAAGAAATCATCGGGAATAACAGAGCAAAAGCTTGCAGATAATCAATGTAATATGCAATTTTGCGACTCTTAACTTACGTTGCGCATTGTGCAATGACCTCCATTGATGACACCCTTGATTACAATTCTGGTGGAAACACGGGCTGGTTTGGTAGATAACACTGAGGCTTAAAGAATCCTGAACACATCCAGTTCAAGAACCAGAGTTAATTTGGTGGAACAGGGGTATCAGTGGAAGTGGCCCTGCTCTGTGTGTTAACATAAAGGGCTCATTCTAGGTTTAGGATAGAGGATTCTTAGTTTGAGGTGATAATAAACTAATGAAAACATAGTTCTGAAAATTATGATGCATTTATGCCAAAATATCCCCCTAAATCCTCGACACTGGACCTTTAAAGAAAAGGAGAGGTTTGTGAGCTGTAGAGGTGCTGTTCATGATAACAGCAAGGCTAGCTGTTTCCCAGTTTGCAGTCTTTGGTTCAAGCTAAGCTAACCAGCAGCTGAAGGTAGCTTCATGTTTACCGTACAGACATGAGAGTGGTATTAATCCTCCCCCTATCTGCAAGAAAGAGATTATTATTTTCAAAAATGTCAAACTATTTCTTTAAGATTATAACAAATTGAACGTGTGGGAGGAGGAAAGTGCAAGAAAAAGCCCTTTTGAGATTTACTCGTTAAAAATACTCTGTGAGATCAAAGAACTTCTCATCCTGTATAATCCCGCTGTGAGGCTGACAGTTACTACTGCAGGTTTCCAGAGTGGAGGAGTGAAAAAATACTGTATCTGTGAAGGTACGGCATGTTGGCAAAACTAAAACATTCCTGTTGCAGTACTTGAACAATCAGGAGAGACAAGCCTTAATATACAAGTAGTTTTAATCATGTATCCTCATTTTACAACTTAAGTATAGTGTATCCTTTTTTAATCTATGTACATTTTAACCTTTATATTTTTGTAACATTTTGTATTGAGTGTTGTTTTTTAGCCATGTTTGATTTTGTCTGTAGTTGGCTGCTATCATAAGAAAAGTACATGCAGTGTGTACAAGTGAACATATAGTGAACCAGGGATGGAGGACAATGGTGTTTCATTTCACCATAAATCAAAACTATGCAATAGAAGGTTTTCTTTGTAATTACATTGGAATTTAAGCCATATCATTTATTAATAAAACAAATTGTAACACAAAGCGTTCACGTTTCATCTATTAAACTGATGTTAATGCAACTGAAGTCACTGTTACATGATAAATATGAATTGGTCCAGTTATGTAGCATTCACTGAAGAGCACACATGATTTAAGTTAGCATCCTGACAAAAAAAGACAACACACAGAACTAGAAAACACTTTTTACTATTATTACTTTACTATTTTTAAATCGGTGTGACTTCACTTAATAAGGACAAAGTTTCATATTGCGAGCATTTCTCTGAGTCCAAGTTACAACACTGAGACAGCACATCTTGAGGCCTTACAACAGACCCAGTCAGAAACAGGAATGTTCCATTATATAAAGTATCGTTCCCAGAGGAAGTGAGTAAAAACTTGACTGAACTAAATGCCTTGGCCAGACGGCGTGATGCGCTCCTGAACCACCAGGTGGAGAAGATGATTCTGCTCTGCAGTCAGAAACGGCCTGAGGGGAGAAAAACACAAACACATAATCAATATGGAAAATTAAGACTGAGAACCAATAAAAATGCTGCTCAATCCCCATCGCATGACGGAAATGAAGACTTTTGAATGCTCACCATAGCTCAGTCTGAAGAGACTTGAGGGACTCTGTGTCTTTCTCCTGACATGCCATCTGCAAAACAGATTTGCTGTTATACGCGGCACAAATAAAACCATAACTGCAGATTCAGATGACCTTGACATTCACAGAGTTTTGTCAATGTTTATGCTCATTTATTACTCTTGCGGAGAGAGTCTGTTCATGCACAACAAGTTGCATTAAAGAATCTGTTATTGAAGTCATGAATAAACATCATTCAGGAACTGTGATGTTGATTGCCCCGTATTAGAAGACACTGACACCACTGCAAATGTTTAATATAGGGGGAAGAAAACATTCCATTGTCACAGGAAGACAAACCCAAGCACATTTATCTCTACCATCATTTTTTTCCTGTATGAGGCAGGAAGGATACGGAAATCCTGTGAACTGTACAAGTATGTGGATGATGAAACTCACCACTACGGACTGCAGGAGCAGGAAAACATTCTCAGGCAGGAAGGTCACTGAAGGAGAGGGCAAGAGCCATGTTTACACCACTTCAAATAAAAGTCACTCAGAGGATTCATGATCTGCATTCCCAATGAAAAGACAACGTATATATAATTCAGAGATAATAGAAAAATACTGAGATGCTTTTACCTTGGCTGTGAGGGTCAAAAGATTCCCATGCGTATCTCTCCAGAGTCTGAGCATGTTCTGGCAACAGCTTCTGTGGCGGGGGCTGGACAGGAAAACCAATGTTGAACCATTAAACCGCTGCTGCACCAATAAGTAATGTAGAGAGTGTGGGAATAGTAATCAATACTGTGATACACTATGAGTACTCTTGGCATCAGTAAAGCAAGGTTTTCTGTCGCCCTGCTGATGTGGAGGTGGTTCCTTCTTTGAATGCTGCAAATGGAACTTGTGTTTTCTGGCAGTTCACCCTTTGGCCAGTTGACGGCTGTTTGACACTCAAGTATTGGCAGGTGTTCAACTTGCTATGTATCTGTGGTAAAAATACTTTGCACAGGGTACACAGTGTTCATACAACTACCTATAAAACTTTGTCCAAAAGTGAAGTGGAAAACACAGAACTTGTTTGATTCAAACTTTCTATAACACCATTCTAACTTATTGAATCTGTATTTTTCCACTTCAGTTACAGATATTGATTTAGATGTTTTTCTTGCATTGTCTTGGGTTATATAATCCTGATTCCAGAAAAGTTGAGAAGCTGCGAAAAACGTCAACAAAAGGAGAATGCTAATCATTTTCAACCTTTTTGATTGCATACAGTACAAAGACAAGATATATTATGTTCGAACTGATCAACTTTGTCTCTTGTGAATATACACTCATTCTGAGTTTGATACCAGTAACATGTTTCAAAAGAGTTGGGACAGGGCAAACAGAAGACTGGGAAAGTTGTGAAATTTTCCGAAAACACCCGGGACATTTCAGAGGTAAACACGATAATGGGTAACATTGGCGATTGTATCATGATTGGATATGAAAGAGGCATTCAGAAAGGCTCAGTTGTTTACAAGCAGGGACTGCTATATGTTCATGACTTTCTAAAGAACTGCATGGGCCAACAGTCCAACAGTTTAAGAATGTGCCTCAATGCAATTGTGAAAAAAAAAAAAAAAGATTTTACATCTACAATCCATAATATCATCACAAGTTTCAGAGAATCTGGAGAAATCTCTGCACATCAGAGGCAAGGCTGAATGAATGCTGAAAAGTACATTCAAGTTTTGGAGCAACAAATAGTGCCACACAGATGATGTCTTTGGACGTTCCTGCTGATTCCAGCGACACAATGCCAAGCTACATTCTGCACGTGTTTAACAGTGTCTCTTCATGGTAAAACAGTGCAGGTACTAGACTGGCCTGCCTGCAATTCGGACCTGTCTCCCATTGAACATGCGTGGTGCATTGTGAAGCGCAAAATACGACAACCGAAACTGGACTGAATGGGAAAGAGTTTCACTTTAAAAATGTCAACAATTAGTGTTCTCAGTTACCAAACGTTACTGAGTGTTGAAAGAAAAGATGATGTAACACAGAGCTAAACATGCCACTCTCCCAGCTTTTTGGGAACATGTGCAGGCATCAAATTCAGAATGAGTGTTTATTTACAAAAAACAAAGTTGGTCAGTTCGAACATTTAATATCTCGTCTTTGTCCTGTATTCAATTGAATATATGTTGACATGGATTGAAAATAACTGCATTCTTTTCATATTTACATCTTACACAGCATCCCAGCTCTTCTGGACGTGGGGCTGTATATAAAATCAACGTGCTTACCTCAAGTAGCATCAGCAGTAGTACTCTGGAGATCTCACATTTTGCCACAATGTCCAGAAATGCACCTTTTTTCCCCCCAGAAAAATGAAGATACAGAAAAGAAATGAAGATAAAATTCAATCCTGGTTTCTTTTTCTTCTGTTCTCAGCATTAAAATGTTTTTATGCCTACATTTTGTTTTTGTTTTTTTTGACATATTGTAATCAGCCTCAATTTAGAAAATTGTGTGACTGTGGACTGATACATACATAACATTATTTCAAACAGGTAGTGTCTGTAGGCCTCACCAACAGGGGTGCTGATGCCTGGAAGCTGCAGTCCTCTCTCGTGACACATCAGCTGCATCTCTGTGAACACTGACAGAGCGCCATCATAGTCACCTGCAAAGACAAAAGAGACATGCAAGCTTCAAATCATTTACGGATATAAAACACACATTATCTACATATTGGGTGCAAATGGACAGACTGAACTCACGGGTGAGAATTTTACACGTGGCCATCTCTCCCATTGACAGCAGAGCTTCAATTGGCGTCTGTGTCTGCAACTCTGCAGCCCTCTGGTAATGAACGATAGCCTCTCCTGGTCTGTTCATCTCCTATCGAAACCAGAGGAGGAGCTGAGATTAACATGTCATTTGGATAACAGTATATCAAGTTAAAATCAAAGCAAAGATCAAGATAATTTATCTGTTAGGACAGCTTGAAGCTCTGATCCAAAGTTTTACCTTGAGCGCGTTGCCAAGTTCTAGACACAGGCTGGCTGCCATCACAGGCTGGTTCATCTCAATGTGCACCTGCAAGCCATTTGTACATCAGCATTATCTGATGGTCTCAATAGAAATGTGGAAACAACACAGAAATCTACTCCAAATTCTATTCTGCAAAACCTTAATCTGCAAAAATATTGCATGACTTAATTCACATGAAATGCACTACTAGTTTAAATTTCCAGATAATATTAGAGCTGTTAACTCAAGCACTAAAAAACAGAAATCCTAATGTACCTTGATGGCAAAACTGTAACAGTTGAGTGCAGCCTGAAGGTGCTCATCAAAGCCTGGGGCCTGCAGCGCCCTATTCTCCTTCTCAGATGATAGAAAGAGGCGGGCGGCGTCAGTTAACGCCAGAGCCTCTCCAGGTGCGTTAAAAAGAGTCTGCTCGCACCTGCAGTCAAGACATTCAGACTGTGTTACTAAGACAGATGCACCATTGAACACATCAACAGTTAAAATGTCATTACTTTGAATGATACCGGCTCCCACTGGGGCAATCACCATCATCTCTGATACCCTGTGGTGGGTTATTGTACTTGACATGGATAACTAAAGAGGAGTCATCACTCACTGGACTGTACATTTATGAGACCATCTGACGAAGTCATTTATAAATCCTTAACATGAACCACTCTATTTAAACCAATCAGTGTTTATTGGGTTGAAAATATAGCAGCAACAAACAAAACAGACCATAAAGAACAAACATGGTATGATGTGCCTGACGTGGGTGAAGAACTGACAAATGACTTAATTAATGCACAGGTAATGTAGTGCATTTTTGATGACTTTGTTCAAGCCCTAAAGTGTGATGAACACGGTTTAAAAAAAGCCATTACTTGAGAAAGTACAGTACCTGAACATTACACCCATATGTGACTGCTGAACATCTCATTCCAAAGACAAGGGCATTAATACATTTCCACTGCCTCCCCTCCTCTGGGAACGCAATACACAAAACTGCGCCTTTTCAGAGACAAGAACATTAATGAGGTTGGCCAGTGATGTTGCGTGATAAGGTCTGGTTCACAGCTGGAATGTCTCAGAGATGTTGGATGGGGTTGAGGTCATCGCTTTGTGCAAGACAGTAAAGCTTTTCCTTTAAAGCTTGGGAAAACCATTTCTTTATGGGCCTTACTTGAGGGCAAACACAGAAAAGGGTCTTTCCCACATTGCTGCCACAAAATTGGAATCAGGCTACTATGTAAAGCTTACTGTATGTTGGAGCATAAACATTTCCCTTAGTTGCAGCTAAGGGGTTGAGCCCAACCACTGAAAAAGCTGCACAAAAGTTTGTGGATAAAGGTGGCCATGGAGTATATATTGTATTGTGTTAGACACTGGGATGGTTCAGGTTACTAGGGTGCAAAAGGTATAAATCCAGTGGTGGAATGTAACTAAGTACATTTGCTCAAGTACTGTACACAAGTTCAAAATCAAAGTACTTGTACTTTACTAAAGGTTTTACAATTTTTGTAACCTTATACGTCCACTCTACTACATCTCACAGGTAAACATTGTACTTTTCACTCCACTACATTTGTCCAACAGCTTTAGCTACTTTTCAGATTACAAATTTTCATCCCCTAACTGTCAAGTGAAAAACACATATCTCCTGGTGAGATAAACTGAGGGATGAATGTGTGCAGAAAATTCTCCTACTCCTTAAGCTAAATAAACTTTTTAAAAACCATTTTGGATCAGCTGGAAAATGTATCGTCACAAAGCTGTTCTTTTGGGCTCATTAAAAGTTGACTTTTTTTTTTTTTTTTAGAGATAAGTAGTTCTCACAAAACAGCCATGCTACAAACATGATGCTCTTATGGAATATAATGCATAGCTGTGGATTAAACTACCCCACAGTATATAAAGGAGTTAAAATTAGCAAACCTAAACATCTACAGCAGTAAAATGCAAAACATATTTAAGGCAGCACTAATATTAATCCAAAAACTTCATGTATAATTGTTATAACACTAACAGAGAAGATTTTACTGCACAAGTACTTTTCCTTTACATACAGTACACATTGCTGATAACACTTAGATGCTTAAGTGAGGTTTTAAAGAGTTAAAGACTTATAGTGTATTTTAACAGTGTGGTTTTAGTATGTTTCCTTTCATCACTGTTTAAGAGTCCACTCACCTGGCCATGGCCAGGTTACAGAAGGCAGCATACTGGAGGCAGTCCTGCTGCTTCAGCTCTTTGGCTAACTGACCTAAAACAAGGAAATACATGTGAGTCAGACTTAAAAGAAACAGTTTGATGACATGTGTTCTCTATAACATGGAGGATACTGAGGACAAAGGCTGGAGGAGGTGTTTAACAGTGAGGGTAGCGTCAGGTTGAGCAGAGAGAGACTGGTACTTACCAAACTGCTCACTCGCCTCTGCTACATTGGGCTTCCGTAGAAAACGTCTGCGACAAGGAAAGACAAGCCTTTCAGTTTTCTAAAACATTACAATTAACGCTAGCTAGTTGGCAAGCCACAGTGAACACACTTCAATTAACTGTTCAGATGCTAAACACAAGAATGGATGCGCTAGTGTTAGCTAAATTACACGTTAGCTGTAACACATCATTAACTACTTTAATGAACCTGAACTATACAAATAAAATCTACCATTATGATATCTGCATTATTACATTACATGCACAAAAAGGTACGGTATGTTAATGATTGTCATGTGACAATGACAGTAATGTCAGTGACGGAAGCTAGCTATCTGTTAGCTTAGCCTAGCATAATAGCTCTAGCTGTATAACTTATCGGTACATTTTTGTCAAGTGACGTAACGCTAACCCTGACAATCCTGTTTCCATGTGAACCAATACACCGCATCGCCTTACTTTTTCAGTTTATTTGACACAGCGCGGTATCTCGCCAGAAAATCACCCTCCGCAGCCATGATCAGTGCTAATGAATACAACAAACCGAAGCAGGAAGTCCAGATGACAGGAGCGTTGCTATTGGCTCATAGAATCCATAGCTCGCAATTTCATTGGTCAGGGTGGCACTTAATAGAAGGAAATGCCCAAATTAGGAAATATGCTACAGAAACAGACAGCAGAGGCAGGTGACAGATTTATTTATTACTTTATTTATTAATTCAATTTATGTTGTAGATCTCTGAGGTACTTATGGTATTTTATACTTTCACTACAACATATTTCAGAGGGAAACACTGCACTTTTTAAAATTTATTGTAGATTTTATTCCACTACATTTATCAGGCAGCTGTAATTACTATACTTTTCAGAATCATATTTTAAACATATAATGCATAGTAATACAGAAAATGTCACCCCCAACAATAAATTCAATAGTTAGTATTCTCTCCACCACAGCCAGCTACAACATTACAATGTTAATGCATCCATAGTATTAATGTAATAAATTATGCTTTAAGAATGATAAAGGTCATTTTGCCTGCATAATGATTACTTTAGCATTTACTCTTTGAGGATATGTTTGCTGATAATGTATTTTTACTTGAAAAACATGTTCATGTAACAGTATTTTAACATTTTGGTTTTGTGACTGGTAGCAGGTAAAAATGACACAGCAAGCAAAATGAGATCATCTAAGTCATAAACACTGTATCACAATCTGCTGATAAAAGTTTATTTGTGATTCAAAAGTTTTCATAGACAGACTCAAATACGCCTTCTTGCTGGTCTTGTGTGGATTGTGCCATCTGTGGGGGAAGTAGAACACAGGTCACTGTCTGCATGTTTCATTGTTTTCCACTGATAACAGAAAAAGTGAAGAAGCACCTGAAGTGCACACTGACCGTTTCTTTGGGTTCTTTTATCTTGGGTTTAGCTTTGCTTTGGCCTGGCATCCTGTTAGCAGCCGAGAGATCCAGCACATCATAAATGGACCTGGGCCGAGTCTCTAGACTCTGAGAAGATTATACATGTGAAAAAAATTAAAATATGGATGCAGGGCATACAGGGAACAACAATGAAGTGGCACAATTTAATTCAAGTGAAATATATACGGATGAGTAGAAAGGTGCTTACAGCATAGAAAGAGTTGGACGAAGATGTTATTGCATTGATGCTGTCTTCCTCCGTTTCGCTCTCCTTCATTTTTTCTCTGTTCTGCTTTCGTTTTCTGACAGTGTCACCACCTTCAGTGATGGGTTCTTTCTAAACAACAAAAAAGGCGATTAAAAACAAGTAAAACAACTGGATGACATGCAAACTTAACTAGAGCTCATGAGGTACATGAGGGTTTTCCTCTGGAGTAGCAACTTTCTCTCTAGTTTTGTATCTTTTGACAGGACTCAGAGTTAACTAAATGCTTGAATGAAATGCTTTACACTTAATAATCTGGGTTTATAGCAGGAAAGACCCGCCTTCAGACTTGTGCTATAAAAACACTACAGTCACTGACAGGATGAGGCAACATTGCGTGTTTTTGAGTAACACAAAGTAGTTCCTGTCCTACAGATAGGACACCAGACCAGACCAGTTTTCCAGTCTGACTACCTGTATTGTACAGTCAACCGTGTCAAAGGGAGGTTACTTAGTCGCTGGTATACAGCCTTTTCAGTGATCTTATTCAAAAAGTGTAGACTTGATAGGATTGTGATTATTACAGGCTGATCTATATTAAGTAGAGGCTTGATGACAACTATCGAATTGTTGCAAATAATTATTATTTTTGGGTTGATCAACTAAATATAATTTGAATATTTAAAAGACTCAGTTTCATCTAGAGCTTCAGAAACTAATCTACAACATGGCCTGTCATTTTCATCATATCCCTCAGACTAAAGCAACATTCTTCCATTGCAACATGCATTTTTCTCAATGTCTGCCAAGCCATGAGCAGGGCTAAACTTACCCCACGTTCTCTGAAGACAATCACTGAGCCGACTACACTGACAACCAGCAGCAGACCAGTAATGATGGCGACTATGTAGAATTGTGTGTAATCCCGTATTTCCCTGTAGCCTTCACCTGAAAAACATCCACCATGTATTGTCAGTCTGTGCAGGGATGTCGCAGGACTTTTTGTATCTTTTGTATTTCAATAAAAACTGAATACACTGTCAGTTTCGGTATTAGTCTAATTATTAGACTAATGCTGACATTTTGCAAAGAACGCAAAACTATTAAAGAGATAATAAAGATAAACAAATATTTATGTTACACAAAATTATGTGTATTTTAATTTTAATTATACGTTTACTTTGTCTTGGAATATATACTATATTTTCTTCTTTTTGGGGGCTCTAACTATCCTTTAAATGAAATCATCAGTTGGTTGAGCTGCTCACAGTTCATGCCCTGACACAATGAAGACCTATTTAAAACCAGCAAATTCCACAACATTGCCTCTTTAGGCATTACAGTGAGAAGCTAACTTGTTAGCAAACACTGTGTAAATAAGTGACCTAAAACCTTATTCAACAGTTTATGTGACCTTATGCCAAACAGGTCCTGTGTTGACACCAAGCAGTTGGGAATGAAGCTGGGCTTTGAAGCTAATATATAAAAAATTACAACTTTGGGTCTGTCATGTGATGCCACTGAGCCCAAAAAGACTTTTTTTTTTCTTTTAGAGGTACAGTCAACTTCCCAGTATGAACACTGAAAACAGCCCATGGTAAAAACATTTTGTCCTAAAAGCTGTACATTTCACTAAAAGTCGAATCCAGAGGTATTTTCCTGCTATCATACATGTATGCACTTTTGACAGATTTAGGGATTAAAGGAAAGCTAGTGCGCTTGCCCTGTGGGCCCAAGGATGCAGAAGACCTGTAATTTCATACCCGGAATTAGAACTTTTTGGTTTTATTTGCCACTGAGCAACTTTCGTAAGAATGAACAGGGCCCCGCCTCCAATGCTGTATCCAGTTCTCTTTACACATCTTCAGCTGATACTTCCATAAATACGTCTAAAGGCTGTACTTCCTTCCTTTCAATCAATTGTTGCCCACAACGGTTCCAGGCAAATTTATCTTCAATTAATGTAAAAAAAAGTAACTTTTATACTTTTGATATTTTTCATACTATGCCACAGTGCTGCGAGACTGAAAATGACGAGGAGCAAACCTGCCCCACATCCAGTGGTTCTTCACTGTAAAGCAGCAAAAATGGTTGTGGACAGTTATTTACAGAGAGCTCACACCTTGTTATCACCTCAAAGTTAAAGATCTCATACAAAGACAGAACTGAAGAAATGTATTAAAGGTCCAGTTTGTAGGATTTAGTGGGATATATTGGCAGACATTGAAATAATAACTATGTTTCCTTTAATGTAGAATCGTCTAAAAATAAGAATCATGGTGTTTTGGTTGTCTTAGAATGAGACGTTTATATCTACAGAGGGAGCGGGTCCTCTTCTTTGGAGATCACCATGTTGCACCGCCATGTTTCCACAATAGCGCAGAATGGACAAACCACTGGTTTTAGATCGGGCTCTTTGCATTTTTGAGTCAGTTACCATGGTTAGAAGCCCCTCCTTGACGAGCAGCATTGGAAAAACGCTGATTTTTTTTAATGTGAAACTGCTTTAATCAGTGTTTTTACCGGTTTAATACCACTAAATCCCCCTAAATCTGACACACTGGACCTTTAAATCTGGTAACTGCTTCATTACTACCTTAAACATCTATTTCAGTTCCATCTTTGAGTCACATTAATATCTTTTCATACTCACTTCTCACTTGAAGAAACCAGTACACCTTGTCAGTACCATATGTGCAGCTGTATTCTCCTGAAAGGCTCAGATTTTTTGGCTCCAAAATCAGGTTGAGATTTTGTGGCTGGTCAGATTCAGGGATTTCACACCTGTATATCTCGTTGCCTTTAGGATCAAAGCACATCAACACATCTGAGGTGTGGTTTGCTGGTATCTTCAACTCACAGCTAATGTTGAGATGTTCGCCCACAAAGGCCACAAAGACTCGGCCCTTCAGGCTGAGTTCTGTGAGGGGACACAACATAGAGGTTAGTTAATATTAGAGCTAGAGTGATTAGTTGATTAATCAGTCAGTCATTTATTCATCAAAATCATCAAACATTCTCTGGTTCCGGCTTCCCAAATGTTCTCAGGTCTGTTTATCTCTCTTTTATATCATTTTAAAGTAAGTCTTTTGGGTTTTTGTGTGACAAAAGAAAAATATTTAACACTTAACCTTGAGTTTTGGGAAACCTTGACACATTCTTCACTATTTTTGGAAATTTATAGATGTAAAGAATACATAATAAAATCAATAATAACATAACAAAACAATACATTGGTAATAGAAATAATTACTAGTTGTCTTTGGCTAAAAAAAACTAAATCAAAGAGGTACATTAGTTTTTGTCACCCTTTCAAGTACAGTGTCAAAATATAGTCTACCTGTTGCGCCTGATCCAGAGCATACAGAGAGGAAGACAAAGACAGATATCCAGGTAGAGATTAACGAAAGATGACAAACTTGTTGCGCTCCCATGTTGCGATCTTTGAGGTTTGTGTAAAGATATTTCGATTTTAACCTTCTTTTTCGTTGAGGTTGTTCCACAAATCTATTCAGTGTTTCAGTTTGTCTTGGTACATAAACTGCAGTGCTGAGTTTCCTGTTTCTGGCTAAACCACTTCCTCAAAATGTTCTCTTTTTCTGGACACTGACTCACTGGGGGACACTAAAGAGACCAGAGCACTAATGAAAAGAGCCTTTACAACTTGATGCATGATATTTCACATTAAAGTCTGAGAGCACTGCACACCACAAGGATATGGATAAGATAAAGATAAGCATAGAAATAATATTATACATTATTATATTATTATGTATGTTATGTTATTCTAACTTGCTTGGTATTTTCTTAAGATTTCAGCTTGCATTATAATGTTACGTCAGTCTCTGGATGTGCAATGCTGGCTTTCCTCCACAGTGAGACGGTGTTGGAGAAATTACAAGTGTGAGCTGTGATCACACACCTCGTCATGTGTTTTTTTAAGAGACAGAAGAAGCGAAAGACTCAAGAATGGAGGGAGAAATACGGTGTGTGAGTGTGTGTGTGTTAGAGAGAGGGAGAGAGAGCGAAAGAGAGAGAGAGAAGCTGGAATTCAGCTGAAGGTGACAAACTGCCTGTTGCTAATGTGAACCAGCTGTGGCTGATGTCAGTGACTTCTTCACAGTGGTAACTCTCTGTTGAATCACTCTCTGAGGCTGCCAGGAGAGGCGTGCAGATGCTGAAGTGCAGCGGTTATTATTGTCATTTAACCCTATTTGTTTGTCTGTTTTTCTTTCCTCTCTACACTTGACTCTTTCACCATTTTCTGTCTTGGCTGCATTAGCGGCCAACTCTGACCTCATCTCAGCCGCAGCATGAAAACAGACACAGAAAGCTGGAATAACATCTGGATGCCAGTCAATAAAGAATAATTCATTCCATTTCATCTCACATCTCCTGCGCTCCTTATCTCCCCTCTTTCCTGAGCAGTAAAGTCTACAAATCCTTTACTTTATACAAACATTGGTGGATTAGCACTAAGGTTGAAAAAAGTACAACATAAAAGAACAGTCCTCCTGAATGCACACGCAGATTTTAACATATCTGATCTGATCTGTTTGAATCTGAGACAGGTAACATTGGTTTTTTTAAACCACACTGACTGGAAAGACTGTCAGTGTTGCATATTGAATATTATTTGCTTTAAGACATTGTGGATGAAATGTTCAATATTCCCTGATGTTAAAAGTCTGGAATTTAGTTAGTTTAGTTTAGTTCTCAGCTACAATTCTAAGAAACTTTACTGAAGTATTTCCATTTTCTGCTACTCTATGCTTCTACTCCACTACATCTCAGAGGGAAATATTAAACTTTTGTTTACTAAATTATCTACTATAAAGTTATATTTTAAATTAAAAGTTAAATTGTATGTGTATATATGATTTGATTTGATATGATATAATAGGATATGAGTGTACAGATTAACAGATGATTTGTACTGATTAAGATTCAACAGAAGTTTGTGATCGAGGGACTGGTGGTGGTGGCTGCTGACTGCTGAGGCTGATGAGGCTGATGAATCCGTAAAGACTAGGTGGTGATGGGGAGGTGAGAGTGCACAGGACAGCAGCAAGAAAGAACTATGGCAGAGAAAGAGCCTTATTTAAAATGAGGAACAGTAACGTGACTGAGATGGCAGACAGAGAAGGTGTGTTGCTGTGCTATTGGTTGATTGTAAATCAGCTGATGACTCAACTGACCTACCCAGATAATGACACCTGGAGATAGTGAGTGAGCAGGGTGAGAAAGAAACTCACAGCCTGAGAAAGAAAAGTACTGTCTTCCTGACTGAGCTTTCGCCAGAGCCTCATTTGTTGCTGCCAATCAAAACATGAAAGTAGCAAGGGACTTTTATTTTATTTTGATGACCTGCTAGAACGCAGCTCATAGATGTAATAATGCCTCCAGTAAACAAGGTTGCAATCTGACAAAAACTGAAGAAGATGAGGCAACTGTGCACATTTGAAAGAGGAAGTACCGTGACATTCCACAATAAACTGATGCAGAAAAGGCACAAACTGGTGCAGAAAATTCACCACAGTGTAACAAAGCTTACACCCTTGCCCCAAAGTATATAAAGTCATTAAAAGTAGCGTCACCTCAGCCTCCTATAACTTTAGGCAAGGCAAGGTAAGGCAAATGTATTTATACAGCACAGGTCATACCCAAAGTGCTTTACAGATTAGTCAAGGCAAAGATCATTGTAGCTCAATCACAAAGCATGCCCCAAAGGCCTGTATAGATAGTAATTCCAATTCAATTTTAATTTTAATTTGATTATTAGGTCCAATATCACAAATCACTATTAGCCTTTAAGTCATTCTACAGCTAACAAATATTTCATCAGTGATTATTCTGCTTATTACTTTTCACTTTTTACTACTTTCCATTCTTCAAATGTCATTTTGTCCGTCCAAAAACTAGTTCAAAACCCAAAAATATTCATTTTACTGTGTTGTAGGAGCATGAAGAGAAGGTCATTCTTACATTTTGCTAGAAAAATATATCAGTGATTAAAAATGTATTTTCTGTTGATCAGTCAATCAATGGAGTTCTACATTTAAGTTCAGCTTACTTGTTAATGCATCAATGATGTCGATCCAGAAACATAATACTTGAACACTCACAGATTATCCCTACTGACTGCTCTTACTTATGGTACTGTTAATACATTTTGTTAATCCATGTCTTTTTTTTTTTTTTTTTTTTTTTACTTGAAAGTGAGTATTTTTACATGTGTTACAGTTATGGTACTTTTACTTGAACAACCATTCAGAATACTTCTGAAAATGAAAATCCTCAAACGTCCTTTCAGAGTGTATATGCTGTAGATTTTATTCTTATAATTTTTACTAATTTAATCAGCACTTTATTGCTGTAGGTGGTGGAAGCGGAGTACTTCATAAATGCTAGGATAGAGCAATATATAAAAATGCATCAGTTTGTATGGGAATCTTAACCAGAATACCTACAGCTGTCAGATAAATGTGGTGAAGTGAAAGTGTTGAGGAGCAGGAAATAGTAACACGAAGTAAAGTAAAGAAAAACTTCTTGCTCTCCTAAATACAGTGAGTCAAGGGTAAATACTCTCAGCTGCTTGGTCCTCAGATTTGAATAATTATCTTTCTGCATTCTGTAACCAGGCAGAATTTAAGAAATATGTCTCTGAGGTGTGCTGGGGCTGCGAGCTGCTTTTGTGGGGGTAAAGGCCAAACGGTGAGAAGCAGAGAGAGATGAAAAAGGGCTATAACTCAAGTTTCAAGCAGAAACTGGATCCTGCAGCAGAGTGAGATCGCAGCTTCGGACACATATACCTGTCTGTTCCACGGAGTGGTGAAGAGGAGCAGACTTAAATTATGAGAATTAACTGAAACACGAGGATGTTCTGCACATCTGGCAACAACTGCATGTCATAGTGTGTGTCAGAGAGAGAGAGAGAGAGAGAGAGAGAGAGAGAGAGTAGGAGTTGGGGCGTGTGTTGGGGTGTAAAGATACGACAGCTTTCCACGAATACGAAGTCTTTAAACTCAGCACTGGACCTGCCACAGTCTCTTCCTAATTATATTACAGCTGCAAGGCAAGGGTGGAGAGAGCATCAGAGAAAGTAGGAGAGAGTGAGAGGGGAGAAGAAATAAGGAGAAAAGAGCGGGGCAGTGGCACAGAGTGGAGAGGCGAGAGAAGAATCTGGTATTCAAACTAGATCGGAGAAGGACTTCCTGCTGAGAACTGAAGCATCATCATCATTTCAAAGTCGTGAGTATCGGCTCATTTGCTCTCTTTTTCCTGCCTGTGATGCTTCTACCAGTGAACTGTTGGTCCGCAGAGATAAGACATGGAGTTATTTCATCACAAACAACTCTCATCATACTGAAGGGACACTGGTTCACGGCTTGATTGTTTGATGTGTTTGTCCAGATGTGAAACAAGCTGTATCAGATTACAGTTTGGCTAATTTTCACTGTGCCTTTGATCAGCCTCCAAATTCATATTCCCTGAAAACATTTATAATACCTCAGCAATGAGTCATCTGCTTATTATTGTCCAGTGTGATTCACAGACTTTGTCATATGGATGCAATCCCGCTGTTTCTTTTTTCTCCTCTTTTCTGGGTCGCCTGCCTTCACCTCCTCTCTTGTTTTTCCTCTCGCACCTGGAGTCACAGGATTAGAGTAAAGATTTGAGAACTTCCTTTGTTTTATCAGATTGGACCGCAGGCTTTAACTTCTCATAACAACTGTCACAGGACAAAACGGCAGCTTTCTTCAGGCCTTTAACTAAAGTGAATGGATTTTGAAAGGATTTTTTAAAGACTAGTGCACTTTTATAGATTTACGGATGCCTTTATAGTTCAAAGAACCTCACTACCTGCGCAGGGACAATCTTACAGTGGTAGAACAACTATTCAAAAGGGAAATAATACCACAGCGATGCATGTAAAAGTTACCTACAGAAGTAAGAGCAGCAAAATGTAGTTAAGTGTCAGCTGCACAGCTCTTTTATTTGAATTCAGATATATTATGCATATTTAATACTTGATTTTTGCATCATGTGTTTTTTGTAATTTTCTCTTACCATGTTTTTTTTATGCAGAGTAACACTAAAACTAATTTATTGTTTATGAAAACCTGGCAATAAACTGGATTCTGATTCTCAAACGTTTAAGTATGATAAAGATTGGCCTATTCCAGAGCGCTATCCTATTACATATTCACTAATGTGTTAACAATCGGCTGTTTTAATGTTGTAGTTGAGAAAATCTATTCAGTCATAAAAATGCATGATATTACATAGACTGATTATTTTTATGACACATTTTGTGTGTAAAATCTTTATCTGCAGAGTAATTCTAGTTGTCAGACAGGCCTAAATGTAGTAGAGTGTAAAGTATAAAGTAGCAGAGAATGGAAAAGTATATCAAAACTGTAGTTAAGTAAATGTACTTACCTATGCTTTTTTCCATCACTGGATACAGATGTGTGTGCACATCTGCTGACTCTTTCCTGGCTGGTGCTCATGGAACCTGTCTGTGTTTGATCACTTCTTTTATTTCTTTCTTTTGTGTTTGTGTTCGTTCCGTCTGCATTAAAAAGAAAAACAACTTTATCTGTTTATTTTTAACAGATGATACATACGTTTTGAGGTTTTCTCTCTCTTTTATTTTTAAGAAAAAGGGGGGGAGTGTTTATCTGCTCATCATGGCCCCTCGCTCTCTGTTGATGCTGCTGATGGTGGTTACCATGGCAACTGGGGCCCGTTCAGCCAGCGAGGAGAATGAACTGGATTATGGGTACTGGAACTATAGAGAGGGAGGTAAATCGCCGTTTGATGTCTTAACGTTATAGAGATACGAGGCCTGTTAATCACTGAGTGACAAAATGTTTGAAGCTTTGAATTATGAAAAGAATTTATTGGTGAACTGAATGAAAAGCAGAAATTTAAGAAACTCTACAGAGATGAGATAAATATTTGGATCTTAAAGTGATTAGAACACATGTGCCTGTGAAATTCATGATTCATTCAGGCTGCTTTCTTTAAATCGAGGCCTGATGGTGGGATGTTTTGGTTTCAGCTGATAGTGTGAATGTAGCCTCAGTGCGCAGCGTCACCAGAGTTTTAGATGCCTGGGGAAAACGCATCTTCCATGAGATCAAGACTTTACTGCACTCTCAGCCCAGCACACTGCTGCCTGACTACTCCAGGTACCTTTAACACCTCTATCACCCTCTAATGTGCTGTCTGAGCTGCCTTAGAGTGATGTATTCTGCTCCATCACTTCTTTAAAGGTCCAGTGTGTAGGATTTAGGGGGAAATACTGATGGAAATAGAATATAATAAGTACATTATCTTTAGTTTATAATCACCTAAAAAAAACTTTCTACCATTGCCCAGAACAGACAAACCAAACAATGCCTTAGACAGATTTGCATTTTTTCATTGGCCACTGATTTTTTTCATGTGAAACTGCTTTATTCAGTGTTCTTAAACTTTAAATCACTGGGTCCATTTGTTTTGGAGAAGAAAAGACCTCTGTGGAGGTTTTTACCAGGGGCTGAATTATTCACATGACCTGAACAATGAACACTGGAGGAATTCTTACTGGGAGATGTTTCACCAGGTTACAATCTGCAATCCTCACTGCTAGACGTCACTAAATCTCCCTAAATCTCACACAGTGGAGCTTTAACTGGCACACCACGACCAACAGTCTGTCATATTTTACCAGTGGTACTGTAAGTGACATGCAGGGCTGAAACTACTTTTGACCATAACTGTAGACTTTGGGGGGAATTTTCAACATGTGTATTTGTCCCCCTCACCCCAATAAAAACCAGACACTGTATAAAATAATGGATGACATAGCCATGGTGGAACCACCCACCTCTGACCATATTTAGACAAGTGATAACCCTTATGCTAGCTGCTAGCTTGGTTAGCACAGTGCATTTACAGCTACGTTTTTGTTTGCTAGTGAGAAACCAGTTAAACAAAATGTAGCCTACTTATCAGAAAAGCTGAACATTCGACTCCTAAGAGGGTCTTTAGTACAAGCAAACACCAACAAGACTTTTTAGGCAACCAAAATGTTACAATAAACTTTCATGAACTGAAAACGCACTGAAACAGCAACAGCTTGTGTGACCAACATCGTCACGATGGTAGCGACTTGTCAATGGACGGCACCCACCTGTCACTCATAGAAGGTCACGGCCACAATTATGCACAACTTCAAGCCTTTACAACATTTTGAACAGGTGAGTTATATAAAAATTCACTCACTGTCCAGCTGTCATATAAGTGGGTGAAGTATTTATGGAGACCAAAACTTCCTTTGTATCGGGCTGTCAACATGTTTATTTCTGCTGTAAGGTTGGACATACTAACATGGGAGTCTATGGGGATTAACTCGTTTTGGAAACAGCCTCTAGTGGCCGTTAGAGGAACTGCAGTTTTAGCACTTGGCTTGAGGCACACTCACACACACACCCCTCAAGTTCCTTCATCTCAGACCTGCAGGTTATTGCTTGATAAACGCATCAGAGTAGCAGGGAATGTTCTCAGTATTTCAGTCCATTACATTTATATGAATTTAGTTCAAATAGGCTATTTAATTCTCCCTCATGGGACAATTTGAGGCAAGATGCAAACATGCACACAATTTACTTACACTCATAAAAACACACACTTTCATGACCAGGAGGAGTTTACAGTTACCAACAATTACACACAAATTACACATAATAGGTTGTTACTGGTTCATTCTGATAATTTTTATTTTATTTTTGGACTTAACATGTTTAGAATTAAACTGTAAATAAAACTGTTTTTCCATCAGTATTGTATTCCTGGCTGTAGAAGTCTTTGAACCTCAGCTTTTGTGTAAATTGGATCTCCACAAGATAAAAGTTCCTTCTTGACCATGGAAATAGTACTTTGCAAAACATCATAAAGTACATCATCATATCACATAGTCTAGCAGACATTTTACCATGTTATCATGAAATTTTAGCCTGTATTTTGAAATGTAAGCTTTAAAGGTAACAAGAACTCCATGAAATTGGTCTAAAAAATTGAACATTGACAACTGTGCAAACACCCTCTGCTGATGAAGGTGATGTGATATGATCACAAGAATGGACCATGTGGTGAGACAGTCCCAACTACAGAAGATATGATGGTTAAGCAAATGAAATAATAGAAGATTTCAAATTATTGTTTTGTTTTTCAAAACTCCCTTGTAACTCATTCTGCAGCCAGTCTAACGATATAAAGCGATATTAAAGAATATTATAGTGCATGAGGGTGCAGTTAGAGCACATGAGCACACTGTAAGGCAATAATTAATTTAAACAAGTTATAATCAGCTACCCTATCACAACATACTGCTCTTCCCAGCTGTAAAGATATTCATGTAATTTATAATGTATATAGTCTTATATATTATATTCTACAGTATGATCTGTGAAGCTGAGCCTCCTCTGTTTGTCCTGCAGGGTGCGCCCTCTATCCGAGTCCGTCAACGATCTGTTCAGAGAAGTCTCTCTGCTGCGCAGGCGCATCACCGAACTCTCTCATCGCCTAGCAACCCTGGAACCGTTCCTCCGTCACCACGGCTACCGGGAGGTGGAGGAGGGGGAGGCTCTGGCACCTTCAAGCCTGAGAGGAGAGGTGGCGAGCTTGGCCCGGTACACCCCGAGGACCCCGGCCAGGGCGAGCCCACCGAGGGGGAGCCGGGTGGTGAGGAGGAGACGGGTGAGGGTCCTGAAGAACGGAGGAGGAGTGAAGCTGGTGCAGAGAGAGAGATAGATACAGTGATGGAGGGAGGCTGGTGTCGGTGTGTGACACACAGAGAGCTTCTGAAACTATCAGGCTTATATGATGTAAGAAATGCATTTTTATATGTTAGGATTTCATTTTGATAAAATAACATAAAGTCATATATGACAATGAAACACAGACGCTGTTCTGTGAGATCAGAGATTATGATTATTGTTTGTATTAGTAGATAAATAAATCATATCTTTAATAAATACTTTTAATGATTATTAGCCTATTATTATTATTATTTTATTGTCCAGCTTTTAATGTCAGGTGAGTTCAGACACATTCAGAAACACAGACATCCTTCCAACACTATACATCTATATTATTATTATTATTACTACTATTATTAGCTATTTGTATAGCATCCTTAAAATGTGTATTTTTAAAGGTTTATTCTTGACACTGGAAACAGTGAGTGGCTCACTTTTTTACTTTTCATGTATTGGTACATAAACAAATGAGTATTCCATGTTAATTTAATTAATATTTAACTGCTGGAAAAAACCAATCACATGGCTGCACGAGACTTTGGTGAAAACTGGCTTCATCAAATTATTATTATTATTATTATTATTATTATTATTATTATTATCTGGTCATTTGGGATAGTGGCCATGTTAAATAAAGAAAATATGTTGCAAGAATAAGCAGCAAAGAATGGGATGATTTTAAAAAAGAGAATATTCAGTAGTGTAGTGGTAGTTGATGAGGTGGGTGTACCTGCTATGCAGATGGGTAGGTTATGGAGGAAGTGGGTTTACTCTACTAGGCCTATTTATTCCAATGGCTTTTTGGCTGATAGGTGGGTATACCTCGTATACCCTCCACCACACCAAGTAGTATATATATTTTTTTCTCAATTTCATGGTAATGTTCTTATTAATATGATTATTTATTTTCATGTGTTATTAATTTACTAAATATTGACCACTAAGCTAAAGGCATGTATAGTGGACTCCAACTTAAAAGGGTTAATAACTTTTTTTTTCGTGAAGTTTTTTTAACTGATGGGGACCCACTCAGCCCTATAAAACAGTTGCATATTCCAAAGTATATATATATATATTTAAAAAAGGCATTTACAGAGTTTGAAAGATGTGGCCATTTACCAGTAAGAGAGGAAGATATTGAACTGCATTGTGGGAAATGTAGGATCCAGTGTTTTTGAAGCTTCAATCACACCACCAAGTGTCAGGATATCTCTACTGCTTCATTTCTTTCTTTCCTTTTCTTTTTCAAATCTGATTCTAGTGAGTCCCCCAAATTCAGTGGAAGTCGAATATTAAATTGATAGAGGAGTCCTTTATAAACATATATTTAGAAAAATAAAAAACAAAACTGCAACCCTCCACCCCCCCAAATGTATTCTAGTTTTACACCAAAAACTTACATGTGTCTTTTCAGTAGCATCTGTCACAACTGTGTTTTGTTTCTTTACACCTGTCTTACCTCCAGTCACACATGAAATGTACCTAAACTACACACAGTAACCAGAGGATGCCATGTTGTTACCACATGGTGTCAGTGCTCTCCTGCTGCTGTAACCACATGTGACATTACAACTGATTCATGGAAGCTTGATCTTTTGTTTTTTTGCTCAGCTGAAGTCAGGCACGGTCCTCATGGGCCCAGCAGGGGGTGCCTATTATCTGCTAACATAATTATACTGTTTGCATATGGTGATCTGCTGTGTGTGTGTGTGTGTGTGTGTGTGTGTGTGTGTGTGTGTGTGTGTGTGTGTGTGTGCGCGTCTGTATGCGTGTTGTGGGCACAGGCATCAAACTTTATGCCTTCATTAAAACTTTGCCAAGTGTTTCTACAGCAACCAGTTTCTCTCCTCTTCTTCTACAACTCCACTTGTCATCCACGCCACACTGTGCAGCGTGTTCCTCCTCTTTTCTCTCACTTTCTCTCTTTTCCAACCAGCGTCTGCACACTCGCCACTTGTCAGTTCCTCTTTTGTTTCCTTCTGCATGGGTTTCATCCCCTTTTTTTCTTCAAACTGTAATCTGTACATCAAGCACCCCTCCTCGTCTTCCTCCTCCTCCTACTCCTCCTTCTTCTTCTCTCCTCTCTACACTGCTATGTGTGGGTGTTAAGCTCAGGCTGTACTTTCCATTTTGGTATTGTATTGTCAATGCATTGTTGCATCCAATCCAGTTAAGATGCTGTGGGAATACTGTGTAAATCTCTCTCTCTCTCTCTCTCTCTCTCTCTTTCCGTCTCACTTTCTACACCCCCCTCCCCATCCCTGGAAAAAGAGCCAGTTGCTAGGTAACAGTTAATTGTCAAGAAGTAGTTACATGTGTTGCAATGCATCCTGAGGTTGTTGGTTTGGTGTGAGGAGTGAACAAATGAGCAAGAACAGAGAGAAAATAGTAAAGATTTTTTTTCTCCTCAGAAGCAGGAGATAAAAACTGATTAAAAGATTATTTCAACCGCCTCACCTCCTTCTGTGTCAGCATCCAACACCATCGATGTTAAAATTCTCCCACCAAATCTATACACACAAGGCATCGGTACATTTTCAAACCTGCAGGTTTCTTTAAATAACTCCTGTTGCTGGACAAGGCTTTCAGAGTAAAGAGAGTGTGAGGAGTGAGGGGGAGGGAGGTTTTTGGGGGGCTTTGATCTCGGCTGCTCGGTTCAGTTTGCATCACTTCTACCTTCCCTGTCTTTCTCTCTTTTTTTCCTCCCCTGCCTCTTGCTCCACCTTTTTTACACTTCAAACCTCTTCATCTGTTTTCTCTTTGGTGTATAAAAACACTTGTCCAACATTAGTAACATCGATCTCACATGATAAGAGCCCTGTTTATGACACACAAAGCGAAGATGCAGTGAAAGGACAGAAGATGACACTCAGCTGCGGCCATTATCTCAGATCCACTGACGACCTACAGCACAGACATAATGATATAATCTGTTACAACATGTACACAGTACGTTTGAATGTCAAATATAAATAGGACACACGTGTACAAGTGTGAGGAGCTGTTGCTTGCTGCCGACCTGTGGACGCAACCATAAAATAAAAAAAGAACAAGACAAGTTAGTTTGAGATTT
This sequence comes from Epinephelus fuscoguttatus, assembly GCF_011397635.1. NCBI lineage: Eukaryota > Metazoa > Chordata > Actinopteri > Perciformes > Serranidae > Epinephelus > Epinephelus fuscoguttatus. The sequence continues at coordinate 38,942,430 of NC_064754.1, read as the reverse complement.
CTCATTTTTTATTAATACTCAACACTTTTATTCCAAAGAGACAGAAGAATAATATTTCTCAGCACTTATTTTCACATTGACTGTGTTTAATCTCATCTTCAATATTACTAAATAGTCAATCAAATTTGAAATACTCTCTTCACACAAGTAATTTCTCTCCATACAAAAAATGCGAGGGTGAACTAGATTTGTGTCGTATGTACATTTTTCACAATCTGTACAGCTCAGGGGTGGAGTCGTTTGATTTCTTCTGTGGTGAAAAAACACAAAAAACAGAAGATTAATCGAAGAGGAGAGAAAAGAGACTACCTCTGTAAAAATGCAACATATGATCTATTGTGCTTTCTGTGTACCGATTAATGATGGTGCTTTGAGAAAACAACCCTCTTAGCTGGTTTTGGACCAAATCAAACAGAAAATAAAAACACATCGACAAACCTTGACTCATTAAATGTGCACACTATCTGTGTGATAATAAACGATTGCACATAACCTGGCCTGAAGTCATTACAAAAGCAATTTTGCAAGGGGACCTACGAATCAAAGATTTATCCCAAATAGATCTATTCTCTGCTGTTTTTGTACAGTTTTTTATCAAAAGTCCATGAGCGTGAGGTAAAGTATTTACATACAGCTTTATAATACATGTACAATAGACAGTTATCTCTCATACACACTCTGTCTCTCTCCCATATGAGCACACACAGAGGTAATCAAGCGTATGTATTCAGGCACATACAATAACAGAAGTAATGAAACCAGATATTCAAAAGGAAAATAAGAGGAAAAGTAGTTGAAATGAAAAAAAGGCTTCTTCAGTGACGATGAATGTTAATCAAGACCTCAGCCTTGTTTAAAAGCATTTACACAAACTATCAAGAAAACTGATCATTAATGAAAAGAAATGTTTTCTATCCTAGTGAAATCTTGAATCAATTTCGCCATATTTATCAAAGTATATTCAAAATTTTAGACTGTTAAGATTGGTGTCTTCTCTTGCACAAACAAGCACACACACATACACACACACACACACACACACCTACAGTACTACATGGATCATCAGTACCAATGAAATTGATAAAAATTCCAAATACTGTTCAAAAACACCCATTTGTTTCCTGGGCTAAAAGTTAAGATTTAAAAACATAAATAAAGAAAAGTGTATACATGCAAGTCCTTACAAACACTAGAGACCCCCTAGTATCATACATACTGACTTGTCAACCAAGAGAAGGAAAAGTCTTCTTAAGTTTTGACTGGGATGTACAACAAACTAAATCTTAGACCCATTCAGTCAGATTGTGCTTAGGTTTCAAAATTTGGTTTGGCAAAATGACTCAAAGTCAGGTTTAGGTAACAATAAATAACTGGAAATGGAGAATAGTTGTCTTAAATTGTGACCGATAGGCTTTTAATGGTAGAGAAGGCTGTCAATGAATAAAACACAACTTCTAGTTTTGTCTTTGTGAAGTGTTAGAGCAGATATGACCTGTGTGTCCAATGCTGTGGATTTGGGAGTCACCTTTTGTTCGGAATAACGTCAATGCTTTTAACTAAATGTACCACCTGCTTTTAGAAGGCTGTTTACTTCCTCCTGCCTTCCTCTCTTCTTTTTCTCCTCAAATGTCTGTAGATGACACAATCCACACAGGATCTTGGAGGACTTGAGGGCAAATTCTTTCCTCCATCAAAATCTCAGCATGTGAAACAGATTAAGGTCTGGCGGGGGGAGAAATCAAGGTTACAGTGCATACTGAAATTCTTCTTTCTGTTCTGTCTGGTGAAAAATGTGAGTTTGAGCAGAAATGACGACTGAGTAGAGGCAGGTTCTCTTGTTTGGACTGTAAGACGATAGCTTAAAAGAAGAGTTCAACATTTTGGGAAATATACTTTTTCTTGCTGAGAGAAGAAGATGAAAACTACTCTTATCCCTGTATGTTAAATACAGAGCCAGAGCCAGTGACCAGTTAGCCAGCTTAGCATAAACACCAAAAATGAGGAGACAGCTAGCTTAGCTCTGTCCAAAGATCTGCCTACCAGCTCCTCTAAAGCTCACTAACATGTTATTTCTTGCTTGTTTAAATATAAAAAAAGTGTAAGAGTGACAAGTTGTGGTTTTATAAACTATTTCTTGGCTGACTGGTTGCATGGCAACATTAAAGTTAGGCCTACTACAAGAAAATATCTTGTAAATAAGCCTCCTACATGTCAATTTTACACTTCAGTTTTTGTATGTATTACACAAACAATATATAATGTGTTAATTAGTGAGCATTGCATGAGCTGGTAGGTGTATTTTGTTACCTATGGATGGAGAAAGGCTCGCTGTTTCCATCTGTTTTCAGGCTTTATGCTAAGCTAAGCTAACTTGCTGGGGGCTGATATGAGAGTGGTATCTCCTCATCTAATGCTCAGCAAGAAGCAAATGTGTACATCCCAAAAAGTGAGTACCCACTGTACTATTTACTCAGCCCAGTCACCAAAAGAAAAGTTGGCTTTGTACACTTCTGCAAACCACAAAGACTTTACATTTTGTACATTCCATACATATCATATCAACGTTTCTAAAGTGACGTAGTTCATGACCTGACTTTGTCATCAGGAGGTGGAGTGGATGTTGGACGGCTTTATTCCTAGGCGAGACGGCTGCTGCAGACCACCACAGACAACTGTTCGAGACCAACAAACAACAAAACCAGTTGTTTCCTGCTGTTTTCATATATTGTTTTTATGTCTTCCTATGAAAAGTAATGCACCAAAATTCGCACATATCCCATGTCATGACAAGCCTGTAATTTGTGCATAACACTCATATTTTGGAAGGCTGCGATCACGTGACCAGTGTGCTGACTGTTGCAAAGAAGGAATCAGTCCTGAGCGGCACAGGTAGGAGGCAGGTTGGGGAACTGAATGGGCCGTAAAACAGAGGATCTTCCACTGGTACTTTCCCCAGGAGACCTGTGTTTGGATCCATGTGAACCTTGCGTCATTTTAAGGTACAGCCTTACCATGTTTCTTTTCCTAACCCTAACCACAGTAACTTTATTTGCCTAAATCTAACCTCTGCAACAGGTTAAGTACATGACATCATATATAGGCCGCTAATTTATAAGATATCATATGAACCGTTGTATGAGGATATGGTTTGTTTTTTTTTTGCAAGTCACTGCAGCGTTTCCTGTGGCTTTTTTTTAGCCAACAAACGTGGTTGTACTTTACTACTTTTGTACTGCCTTTCTAGCCTTGATTGTGGCCCCAAAACTGGGCATTTTAAGTCAAAACATAACCTTGTCCTATCCATAACCAAGTGGTTTCAGTACCTAAACCTAATCACACATTAACCACAGTGTATTTAAACATGTAGTTTCAACATATCTACTACATCATAATGCACAAATGTATTGTATCTGTGGTTTGCAGGAATGTACAATGCCAACATTTATTCTGGGGATTGGGTTGGTTTACTCCTTTTCTAAGCTTAAAATGCTAGTGTTTTTCTAGGACAAAAAAATCCAAGTGAAATGCTTTGCAGATGTAGCTTTTATTTTATGTGGGACTATGTACTAGAGCTTGCTGTGGTCCTTTACACCAGCAGAGTGTAAATTTTCAACACTTGTTCTCCTCCCATCATTCAAATGTGACCATCTAATACAGCAGGCAGGGCTTATAGCCGTACTCATTCAATAATTAACGTTATTGCTGCTCATCCCAGCAACAGAGGCCTCACTCTGTGGGTCCATTATGTGTCTGTCCTGAACAGCAAAACTGTCATGGCCAATTGAGCCGGACCCAATGAAACTGGATGAGAGCAACAGGCAACATTAAATGTGATTTACATGTATTTAATGGGTAGTTGATTCCTTGGTCATCTGTTATGAACAGTGAGGTTTGAGGAGGTGAGGAATGATGAAGCTTGTTGAGCTTCTTCGTAAATGATTTCAAGGACCAGCAGTTAGATTAATTGTGGAGTTAATAGTAGAAGAAGCAGCTCATGTATTTTATTCCTAACTGGTATTCCTTCACATGCAGCGCCACAGCTCTGTCGTAGCTGACTTTTGAGGGGTGGGGGACAGGAATGTTTGTTTATCATGGCACTATGGTTTTAACCCTTTTAATCCTGGTATCGGTTTCTTTTATTGTTAGGGATCTATGTAGGAATTTAAGTTTCCTCCACAGCAGCAAATTTCTTTTTGTGATATAACATCTGATAAATTCCTAAAGTCTGTTACGCTCATGAAACTCCACCCTCATATCAGACTGTTTCTGGTGCATTTCACTCTCAAATCAATTAGACTGTTTGTTTGCAGGTGGATCTGTCTGCCATCAGAACAGATGTTGTGTGTAGAAAATCAGTAATAATCCTTTAAGGCACATCCAGCTCAAAATGTAAGACCCATTTGGTACTGCCGAGCAGAAAAAAGGAGAGGAAACGGCAAATCAGTATGATGATGTTGCTTCTGCAGCTGAAAAAAAAGACCTTCTTCGCAAATTTATAAGTACATAGAATGTACTCAGCAAGTCATGCCTTTCACATACACTTCACAGCACTCAAGAGTAAGAAAAGTTAAAAAAAAAAAAAAAAAAAAATCAAACATGAAGAATTAATAGCAAAGAAGAGTCCAAATTACAGGAACCCAAAAAAGATTTGGCGACTGGCCTACCAGTCTCCTGTAATATTGGTAAGCTAAGAAAGAATTAACATCATACAAATATGTAACATGAACTATTTAAATCAATAAAATGGAAAAAAACAATCCAAACCGATCATCATTAAACACTGGAATAATATTCAATAATATTAACATTATCAATACAATTATTATTAGTTTACCCTGTTACTTCAACAGAAGTGTTGATTTCTCATTCATGATTGTATTTCCGTTGTTAAACAAAATGTTTGTTTTGGTGTTAAGAAACTGCAGGAGGGAGGGAAAGACAATGAGCATGTGAAGAGAGCAGAGACTGGAGATTTTATTTCACTTCCCCCCCCTCCCTCCCTCCCTCCCTCCCTATCTTTCTCTGAGCGTTGGAGCAGCACCAGAATCTTCTCTTCTCATTAAAAACTTGTCTCCCGCCGGATTTCACAACTTAGCCTGCAGTGGCCTCTGCGCATCGTCCAAATTCTTCCCATTGAGTGGAGTGAGAACAACACACACAGTATTGTGTCTCCTCATTCTCTTCACACAGAGAGGTCATCAGCATCTGTATGTTTCCCTCCCTCTTTTCTTCACCCACTTCATCTTCTCCCTCTCTTTCTTACCCCGTCTTCACCCTCAGACGTCTGACTCAATGCTGGAGAGCTTTTCATAAACGTGTCCATTGCTGGCACCGTTGAAGGGTCTCTGTCCCTGCCCCAAACCTAATGTGTCTCTGCCCCCAGGCAGTAGCTTGTTGGCCCCGTGGTGGTTGCCCATGGGCCCTCCCACCCCGCCCAGACACAGCTCTTTGGGGAACCTGGGGGCCACATTGGACATCACCCCAGCTGTGGCTGACGCGGGCAAATAGGAAGTCGCTCCGATGGAGCCGCGGAAGTCCCCTCCTCCTCGGCTGTTGTTGAGAAGTTGCTGCTGCTGCTGCTGTTGCTGCGTCTGTGGCTTTTTGATGTAGTACGGTTTGGCGCCGTGTAAAAGACACTGGTCGTCGCCGAAGGTTGGGATGAAGGGGTTCTGGTTCACCTTATCTGGGTAGAGAGATTTAGACAAGGAGTAAGTCCCGGCCCCTCTGCTACCACCACTACCACCACCACCACCACAGCCCCCACCTCCCATCATAGCTCTATCTCTGTCCCTCAGGTCTCTCTCCCCCACCGACCGCTGATGCAACCCACCTTCGCCTCCTCGGAACAAACTGAAGGAGGAGCCTCCTTTTGCCCTATCCCCGCCTATTCCTCCAAACATGGAGGGCTCCCTGTCACTTGAATACCTCTCAAACATGTGAGCGTAGGGGCTGGGGCCCTCCATGAAGCGATCTTTGTCTTTCAAGCTCACACTCCGGGGTTGGGCGAACTGCCCCCCAACACCCCCTCCAATCCCTCCCATGCGGCCTGCTCCCTCCCTCTGCAGGTCCACAAATGTGTCATATGAGTGTTGCCTCCTTAACACCCTCCCACCCGGCCCTAGCTTCCTGCGCTGTGCCTGAGTTTGTGGTTGGCTGGGTCCTACGCTACTCTTCACTCCAGCAAACACCATGTTATTATCCTCGCTGATGTTGTACAGGTTACTTGGCTGCATCTTACAGGAGTCACAGCGCTTGCAGCTAGCAGAGCTGGGGCGACTGGTGGTTCCCCCAACCCCGCTAGCCTGGCACGTGCCGCCTCCTCCTACGCCTCCACCGTGGTGACACACATTGTGACAGTTACGACACTCCCAATCACCCCCTGCTATGCCTCCCCCTCCTAGCCCAGAAACCCCCTTCTCCCAGCAGGTGTGGGCCTGCTGTCCTGCCGACACTGAGCCAAGCCCACTTTTACACTCCGGCTTCTTGCCTTTACCTTTGAGGAAGTCTTCTACAGGTACTAAGCTTTTACAGATACCACCACCGCTACCACCGCCTACACCGCTTCCTCCACTTCCACCCTCTTGCTCCCACTTGGCCTTGCCCTCCTTGGAGCGGAACTGGTCCGCATAGAAATCCCTCAGATTCTCTTTATCTTTGCGGAATAAGTAAGGTGAAGAATTACCCCCTCCTCCTCCCCTCTTCCGCTCCAGGGGAGGTGAGACCGTGCGGTGTGCCAGGGGCCCGTGGGGGAAGTGGTGGTGGACGGTGTGGTGGTGGGCTCTTCTCCTGAGGCCGCTCAGCTCTATCTCGTCCTGTTCCCGTCTGCACTTGGCCGAAGCTGGCCTCTTTTTCAGGCTGTCCCTGTACTGCTTACGCCGCTTGTTGTTGCCCTCCAGGTTGCCGTAGGTGACAGTGTGCGTGGAGATATCCGAAACATCAGAGCGAATGTTCCCATCGTCCCCCCCTGAGCCTGCCCCACCCCCACCACAGTACCTGTCATGACCCCCGATGAGCCCCGTGCTGGAGGCGCCTCCTTTGAAAGAAAACCTGCCGTACACATTGCTTCCCTTGAACCCACCCTGGTTGGAATCCGCAGGGGTGTGGCCAGCAATCAGGTCAAACTTATTGGTATTCCTGTGAGTCATGGAGGGGCGGGGCTGGGTGGTGAAGATGGGCGCTACCCCTCCCCCCAAACTGTCGCAATCGAACATGCCCCCCTCCAACGAGCTAGCGCTGCCTAAGCTACGCGGCCTATTCGGGGGGGGGCCGGACATACCCAGAGCCGAGGCCGGGTGGTGGTGCAGGTAATGGTCCTGGTACAGGTTGCTGTCCTTCAGGGGCAAGTTGCCAAAAGTCCTCTCCACCTCGCTGATGTAGTCACTGAACATGTTGTCCTCTGGCAGGTAGGGCGGCGCTGACTTGCAGTCGACAGGGTGACCCACCAAGCTGCGCCGGTGCTCCTGGATATCATAGATAGCCGAGTCACGGCCGCTGTGGCTGTACTCCAGGGCAGCATGCGGAGAGCCGTTAATGCCCGGGACGGCGGTCATGTCCTTGGCTGTGCGGAGCAACCGCAGGATGTTGGAGTGGGTGTTGTTCATGTTCTTCTTCATGGTGGCTGAGGGTGAGTCTATAGTTGACTTGTTTTCCTCAATTTGTACCCCATGGATGCAGCTGTAGATACCCTGGAGCGTGAAGATTAGAAGAAAGGGGAGGCAGAGAGAGAAAGAGAGGGTGAGACAGGCCATGGGAAGAAGAAAGAATAAGAGTGAGAGTGGTAAGGTATGAAGCCCAGGAGAGAAGAAAACAACAGTAAGATGTGTGGCAGTAGTAATCAAGAAGGAAAGAGGGTTTAATGTTAGAGAGAGGAAGTCAAACAGCAGACACATAAACAGAAAGACAGACAGAAGGAGACAGAGAGAGAAAGAGGCAAACAGAGGCAGAAAGAGGTTAATGCATTGCCATGTTCTCTCTGACCACCCTCTTGTTTACACACTATTAAACAGTAATAGGGGATGAGTTCATAAATGACTTTTCTCAGGGGAACAGCATGAACTCTCACAGCTGCTGCTCAACACTCCAGCTCAGACACAGAGGACTGAGGGAGCAGATCAAAGCCTTGATTGATAACACAAGAGGTGCAGTAAGCTCATAGTTCTGACCAATCAATAAATTTAATCAATGTCATTTAAATTCCGCTGACTCCGGTGTCACTTGCTCTCTACCTCAGGACTGTTTTACTCCTTTTCCTTTCATGAAAACACTGTCAAAGAAATTAATCACTTTGTTAAAGTTTGTCTGACTTTTCCACTGATATCAAGAGACACATGCGTTAACAATCGTCTGTTTAAAATGTCATTATCCATCAGTGCGGGTGTGTGTTTGTTTTGGTTAGAGCAGGATTTTCAAGAGATGGGAAAGCCTTTTGCGAGTGAAGTCAAACAAGCGTGTTTAAATGGGGGCTGAGGGAATCTGCGGTCGAGGCGACAGCCAAATCCAAAAGGTCGAGGACACACTACCCACCAGCCAGCTCGCGGGCCAACATTCCTCAAAGGCGTCAACTTGTCAGAAACAGTTTCTGTCTGTCTCTTAGTCACTTTCCCCGTCGCTGAGCCACATTCATGAATCTGAATCGTCAACCCTCTTTTCTTTTATGCCTCCATTCTGTCTTTGTGTCTGTTTTATCTCCGTTTCCGGGCGTGCGGCAGCCGCTCCAATGGGATTGTCGGTCTTTATCTCTCTACATCTATAGCTACTACAGGTGCTGTGAAAGGTAATAGAACAGAGGTTCCTGGCACATCACTGTGTCTATTCTTTTCTACTCTGCCTTTGTCCTGCCACCCGTCTTATTCTTTATCATGACTGTCGCTAACTGATCTCTTTTTTTTTCTCTGTATTTTATTCGCCCTTTGTACTCTCAACACTTGTCCATCCTTACACTTTCTATATTCTGTATATGAAATGCAGTTTACTTGAATGCTGCTCTATCTTTACTATTTTTTATTTCTTGCACTGCTACTCGAGTGTTAAACCATGGAAATGTATAAATGACATCTGGCTGTAAAAGCAACTCTTCAAACGTCTATGCACTTAAATGTTGTAATGCAACAAGTAAAATCAGTCTCAAGCATGTCAGAGAGTGAATCATAAAGCTACCATGCAAAAAGCAGTGCTTATGTTTTGCATTTAAAATAGCAGCTTCAGAAGCTGCAAGGACAGAAGGAGATTTCTGCCTATTCAACAAAAAAAAAAAGAAAAAGAAAAGAAGCAGTGTTTCTGAAGTGCTCAAGGGCAGATCTGTGTTTAAGTTCTTCTCAGGTTAGTCTGAGTAGGTGTAAACCAAGTGACATTACAATTAGTAACACCAAAACACTGGTGTCCTTTTCTCAGGCAAATAATAACTGAGACCATTTGCATGCAACAACAAACAACCTCCCCTCCCCCCTTTCTTAAAAGGTAGCATTATGCAAATAAATTACACCTCAAGTGATTATTTTTGTGCACCTAAACAGCCTGCATCAATAACACTGAGCCACCTTGTTAAGTGACCCATCTAAACAGAATTGTAACCACGCTGAAATGAGCTCTTCGACATCCATAAACACACCTTCAGGTCACCAGCTGAGAATGTGCAGCATAGTAAGAAGCTTTTATTTCAGCAGCATTAATGTCCTGATGAGACAGCATCTCAGTAGTATCAGTATAGTTTCAGTATCGTGACATATTTCAGAGTGAAACAGAATAGGTGGGACATAATGTTGGAAGGAATTGGATATGATCATTGAGAATTGGGCGTGTCACTTACTAGGGCCCCGAGAGTATACACCGACTGGATGGTAGTATCTGTCAGATGGAGAGAAACGAAGTCCATCTTATGCTCCATGTAGTTGCTGAAGCAGTCCACTGTAAAATGCTATGCACTTAATCTGAAGCTGTCACAGATATCTCTTTCCTCTGAGTGAAAAAATTCTAGCCAGCAGGCCTGTAACCATGGTAGGCTATTTGAGGAAACGGAAAGTGAGGTTTGAGGTGGCGAACACCCAAAGACACACTAACAAAAGCTGTTAAATGAAGGCTGGAACACTGTGTCATATCACGGGGATACAACACATGCGCAGTTAAATCTAGTCTGCACTTGTCAAAAGGCTCAGTAGCTGGTGCATCATAGAACGTGGGGAAGATTGATATGTTTCACTGAGACATTCGCAGTTAGCCCTGGGCCTGAATGTATTTTATACACAAAGTAAAGCTATGGATGAGAATTACAATCCTACAATTGTTGAAAAGATCTTTAATAAAAGACCATGAACAAATCCTTTCTATTTGAAAACGCTCTGTTGTGTATCAGCTGCCATCCATCTGAGCGTACCCTAAAAGTTCTGTCAGGTAAAAAGGCACCCAAGGACGCGAAAAAGAGTGCACCCAAAAAGCACCTGAGCAGACACCACCACTTTACTTCCAGTGCCATCTCTTGTAATCTTCAACATTGCAGCTTCAGTTACACTGCACATATGTCATACCCCATAGCTTCCATGGGGTCCCATGGTTGGTACTAGCTTACATAAGCACGTCATTTCTTTTACAACAAAAAAGCATGATAGGATTTTGATATAAGAATACGAAGAAATATATTTTTTTGTAATTTCTTTTTTTTTTTTTTATGTATAACCATCCTTAACAAATGGAACACATCATGTCCTTTCATTTTTTTTTAACTTCTAAACTTGCCCTGTGTCTCAGACAAGAATTCAGAACTTCTAACAATTAAAAAAAAGTGTTAAAAGCCTTCAAAATCTAAAACTAACTTAAAATGTATTTTTTTTGTGTGTGGGAAAATGTTGGCCCTTTACACATGTGTTCCAGAAATTTGTCAACTCCATCATATTTCTACAAAAACATAATTTAATCAGGTGTAAAAGATTTAGCTGTATCCTAAGGGCGCCTGTCTTACTTCCTGGTTTCAAAAAAAGCTATAATGTTGCTCAAGTACTGGAAGATTTCTATTTTTTTGATAAAATCATTAAATAATATTGCTATCAGGTGTGACACCAAAACAGATCAAGTCCATAAATCCAAACTAAATAAGAATTATAGTTTAAAAATAAATATTGTGATTAGCATTAAGAGAAGCCTTAGCAACTTTGAAAATTAAATGGTTACTCACAATGACTGCTGTGAAATTAATACATGTGTAACTTTTTATCAACTCCATAAGACGTCAACTCCATTAGATCTGACCTCTGACAACCATTATGTATGCTATTCAAAAAACCAAAAAGGTAATCACTAGGAGGTTGGCCTACTACAAGGTTTATTACTTAAGACTTTGACAAAATAAGGTTTTGTCCCAATTCTCAAGAATGACTGATATATTGTTAAAAAGGTGCACAGAATGACTGGGGATGTGATCTAAAAGGGTTTCCTGTGTTATTTATTGGTTCCGATGGTTTACTAAACCATTCACACTCTTGTGTTCATCCTTGGCCTCTATGGAGTCTTAAATGTGAGTCATAAATGTATGGAGTCATTGTTTGACTTGAGTAAAACCTGGGTAGATGTTTGTCATCTTCTGAAACCAACAAACCTAACACACACCCACTTCATGTAGCAACTGGCTGGGTCTGTGGAGGTGAGACAGTTAGGGTAACAGGGTTAGACTCTCTTTTTATTTTAGCCAGGTGTTAAAACGAGTGAATGCCTTAGAAAGATTGTCTGAAAATGTGGTCTTTTATCCCCAAGTTAAAATGATTATCACGTCTTGCCCCTCTTTATCATGGCAGACTTCTCATCCTGCTTTGGAGTGTGGCTGTTTGTAACAGCTATAAGCACCTTTGCCTCCAGACGTGGTCAGACAACTATTGTTTGTTTTGAGCATACTGACACCTTACCTGTGAGTGACATTTGTTTGTTATGAGTCTGCTGCAGCCAGTTAGACCAAAAACCTCACAGCTTCCACTGGTTAGTTGTGTTACCGCCCTGTAGAGTGCTCTCACCTTCGGAGTCCTAATAAAATAGGTTTTGTAACAAATGTTTTCAAACTGAATTTATAATTCTACATGTAAAAATATTTCTAATAAATCTTCAATGTAATTATTCATATCAACATGTCTTTGTTTTCAAATAGTCCTGGTTATTCTAATAAAGACAATGCAACATTTGAAGCTAATAAGCAACCAGTTTTTGGACTGGGTCTGACAGGGTTAAATTCATATTTGTCTTGCAAATGATATTTACAACATTGTTATATTGTGCTCCCCTGGCTTGTAGTGTTTTATACGAATTAAAAATGTTAAAGTGTTGTAGAATTAAGATAAGTGAAGATATTTTTTTGGGGATGCTGTTAGCTTGTGTTTTGTTTGTCTGGGCTAAAAAAGCCACAGGTTAAGTCAGGTGAGTCATCGTATCCCCCTGACTGACTTGATACACCTCAACCAAAGCCAGTGGTTTGAAAACAACCACCCTTGTGATCTTTCTGTCAGGAGGACAAAGGTCAGACCTAAAATAAAACACGGGCACACTCACTCTGCTAATGGAGAAGGTGGCCCCGGGCTGTCCCGAGCACACGCCCATGAAGCAGAAGCGCAGCTGCCAGTAGAACCAATGTTCACAGATGAAGGTGATTAATGACAGAACCATGGCGGCCCCGAGCATGTAGAAGACCCCCGCCATGTTGTCCACGTCCAGCTGGCTGCTCATCACCTCATTCTTCTCATTGTGGCAGATGCCCGTCAGCCACAGGGCCTCCAGCTCCTCCATTTCACCTGGAGGAAGGAGATACATAGACTCAGGTTACTGTACGTGTTTGTGTGTATGTTTGCGTGTATGTTTTTTTGACCTGTACACTTAGATGAGTTTGCCAGGAGGTGTATGACCGTGTAAGTGGGAGTATAAAGAGAGGGCACATTTTTTGGATGGGGAGTTGATGCCAAAAACAGCTCAGGTCTCACGTACATGCAACAAATGTCATGTTGCATTATTTTGACTGAACGGCCCCTTGAGGATCATCCTCATTAAGGATTGCTTATGCAAGGCTATCCCTTTCTTGTTGTGGGAAAGAAAACAACTGCCTGCTGGGACTTGACAATCCTCAGGGAGGAAGTGTGTGTGGTCATGTGACAAGTGTTTCCGCCCTAAAATGTGTCCCCCTCAGTTCCACATCCCTGAGATTGCTAAGGGGGGAGGACATGTCCAGAGAGATTTGTTTGATCTGCACCAAAGGTCTGTTTTTGCGTGTGTCTGTGTGAGATCACAGGGGTAGATATTTTCCCAATGCTTGCATAACACTGCTTTGTGTACGGATGTGTGTTTATTTCTGACAGCTGTTAACTTGTTTTCACTGATGCCTGATTTCCGCTGGATGGTTCGACTAAACTCGGCCCACTTTTGGTACCAGGTCCTTTCTTAATTCCGTTTTCCACTGCAGGTAGTGCCCCCTCAATGTAGGCAGGATTCTCAGCTGATCCCGGTAATGATGCCACGTGAACCTGCCATGAAATCCTCTTCATTGGCACACGCTGAACCCTTTCATTGGCAGCCGAACAAAGATATGTCTGCACTTCATCAATTGTATGGTGTAGTTTTGCAGGCTGCCATTTAAAAAAGAAATCTGGGTCAAGTGGCTATTTAAGAATGGTTTGTGCATGACGTCCTGTGTTATGCACTGCAATTGTAGTGGCAATTCTTTTTAACCAATCAGTGGTCTGCAGGGGCTTAGCTCACTCTGAACCTTGACCAAAAAAAGACAAGGTGCCAGGTATAATCCACAACTTTTGCTAATGAAAGAAAAAAAAAAAGACAGTCGTTCTGAGTAGAGCCCTGCTGTGGCATGCAGTGGAAATGTGGCTTAAGTCTTTCTTACTTATATGAACCTCAGTAAATGAAAAGAATGTGCAGTGTTAAGATGGTCAGTTATTATCATGTTGATGACCAACATACAGAAAGTGGACAAAAATATACCAAATCTGGAAGCAAAGGGTAAAATATACACTTTCATTTATAAATAGTTCAACATTTTGTGATATACACTTTTTCACCTTCTCTCTCTCAGTTGGATGAGAAGATTGATAAAACTGTCATGTCTGTGCATTAACTATAGAGCTGGAGCCAGGAGGCAAAGTTTAGCTTAGCATTAAGACAGGCAGCAGGGAGAAACAACTACCCTGGCTGTGTCCAAAATTCATAAATCAGGCCAACAGCACCTGTAAAGCCTAAACACCTTACATCTCAATTGTTTAAATCAAACACAAGGACCAACATTTTTTGGTTTTAAGATCAGTTACATGCTGGGACAGTTCTTGATAAACAGTGCATCCATCTGCCAAGCACTTCTGTGCAGCATCTCAACACAGCTTTGTAAAGCGCAGCTTTTAGAATACATCTGTGTACGATGGTACAAAATCTGGCAACCTCACTGTGACGACTCAAGGAAGTCACTGTCCCTGATTGTTTGCCAAAGAATTCTTACAGCACATAACTCACACATTTTAATTTTCACATTTTTGTTTGCATATGGAATAAAACAAATGGTATACAACATGTTTATTCTGTGAGGTGTATTTTTGAACCGTGGGTAGAACATGGCTACTTTTCCCCTCTTTCTGGTCTGCTAAGCTTGATAAGCTAATTGCTTTCTGCCTCCAGCTCCGTACTTAATACACTGACATGAGTGGCATCAAATTTTTTTTTGTCAAAGGACAAAATTTTAAGTACCTGCGTCATGAAGCCGTTTTTAATGTTACAAGTAACATTTGTGCTTTTTCGACTATTATTTCTAACGCCTGCTATGACAAAGACCGATCTGATTTGTAAAATCTCCTAAATAAATAATAAAAAGTAGTGCAAGACCAGGCCATCTACATTTGCAGATTGGACCAAGGAAAAACAAAAGAAAACAAAACAAAGAAAAACAAACACAACTACAAAAAGTCAAGAAGCTCCTGGTTTTAGATAAAATCCTAGGGATATACCTGATGAATCATCCTCAGATCAGGGATGGAAACTGCAAAATTGACCCTTTGGAAGTGATGTTTCCCATCTAGAATTGATTTTTCTTCTAAGCCTGCAGATTTCTATGACATAGGGGCAGGATAAACACTCTCCTGGATGCACTCTCTATATGAACCAAAATTGAATCACAAAAGGAATTGATTAAGAACTGGATCAATAAGTAGAATCGATAATGTAATTGAAATCTATGCTATTATAATTACTGTCTGCTTTCCAATCTTCTCTCCATTCTTATCCATCATCTTTCCAGTCCATCTCCTCCTACTCCATCTTCCACATTTTCTCCACTTCCCTCCTGATCCTCAGTTTCCTGCTAGTAGTGCTGTTGCTGATCCTCTGCCTCTGCACATATGACTTAGATCCTGTTCATATCTGGACTCTAATAGGTCGTGACAGATATGAGCAAACATCGATGAGTCTGATCTCTTAACCTGGACTAACATATGAGTGCTGACAGCCGAACAGTCTCCATGAAGTAATGAGAGGTAATGTCTGATGTGTTGGCCTCGTGTACACAGTCGACAGAACAATGAGACTTTAATTCCATTTTGTAAATTTGTGCAGACATGTCTGATCTTTGGGGAACACACATTCAAGCATGCACGCAGTCAAATCCCATGTACCAACACAGACACGCGCGCACACCCGCCCGCACGCACGCACGCACACACACACACACAGACTGGCGCTTTAGTGAACATCACTCAGCAGTGTATGTTGAGGTCTGAGTCGATTTGGCTCTTAAAGATCTGATCCGATGTGAATGTTCTCTCTGTACTGACCTCTTCATCCATCACACACCCTGGCACGGAAAGTGATAGCTATCGAAGACAACTAGACAACTGTGTGTGTGTGTGTGTGTGTGTGT
Source organism: Epinephelus fuscoguttatus (assembly GCF_011397635.1). Lineage (NCBI taxonomy): Eukaryota > Metazoa > Chordata > Actinopteri > Perciformes > Serranidae > Epinephelus > Epinephelus fuscoguttatus. The sequence continues at coordinate 38,926,556 of NC_064754.1, read as the reverse complement.
GTGTGTGTGTATGTGTGTGTGTGTCTTTGTCAGTGTGCTGTATAATATATGTAATCTGGCAGGTGGTGAGCAGTAAGGAGCACATACTGTCCCTGGTGGTGGAGTGCTGCTGTAGGTGTACTCTCCAAGGAAAACAATTCACATCAAGGACAATCATTTCTCTTACAAGAAGCTTTTCCTGAGATACAAAATGTTAAACGGCTGCCAAAACCAAGGCTGGAGATACAATTTAAAATCATTCTTTCAATGTACCCACAGTACTTAATTCTATTTCTAGAAGCAGGAATATCTCATCTGTCAGAAAGTACAGGATGTACTGTAATACAATAAGAGTAACTAATGCTTGGGTGTATGAATAATTTCATTACATTTCTAACAACAAAAGTAAATAATTTTCTCACTTGTCAGTCAACAACAAATGTGCTTTCCAATATTAATTGGTTATCTGGTGATTAGCATTTCTATTTAAGTCCAACAGAATATGAGTGTCCGACTATGGCATCACATTGCATAACATCGGACGCTCTCTGTCCACAATGAGTCCATTAAATATGCACTTCTGTTACGTCAAGCAAACAAACCACTTATCAGCTGTGCACTCAAGATCAGATTTCAGGTGTTACCACCTAAAATACTGGTACTTACTGTCTTTCCTATGTTTGTACTTTTTTGGATGGGGGCGCCATCTTGTGAGGATCATGCTGTGTAACCTGCGCCTGCTACGGTGGTCAAACAGTAGTATTTGGACAAACTAGCCATGATAAACAACATGGATCCATATGACTTGGTAGCCGGAGGGTGAATTAAAGACCCTGATGCACTAACTCCACACACATACCTGGAGATTTTAAACTATCTTGTTTTTGGACTGAGGGCACACACTTTGCTAACGTGGGTTACAGAGTGTGTTCCTCACAAAATGGCGTCCCCGTCCCACACCACACAACGTACCTCTACATTCTTTATAGCCAACAGCAAGTAGCACATTATATATGAACATTAACTATGAAGATTACAAGAGAAGCTCGTGACAATCTCCCTCCAACCAGCTGACACCATATTTAAATTTTGTAATTACATGAGGAGGTATCGTAGGCTGGAGATAACTCCTCATTTCAACTTCTCAATGCTGTTTCTTGATCACTGCAGTACTTTCAAAGCTGATGGAGATAAATAGAAGCAGGGCGTTTGACAAACGTTTAGCTCAGGCCAGTTAGGACATTCCAGTAGAAAACAATGCAATCAAACAGATTTTGTCTCTGGCGCTCACTCGCGTCACATTCAGTTAGGACACGGTCATTGTTTTTACGTATTGCCCCAGTGAACGTAGGCTAGCGTAATATTTATTTATTTATTTTTAAGAAAGCATCATTATGTATGTGAGTCTATTGACGGGACTTATTTTATTTGGAATATTATGTATAAGCAAAGGCAGCCTACTTTTCAATTAAAACTATTATAAATCTTCACGCCTTGAAGGTGCCAGTCTTATTATGGCCTGCCAAAAATTGTTTTTAAGCTAAATAAACATGGAAATATTTGACCAGAATTTCTACTATTTGTCCAAGACATTTAAATCTTCCAAGATAAGTGGAGCAGCACCATTTTTTTTCTTACAGAAACTCTCTCTATTCCTTTCTTGCACCTGTTATAGAGCCACTGTAGCAAAAGGGCGAGCAGGGCAGCAGAGGCATCTTTTTTCAACTAAATTCCTGCAGCTTTTCTTCCTGTGATTATTTTCTCAATTAATTGCTTCATTGCAGGATTCATAAAATGTGAGAAAACAGATAAAAATAAGACCTCTAAGCCATAGCTTTGTGTTTGAGGTGATTATTATTAATCTTTCTCTACGAAAAGTCAGAGGGTACAGTCAGGAGTAGGGATGCCCTGATCATGTTTTTTGGAATCCTGCCATCAGTATATACCAAGACCAAGTCTGATCCTATGTGTACTCTATTTCTGTACTATAGTAAGTGTACATTATAATAAGTAAAACAACTTAAATGTTTTAACAAGAACAAATCTCATTCCTCAACAGATGGAGTTGGCTTAGTTGTAATGACAGCAGTTTAGTTATTATGTTCATGTGGAATTTTAGTCGTATAACAGATGAAAAAGGTTTTTAAAAAAGTGGTGATGAGAATTTTCTGAAAACCAATGTCAATGTGTTTGATAGCAGAATAACATGGTTTCCTTTAATGTCTTGTAAACGGTGATGTCCTGGTGTAGTGTGTGTAATATGTGGATCACAAGCTTTAGTAAGCGTTTAAACAGGATCACTTCATCTCCAAAGTTTAGCTGCAGCGTTTAAGTTTCAACCAACACAGCAGCTGTTTGGAGTTAAGAGATTCTGGTGTTGTTAGGCAGGAGGCTTTTAAATGTCTGTACCTGAATGTCTGTTTTCTCATTATCAGCCCGTACTGATGGGAAATGTCTCTCAAGTGTATCCTGCATCATCTCTGACCTCTGTGTCATTTGTGGCCAAAAGTCGTTCAAACATAGATGCCAAATGAGCATCCAAACCAACAAACACAAACCACCTCAACCGGCTCAATCCTCTCATCATGACAGAGCAGCAGCTCAATGCAGAGGTCCTCGTGGATCACTGCACTTGTCATTCTCTCAGAGCGACGCCAGACGCCCTGACGGCTTCTTTCGGTCACTACCCAAAACACACGCACAGCTGGGGCTCAAAACAAAAACCTGACCTACAAATTGAGAGTATTATTCTGCGGCACACAGAATCAAGCTTTCTACGTGAAGTACACTGATGGGACACAGACTCATGATCAATCTCCTCCTTATAGTATATAAATATTCACATGATGTGGTGCTGGTGTAGTCAGAGATATACTGCCCCTATATTGTTGAACTGAATCTTGCAGGATCACTATTTTCAATTCAAACTAGATTCTTTAAAGATTATTTCCCATCCTGCTGCTGGTGAAAAATATTACGCCAAACTCCCTTTAAATAATATGACATTTTAACAATTCTTTATGTGACTGCAAAAACATAAATCTCTAAGAAACACAAGATACAAGGAAAATATGTCGACATTATAGTTGTCAATTCTGCATCAGGGCAATCCCTAAAGATAATATTTGCATACAAATGAGAGGAGACTGTCAGGATGTGAGGCAAACCATTTCAAAAATGAAGATTTCTAAATAAACTAAGTGCTTGTTGGTGGATCAGATACATGCTGAATTAAAGACCAACTCTTGCTCACTTCACAACTCTTGCTGCTTTTCTGTTTGGTGCTGGAGAGAGTGCAGCTATTGGTTGTTGACAGTGTTTACATCATTGAACTTCAGTATTTGTATGAGTAGTAGTTAACATTTTTGGTTTTGTTAAAACATCGAAAAAATTCTGACTAAAGACAGCTTGGACTGAGTTTTGTGACAACCTCACAGCAAATGATCAACATCACCAGAGGGCATTGCTCTCTAGCAAAACACTGATAATTTTATTCCAACACTGGAAATTTGTTTATGTTGTTTGATGTAAGGTCGGCAATAGCCAGAACAAATCAAAATATATTTAAGGGTTTCCTGTTAAATCAATAAGCCCTCTACTGCAATCTGCTCATCCACATGACACTGAAGAAATATGTCAGTTATAACAGACCAACAACATGCACAGGGCTTCTTCTACCTGTCTTCAGCTAAGGTCAATATTCCTCGTCCCTGCCAAAACAGCCTTAGCAGTGTGCTGCCAGCAACCCTGAGTTATCAAATAAACAAACTCCTTCTATACTCAAGCCTTCACCTCTTTAACTGCAGCAGCTGCAGCCTTTCAGGCCTGCTGGTGCCTCACTGTTGATTAAGGACTGAACTGTGCCAGGCTGGCTCAGGAGGCCTCATCCTGCAGCTCGACAGGCTCATCAACTGGCGGGATCTACCAGCAGGTTCTTGGGCTGTCACTGTAACAAACACCGGCCACCTTCTGAGACACAGTTCCTTTACAGCTACTTCGATGACTTGACGTCTCTGACCTTAATACACTGATGAGAGCGCAACTTCATTTTGTGATTCTCAATCTGAATGATCATTGTGTTATGTTTCTTAAACTCTTTATCAGAGATTCAGCACTACAGGGAAGTTCATTTTTGTTTAATCAGGGTGAAATATATTAAGGCTGCAATCGCAGTTTTTTAATGAAGTGGATCTATTTGGTCGTCCTTTGTTAAGCTTGTTTCAACATTAAACCTCCTGGAAGGTGTAATAATCAACAAGTCCTCTAAATCATGACCACATAGCTCATATGTTCCTACCCTCTAACAAAGCCCACAGGAGTGTTTCCTAAACTAGCACCCCTACTGGTGACACACCTAAACGACTGAATAGGTTGTTTTCCAATGACTCCCAAAACAACATATGTGACCGTTAATTGTCGCAGTTGTGAACATGTGCATGATAAGGTTCAGGCAACAAAACAATCTGGTTAGGTTTAAGAAAAGATCATGGTTTTGGTTAACATAAGTTGGTTTACTAAGTAACATACACAACATAAGTACGTAAGTTAATTTAAGTATATAACGCTAACTTAGGTACAATATGTAATGTACTTTATGTTATGTGTGCAAGTTCAAATAACTCAGTGTTGAATTCTGGTTTCACATGGGGACAGCAGTCTCTTGGATTGAAGTCCTGTGTTTGTTTGACCTGTCTATCCACCCCACCCCTCCATGCGCAGACCTCGTCGCTCTTCATACCCTACCCATCCCCTGACTTCCTCCTTTGCTCCCATTAGCCACAAGAGGTTGCAGTATACCAATAAACGTAAATATGGGTTGTAATTAGCTGCTTGTACAAATGACCTATGGAGACAGCCTTGTATTAATGTTTAGGCTCTGTCTGTGACACTGTTTCTCAACCTGGGGGTACTGACCCACACTGGGGGTGTAGCCCAAGCTATATGGGGCAAGGCCTCTTTTAACTTTGAGGGGTGTATGAAAACTTAAAAACAAAAACAAAAACAGCAATAGTAGTAAATGTCAAATGCTATATCTCAGCATTTCATTAATTTCTGTGAAGAAAAAACAAATAACGTATTCTTAAAGTTCACATTATTATTTATGATGTAAACTTTCAAACACAGAATAAGGACACAGTGAAGACCTGAACACAAGCTATATCATTAAAGACTGATTAAAAACTGCATGTCCTCCTGCATACGAAAAGTACACAGTTAAAACAACCAAAGAACTAACAGAACAATGGCCAAGAGCCAACTCTATTAAAAGTTCTAGAAATATCATATGAGCTCACCTCTGATGAAGTATTAAGAGAAAATAATCTGCTTGAAAATCATCCAAGTCATTTTACACAGACTTAATTTACTATTTGAGTTATTGTAATTGTAGTTTATCAGTTGTCCTGAACTGTAATTTTCATGCATTGAATATAACATGAAATGCCATAAAATATGTCACTTAGTTTATTCAATGATAGAAAAGGGGTATCTTAAAGGACCAGTGTGTAAAATGGGTTGAAAACAGTGACATCAGTGGTCAAATTCTAGATTGCAGGGCTCACTCGCTCACCCCTCCCATCGGGTAAATGACGGTGGCCTCATAGGGACAAACAGCCTTGCGCACGAGTTTTTCAGGAGTAGGTCTATCTAGCGACGAGGTGGAGGTGAATATTTATTTAGAAATCTAAACCATGTTACGATATTGTAATGAATCCCTCACGAGCAGGAGACCGGAGGAACGTTCGGGAAAAAGGCCATTTTATTTGAGCACTCCAAAAACTCCGGTAACACTCCAAGGGGTAAAAGACTCCGTCCCAAACTCTGACTCTTCTAGCGTAACACACACACTCCATACACACATACTCGTTTACCATACCGAGTGGGGACCCCCTCCCCTCTCTGTTCCACCAATCTCCAGCCCGCACACCGACTAACAGCGTAGCCTGTAAACAGAGCTCAGCTGTTTATTTAGCCTAGCAATATCTCCGGACTATAGCAGCTGCAATGGACGACTTTGAATGCGATTTTGAAGAGTTTCTTGTAGCGGACACAGACCCAGAGCCATACCTGTTTAAGCCGGAGTATACAGAAGAGGAACTCCATGTATTTGAAGTTGAGCGGGCGGAATGGGATTCAGTGCTACCATCGCTGGGGAGATATATCATCAGGAGGAAAAGCGCCGCAGAGAGTGCATCACAAGGAGTGAAGTTGCGTCTTCTTTTCCTCGCAGATGACGGTTCGGGTTCATTCTCTCCTGTTGCGTGGTAAGTGTGGTCCATTCGCAAACTTTATAACTAAAAAAACTTTTCACTACTCTCTATCGACGAACTACTAACACTCTCTGCTGTTTCCTCCTCCTTCTTCCTTCTTTCCGCTGTCTTCGTTGGTTCATTTATACACGCAAAACGCGTTCTCTGGCTGGCTGGATTGTCCGCTTGGTCTGCCGTACATACATGGCGGCACAAGATGGCAACCTCTCTAAAGTAAGGCCCTTGCTATATATATATGTAAAAGCATAATTATAAGGCTACGAAAACCAAATGAATTTTATTTTATAGCGATTATACACTTGTATAAACATATTAATGGGTAGAATATTCAGATTCAGATTCAGATTGACAATAAACCATGCCAAATATTACACACTGGCCCTTTAAGCAAAAAGGTTAGGACCCACTGATCTGTGGGATATTCACTGAGGATATTATGATACAAATAGGACCCAATTTAAAACATTATCTCTAAACGACTATCACACTATTTGTGCGTCAGCAATCATGAGTAACTATGTAACCTCTGATTATCTGTTGATCTTTTATCAAAAGCAACAGAATAAAAGCCACATAGAAATGTCATCATTATTGCTTTATAATGATGACATTTATAAAGCCTCTTCATTCCAATAATAATAAAGATACTTGTTATTCAAGTTCCTTACCGTCTCCAAACAGCATGAGGATAGCCAGATCCACAGCTCGTTTCCAGCCGGAGTCTTTCTGGATGGCGATGCCATAGCCGGTGGAGGCGAAAACCTTGCCGCTCCCGATGGTGACCAGTTTACAGCCCTCGTCTCTGCCCGCCATGTAGTTCAGCACTGCAGCATCGTAGATGAAGGCATCCAGTTTGCTGTTGAGCGCCATAGAAGGAAAGTGTGTCAAAGGAAAACTTTTTCATTGTGTTATGAAGCCTCTTTCACCTCCAATTATATAGTGACAGTGAATCAATGTGTCCAAAATCTCTCTCTCACTCATTTGTCACTATTTCCTCTCAATAGTTTAATAAACTGAGATTTTAGGATACTTATGACTCACTGTAATTTGTGTCATTGCTGATTTAATTTACACATCTATTAACAGTGATGGATAACACTTCATTTTTTGGGTTTGCTATTTTCTACTAATTTCTGGAAAGTTTTCTTGAAAGGACCATGTGATCCGGCGCTAATTAGAGAAAAAATGTAGATGCTTAAATTAGTTTAGTTAGTTGGGTTAAGTTTAAAAGAGGTGCTGATTTCAGGAGTAATTTTCATGTAGGAACCGCTTCATGTAAACCCAAGTAAACATTCATTTATCATTCATTACTGGAGCCTGTATTCTCCATTAACGTTAAATTGCACGCTTCCCTGTGCACATTTCTCCATGTTCAGCCGACCTGCTGTGCAATGACTAAAACACTCTAGGAAACGCTGGCTTAGCATTTAATTGGAATTAATTAATTGCAAGTGTAACAATTGAACCCTTGCTCTCTTTCAGCTATAATTAATGACAAATTGCACAGTTATTTCAAGGAAATTATAAGAAATTTGTGGCTCCATAAAATACTGTGTTACCAGGCAAAACACTGCACTGTATTTAGGAAAAACTGTGCTCCTGCCATGTTTTTGTCTTTGTGTATTAATTCTGTATGTCTTACCTGTCTGTGCGATGTATGCACCTGCTGTGGAAAAGAATTTACTCTCTGAGGACAAATTAACTATCTATGCTGTGAGCACTATATACACATTGATATTTCACTTTGAATTCATACACTCAAATCATATGTCAGAACCTAAAACCATATAGGAAGTGATTTGGATACAATCACTGATTATTTTATCCTATTCTGTTCTATTCATGGGTGTCCTGTAGTATATTATAAAGGATCATCTAGTCAGAGACAAACACCACCTTTGCTAAATGGCACCTTAAGAAAAAAAAAAAAAAATTAACATTTAAAGAAAAAAAAAGCACTTTAAACCATACACCAAACAATTCTGAATACAAGATCCAACTTGTTTCTGAAGCTTTTGACCACATTTCGTTGTCTTCTTCAGCAATTGGAGTTGCCCTGTTGTTCTGGAGATAGTTTTGGTGTCATCATTAGACCTCAGTATGAACTTTCAGTTAAGTGGTTAAACCTAAACCATATCCATGACAACTGAACAACACGAGATGTGGTTGAGAGCTGCTGAAACAACAATTAACTTTGACCTTGTGATGAATTTTTGGTTTCCAAGATCAAGAATTAATCTTTAGTTAAACTCAAGTATAGGGCTGAGCGATATTCAGAAAAATTACCATCACTATATTTTTTACCAAAAACCTCGATATAGATATTGTAGTGTTGACTATTGGTTCTTTCACAAATATTTACACAGAGATTTTTGATAAATAATCTGTAATGAGGATATGATGACTAAGAGGGTAAAGTAAAACAATAGATCAGCTAGAACAGTCTAGTAAGTTCAGGAAATGACATTACTTGACTCATTTTACTGCAATAACACTTACAACATAAGATAACATAATCTAAGATGATATCTGATATCAATATATTGCCCAGCCTAACTCAAGTATGACTATAATAACTAAATTGACAATGTGACAAGGTGCATCCCATCTCAGCTGAAACATGTCCTGGGGTCACCCTGTATTCTTCTCTGTTCTATCCATATCAACCTTGACTGATTTGATGGATAAATTGACATGACAGTCTCCAGCTTGGTGACAAACTCCCATCAAACAGTGCCTCTGGGCTCTACGGGCCTCTGTGGTCATTCAGCTCCGGCTCTCACCAAACACCAGAGGTGCATCACTGCTTTGAATTCTTAATCCTTTTGCAGCAAGTTGATGAAAACATTAGAAGACAGGGAGACTGAAAGAGCGAGTAGAAAAGAAAATATAAGCCTGCACTTCAGAGGTAGAGAGTGTGAATATAAGCTAGTTTTCACAGCAACCACAGGCTATGCTGCTATTCTGGGTGCCGGTGGCAGGCTGAAACACAGCTCCGCTGGCTGCCCACCCACATCACCCAGAATGCTCCCTCTGCCTCTGTCTCCCTCTTCTCATTGCTTCATCATCTTTTCTCTGTATTGCATCAGCACAGGACCTCACAGCTCCATCACACTGCCTCTTTTTCTCCCTGCTGAGATCCTTTCAACTCCCTCCTTCCTCACATCGCCCCATCTGTCTCTCCATCCTCCCCTCTATCTCTCTCCTCCTCACCCGGTCTTCAGACTGTACAGTGCTTCATCTACATTCTTCTGGTGGAAGCTGGTCATGTAAGCATGCATGTCCCGGTAGTTGTTGCGGATGTTGCGCTCTGTACTCCCATTGGGCACCGTGCCGAACCGGAATGGCGGCGAGAATTCGTTTGGCTTCTGGAACTGTGGCGGGGGGTTTCCGGAAAAGAAACCACACAGAGAAAATGACAGAGGAGTGCTCGTTAGCATGGAAAAGGCACTGAGCTGCATCAAATAGCCTTTAATGCACTGTTGAGCAGGAGCACGGGACTGTGCTTTTGGAAACTCAAAATTAATGAAATGCTTTGAGTTGTGCTCAACAGACAGACAAACATGGGAGACTCTGGAGGACACATTGGGACAAATGAGTACTGTACACAACATCGAGTTCTAAAATACAGATCCACCATACAAGTACTGAAACGATCAGTCAAGGGCTGCAACTGATGATTATTTTCATTACTGATTAACCAGTCAAACTGATTGATTAATCAATCATTTGTTCGATCTATAAGATGTTAGAAAATAGTGAAAACTGCTCATCCTAATTCCCAAAGTCAAAGGTGATAGTTTTGTCTACACAACAGAAAGACATTCAATTTACACACACATAAGACGGAAGAAAGAAAGAAAGAAAGAAAGAAAGAAAGAAAGAAAGAAAGAAAATAAGAAAGAAAAGAAAAAAAAAGAAAAGTGGCAGATGGTCACATATAGTTACTTTATAACATTATGGCATTTCTGCTTGAAAATGATCACAAAATTGCCGCCATTTCCTTTTCTGTTTATCGACTAATTGATTGATCAACAAATTGTTTCAGCTCTTAATTAGTTAATAAATAAAGTTTATTGTACTTTCAAAATACTTAGTCAATTTACAACAGTGTTGATATCATTTAATCACTGAAGTAATCTATTAAGCAAACACACCCAACATTTGCTGGTTCCAGCTTCTTAAATCTGAGGATTTGCTGCTTTTGTTTCATATCTTTATAAACAGAGGGGTTTGGGCGTTGGACTATTGCTTGGACAAAACAAGCAATTTGAAAACAATTATCCTGGGCTCTGATAACTCATGATGGGTATTTTTCACAATACTTTTAAGTTTTCTGAACTAAACCAGTGATTCTTCTAATACTTGATACTTTTACCCCGGGGTATCTGAGGAGATTGCGGAATAGCTCACTTTATTGTGTTTACTGTAACAATAGCCAATAAATTACCAACTGCAACAAGTCGACGGCACAGGAAAATAGAAAGCATTTTTAAACATGCAGGTAGTCATACTGTACAAAAATGTTAATGACAAAACCTACAAAAACTCTGATGGTTCAACTGTATGATAAAAAAATATCTTAACATTATACAATTTTATATACCGTAGCACTTCAATTAATGGCCCAGACTATTATCTGCTTGAATCACCGAAATCAGTGGGCCTATATTTGGGACAGGCCTTTAATTCCTTTCACACAAAACTGTTTCTCAAATACAATCAAATTGTTTATTTTAAACCAGTATGAATATTACTTGTATAAATACTAGGCTTCAGATAATATATCAATTGTGAATCATCGTTCATTTGATATAGCTCCGACAGACAGCGCATCAGAGAGAGTTAAAGCACTCGAGGATTATGACACCTGGCATAATGACACAACACTACTTTATCCTGTTAAAACAATTTTCATAACTTGGACTGTTTTTTATGAAAAACCCTTTTGATCCTTTTAATCTGAGGACTCTTACTGACTAAAGGAATTTGAATAACTTACAGGGTAGTAGAGGAATGGACACATAATTTGACAAAGCCAACAACCAGCTTTTATACAGCCGCAGAACTACGTTTAGAAAACAAGATGAACTGCTTGGCAACCAGACCAGGCGTCTAATTGAGACAGGCTTTTTTTTTTTTGTCAAAATGTGTAGCCACACCAGGTTGGTAAAAGGGTGTCTAATTGGAACTAGGCTTTTAATTTAAGTTTTGCGGTAACTAATGGTGTCAAATAACATTTCTAAATGACTTTCAGTTTAATTCAAATTAATACATTGGAAACATGACAGGTGGCGTCACTCAGGGCACTTGAGCACACCTATAGCAGTGTGGTGGTACAAAAAAACAAAAAAGGCTGGGAACAACTGAACTGAATGATTATCCCAAAAGTAGTTTCCTTTTCTGTTTAAATAATGACTCATACTATGTATAAATAAAGGTTAAATAAAAAGCAGAATACAAAAACAAAATAATCCTCAGTGGCAGCCCTACATCATGAACCCGCTCACAGGCTCTAATCTACTCACACAGATAACAGAAAGCCGTCCATACTTGGTCTCATAACACCCCACGTTAGGTAATTTCACACACCTGCTCCTCCACCCCACAACCCTTCATACTGCCTTCAATTCACACCTTTTTATCTGACAGGCCCGACACCTGGTCGACATACTCCTCCTGGATCATGAAGGCAGCCAGGTTGGCAGTGTAGGAGGCCAGGAAGATGACAGCGAAGAAGGCCCACACTGACACCATGATCTTACTGGTGGTACCTTTGGGATTCTGCACGGGGACAGAGTTGTTGAAAACCAGACCCCAAAGCAGCCAGACGGCCTTACCGATGGTGAAGGAGGGACCGCCGGGCTCTGGGAGAGACATAAAAGAGGAGAGAGGGAGGAGGGGGGCAAAAAAAAAAAAAGATGACAGAGGGAAGAGGATGCAAGAAATCAGTTTCACAGATCCCAGGTGCTACTTCACTTTATCTGCATTTACTCATGACTGTCGTTGTGGGAGTCACTTGATGGATGGCGGCGACAAAGACTGGATTTATTCCCATCCTTTAGTTTGTCAGTGATCGCAGGATGCGCTGTACGGTCCACATCCGCTCCTCCAGTCGCCGCTGTGACAACCTACTGTTACAGACTACCTCTGTTCCACCTACCTCTACAGCAGTATGACAAGGTAGCGGGATGGAAACACTACCTACTGCAGCTCTCAGAGACAGGGAGGAAAAAGAGAAGGGGGAGTAGGTAGATAGTCAAATAGCACACTACAATTATGCTACAGCTGGAGCAGCAGTATAGGACAACAGCCTTACATAACCCAGCGATTAAACCACACACACCATACACTGTTGCTGTGACAGAAAACACTAACATAACTCCAAACCAAACACCATTACTCCTCTCCCCTCTGCTCCTTGATAAAAAGGCTGCGAGTAGCAATATAACACACCTCTGATTTTATCTTGAGTGGCTGCCGTTGTGGCAGCCTAATGCAATCCTGAGAGTCAAACAGAGCTGGGTGTATAAAACCTGGAGAAAAAAATAGATTGAATCTGAACCATTGATTTTGATGGGCAAATTGATTTGAACGGCCTGCTGGAACCAAATCTGATTCAACAGGGTAGTGTTGTTCCATACTGTCAGACACCATTAAACCTGACACATATTTTCAACGTATGGTAATAGATCTGCTTAAGTGTACTCATCTGTTTTACAACCCTGGATGTGTAACAACGCTGTGTAATATTTGAGTATGGCACAATAAAAAAAGACGTTGTAATGCAAGAACAGAGGAGTCCTTCTTCACTCAGTGATGCTAAGAATACTTAAGATCACCTATCTGGCTCTTCCCAATGATCCTTTTCATTAGTAAAAGAGCTTAAGTGACTGTAGATGGAGATAAGTACTCCAAGACATTGAGTAGAAAGTCCCAGCACTCCAGTCGCACTCATTCAGAGGGGATTGTCAAAGTAATTTAGCACATGAGGGGCTCTGTCTGAATGGTGCATTCAAGGTAACAAAACATGCAAACCAAGTCTTCATTTCACACATATGAGATGAGCCTGAAAATGTACCTCATTGTCCCCTTTTTAGAGCATGCATTGACTGGGTCTGATCTTGTGTGTGTTTGAGCGTGTGTGTGCATGTGTGTGTACGTGTGCAATCCTCTCACCTCGCCCATCTGCCAGGCAGCGATTGTAACCCACTGGGCTGAAGTACTCAAACACAAACACAGCCACGGCCGACACCATCAGCAACATCACAAACATCATCACCCAGACATCAGCACTGAAGGGCTCTAAAACACAGAGAGGGAGAGAGAGGGGGAAGTGGATGGGAGAGCAGGGTGCAGCAGGGCACAGGGGGAATGTAAAGGGGAGGGGCGGAGGATTGTGCAGAGACAGAGACAGGAAGTTCATTAAACCAAATTAGAGAAAATTATAAAATCACCCCCTGGTATCAACATGATTATTTGTATTCAGACGTTATGTACTGTGTGCTCGTTGTTACAGAGTGATGGATTTTGTCCGCGTTTGTGTGAACACTAACAAGCACTTCTCAAGAGAGAAACTGAGAGGACAGTAGGTAGGTGTGAATGGACAGATGTCCTCATCGAAATGGGCACATTTTCCACCACTTGCACTCTGCTTTGCAATTTTCACACACACAACAATCTGTGACAAACACCGTAACACTGTAGTTAACAAAACAATCCCACTACAAGGTCCATTTAGTGGCTGCTCTGGAGCTTCGATTACATCACATGATATTCATCAGCACATCAAGTTGTAAATGTTACAATCTTCCTTTTTCTGAGGAGTTTAACATTAACCTAGAAACAGACAACTTTGGTATTATTGTTGGCACCACTGTCACAGGGATAACTGCATTGCTCTCCGTTTTCCTCAGAGCCTAGCAACTGTGACCTCTGTTGTTCCACCGTCCACCATTTCCACGACTGGGGATCATCAAGAACTTATAAAGGCACTCTTTGGTAACTGGGGATAGTTACGGAGGAAAACCATAGATGTATTTTTTGATCTTGATAGTGGACCTCAAGGCAGCGCCTATTCAGTCTAATGAGGACTGCTCACATGGCACATGTGCCAAAAAGTTTCTAGTTTCCAGGTTTACTTCTGGAATATGTGGCCCACTAACTATGTGCAGTAGAGTTTGGTCCACTGGCCCCACCTGCAAGCTCCCGCTTGGTCCATAGACTTCACATTGTGATGATCAAGGAGAGTTTTACCAACAGAAAATGTCCATGGATCAAAAATTCATAATTTTAGAGTTATAATTTTCCTTGTGTGCAGTTCAAGGTGTCCTGTCAACACTTTCTTTGATAATGGTGGCCTATGGAGAAATGTGTTTGGGCTGGTTTTTTTTGCTGCAATATGGCGAGTGGCCACTGGGAAAAATCTGAAGCCAGGCTGAGTTGCGTTCCCGGGGGCCTGGGAAAAACACATGCACTATCCACTTCTTGTTTTGGTTGTGCAATGGTTGACACACTTCCTTTTGTGCTGTAAATTAAGCCTTCATTTTCCTAGGAGATTGTACTTGGTGGCAGACAGAATTGCATTGTGAAAGCGAGGCTTAAGGGAACCAATCTAGGCACAGATGGTGTCATTATTCTATAGCCAGTACATTGTGCAATCAACGTTTACGTCATGTAAAGTCACAGAAAACTCTCATGTACCTTTTGATTTTTTTTTCTTTCCCATTTCTTTCTTTCTTTTCTTTTTTGGTACCCAATTTCCCATTTTTAAGGGAAGAAATGACAGTGTACATTGGTGTTTCAGCATCAAACTTTTCATTCCAGGCTTTTCGAGGGTCCCCCTCCCACTGAGGTGCTGGGTAATCAGTCCCACTTACTGAGACGCCTCTGTTGGTAACAGCCTCACTGTTTACTGTTCACTCTCCTACAGCCCTATCAGACCTTTATTAAGTTACTACTAATGCAAACTGAACATTTTCTTCTGCTTCTAGTTTGCATTAAAAGACTGGCAAAACACAAGATGGCTTTTATTTTGAAGCAGTGACAGGAAATATAATGTATTTATCCCAGGGGACAGCACTGGCAGCTATCGTTCATCAAGGATACACCTACAAAACATTTTTTGGGTCTATTTCAAATATTGCAGAGAGTAATGGAACATGAAGGAGCAGCCGCAATGAGCTGTGACACCTTCAACTATGCAACAAGGTAACCAGCTTCTCTTTGCCCTGCTGCTGTGTGCAAAAATTTCGCTCTGTGCACAACATGAAATCACATCGCAATTGCTCACGGCATGATGGAGAAAGGATGGTAATTGACTGACTTCCTCGGTAAGTCTGTTTGCTCTGTAAACAAATTCAACAGCTCTTCTTTGTGTTTCTGATAAAATCGCTGCTTGAGTGTTTACTGCCTGCAGAATTCTGTGACCTGTAGTATTAATTGCTGTTACCACAGTAACAACAGGCGTCTACGAGTCACCCAGGACTGAAATGAAAGGACTGAAAGGATTACAACAGTAGGGACTTTAAAACAAGACAAGGAGGCGTCATCCAAGTGTTCAGAACAATGGAAATCTGAACATTTACAATTCCAGGACAACGTGTGTGTGATATGACTGAAAGCTCCAGAAGAGCCACTAAATGGACCTTGTTGTGAGATTGTTTTGTCAACTACGGTTTCCAAAGGTCAACCATACCCCTTTTACATTAATGTTGACGTATGAGTACATGCATCTCGCTTTTAGTGATGTTCACAGAAAAATATGCAGGTTTTTTTAAACTGATTGTCCGTTGCATTTTATGTCACCATGTGAAAACACTTGTTTCGTGCTGCTGGAAAACACTGATCAACACAATTAAACAATGTCCTTGTTAGTGAAAAACCTACTTGTACTCTGTCTGTGATTGTGCATTTATTATTCAATATGAGTGTGTGCGTGTGCATGTGAGTGTTCTCGATTGTGTTGTACATCTGCCAGAAGCACCAGGTGTGTTTCTCCTCACCAAGAAAGGCGGAGGGGGACACGGTGCCGTTGCTACGGGAGACCATGACACTGATGCCCGTCTCAATGAAGGGCACAGAGAAGTCAATGACCTCTGACCTCTCCTCGTTGATGGTGAGTGAACCCACTGCCATGTGGGCATTCTTCAACACCACCTGAGGGTCAACCACAGACAGACAGAGACAGACAGGAGGGGAATGTGAAAGGTCAGAGCTGAGTATTCTCAGGATTGCAGTGAAAGAAACATTCATCCCTGCAGTTTATACACAAGCCACTACCTCTGCCAAGTGTTCAACACACTATTTCAGTAAAATGGATGCAGGAGGAGAAGGAGATCATTACTACACCGGGTCAGTATTCGACTCCCCACCAAACTAGCCACCCTCTGAGAGTGTTTAGGTATATTTAGCCCCAAGTTTCTGGAGCCCCGGGCCATGAATAAAAATGGAGCACAAAAGACTGTGTTAATAAGGGATATGTATGCCAGAGTGAGCAGGAAACCTACGCACTGTTTTTTTTCTCTGTTTGTCACACTTCTTCATAGAGGCCTGCTTTGTTTTTCTCTCTCTCTCTCATTCTGTTTTCTGCGTCTGCTGTCCTGTTTTCCCCCCATTCAAATTAAGTCATTAGCTGCTTGCTTAGGCATTTAAGGACATGGACTAATATGTCCAAGCATGCATGCACTGCACATTTGCATGCCTTTTCCTTAACGCTGACACACAGCGTTAAGGAAAAGGCATATATATATATATATATATATATATATATATCAGGTATTTTTATAAAAATATCTACAGTTAGGTGAACTTCAGATACTGAAATCTGACATTACCCAGCACTTCTTAACTCATATGTTCCAAAGATAATAATAATGTTGCTCGTTCTATGCCATAATCAATTAAGTTGGACGTTACATCGATTTGCAAAGGCTGCATAGTGCTGAATTGTGTAATGTGTAATGTGTGCAGGAGAGAAATGGGTCTTTCCCTGAGGCTGCTTTCTCTCTCTCGCGCCTTTTCTCTTCCAATCGCTTTCTCTTTCTCTATGTCTTTTTCTGTTTCCATCTCTGATTAGGAGCCTCATTGTCCTCCTCCTGAGGTTTTTGCAGTGCTGATCACAGCTCCCCCTCAGGCCAGGTTGTGGGGAACAAGTGCAGCTCGATGGCTGACAGGAAAAGTAAGAAAGAGACATTCAGACAATATAATTAGCCCTATCATAAAAATAAATTCCTATGGGCACCAAACACCCAGTTGTATCATTACTGTCTTGCTTTAAAATCAGCTATAAGAGCAGCAAAAGTGAAAGCAAAAAACAGAGAGTGAAAAGGCAACAAACATCCATTAGATAAACAAACATAGATCATTAGTTCAGTAGCCAGAAGAAAATATTGGCGTGTCTACAGGCCATGTATGTGTTACATTTGTATATTTCATCCATATCATATCAACGTTTCTAAAGTGACATAGTATATGAGCCGACTTTGTCATCAGGAGGTGAAGGGTATGGTGGATGGAGTGGCATCTAGGCAAGACACCTGCCGAGATGCAGACTACTGTTCAAGACCAACAAACAACAAAACCAGTTATTATGTCGCAAGTCTTTGCTGCATCTTCCAGCAGCTTTTTAACCACCAAACTTGTTTTTTAGCGACCCACTGCTGTGCTTCCACCAGTGACAGTGCCATGAAAAATGCCTGCTCTTTACAGGGATAGGGGCTTTTTAGCCAAACCAGCCAAAATATGATGTTGTCTTCACCATGACCAAGTGATTTTTGTGCCTAAACCTAACAAAACTTTAACCACAGTGATATTGAAATGCAAAATTCTAACATATCCACTATATAATAACATACTAGGGATGCACCGAAATGAAAATTTGTGGCCGAAGCTGAATATTATTAAACGCTTGGAGTACCGAATACCGAATATCATTGTTTAGTTGTTCATTAGCTTTTGCAGATGAACCCCCTCCAGATTAGTGTTGTTAGGGTACCAAAATTGGGACCCACTGTATGATACCAATGAAAATATCATGGTTCTGAGTAGTATCACGATACCACAGCGAAAATGAGGCAGATGTGCCTTTTGTCATTTATGAAAAGATAAATCACTTTTCTATAATACATCAATGATATTTCAGTGGAATAAATTACTTCACTTATTCATACTTCAAAAACAGCATCAATCAGTGATGAACATAGGGGGGATCAAAATAAAATAAATAAATAAAATAAGAATCAACCATCTGTAGGCTGCTCGCACGCATGATTTAAGTCTATTTTGCTCGCTCAAAACTATTTTTAGTCGCAAATGCGAGTACCGTGATGGGCGGATTGCCACACCGACATTTTATTCCGCCCGTCAGTGCACACCGTTTGATTGCGTTATCAAAATCGCGCCTTGCTTTTAACTTATTCCACCGAATACCGAATGTGTGTTTTTTTTGCAATATTCGGCCGAATATATTCGGTTACCGAATATTCGGTGCATCCCTATAACATACAAATGTAACTTATCTATGGTTTGCAGGAATGTAATATGCCATAATTGATTGTGCCACGAGGTTGAAACAGATTAAATTCAAGATATATTAATCAACAGCTTTAGACCTGATGTTGGTGTATTCTCACAGGGAATATATTGGGTTTATAAACAAAAAAGAAGCACTGCATATTAAGTTAAATTGCCACATTTTTTGTTGTTAATATTAGCTTCCTCATATTTCACTGGTCAGCATAATGTGATTTGTTTCACATTCCAGTGTTACAAATGACTTCCATCAGGCACCATTAAACAAATGCAATAAGAGAGAGAGAAGCTTGATAGCTAAATTCTCAGCTATACGCCTCTGAAATTGCAACTTTTCTCACTCTACAAAATAGCAGATGTTGAATTTGACCCGTGACATTTGAAGCAGATTATATTTTTATCACTTTTCTTTCACTGTGTAATTATAAATAGTGTTGCATGTCTTCAGGGAGGCATGCTGAATGCACCACGCTCTTAAGAAAATAGTGGGAGGGATATTGCATGCCACCAGTGACACACCACCCACAGTGATGAGCTAAATGGACGCCAATTAATAAAAAAGACCTGCAGTCATAGCAAATGTACTGGTGTACTATTCCAGTTTTGATGGAAGTCAGAGAAACATGTGGAATATTATTAGATTTTAAGTATCATGCTCTGTTTAGTCACTCTGCTAGTTCGATAACGGTTGCATGGCAAAGTCTCCAGCGCTGTGCTGCAAGTGTTTTGCCAGCTGTGAAATCCACAATCAGCTGATGTGCCAGCAGGTCTGTATGAAATCATCCAAACTGTCATTGTGGGTATTTCAAAGCTGTTTACAGCCAATGCTAAACTGTTGCTTCCTTCTGATGTTGAGCTAAGCTTATCCAAACAAGATCCACCTTTCTTCTTTTGCACCTTATATGTAACTCACAAAAAAAACTGTCCACTACAGATCAGTGAAACAAAATCAGAGCCAGTAATTCACCAAGAACGTGGAAAAAATGTAGTGTTTGTGTAAAATAAAGAGTAATGTCCTCACCTCCCCGACCATGCCGTTCCATGTCCCATTCACCTTCTTGCCATGTTTGCCGTTGGTGACCAGGTAGAGGTCATAAGTGAACTTGACTGTCTTGGCAATCTTCTTCAGGATGTCAATACAGAAACCTTTGCAGCAGCGTTTGATGTAAATCCCTGAATCACCCGTCTGATTGCTGGTAGATGGTACAGAGGGGAAGAAGAGGAAGAGGAAGTTAAGATATGGGGAACAGGTGTAAAAGTTTATTTGGGTTCAGGCACAATAAACTAGAAAATTCAAAAGAGAGAGGACAGCAGCAGGGATGACATGAAATGAAAGTAAATTAATAAAATTGACCAGGTTGTTTCACTGATTAGCACACTTTAAAAAAGGGGGCACCAAGAGCTACGCAGTGAAACCACCTGAGTTCAGATGAATTAATGTCGACTGACAGAACATTAATAGAGAATGTGAAGTTGTCGGCACGCCATGTTGAATTTTTTGGACGGGGCGCGATCCTCCAAACATGGCTGTCCCATCCCACACAGCGTGATATAACTTAACATCCTCTAAAGGCAACTTTTGTGTTAAACTTGGGGCAGGCAGTTTAATTTTGGCATCATTGGGCAAAAATCCCTTTACAAACATTGAACATATTGTAATTCAAGTTGTCTGAGAGAACACTAGACTTCAGCACTACACTTCCTCTGGGCTCTGTTTTCAGACTTCAGAAAAACTAGCTTGTTATAGGAGACTTTGACCAATCATGGGTCATTTCAGAGAGGGTGTTCCTACCAGCTGTTCTACAAATCTGTTCTACAAACAGATGCACGTGCACATCCCTTCGGCTAAAACCTAATTTCATGGCTGAGAATCCTGCAGAGAAAGTTGCTATTCCAGCATTGGCATCACCTTCCTACACTGCAAAGCAACCCAAAAAACAGAACACAGACTTATCAAAAAGAGAGTCTAAAGAAGAGTCTGACAATAAATGAAACAAAACACGTGCCAGTAAGCAGATGGAGAGAAAATGTTGCTGATGGTTTAGCGTTTTGCTAACCGAAGCGAAGCCAAAGCTTATGGCTGCGGCTTCAAGTTCATGATTATGTAGGTTTAGATAACATTAGCTAGAGACTCAAATCACAGTGTGTCCTTCACCTCATTCACTACAAACTACCTCACTGAGAGGAGGGTGAGCAGCAGCTCCAGAGACAAACCTTCAGTCAGTGGCCACAGCACCACAAATCCAGCCAGCACAAACCCCAGCACTGGGGGACCAACAGTCGCAACTCCCCGCAAGATCACCTAACAAGTTACGCGTAGTGCTGCCGCTGGCCACAAGTCCACTATGAAACCCAGCACGGGGAGAAGGTTTGCGCTGTCATCTGATGGTTCATCTCCCGAGCTGCTGCCAGCTCCCCTCTAGGGCGGCGGCGGAGAGCGATGTGAGGTGACAGAGGAATTGGCTAAGTCTGTGTCTGACATTTGTAGTGTGATTATCAGAGAAGAAGAAGGAGCAGGGTAAAGAGGGGCTGAGAGAATGTGCTGTGTACACTTCAACAATGAAATAAGATTAAATAAATCAATGTATGGGAAACATTAGAATACAGTATGAAGAGCATGCATATGCCTGTGGTCGTCTGGTGGGAGGGGCTTGAGACAGAGAAGGGAGAGAGGCGAGCTGCAGGAGAGTGTATTTTTAAAAAATCTGCCATTTTTTCCCCCCTTATACAGATTTCTGCCTACCTGAGCTATAATTAATCAATCATTTCAGTCTTTTTTCAGCAGTTTTTCAAATGTGAGGATGTGCTGCTGTTCTGAAATGTTTCAGAGCTTTCTCAAAATGTTCTGACATTTTTTTTAGATCAAATAATCAAGAAAATAATTGTCATATTAATCAATAATGAATATCTTTGTGATAACTGCGGTAAAATGCACTGTAAGCATGGAATATGACTAAGGCCGTGTCCACATATTTCTGCTTCTGTGCATACATAGACAAATCTAGACAGCTCCATGAATCTGGTTCATGGAGTTCTTTTGGCTGGAGAGAAATCCTGCATATTCTCTGTGGCATATTCTGCCTATCCCTGAAATGCTGAGGATGTCTTTGAAGAAAGAGACAGACAGGCAGACCGACCGACAGACGGACAGGGGGAAGGAGAAAAGGGGAATAGGGGAATAGGAGAAAGAACAGGGTGGAAGATCAGTCAATAAAAAAACCACTGAGCCAGAAGATGTAGGACACCCTCAGGAGATTTCAGGTAGGCCAGCGATAGAAAAGGAGGCCATTGAAGAAAATTCATTATCACACACCAACGAGAAGTGGATAGCAAGAGGGTGAAGAGGCAGGGGAGAGAGGACAACAGTGAAAGAAACCAATACAATGATGTGGTTAGCAGGTAATCAGAGGACGCTGAGAGGCCGTGAAAGGATGAAAATGGTTATGTTTTCAAAATCCAGTAGAGAATTACTGCAGCATGTAGCACTGATGAAAAATGATAAACAAAGAAGCCAAAGCTGCAAAAAAAGGAAAATTCAAGGGAAATGTGCAATAATTAATGACTGTGAGCATTCATCTCTGCACAATGTTTTATACTGACATGGATTCATTTCTCTATTTCCTTTGGTTACATTCACAATTATTCATAATATTCTGCTAAACTGTCAATGCTGCTGGTGTTTTATGGTGTTTTATGCTGGTGATTTGTTTGACTTTGAATACATGCAGAGGGTTACACAGTATACCAGCAAAGTTTTAAATAATTCATTTTGCAGCCATATTGATGTATAAATCAATATGTCTCACACTAAGTTTCATCAAGAAAATTCTATTTTTAGAACTCGACTCTACAATATTCATCCCGGATTCACACAGTAAAAACAAATCTGATTTTTTTACTCCCGTGAGACCAAAATGACTTTAGGAAAAACGGGAAACAAAACCTAATAGAATTTAGTATTCTCATGTTTAAATTCTCACGTGAGTTTGAGCTGTTTGCGGCATGGCACAGTGTTCCTCATGCAGGTCCCACTGAGTGGGTCCACGTCCTCCACAATGACAAACGGCGCCTCCTCTAGAGTTACGATGGACAGGTGGTCCTCCTGCTCCTCCGCTGCAGAATACAGCTCAAAGCGAGGCCACACATGGTACCTCATCGTCAGGGAGCCTCTCTCCCACTTGCCAACCTGCATGAGGGAGTGGGAGGAGGCTGTGTGATATACAAGCTACTGTAACAGGTGCTTCAGGTGGCAGGGAGACACTCCAAATGAAGAAGTGACAGACACATTACACAGGGTAAAGATAGATTAGATGAAGAGAGAAGGGCGGGAAAAGATACAGAAAGAGGCTAACAGCAGAAAAAGAGAAGAGAAAAGAGAAAAGCAGTGAAGAGAAAAAGATAACAGAGGAGAAGAAAAAGAGAAGAGAAGAGAACAGACGAGAAAAAAACAGGAAGAGAAGTGGAGAAAACAGGAGGAAAATGAATACGTAAAAACAAAAGAAAAGAAGGGAAGAGAACAGAAGAGGAGGAGGAGGAGAAGAGGTGAAGAGGAACAGAAAGAAGAGAGAGGAGAGAAGAAAAGAGAATAACAGAGGAGGAAAAGGAGACAGGAAAAAGAAAGAAAACTGAAGAAAATAAAAGAGAAGAAAACAGAAGAAAAGAGGAGAAGAGAGAAGATAAAAAATAGAAGAAGAGAAGAGGAAAAGAAGAAGAGAGGATAAAAGGGGAAGAAGAAAAGAGAAGACAGGAAGAGAACAGATTAGAAGAGAGGAAAGGAAGTGAAGATACAAAGAAAAGGAGAGAACAAAGGAGAGGAGAGGCGAAGAAGAACTGGAGAGGAAAATAATGGAGAGGGGAAGAAAAGAGAAAGACAAGAGGAAGAGGAGTAGGAGAGGAAAGGAGAATAAGATATTCACCCTGTCCCATTGTCTATCCTTGTCTAGAAGAATGATGACCAGTTTGGGGAACATCTGGTGACCCTCTTCGCTGAATGACAGGTTTCGGCCTTCAAATGTCACATTCATGAGGTACCTGAGAATGACAGGTCAAGTCTGAGTCAGATGTATGAATATCTGTGTGTTGCTCTACAGGCAAAATGTGCACAATTTAGGCTTCTAGCTGTATTTCTTACCCACTAAGTTACAAATACATAATGGATATACATAATTAAAAGCCCCCTCCACAAACTCATGAGTGTGGTGAAACTGATAAATTTTTCAGCCTCTGAACAGTGACATCAAGATAAACTGAACATATTGTAGATTTCTTTAAAATTGCATTAACTGTTTTTTGGCCTCAGAAGCAGCACAACAATCTGTGAACACAACATATTATGACCGCAGTTGTTGTGGCTGTGTGTTAGAAAACAGGTGCATTCATACAGTCATCTTTGTGGTGAATGTAAGTCCAATATTCACTCTGCTGCTTGCTCTATTTTGTTCTTCAGCAACCCCTGAGGGAAATATCTGGCTGTTTAGCTGCTAAATGCTCCACTACAGTATATCCAGCAGCTAGTTGCTAAGTGTGTCTGTCTGCTGTGTGGTGCTGAGCAGGGAACGTGCAGTGCAGTGGTTTTTCAAGCTTTTCTGCTGCTGCTGGAAACATGGTTCATGAGAGCTACCACACTACACCAGACACATCTCCTGACACATTAAACTTAGATGTCATAAGGCTAACATGCTCAAATGTTTAAAACAGTAGGAAATGCGGTAGGAGAAATCACACACATGCAATCATGCACCCCGTTTAAATGAAAATTCTCAAATGTCTTGAACACTGAAATATTGAGCCAAAACAGTTCAATCACAAAGCATACACTGCTGCTATTTGTAATGACTCATTTGCACTGACAAATGTTCAGTAGTGAAATACTAGTAATGTTCTTCTGTGAAATGTGTTATTGGGTTCACAGAATAATGTCTGGAGATGGCTGGCTGTGTGTAATATCTGACACCCACTGGTTTTACAGTATGCCTGTTGCTTTGCTTTGTTGATCTTTACTCTCTTCACACTTTATATATTTGATTATATGTCTGTGTTATGCCTTCAGAGGCAGATACTAATTTTGCTGGTGGTCTGAGGTCTGAAGATTCAGGACCCTGCCTGTTGTTCCCATGGTTAGATTTAGGACAAAGTGTTTGCTGTTTAAACACCCACACTGTGGAACAACCTGCCAGAGAAACTCAGTGTCTTTCTAAATCGCTTCTGTGAACACACTTCTTGTGATCTGATCTGATTTTCCTTAAAGTTTTAAATGGTTTTATTTTTTGTAATATTTCACAACAGCTACAACAACTACAGTAGCAACCTTTAAACACAACACTTTTTTGTTTTGCTCCCATTTTTCATAGGTTTAAGTTAAGATCTAAAGCCTGGTATACACTGTGCAATTTTGGGTTGTCACAAACAAAAGATGAGCATCGTCAAAGAAACAAGGGGACATCTTTGGTCATGGCTCTAAAACGGGGATCCTACATCGCAGTGAGAGGTTCAAGAATGGCCACTGTCACGGTCTTGCAATCAAAGACAGCTTAGGATAAAACTGGACCAGAAATTTGGGATGACCATCTCACTGTGACTTCTGTTTTGTCCTACATCTTCTAACCAACCAATGGAAACCGCCGCATGAAAGGACATGCTGGTGCTAACCTAAACAAGCAAATGGATAGCAGCTTGTCATGGAGGCAAAATGCGCTAAAAGAAATGTGTGGGATTCCAGCAAAGAGGAAAACCTTGTCAAGTTGTGGCAGCAGAAGCTTTGCCTGTATGGCGCGTCCTCCAGCTCTTACTACGATCGCGTAAAGAAGGATGAAGCATGGAAGGAAATAGCAGCGGAGTTGCAGCTGCCAGGTGAGCAACCTAGCAGCTAACAAACACACACAGACACATCGCAGTATATAGCGCCCACAAAATTTTAGGTTATTTATTAATGTGACCCTCTATGATGCGCTTCACAGTTGGAGAAGTCCCAGAAGAAGGATCCTTCCTCAGTTGCTCTTCCTGAGTTTTCTACCATTTTTTTTCCCTATCAAAGGGTTTTTTGGGGGGGAATTTTTCCTCATCCGCTGTGAGGTTTCAAGGACAGAGGGATGTTGTGTGCTGTAAAGCCATCTGAGACAAATTGTGATTTGTGATATCAGGCTTTATAAATAAAACTGAATTGAACTGAACTGAATTAACAACTTGTACAGCATCCAAGCACACTCAGTATGGGAAGCTACTGCATTGCACGCCGTAGCCTGCGATTCACTGTCATCATACATCTGTCATTATACAGTCTGCATATATCAAACTTTATATCGTACCCAAGTGTATTAAATCCATGTGGTACAGCATAGCTTGCATTAAACTTATAAGAGTGCTAAAATCTCATAGTCTGTAGGAGGCTTAAGACGTTTATATGCACTCCATATGTATGTCTCTCAAATTTGGTCACAAATTTGTTAAAATCTGTGTTAGTGAGCAGTTGCTTTTTTTTGATTACTACACAGGTGTAAATTACTCGTACTCGTACTCATGTAAATTAGGATGGTTAAAATTAAAGACCATTGTATAATGTGCAGTTTGATCACACAACACAATGCAAAGTTTTTAGGGAGTGTGCCATTGGCACACCGACTGCAGGAATGTCCACCAGAGCTGCTGCCCGTGAGCTTAATGTTATTTCACTACCATAGGTTGTCTCCAATGTCATTTCCCTGAATTTGGCAGTACATCCAACCATCCAACACTCACCACCACACAAGTTGGATATGATGTCAAACTGCTGTCAGGTCAAGACCCTGGTGAGGATGACAACATGCAGATGAGCTTCCCTGAGAATAGTTTTTGTAGTAATTCTTCAATTGTGCAAACCAATTGTTGCATCAGCTGTTTGGATGGTTGGTCTCAGACATTTGTGCAGGTAAAGACGCTGGATGTGGAGGTCCTGAGCTGGTGTAGTTACACAGGGTCTGCTGATGTGATGCTGGTCCAACGTTCTGCCAAATTCAGGGAAACGACATCGGAGACAGCTTATGGTTGTGAAATGAACATTCAGTTCACGGGCAACAGCTCTGGTGGACATTCCTGCAGTCAGCATGCCAATGACATGCTCTCTTAAAAACTTGTGACATCTGTGGCGTTGTGATGCGTGATCAAACTGCACATTTTAGAGTGGCCTTTTATTGTGACCCTCCTAAGGCACACCTGTGTAGTAATCATGCTGTTTAATATGGCAAAAATGACCCAGTTTGAAGCTTGGTAAAACATATTGCACCTGATGAGAAACATAAAGAAGAAGAGCAGGGAAGCAGTGAGAGCCAGTGAGAGCAGGGAGGGAGGAGAGAGAACAGAAACCAGGAGCGAAAGGTGGAAAAGAGAGAAAGGAGCAGAGAGAGTATTAACTGCCTGTGTGAATACACATCAGCATATATGTGTGTCAACAAGTGTACAGCAGTGGCAGATAAACTGGAATCATCTTTCTTTCTCTCTCTCTCTCTCTGCCGCCTCCTTCCTTCCCTCACTCTTCCCCATCCTGATCTGTGGGCTGCCATCACCATGGAGACGCTCTGCCTCTGAAACAATCCACCGGAGAAATAAATATCTTGTCTGAATGCAAGGAGTGAGGGGCTGTGTGTATGTGTGTGTGCAGACTTTTTAAAGAAGGTGCCTTGCGCATTTTACCCACCATCATCTCCAACCAAGTCAACAGTGTGAAAAAAGACAATAAATCTTTTCACAAGTGAATAAAAAAAAAAAACGCAGACAACAGATGAGCAATGGGCCTGAAACTTACCCAAGATTTTATCGCAAGTACCTCCTACAAGAACATTCAGTACCTCTATCTCTAATGTCTTCCACTATATTTATATCCCACCTCACACACACACACACACACACACACACACACACACCTAAGTAGGCTAAATGCTTTGAGAAAGTCAATATTATGACTCAAGCCTCCATGAAATGCCTATTGCTGCATACTGGCTGGCTAGCATGCTAAAAGTGCTGTAATACGTGTGTAACATGGGATAAGCCTCCTAAACATAATCTCAGTGTGAATAGGGAACCAAAAAGATCAAGGCGGTGTGGGTGGAGGCTCAGGAGGTCCAACTTGCTGCCGCCCTGACGCCACTGCAGCCCATGTGACGATATGTCATCATGGCGGGTCGACATGTGTAAGTATACGCAAAACCGCAACATAGGGACGCACGCAGGGGGGCTCTTAACACCAGTATAATGTAATGTAACGTGTTGCCATGGCGCCCACAACCACAGCAATTTTCATGCAATCAGCTGCGTTGCCATGGGAACAGTAATCTCACCCGGGAGAGGCTGGTTGAAAGAAAGAAAAAGGAGTATTTTTCTGTCTAAACCTGAGTGTTTACCCACTTCCCCTCATGCTGCCTTTCTCTTTCAGATCAATCTCTCCATCTCACCTCTGAGTAGCGTGTCGAATCACACATCAATAGGATTCATTTGCCCGTGCATTAACCTGCGCCTTCACAAAGACTGATACATGCTGTGAATTTACAGCAGAGGAGGCTGCTCTGTTTATCATTTTGTATCCCTGTACTATTGATGTAGCTTTTATGTGCTGTTTGATCCCTTCTCATGTCAGAATTCCCCTCTGACTCTGCTGG
Source organism: Epinephelus fuscoguttatus (assembly GCF_011397635.1). NCBI lineage: Eukaryota > Metazoa > Chordata > Actinopteri > Perciformes > Serranidae > Epinephelus > Epinephelus fuscoguttatus. The sequence continues at coordinate 38,898,151 of NC_064754.1, read as the reverse complement.
AAGAAGAAGAAAAAAATAAAAATAAAAACTACTGGGATGAGCTACTAACAGAGCCTCATGCGGCTTCATCACAGCCATATGCAGCGCTTGTGTGCGCCTTGCTCACCAACTGTTCCCCAACTAATCACTGGCTGTGAGGGGAATTTATTTTTTAGTTACAGAGACACTGAATCATCAATGGCATGGACACAATCCCTCTCTCCCCCCCCCCTCTAAAATCTCTTCAAATGTGTTTCAGAGCCATTTGATATGACTGTCTTTTATCTCAGAGTGAAGCCGTATAGGGTCACAAATTCTCCGTCGCTGCAATGCAGGGATGCAAAAATACATATCCCTGCTGTGCATGTTTGTAAGGAAGTCTGTGGTGCATGCACACACACACACACACACACACACACACATACACATACACACACACACACACACATGTATACTGTATCAGGTTTGGGTGGATGACTCATAATCTGGGATGACTGCAGAAGACCTGCCTCTGAAGAGTTACCAGCTACTGATGAAATGTGTACTGCACATTACATTCCTGTAGCAGCACTGTCTGAGGAGTCTGTGTAGAATATGGTAAATTATGGTAAGAGTATGTATGGTTTAAGAGCTGTGGCACTCAGGGTTCACTCAAGAACAAGTTAGACAGCTTTTCACTGGGGCCCCATGTGTGATTAAAACACAGTAAAAGCCCACAGTATTTCAGCCTACAGCAGATACACAAAAAAAGTGTTTAGCGGACAGTATGTACCAGCATGTATGGTACTAAGAGGTCAGAGTCAAGGTAAAAGTAATGAGTAAAAAATCTACTCTAAAGCATACTGGGAGTCAGTTCTAAAACTGGAGTGATGTGATAATGTCTCTTGGTTCTAGTTAAAATCCTGGCAGCTGAAATCTGTGCAGTCTGGAGCTGATTAATAGATTTTTGATTCAGGCAAGAAAAGAGGCTGTTGCATTATCCAAGCATGATGAGATGAAGGCGTGTATAATTGTCTCTGTGTCTTTACAAGTTAAAATGTCTGTCACATGCTGCTCGAAATTGAATCACTGTCAAACCAGACTTGCAGGATTTCTTGCAACAGGTTTGATATTATCCAAAAGGGGACCAGCCAAAAGCAGAATTTGTTTTGTCACGTGCTGGGGTCCAATGACAACAATCTCTGTTTATATCTACATAGGGAACAGGTCCTCTATCATGGAGACTGCCATGTTGCACCGCCATGTTTCTACAGTAGCCCATAACGGACAAACCAAACACTGGGTTGAGATAGGGCCATTTGCTTTTTCACATTTTTGCGTCAGCCACTGTAGTTAGCTGCCCATCCACAAATATTGTAGAAAGATCATTTAATGTAAAACTGCTTTGTACAGTGTTTTTACTGGTTTTAATCACCTGGTCCATTTGTTTTGGAGAGGAAGAGACACTGAAGAAATTGTAACCAGGAGAAGTTTCAGATGACTGCAATTTGCAATCCTCACTACTAGATGGCAACAAATCCCCCTAAATCTTACACATTATTTCTTTAAATGTAAATGTAATTTAAATGTTACTGTAAACAACCAAATCATACCTACATATAATGTATTACAGACATCAGAAATTCAGCTCTGATCAGGTTGTATGTAAAGCTCATTTTGTATAAAATGCATATTTCTAGTTTAGTGTCTTGATTTTTAAAGTGCATCTCTAATCTACTTAGGAACTGATCAATTATCCGCAGCAATATTCAGCATTTTTAAAATTTCCGGAATCTAGGTCTGAGCTGAATACTCTGATGAAACAATTATGCCTTATAGATCATGTTTTGTTGATGTATACGTGTATCATAAAAGTAAATATGTCAATATTCGTATTTGTGATAAAGGAAAATACATATTTAGCTGTATTCAATCTCTTAGTCTTCTGATAAAAAAATGACCTGAAGCTTTATTCTGAGATTGTTCTGTAAATTTTATTTTATTTTTTTAAATAATAAATATGGCAACTTCTGATCAAGCCATGTCAATTTCAGGCATAAAATTACAACTTCCTGTTAGGCCCCACCCACATCAGATTTAAACTCCACCCTTGTATTTTTTTTAATATGAAGTTCACATTTGTCAAAATTCCAGTTTTGTACAATAAAACCTGTTTTAAAATGACTGTCATCATGTGTGAATGCAGATATCATCAAACTGCAAATGAACCCAAAACAAAAGAGACTTAACATAAGAATTTGAGTAATACTTCTGTAATACAATAATAATTATCTTTAAGTATCTGCCTGTCTGCTAGCTGTTTTACTCTATTCTGCAGTTCACTGTCGAGCACCTCCAAGGTGCCACAAACCAAACTCTTTGCAAGATAAAATTTGTGCCTTTTACTTAAAATTCCCCTCAAATAAAACAAATGCTTATTTTTTTAATTATTGGCACTGAATCTTCATTTTGAAAAACACTTTCAATTTGTACATATAATTCCTGATCACAAAAAATAAAGTCATTATTTATTTATTGACTAATTTGTTGCTGGTGGCACCACTCGTGATGTGGACTACACATGGAAAGATGTAAGGCTCTGAGTCTCTTTGAGCTGCAGCCTTTAATAAGTGAGTCCACAGGAGCTCCATGTGATCTGGGCCCATGAGTACCCCTGCAGAGCCAGAGACATCAGACAGCTACCTGTGGAGTCTGAAGAGAGGGAGCACTGTATCAGAGAGAGCCCTCTCTTTTTTAAAATGTGAACAAGGGCTTAACAGGCGAGGACAATGACCTTTCACAGTCTACAGACCTTAAATACTTGTTTTTTTTACGGTCATTTCTGATCTCAAAAGAAATGATCACATTTTTGTTTTCAAGGTAAAGCAAATGACATGAATGTATCCTTAACCACACTTTACTAAGATATATTTATAGAGAGAATTACTTATTATTCTACTTAAATTATTACTTTTGGCAACTTGCCAAGGCTACAGACTGTATAAAAGTAATGGACATAACTATGATGAACAGCCCAATCACCAGAATAAAGTCTGGCATCATACATTTCTGCAAACCACTGACATGTAACATTTATGTATTATTATATCATGAATATGTTAAAACTTCATGTTTGATTTAAGTGTGATTATGTTTAGGCATAAAAACACTTGGTTATGGATAGGAAAAGATCAGGTTTAAGTTTATAATACCTGGTTTTGGTGCCACAATCCCAGCTGGAGACAATAGCTGCTAAGAAACCCCGGCTTGATGTAACACAATCACCGCTGGAAATACAGTGATGTCTTGCTAAAAAACATCCACTTGTGATGGATGGATTTTTGGACCCATTTTGAAGCCTCAAGTTGGGCATTTTGGCTGTGGCCATCTTGGGTTTTTGAAGCCAGAAGTGACCTGAGGTGACCATAGTTGGATGAGAGGGTGGAGCTGGGAGGGAGCGAGGGGTGGATCTGACTGAGAACCAGAGGACTAGGTATTAGCGAGTACAACATTCTGTATCTGTGTCTGTACTGAAATGATCTGTATCTGTACTGAGAATGGGCGGCGTTCAAGCCAGAAATGGGTGGAGCTTTAACCCAAAGGATGTTGGGCCTAATGAAAAGCTGTCATTTTATGCCTGAAATTGATATGAGTTGATCAGAAGTTGCTGTTTACTATTAATTAGAAAACTAATCACAAAACAATGAATACGATACTTGTACTCATAAAAAATTCAATATCCGTATCCTTTTTTTCATCAAAGTATTCGGGTGAACCCTATCAAGGACACTATCTGCAAACAGCCTGTCACTCAAAGCAGCCATGCCCTTAATTATGCATAACTTCAAGCCTTAAAGAGTAGCTAAACCCTAAAACAATTTTTTTCATCTCATAATCATTGTTTCTGGTTGTATAGTAGTGTTACTGACTAATCCTGCTCAAAATATTGACAGTTTAGTGCAAACTGTTGAAAATCTACATTTTTATTTTAAAACTGTGGTATGGAGTGCCCTCTACAGCTTGAAACCTGGTTACTACATTTGAATTTACACTACATTACATTGGAGGCGAATGATTCTTTTTTGGGGCGAATGACGTCACTAACCGTCCACGCTAAACCTGCCCTCCTCCTTTTACTCCTCCCCTTACTATAAAACCATTCTGTCCGCAGTTATCAAACTGATAGCGAGTAGGTTGGATCAGAGCAGAGAGAGTAGTAGAGCAGAGAGAATAGCTAGTAATTTGTCAAACTGTATTGTTAGCATAGTGTATTTTAGTGTAGGTTTACAGTTAGTAGTGTGTTTATAGTATTTAGGTTAGTTGGTCAAGGAGAGGCAAGGAGGCTCGGGAATATATGTGCAGGGCAGCGAGGGAGGGATGTGGAGGGCCGCTGTGTGGTGAGAGAGAGCCGAGCCTCGGTGGTATATGTGCAGGGCCACGAGGGAGGGAGGGGTGGATGGATGCGGTGGGCTGCTGCGCGGTGAGCCCAGGCTCCCAGAGAGGGAGAAGTAGAACCAAGTAGGATAAAATAAGTCAAAGTGTGGAGAAGGGGACAGGCTGAGCTCCGGCCACCTTCCCTTCTGCCCGTGTGACACAGTTAGGGGGGGTTTCCCAAGCCACCATCGGCACATTGAAAATAAGTCTAAGTGTGGAGGAGAGGGACTGGGTAAAGAGGCCAACCTCCGGGGAAGCCCTCTCCCCTCTCCCCGCAGCGAGGGACCATTCTCCAAGGTACCAGTGCTGGGCTGGGTGAAAATAAGCCAAAGTGTGGAGGAGAGGGACTGGGTAAAGAGGCCTGACCTCCAGGGAAGCCCTCTCTCCTCTCCCCGCAGTGAGGGACAATCTTCACTCTGCCCCCTTCATCAGCCCCCCCCCCCCAACTCCGCCTATCTTTTCTGATTTTTTTTTAAAATTAAGCTGTGGGCGGAGTAATGCCCAGAGAGGGGGGTTTAGTTCCCCTTTAATAAAATTCACCCCTTGTACAGTTATCTTTAAAGGGGAAATTAGCTATAGAGACCAAACTGTTTTTATACCAGGCTGTAAACATGTTTATTTCTCCTATAAGGTTGGACATTTTAACGTGGGGGCCTAGGAGGATTGACTTATTTTTGGAGCCAGCCTCAAGTGGCCATTGGAGGAACTGCTGTTTTTGGCACTAATGCATTGGCTTCATTTTTCTGTTGTGGAAGGTTGCCGCTTGCCTAAAACATATTTAGTTGGAGAAGGGTTCGATGTCAGGGTTAGGGTTGAATGTTTACTCGAAGTGGCTTAAAATACTTCAATTTAAATAAATGTCATTAGAAGTCCCCCCTCATCCTTCCATCAGAGTATAACAGAGAAATTAAAAAAGGTTATTAGAAGAGTAAATTGATATACCTACATGTAATCATGCTACAAACTAAAACGTAATAATTCTCCCATATGGCACTGAACATGTAGTGACAGATGTGCAATGGTGTTCACAGATCCAATGCGTAAAAGGCAATATGAAATATTGATCGGTTGTATCTATGGCATTTAAATGTCCCTCATGGGAATTAGTCATAAAGAGGAAGAGGGCAAGACTTAAATGAGCAACACCGAATTCATGCTCAATAGAAATAATCCTGTCCTTAAACATACTAATCCTCCCTTCTTACAATGTATTTATATATAGAAAATTAGGATCACAGTATTTTGACAGATGAAGAAGAAAGAGAAGTGAAGTGGGGGGTGGAAGAGAGCCATCATTTCCCTCTGATTCAATGTTTTAGCTTCATTTAACTGAAAGTGCTTTTCAATGGGAATGAACTGATGTAGGAGCATCGGCAAGTAGACAAAAGGAGAGAGGGGAAGAACAAAGCGGTGAAAAGCAGAGAAAGTCATGTATCCTTGTAGTTCAGACAAGAGGCCTCGGTGTAAAAGAAGCTAACAAAAGAAAAGAGAAGTACAGTAAGAACGAAAACAAATAGGAGCTGTGTGACACAACGTGCAGGAGACACAGTTGTGTGCACATGTGTGAAGAGAGACTATTAAAGAGACTTTGTGCTCTAGATGCCCAAAAGCACAATGAATCGGCCTGCTCGCCTTCCAATAAAGACAGCCAGGATTTATTAGACAGCCACTTTTATTGAGCCCGTTAAGAAATGCAATAATGCTGCTCTCCCGCTAAAGGAAAAACTACTTTAAAGGTGAAATAGGATGTGAGGATGTGAGCTTGCTCGCCGAACATGCATGCGAGGCAGCACACGGGTCAATTGGCCTGCAGAAAAGGTTTTCCACTGAGCTCTTCTGGACGCCTCCGACTGAGTACATGCAGCCGGCCCACAGACATGAAGACTGATGTCTCGTCAGTTAACATTAGAGAAAACTCACTACAAATATTAATCATCTCTTACATCACATCGACCACTGCGGCATTTCAATCAGCACGGGGATTTGAGAGGGAATTTGAACACAAGCGCACATACACAGTCAAACAAATAAAAACATCCCTTTCCCTGCAACACACACACACACACACACACACACACACAAACAAATAAGCCCCTTAGCGCCTCATCCAAAACCACTTGGAGCACATTTTCTCATTATCCAAGTGTTCCTGTCCTCTCTGTCTGGCAGGAAACAATGGATGGCCTCTAGAGCTCTGCGTGTGAGTGTGTTTCCTTATTTGTGTTGGAGTGTGTGAGAGCTTGCGGTGTATGCATGCATGTATTTATATATGCCTATTTGTGTTAGTTTGTGTGTGTGTGTGTGTGTGTGTGTGTGTGTGTGTGCCCCGTAAGGTCAAGCAGCCCCTAAACAAATTTGCGAGCGTGACTCACTGGGGCCTCCCATCTCCGTCCATCAGCACTGACAGGATGGCATGCTTATCCAGCATGCATGCAGCCCACTGTGGCCTGTAGCTATACAGGACCACGCAGAGACATATGGCCTTATTATTGCTTTTGTCTCTGGGGGTGAGGGGATGGAATAGGTGGAATTATATGTGTGTGTGTGTGTGTGTGTGTGTGTGTGTGTGTGTGTGTGTGTGCGCGCGCTGTTTCTAGCCTCTGGGTTCACCACCAAAAATCCACCGATCCAAAATTTCTACTTTTGCTCTGTCGAATGGAGAAAAATGGCTGGTTGGAAAACACACACTCACAACACACACACAACGCACACATACACAAAGCACAGAGCGTCCCAGGTGTGTGCCTGAAGGATGATTGAGAGCTAACCCTGTGTCTGACAGCGCCCTTTGGGGACTGAAATATTCATGGCTGTGGTGTTATTGTTATCTCAGTCGTGTTGGTGGCGGAATCCAACCGGTACGCATAAGTGCCCCTGATATTAAAAACAGAAACATGGGTAAAGACAAGAGCAAAATTTACAGCAATACATCAACCTCAACCTGAAGATTAATGCAGCAGTGGCAAGGGAGGTTGCATAATGTTTCCCTAGTTCTCCACATTCCACAAATTCAAACTGACAGTGAAAAAAACAAACAAAAACAGAGAAAATGTTAAATATTGGGAAAAACAAGGGATGAAAGGCAGGCAGGCGCATAGTTTTGTAAGGCTGAAATACATCTAATAAGGAACGACATCAGTAATGCTAAGCTTTTACTAGATTAAGCCTAAAAGAGCAGTTAAATGTCATGCTAGAACAACACATACGTGTGCGTGTGTGTTTGCTTGTGTGTTTCTGTGTGCTAGCAATAACCCCACTCTTGTTCTTTGGCTCTTTTTTCATTAATCCAGTTGTCCTCAAGCATTCAATTAGCTGTGGAATCTCTGATCAATGTGAACTGTAAAAGCATGCCCTATGAAGTTAAATGGGGATTAATTATTGAATACCGATGCTCCCGCTTGTTCTATAATCTGCCAAAAAGCAAAAACAAGGAGGTTCAGAGGAAGAGGAGAAGAAGGATGTTTTCCTTTAAAGATGGCTGTGGGTTAAGCTAAAGATAATGCAAGGCGCTGTTGTAAGTCTAAGAGCTAATGTCTCTGTTCATCTTGTGTTAGTTTTTATTGGCTAATTAAACTAATTCTGTCTCTCCTCAGGGAACGTGTCTTCATTTCTGTGTGTATTTGTAGTCCATGTTGTACACAGAGTTGGGTATAACGCCTTAAGGTGTGTTCACACTGGACCTGTTTTTTTATTCGCTGTCGCTCGGTTCGCCCCCGCTTCATCGCTCAGTTGCAAACGCTCGTCAATGTGGCAGAAATCAACAGACTCGCTTTTTCGCTTTGATGACGTCATTGAAGCAATCAGGGTATTTTGGGTGGGGGGATGGGGGGGGGTGCTTGACTGTCATGACATGTCAGCTTCATTAAAAGTATAGCTGCAAATTAAAAGCAACAATAGATGTAAAAACACACACAGACAATGCATCTGTGATCAGTTCCCTAATTTAATTTTAACAATTTTTTCAATCTTCTCCAATTTCTCTTTTATTTTATGGAAGTGATCAATGTAAGTGCACTTGTCCTAGAGCCGCCACGACGGTTTTTATAATGCAAATAACTCTCTTTAGATAAAACCTACAAGCTTCTCTTCCTATGACTTTTCCTAAAAATGTGTCTTGTATGTTTTCCTTTAAGCCTTTAAGTTACAAAAATGAAACACATTACATTACATTACATCGTTTCATTACATCTATTGTTGCTTTTAATTTACAACGATACTTTTAATGAAGCTGACATGTCATGACAGTCAAGAACCAAACAAGACATCAGTTACTTCCGTTACTTTTAGAACGCTGGTCCTTCAGCTCCGAAACAGCAACGGCTGTCGTTTGGTTCTAATAACGGAGATAACCTTAAACCTATCAGTCTGAAATAAGCCATGGAGCTTGTGGCTCGCTACGTGGTCGAAGAAATGCTGCCGTTGTCTACGGTGGAGTCTAAGTAGGTGGAGTAGGACTTGCTGACAGATATATTTCAGACTCAGGACTTGCATTATGCCTGGTACACGCTACACGCTGGTACTCAACCAATTATCCCCAGTCATCTTTCACGATGTGTGTGATGTGTGTATTCTTGTCCTATTTTTAGCACTTTTACTATTATTTGTGTCTGTTCATGTGCCAGCCGACATGTTGTTGTAGTCACCTAAAAGCATCAGCAGATGGCAGGAGCTACATTTGAAGCGCCATATGTAAACTGTCAAGTTACTGTATCTTCCACAGGAAGTTCTGACAAATGTTTCAGAATAAAAGCCTATTTAGAAAATGGAGGGATTCTCTAGCCGAGGTTATACGGGGCTTTTAATTTGAAACAAGTGTTGAGTTTGAAATGACGGTGCGATATGTTAACTTTACAAAGACAACGGAGCGGATAAAAAGTAAATATATAAACACACATAATAAATAACGGGCCGTCTATAATGTAGTTTGTTTCAAATGAAGCTGGGAGCCTCTGCAGTTGTGGTGAGTAAAAGCCCCGCTGCTATTTGTTAATGTTATTACTTTATGTCCGACCCTGAGGATGTACCGTTGTTTGCTAGCTTGATGCTAATGACAGTAACGTTAACTCAGCGGGTTGACAAAGTGCCTCTGCTGTTTCACACCATCATTTCCCCCTTTTACTCTGTGTGGTAACATCCCTAGAGGAAATATTAAAAACACTGGAGTGTTGTTGTCATACAGTTGTCTACGGCAGCAGATCGTTGTGTGTTTCTACTGGTCAAAGTGACAGCTGTGATGGGAGAATTGGATCTCAGTCAAGGGCAAGTGGTCCATAACTTTAATTTTGGAGACAAAAAAATGTAGGCTTAGCGCCCTGTGGTCCATTGCCCAATAGGAAATGTAGAATACTCAAAAGTACTTTAAAAGTGCTTGAGTTACTTTTCTCAGGGAGTAATGTTGGAAGTACTTTTAAAGTAACTGAGTTACTTTACTCAGAGAGTAACGCAGTAAAGTAACTGGTTACTTTACTGCGTTACCTTACATACTTTGATTACTTTTAAAGTAACCCTTACCCAACACTGGTTGTACAGCATGTGTGTGGTCACACATTTTTGGATTTATTGCCATATTTACAACTGTGCATCAGCATCTAAAACCATGCTACACTTTTTTCCCACTATTATTTTACCAGCCCATTTCTTTGGCTCTGACTGATATGAATTAAAACAAAGGTTTCATCTGCTTTTGTTCAGCCCATCTTTTTGCGTTGTGCGTGACACTCATGCTCATTTTCTGTATAAAATTAATTTCAAAGCCTATAAAACTAGGTGAACAGGGCTCATTGAGTTTTCATTTGCCATGTTTTTTTTCAGTGAGGGAAGATTGTCTTTTCTGGACCTGGACTCAAACTCAAAACAATATTTAATCAAAAGCACAGATTGTTTATTTGAAGTTACAGCTCCCAAAGACAAATGATCAGTGCTGAAAATGTGATGTAAAAGCAAATCTGTTCATTTCGAGGCAGAATTGACAGCCAAACCCTTGGACTTTTACTCAAATGACCCTTCACAAAGCCTAACTCCACTTAATGACTGATGCTACATCTGTCAAGCTATTCGTTCTCGCATGCCACATAAGCAGTACACAATGATAACGATGGCAGACTTACCATCAAAATTCCCAGTAATTATTGAAACAATGGGTTCTTTGTAGTAAACAAGAGCAGCTTCTCTGGATTTTGGCAGCTCAAATGACAACTGTCTCTAGCAGCTGTGGTTAGCTTGTGTAAGCTAATGCTAACACACAAACCCCATCGTTTACAGCTGATTGTTTTTGTTTTGTTTCAAATGAGAACCCTGTAAAAGGGTCATAAATATCACATGATGGCTACATACATGATACCATACTAAAAGATCTGAGGCTCAAACTACAGCAGCATTGCCATCAGCCTATAAGAAGGAGTAGTACCGTTCATGTATTGCAGGTTAGAGCCAGCTGTTATTCAAATAAATGAGGTAGCTGCGTGTTTTGATGCAGTGCTGTTGTCTGTCTAAACACTAGGGCTGTACCCAAATATTCGGATTTTCGAATATTCGTTTCTATGGGTAGGTATTCGTTTTTTATTTACTTATTATTTTATTTTTAACATATTTTTTGGTGCTAAATGTAGTCTTTTTGTTGTTGGTAAATGTAGGTTATCAATAAAAATCAAAACTTTTAAATTGCATTGTTAAAAATGTGAAAATACAGTATCGCCTACCAACGGAGCTTGTGCGCACGGCACGCTTGAGCACATCTGTCTGAGGCTGTGGATCAATGCCAAGTTTTACCACTTTATCACTATTCCCTCTAACTTGTAGCTGTTTTTTCATTATCTTTTGAATTTAATATGAATTATGGAACCGTTTTTGTCAACGTTTGTTTTCCCCGTTTTGTACAATAAATTATTGTTTAAAGTTTCAACAAGTTTCTTTTGGAGTACGTGACACAAGTGTGTTTTGAAAACGACCGTGGACTGTCACCTGCTCAACGCATCAGTACCTTTGGATGCCATGACAGTAACAGATTATAGATTAATAGATTATAATAATAATGTCAAAATATCATTTACAGACCGATTTAACAGACGATCACTGCTGCCCGACCCGCAGGTCCATTTGCGGGTCCCGCGGGTTACAGGTCGACCCGCGCATCACTACTCAGCTCAGTCTATAAAGGCTGTACACAACAGTAAGGCTATAGACATTATATTCTATTCAGGCCGGCAGAAACAGCAGCGCATCGGCTCTACAGTGCACGGCACTGCTGATTAACCATTTTATTGCAGCACAGAGTGTCTGCCAGCAACCAATTACTTGCAGAGGCTTCCTACAACTTGTTTCAACGGTTCCGATTTAATCAGAAGACAAATTAAACAGGATGACTAGCCAATGTGAAAATCAAAAGAAAGCATAGAATAATGTACTGAAGGAGACTGTTGTGCCATCACATTTTTTTGTGGTTTGAGAGCAAAGATCCGGTCGCCGCTGTGCAAAACTCCGCAATACAATTAGGTATGAAAAAACCCCGGAGGAGTGCTTCGCAAGGAGTCTTTGGAGCCAAGCTTGGCGTAAAACTGGAGAGAGCAGGCAGCACGGCCACAGCAGCACGGACACAGACGCCAAGGGCCACTGCCTGAGCGTTGAGACTGGGTTGAAATAATGCTAGGTTACTACTGAAGGTAGAAATCTAGTTAGCTGGGCATGCTAACATAGCAACTTACATCAGAGCAGATAAACCCACAGTTTAATCCATTCCTTATGAATTTGCTCTTGTGGTTTCAGTTTTGTAAATGCTAAAAAAGGCAGCACCCTCCAAACACTTGATAATCCCTTTTACTTGAGTGCAATTCTTCAGCATGTAGAGAAATCCAAAGTGTGACAGGCCTGCCTTGGCTGGTTATAGTTGGTAAACTATAACCATTTTGCTCACACATTTTCAGTCTACATTCCTCCTATTATTTATATTTGTCTATCACAGCCCCTATGCCCTGCTTTCCCCTGACCACCCATCCCCCTAGCTTTGACTCACTTTAGTATTTCCTTGGAGTGGCCAGTGTTGGAACTCTTTTTGTCAGGTGTCCCGAGGCAGCTTGACTTCAGTAAGGTGTGTGGCCCCCGATCCAGTATCATGGTGGAGGTTGCTGTGGCAATGACAGCCACTGCATCACGTACCCTGGCCTCGATGTTGTAGTCCCATTCGTCATATGACACAGAGATAAGCCCTGGGAAAGAAAGAAAGAGAGATGGTGTGAGGTGAGAGAAAGGCATATATGGAAAGTGGGAGGAAAAAGAAGGTGTAGAAAGAAATATGGAGAAAGATGAAAAGGAAGGGGGGGGGGAGACAGAATGGTGTGAGAAAGGGAGGGAGGATGCAAATAGGCAGGCAAAGGCAGAGTGCAATGAAAAATAGCCAGAGGGGGAAAAGAAACACAAAAGTAAAAGCATTTTAAAGGGGGTTGAAAAGTGGAAAAACAGTGGCAATCACACCTACATCTTAATTTGGTCCAAGCCAGAGTGGACCTATTTACTTTATTTTCAAAATACAAATGCTAACATAGGTTAAAATCACGTGGAAAACAAAACAAAACAAAAAAAAAAACTGAATGAGCGTCAGTCGAGACCATGGTCATCTTTCAGCTCATTTTGTCATGCTTGGCTTTTCAAGCATGAGGAACTGCTGGCTACCAGACGTCAGCATTCATTTCTTGCGCCCATAAACAACCGTGTTTTCAGGTCATTTTCCATGGCTGGTTTGGATTATGTGTTCACATTTCAAACCTGTACAGTAAATCTAATGGAAAAAGGCAAACCTGCATTTAGGCAGCCTTGGTGGACCTATTGGTTTCACATACATGGTAAAACATGAAACTACAGGAGCAGATCCTTCAAATAAACATGACTTGTGAGGGGAGGGGTGCATGGGAGAGCCACTGCAAAATGACAAACGGGTCTCTCTGCTGCCTGACCCGATTCCCTAGAGAGATATTTTCAAAACAACATCACTGGGAATTCTCTTAATGATGAACTCCAGTGAGGCCAAAGCTCAGACTATTATTAGCAGTGATGGCCACAATATAAAAATAAAGCTTGTCAGTCCACATCTATCTCATATTTTTGTGAGATATTGCACAATAAATCAATGTAAAATGAACAGATACCATCAAATGAACTCCCAAACTATTTATAACCTCACTTACCTGAAGTTAACAGAATTCAGTATGCACCCTACCACTGACTGGAACAGCGTAGTGCAAACACACAAGAGAATATTTGCATATATGCAAACAAGCCCATCTGTCACTTGTGCACACATTTTAATAGAAAGCTTTTTGAAAACTTACCACAGAATAATGTTATACAGAGTTCAGTGTTTTGCTCTGCAACAATACAGCAAAGGAGTTGCTTAAATGAGTTTGAATCTGGCCCCTCTGATTTAAATGTCTGACCTCTGATTCCCTGTCTACACATTCACTGAGGTCAGTAAATTACATCAAGCAAAGGTGGGAAAGTTGGCCATACTGCATATGCTGAAATTTGAAGTACTTAAAAATTATACTCATATAAATCAACAATATAATACACTGATATGTTTACAGGTCGTCTTATTGCACAATCAAGGCTACGGTATTCCCCATTGCTTCCAAAAACATTGTGATTCGGGATGTGCCACATTTTAACTATGGATGCACTGATCCAACTTTGTCCTCTCCTGATACCGATTCCGATATGTTAAGTTGCAATCACAAAGATCTCTGTTTAACTTCCTTTGGCGGCTCCTATGGCGATTAGTAGTAATTGCATTGTGTTATTTGGCAGACTTTAAGGCTTGAGACCAGGCTGGTGAATTTATTCAAATCAGCTCGTTTTATGAGCCCTGCAGCTGGCAAGATGAAAGGGTTACCACAGCATAGACAGTATGTATGTATGTGTGTGTGTGTGTGTGTGTGTGTGTGTGTGAGAGAGAGGACTGATTATTAATGACTGTATCCGGCTTGTCATTTTTCCTGGGAATGTCGCCACAGACAACCAGTTCTTAATACTGCAAATACATCACTGGGTCACAGGCTCGATCAGCATTGTTCGACCTCATGTTAACAGACATGTATGTAAATTACATCTTCAAGATAATAACGTTGAACTTGAACCTGCTGACACCAAGTACCACTCTGATACCAGCGCCTTTACCCCCCCGTACTTAGAAGGCAGATGCTGTTAGCACTCAGATGTCCATAGGCAACAGTGCTATTTGCAGCTGGAATGTAAATAGCAAATGTGGCTAATTACACCCAACTGTATATTCCTTGGCATCCTTGCAAAACCAAAATATGATGTCAACTACAGTGGGTCTATAGAGCTATTCTGCTTAAGTTCATGTGCACAGTGTGCATTAAACAGCTTTATACATCCTTAACAGACAATAATAATTCAACTAAGTCTTAAAATAATAAACCAGTGTTGACTCACACAGGACTCAAACCTCATTCTAAGTGAAATTCCTGTGCTTGACCCATTCATCCTCCATGTCTTGTTCAATCCATGGACTGTGTTGCTCTTCACACTACGTCACCTGCCTTTCTGTCAGTACATTTGTGAGTTTTTTCACGTAAATCTACCACTTTAATCTCAGAGAATATTTGACATTGGCTAGTAGTAGCCCTAACCATGACCTCTTTGCCCTTATCCTAACCGCATTTGACCATGACGCATCAACATGACGAGTACTAGAAAATCAATGCACGCAGTGGGATCCATAATAACTAGGGCTGTCAAAAGATTAATTTTCTAATCATGATTAATCACTGAATTTCAATAGTTAATAGCGACTGATGGCATTTTTAATCGTATGTTTAAAATCCATTATTTTGCATTTCAAAACAATTTTGAAGTCCATATTAACGAGGTAAAGCTGTTTTTACCAGAGTGTCTTGATTGGGAATCAAATAAATGCAAAGAAATTTACTTTATGATCTTGACTTCTGGTTTTATGTAAACAACTTCAAAGTGCCTATTTTGTGAAAAACAGTGTTGTTTATTTTTGTGGGGTTGGTTTTTTTTGAGAAAGTGGAGTGACTCCAATATCATTTTGATTACTCACTAACATCCAGTGATCCTCGGGTAATGCAACAGCATTTGCACTTTTCAGGAGGTTCAGTTTAGTTGCTTTTTCTGATTCATACAGGTCCTGTATGCATTAAACTATTGTTCCCCATGACGGTAAGGCACATGACTAGGTACAACATGCAAACCTAATGATGTTCCCTTAATACATAATATACTTGTGCAGTAGTGTGTCTGTGTCACTCTGCAGTTACACCTCCAAAGTCCCGGCTGGCAGTGGGGTTTCTGTGAAGTGCTGCAAAGTCTGACTGATTCAAAATACACCTTAAACATTATAAAACATGGCTTGATAGCCACAATTCAACTATACAAATTGGTTTCATTATAACTCGCACGATTTACAGACAAAACCGTTTTTCCCCACAAATACAACATGCTAACGTTATTAGCATAAGTCTATTGTATTTTACATTGTATAAATTAATCTAGCAGCATTCTCCTCTACTCATATAAATAACAGACAGGTCTTAAAATGCAGGTCTGCAGTCAGTGTTCACCCTAACCCCCAACCCCCTAATTCCCACGCTATACCCACAAAATAGTGCTTTGCCAGTTTTGGCATTGTGGTTACCGCTGACATCAGTCTGATTAGCTTCATCTGTATGCTCAGATTATAAGTAGTAGCTCAAACTCAAAGTACTTCAGTGATATCTTAATTCTGTTTGACACAAGGTGACAACTGAACCTACTGTGAGGTTTTATAAAATGAAAGAAGCCGCATTCAAAACCGCATTTATTTTACGTCACTGCGGTACCAGGGAGCCGCTGCTGCTATGCATGCAATTACTAACAAAAATAACTTGTTTGACCGCCCTAATAACAACACTTCGTAGGGATGGGTTTAAATAACTGCAGCATGACTACTCTCACCTGGGTGCATATAGAGATAACTGTTATGTTATGTTATGTTATGTTATGTTATGTTATACACTTCTGTGGCAAAATATTGAGTTGACAGTCCAAAGTGACTACATTTATGTAACTGATAGCAGAAACACTACATTTTATAATGTAAAATGTCTTTTACTTGAGAAAGGACAGCAGAGACATGAGATGATATTAGGGGAAAGAGATAGGGAATCAAATGTGATGAAGGTCCCCAGCTGGAGTCACATTGGGCTCAGTGAATTTTGTGCCCAGCCTCAGTCACAGGGGCGTCCCAACATCCATAAACTATTAAAGTGAAAATAGAAAAGTTTTTTCTTAAACTTATCATTATGATGTAAATGTTGATTGCCCAATGTAATAGCACCATCTACATTTAGTTTGGTTTCCTGTAAGCCTCACTTTCACTTTGCAATTTGAAGGGAACTGTTTGGATTGCTTTACAGTTAAAAGAAGATGCTTGATTGCAGAAAGCATCAAGAGGGATCCAAAGATGCACTTTATTAAAAGCTATACTGTATAACTGCAACTATAACAGCGCACCAGATCTAATCACTCCAAATCAGGCCACTAAAGCTGTGAGGATATGTTTATGAACGACCCCTGGAAAAATCACTCTCCAGTCTAGTCAAGTGGTCTCAATTTTGAAATCAGCTAATAATACCAGTGATTGAAGGGGGAAGAGAGAGAGAGGGGTCGTTTGGTGTTATTTGTTTAAGCTGTGATTACAAACAAAGCATCATAATTAATTTGGCAAGGGTGACTTAATGTTTAAAATTTGTCACATGGCACTTAATGATCTTTTTCTGCAAAGCCTTAATTAGCTACATTTTTTTTCAGTCACCAATGGTATGATACTTATAGCATATGAGATCTCCGTTCAAACCCTGTCTGATCTGGAGCCAGTTTCACAAAGATATTTTTGACTGGTGTCAAGTGTCAGACCAGTCTTACTGCCGCTGTTAGATTATTCTGGACAGTTTTTTCTTATTCTAAAACAAAAAGTTAGCAACCCTATCCCAGGCTAACTGTGGACTAAGAGCCATGTTTCCATCGTAACAACCTGCTGCCTAGTAGCACAACATGGGGAAAAAAACATTATCATGTGGTTCATAATTTGTGGTTTGCTAACAATGTTGGAGTGAGCAGTAAAGGAGGAAAATAGTTTTTAGAGACTGCAGTAAAATTTGGAGACTATTCTGACTCTGACAGATGTCCTAGTGAAAGGGGTCTTATTATGATAACGTTTTTTGGTTTACACTTGTATTTTGGGTTTTTACTAGAATATGTCCACGTGCTAATGTTCAAAAAAAACACTTCATCTTCTTCATACTGTCTGTTTTAGGACACCTGTATTCACCCTCTGTCTGAAATGCTATGTTTTCACCCATAAGCCTCCCCTCCCGAAAAGGCCCAGTCTGCTCTAATTAATAAGCATTTCTGGGTCTTCCGTGCTCTTGGCAGCTTTCCTGCACCATCATTGCAGCCGGAGAAAGACTGTAACAGAGAACAGTGGCACTTTCTACTCTGAAAAATCACTAATAAAAGTTTCAGAACCAGAATCTTCACAACCCAACCTGCTCCAGCAGGAATACGATTTAAAATTAGAGAAAAATCAGTAACATCGGCCACCAAGATTACAGGTTTCCCTGATGTTAGCATGTAGCTTCATGTAGCAGTGTAGGCTACGTAATGTAAACACTTGCAGTAGCGTCCCTGGTGGAGAAGAACATATAAAGAAACTGTTGACGAGCTGACATCAGCTTGTCTCGATAGTATAAAAAACGTTAGAAACAGAGCATTCAGACTGTCTAAACTAAGGTTTTTGCCCACAGGAATTACTTCTATATACGTACCTAATTATGTGACACTTTGGCCAAGGTTAGTATGAACATCTGACATTGTGACAGTGTATATGAGAGAAAATAAGGAATAGCATGACAGATACCCTTTAAGATAGTCAAGAACTAAACTGCTTTGTGCAATGGATGAATTTAGATGTCTATTTTAAGTCTGACTAGCAGTTAGATTTAAGTCAGAGTCTGTTTTTGTGAAACCAGCCTGTGGTGTTTGGGTGTACCTGTAGGGAAGACTGAGGGAACGTGGTCTGCATCTCCAGCCACCAGCGAGGGCACAATCCAGGTGAAGCCATAACCTGTGAGGCCCACAGAATGGGCCACCTCAAAGATAGTGGTCGCCTCCTCTTTAGTGCAGTAGAGCAGAATAACAGGGCTTTGCAATTTCTTTAGCTGGTTCTGAATCTTGGAGTCTCCATCGTCCACTGACATGTCCAGTAGGAAGACTTCTTCTAGCTCCCAGCCCACGAAGCTGTTATCGATGGTACTGCGGACCTGGATAGGAAAGGGAGACGTGGTTTAAAAAAGTGTAGGCTGCACACATACAGTGAAGTTGTTCAGAAGAGATACTGGAACAAAACTGACTGAGATGTGTCCTCCTCCAGCTCCCAGATTGCAAAGCTGTTCTGTATTAACACATCTCTTGGGAGTAGGACACAGCGGTCGATTTAAGAAAAAAAAATGTAGCAAGAGCAAGGTTAGGTAATCTCTTTTCCCAAATCTAAAAGCTATATCCTCATACCCACTGACAAACTGTCACGTAGATAGCAATATGTGATTTTTAGGATTGTGATTCCTAACATATAAATGGGATTTAAATGAAATAAATATTAACTAGCTGTAACAATGGGACTGGTATTATTTTCACCTTGTAAGTCTGTGTGTGTGTGTGTGTGTGTGTGTGTGTGTGGGTCACCGTGGCAAAATGTGGTCCTGAAGACACGCGTTGAAGCAGGAAGTACCACAGAAGCTGTTTTGAGCCAGGTTTTGGACAGATTTTATAAACACGATAGCTTTACAAGAGTGCAAGATGCACTCACTAAACTTGACAGGCGTGTAGTTTGGATTACAATGAAAGCTGAGTTCGAAGATGGGTGTGGTCCAAGCAAGGGTGTTGCTTTACGCCCTTGACCCATATTCGTTTTAAGTTGCTGATTGCTGTATCCAAGTTTCAATTAATTATTCCTGTCCACTGATCCAGCGCAATCTAGGGCATACTGAAAAAATCTGGCACAGTTCACCTGTTATGCCAAACTCACTGCTCTCATGTCATGTGTTTCATTGCACCAAACACACCAATTTGAAGTTGTGGCTATTGTGATCCCATCGCAAGACGGTCTTTAGTTTTGTTTTTTGTTTTGTGTGTCAGGGTGACACAGTAATGGATAAATTCAACAGGTGTTATACAGAATGAGTAACAGGCAGAACAAGGCATTTTGTGTGCAGTATATCCCATTATAACACTCAATTTCTTTGTATTGGAGGGAAGAAGAAGAAACCTTGAATCTTTGTGTGCTTTATACTTGCTTGAGAGAGGACAGCAGGATAGAATGAGATTCATGATACTGGTTATAACATAAGCTTTTCTTCCAGCTTGATTCAGTAAGGCCTTAAATAGTTTGTTTTCACAATATTTTCAGATACTGTGCAGATATACAGTTTGTTTAACAGTAACCTTACCAGTTGATAGGACTCTCTATACATTTTACACATTCAATATGAAGCTAATGAACTACAGATACTAAATTCTCTTTCATAACCTCCATTTAGATGATGAATATATATTCCTTTTCTTTTAAACCAGATTGTTACTCTAACTTTGTTCAAAGGAAAGGCCTTGCCATTGCTGCAACATTATTGAGAAATATGATTAGCTGACTTTCAATAACTTTTTATTCATTTCAGATGTGTGTCTGATGTTCAAAGTAATTCAGGATCTCATACTATCCCCTTTAAAGAGTCTGTTCTGAGCCCTGGAGATAAGGAGGCTGAAGCCTCACTGAGTGGCTGCATTCAAAAAGACATGCTTGGCCAATCTGTCTTTTCCATTAAAGCAATCAGAAAATGGAACTCGCTACCCACTTACATCAGACTCCACCAAACCTTATCATTTTTAAAAGCTTGAAATTATGGCTTAAAACCAGACAATCGTGTCCTCAGAAATAGTTGCATTTTGTTAGGATTATTTCATCAATTGTACATAGTCCTAGCTATATAGCAAAATATATATAAAAAACATAGCTAAGACACACATCGTATCAAAGGAAAAGAAAACAATATGAAAACTACAGCATTTGTCAGGCCTCTTATAATGGGTCCTCATAAAGACAAAAGTAATAACACCTAATGTGGCTGAGACCCAGAGCGAAAGTGAATCTCTCATTTGAATCCACGGCTGAAAAAGTTTATGGGCATTAGATGTATAATAAGTATCCTGCTGCTTCTGGAGTCAGCTTTTATCAAAGGTAGTGCATACACACCTACTGCTATATGCCCATATGCTATAGACTGTTTCGAGTACATGCTGTATATCACATGTATGTCTTCATCAAAGTGTCTCTTTATGTCTTTATTTACCTTGTTGACAAAGTCCTGGTGGCCAGGGTAGTACGTAGTGACTATGGAGAAGATGTACCAGTCATACTCCTCCATGATGTTCAACATGACGGAGGCCTGCTGCTCAATGGACGGACCAAACTGGAAAAACATGGAGTTGTCGTCCTGGAAACCAGAGACAGGAAGCCAATCAGCAAACAAGGTCATGAGTCATGCGGCATGAGAGAGAAGTGGAAGGTAGGGCACAGATGATTGTGGAGCGTGTCCAGCTACTGCAAGCCTCAGGAACAAATCTAGTCCTGTTTATAGCTCAGAGTTGTGCTCTATCTGTGTATGCTCTGTAACTGCACGAATGAATATGCAGCAGTAAGACATGTTTTTCATTCATCTACTGTATTTATGATGTTTTAATCCGATACTTTTTCTTCTGAGCAACGTCAAAGAAGAATTTTCCACTAGTACGAATATTCAAACACAGACAAGGTGACTCATTCATTATAAAGGAGCCCTATGAAAGATATAATAGCACATTAAATATGCTACAGAGTGCACAATAGGTATTAAATGTAGGCAGGTATTAGGTTTTAACGATATTAAATGAAGGTTACCAAATGTGTGGACAGACATCTCTTTTTTTTTTTTCCAAGGAGAGAGAAAGAAGAGCTCTTGGCACTCCAGGAATCTGGTGCCATGCATTGGTCAAGGGCAGGTCAGTCACCCATGTAAAACTGCCAAGCAACTCATCGGGACACAGAAGTCAAGACAGATTATTCATAAGTGTTAGTGACCGGAGGCGACATGGCAGAGGGGCTGTAATGAGAACAGCATCATGTCTGGGTTCTTCTGTGTGTCCAGCGTGAAATATATTGTTGAAAGGTGACTGAGATGACTGGAGGTGTTGGGTCATGCTTAAACATGGTCACTGCTTCAGTGATTCATAGTTTACATTGCTCAAGAAGTCAAGTAAGTGTTTATACTGTATAGTTCAACATCTTGAGAAATGAGTCAAATGAGAAGATTGACATCACTCTCATGTTTGGGTGTTAAATACGGGGCTGTAGAAAGTTGTTAGCCTAGCTTAGCATAAAGACTGGAAACAGGCAAGCAGCAAGCCTAGTTCTTTTCAAAGTGAGAAGCCGACAGCCATGAAATAGGCACAGCAGTTCAGCGTGCTAACGTCTTCACAATGGCAATGCGAACATGCCATGGTGTACCATGTTCACCATCTTAGTTTAGCATGTTAGCATTAAATACAAAGTATTTGATCAAAAACTAGAGTATAGGATACATTTTGACATGGTGATAGGGCCGTAACGGTACATGTATTTGTGTCGAACCGTTCGGTACGCGACTTTTGGTTCGGCACGACCCTGTACCAAATTATTGGGCGCAGGATATTATTTTATTTTATTTGTTTTACTTTAATTCCATTTTTGCGAGCCGAACCATTTAAAATATCTAGTTCCCCGACAGACATAATCGAGTGACGGACCGAGTCCCGTAAATCTCCGCTTTCACTTTGTGCATGGTGTGGGTTAAAATGAAAAAGAAAGTGACAAACACATAAGCCGTGAGCCTGTCAAGCCGGTCGCGGTGCACCATACGCCCGCTGCGAGCCATTCAGCACCGCGGACAGTCGGACTAATGGGCTGTCGAACCAATGACATGGACCCCATGGCAAGTGAGTCTGATGAATCTGAAGACCCACCCGCAAATCTTAAGTCCTCCGTTCGGGAACACTTAGGTTTCCGGGTAAAATACGAAGATGAAAATAAACAAGTTGACAAGACAAAAGCAGTGTGCCGACACTGCAGAACAGCGGTCGGGTATGTACTTGGACACACGTCTAACATGCGAACGCATCTAAAGCGACACCACCCGAGTTTGAATGTTAACCAGCACGACTAGAAAAAGCAATCTGGTGCAAACTACGATATCGTCGTCGTTTAAAAAGAAAGAGCGTTTCCCTGACCATCGCGCTAAAGAAATAATCAGCGGCATTGGAGTTGAGTAAAATTGTTTAAGCTGCACTTTAGATATAAGCATGTTTTGTTTACTGCACTTTAACAAAGTGGGAAAGCTAAGTAAGTTCCTAGTAAAACTGAACCTGAGCAGGCTTTAAAGCTGACCAGCTGCCCTATACTTTTTATTTTAGTAATAAAAAACTGTTAAAGCAAAAATTTATATTTATATTTTTCATTCAAAAAATGTGTTAAAAAAACAGCAGGATTTTATTTTTCACTTTTATATTTCTATTTTCATTCAAACAATGTGAAAAAGCATCAAAAATTGTGTAAAAAGAGTTAACTGCTGTGGTGGTATGTTTTAATAAGGTTTCCAATAAGTAAAAGATATTTAATAGTTTTCTATTTTTTTCATTGCTGTACCGAAAAAAAAACGAACCGTGACTTGTGTACCGAGGTACGTACCGAACCGTGATTTTTGTGTACCGTTACACCCCTACATGATGATGTTGATAAAAAGTTAAAGGATCACCAAAGTCATTACCATTTATCCTCTGGGGAGGAAGAATGTCAGAAGCAAGTGTAATAGCAATCCATCCAAAAGTTGCTAAGACATTTTACTCAAAACCACAATTGAGAACCTCATGGTGACTCTAGGGGAAAAGCCGTGAGAAAGCAAAAGTTATTAGGATTCATCCTCTGGGGGAAATGAATGCCTGTACAAAATCAAATAGCAATTCATCCAATAGACATAGTTGAGATATTTCGATCTGGACCAAAGTAGTGGTGGACCATCCCTAGAGCCTAGAGACTAACAATGACTACAAAGACACATAATACCACCCCCAGAGCAACAATTGAAACTAAATGTAAAAAATCACTAATAGTTAGATTTTTGTTGATGTACAATGCCTGTACTATAAAGCAAGTTCAACATACCCAGAATATCTGTTTGTTATCTAGCGTAACTTACACTGGCTGTATAACACTAACGGTATAACAACTCTGGGTTTTCCTCTCCAGTCATTGGCGCATTCATGTGAAAAAGGTGGCGTTGTTAATTACTAGTGAAATCATCAGAAGCATGAATGAAGCATTTAACATGATATGAGATTTAACAGTGACACTTGTTACACACAAGAATTTTCTGCCTTAAGGAAAGCAAAAAGTCATACTCACCAGACTGAAATGTAAAAGGCTGTAATCTTACAACAGCATGAGAAGATGTAGAAATACTAGATATGTTAAAAGTAGGCAAAGGCTTCAAAATATGAGTAGGTGTTATAATGAATTCAGTGTAGAATAAATGTTTTTTGCTATTTAGTTGGATGATGAAGAAACCTCTCTGAAGATGTCACATAAAAACACTTCAAAGTAATTCCAGACTGTTTCTGCTGCTGAAGAGTGTAAAAGTAGTTAATCACTGATGAGTCTATCTGACCGTAATGTTGCATTTATAATCAAGGGAGCCAATTAATAGTGTGTAGATTATTTTTCTTATAAAAGACACACTTTTTATTTTTAGATCTCCTCACACAGGTGTCCCATGTTATTCTGAGTTGCAGTGATGAAATCAGAGTGCACAATCAGCCACACTGTCAGCTATCACTCCAGGGAAAAAATAAACTTCACACAATTAAAATGCAGCTACAATCATCATTATGTGTTTAGTGTTGTAAACAATGTCTCTGTTTGTTAGAGGCTCTATTTTAAAACCAGTGGAAACAAAAGCTTGGGAAAATAAAATGATTCTACTGACTTAAAAAATATATACACTCTTTTCACCTGTCATTTGGGACTTTTGTCCATGTCTGGATACTCTTTAACAGTGATCTGACTGATCAGTGGTTGGGGTGCTGACAGGCTGTGAGCCAATCCTCTGTAGCAGGTTAGCTGTTCAGAATAAGTTGCCACAGTGATTTATCCTGGTAAAAATTGAACCAGCTTTGTAGTACTGAAAACCCTGAGTTAACCCTGAGGTTACCTTGCTGACCTCAAAACCTGCTCCGTAGTACAGGCCTCTGGTCAGACAACATGATTTAGAGGTATTGGTAGGCACATTTTGGGGAGAGTCAGACTAGCTGTTTCCCCCTGCCTTTAGTCATAATGCTAAGCTAGTCTATCAGCTCATACTACAGTATCTGAATCTAACTCACCTTCAAATCCATCATCTTTGCAGTTTACTTACTCTTCAGTGTGCATACAGAATATGATTAAAATCTAGGTGAAATCAAGGACCTTGCACACATCACAGAATGATCAGTAAGGACTACAGAAAATGGTTTTTTAATCAATTATCTCACTTCACTTATTTTCAGCATTTATTTTAAATTGAAAGCCAAAGTTCACTCTTCAGTGACTGTTTACATGTGCCCCCCAGAACAACTTACACTTGCATGCACTGCTACACTCTGTTTATGTTTCATGTTCATGTGCATGTGCATGTGCATTCATACACATACGTGAACTAGGCGTATTAATCCACGTGTGCAATCGGTCATATGTGTTAGTCATACAGGAGGCTGAGCACTGCTCGAGTTAAGTGTGCTGATTCCACTCTACATCAGAACCCATCTCCCCCTTCCTCTGCTTTCTTTTACCCACAGGGACAGAAATGATCTGTTACCTACTTTTCTCTGTAATGAGGTAATAACGTTGCCATGTCAAGTGATGGTGGAAGGATCGGCAGTAGTGGAAACGAGGGGGGGGCGCGCGTGTGTGCACACAGGCTGAAACCTGACATTTTACCTACACTGACAGTAAACACGCTCCGCTCTGCTCAGGAAGGTAATGAAGGTATTCTCAGGCATGAACGACAGCTAATGCAGCATTTACCTCTAACCTCACACTTCCATCACTGTTTTAACATTTCAGCTTCAACATGCTTTTAAATGACTTGCTCTACATGTACTTTACCCTGACATTATTATTCTATCTGTGGATCCAGTCATTTTTCTATAATCACATTCACTATCCCTCCCCACTGTTCACCACACACACACAAACCTCTTCCTGTCTTTAAAGGTTGAAGCTGGGGGTTATCTTTGTTTTTTGTTGTTTTTTTTTGCTGCCCACAAATCCCTTAAAAAGATCAAAACTAACAGTGAGTTGATCCCACTAACAAGCATTGTCTGGCCAAAGCCTTATATAGCTTATTCCTTTGTGCCATCAGCTGAGCCCTTTTAAAAGCTAAATTACATATTTATGACCCATTTTAAAAGATTTGCATCTTTAGCAGGAACATATTAGCTTGAGAGGGCGGCACGGTGGTGTGGTGGTTAGCACTCTCGCCTCACAGCAAGAGGGTTGCCGGAGGGAGCCCTTCTGTGCGGAGTTTGCATGTTCTCCCCGTGTCAGCGTGGGTTCTCTCTGGGCACTCCGGGTTCCTCCCACAGTCCAAAGACATGCAGATTGGGGACTAGGTTAATTGATAACTCTAAATTGTCCGTAGGTGTGAATGTGAGCGTGAATGGTTGTCTGTCTCTATGTGTCAGCCCTGCGATAGTCTGGCGACCTGTCCAGGGTGTACCCTGCCTCTCGCCCGATGTCAGCTGGGATAGGCTCCAGCCCCCCCGCGACCCTCAAGAGGATAAAGCGGTTAGAAGATGAATGAATGAATATTAGCTTGAGAATGGGTTGCACAGACCAGGTATGTAAGCTGAAAAGACTAGACAGGTGGACGAGATGGTTTTAGTCTTTTCATAGGCTTTGCTGAAAATATAAAATAACACCAACCTTATCCTTTAAAGGTCAGTTCACATAAAAAAAGACAAAACATACTGGCTCACCTTTGTTGCAGTTTGGTTTTATTTGATTCTGAGCTATTTCTGAGTTGCTGCCTCATCTCTTCTTTACAGTGAAGGTGGTTTGTCATGCTCTTAGCACTAAAAAGTTATACCAAAGAAATCAACAGCAACATCTCTTCTCAGAAAAAATGGATAATTAACAGAACTGTCAATAGTTAACATAAGGACTATTTCTTCAGCACAAGGACACCAAGGTAATTTCCTGATTATCGTATTTATTTATGTATTCATCGTGTTTGACTTTAGGGAGGGAGGTTCAAATTTACAATTAAAAACTAACACATGGTGGTTATTTCATAAGCTGTTTCCACTATTCTTTTGCCGGGTTCAGACAGCAGGCGGAGGCGGAAGCACATTGATGTGTCAGTTCTCTCGCTAGCAGTAGCCTAGCCGTTCACAATTTCTTTAAAAAAGCAATTCTGCACCTCTGCTCTTTAGTAATCACAGGGAGAGCTAATCTTTATCATGGGTAAGTAATAACCTCATGCATTTATAACACAAAGCTGTCTATGTGTTCCTGGTTAACAACTGCACATGTATGTCCGCTTCTGGAGCGTCTAGAGTTTTTATCAGAGTAAACACTGAATGAATGGCCAAACTATAAAAAAAAGTGTTTGTTACCAGTGCAGTGTAGTTAGGTCTTTAGCTTGTAGACACACAACAGCCAGATTACAACCAAAATACTGTGTAAATCCAGTTTTGATGTTTTTTGATTTGGTTGGCAAATATGGGGTGTATATTTTATCACTTATCATAATTAGATCATTAATCATATCATATAATGCATCCTTTATATTGTTTGTAATAGATAGTAAGTGTGTTTACCTGCCAGATGTGCTTGTGGCTCATGGAGAAATTAGACCAGACACATAAACTGTTGCTGCAGATCGTGAGCTGGCTGTGCAGCTCTGTGCCACAACACGTACTCTCTCAACAAACCAATTGCCCAATTTATGGGCTCCAAAATGAGGCAGACAGCTCTTTGCAGTGCTTCATGGTGCTCCTGCCTCCTGCTTGAACCCGGCGATCAAAATATGACTGTGCATTCATTTATGCATTTAGCATTTCTCCAACAGTATTTATTGTATTCCTGGCAGTGAGGATGACAGACTTTATTATAGACTTTTATGTATAATTAAGGAGTTAATTGAATAAATAAAAATGTGAAAAAACAAGTTATAAAATAAATAAAGTTGAGATCTGCTTTTTGGTTTCTGATCATTATCTGAGGGAGGTCTGGTGTGTATTGGGTGCGTCTAAAATTCTGACAGCAGCTGTACAAAGTAGTTTAAGTGAAAACGTCTCTGTTCTGGATATTCCTGGCCAACCAGGACATTGTTTTTGGAAAGATACGTTAATGATAAATTATTTAAATGCAATTTTCCAATGCTTTCAACCTCCCTTGTATTTGTGTGGCAGCAGAAATCTCAGACATAAATATCTGAAATCTTATCTACAAATCAAAACACAACTACTTGCATGGTCAGATACCACTAAAGGCAGCTGGGTAAATTTATATTTTATTTGAGTGAGCTGACTTTCCTCAGCTGGACTTTATACTTTTTCTGTCTTAAACATGTCCAGTTTCAGATACCACCCCTTTTTTTCATCACTGAGTTATTCTGCTGTTCTGGATCTTGCTTTTTTCAGTTCCTCTCACTTTCCACTCACACAGTATCCATTTCTCCTTCAACCCCCTAAACTCCCTTTTTGTCTTGTTATCGCTCTCTCCTGATTCTTTCTTTCTAAAAGTGGGCTCAGAGAGGTGTAATCACTTGTGAGACTGAACCTGCCATTCAAAAGGGATCGTGAGGGCACTACTTACTTCATTCTCTCCTTAGATTACAGCTAATCATCATCTCATTCTACTTTCTCTTTTATATCCTAATCACCCCTATTTAATTTCAGTCCTTAATTCACATGGCATTAGTGTCAGTTTTTTTTCTCGCTCTCTCTTTCTCTTGACCCCCACCCTCACCCTATCTTTTTCCTCTCTGTTCTCTGTTTTTACATAATGTCCTGCAGCTCCGATTACTTCATATCACAGAGGTGTGAAGTGTCCTGCGGGGCAAAGTCTGTGTGTCATTACCGGAGCCGCCCGTTTCCCTGCCTGCTTGCTTTCCTGCCTGTCGTTTCACATCATACACTGCTCAACCATGAGCCCAAGAAAGAGGTTTGTCACCTAATTTTAACCGTGCGCTGTTTCTGTGTCTCTTCTCTATGAGCTGCAAGTTACTGTCTGTGAGGTGGGTTACATTTTGTAATTTGTGCTGTCAGATTTGGTTAGACAGTGTTGAAAATGGCTGGAGGGACTGCAGGATGGACAGGTATGAACATATTTCTTCTTCTTCCAGACTTAAAATAAATCACAACAAAAGCTAGACTCAAGTGTGTTCACGATGCATTTTACAATTCAAAACCTTCAATTGTAAAGTATTTACAATCATGTCTGTGACGTCTTCTGTCTGTCTTTGTTAACAGCCTGTTCACGAAGCCTTCCCCTCCTGATGGCCTGGAAACACACCGCGACACCATCATGGCCCACAGGTGTTTTCAAGCAGCTGGTTTTCAGGGTGTGACGGCTGCACCCACTGATAAACACACTTCAACTTTTGGAACATAGCAACACCATAGATTTCTAATAATAACTAGACAAGATGGCACCTATTCATTCCATAAAGTTGCCTGGCGCATATGCCAGAAAAAGTTTTTAGCTTGCAGGTTTACTTCTGTAGTAAGTGGCCAACTGAGTATTCACGCTGACCCCGCCCACAAGTTCTCGCCCGGCTCATAGACTTTACATTGTGATGACATCACATATTTAGGGGCCGGGTAGCCTAAGCTGCCAGGACCCTATTGTTATCCTGCATCTTCTTCTTCTTCTTCCAGGGAAATCATACTTCCCATGCGCGAAAAATCACCAAACTTTGCACAAAGGTCCAGTCCCATGCCAGATTGCCTCAGCTGCAAAAACATGCCAATAGTCCTGATGGTGGCGCTGCAGCAAGCCTTCATTCATTCCTCTTGAGGGTCACAGGGGGGCTGGAGCCTATCCCAGCTGACATTGGGCGAGAGGCGGGGTACACCCTGGACAGGTCGCCAGACTATCGCAGGGCTGACACATAGAGACAGACAACCATTCACGCTCACATTCACACCTACAGACAATTTAGAGTTACCAATTAACCTAGTCCCCAATCTGCATGTCTTTGGACTGTGGAAGGAAGCCGGAGTGCCCGGAGAGAACCGGCAACCCTCTTGCTGTGAGGCGAGAGTGCTAACCACCACACCACCGTGCCGCCCTAAAGTTCAAAATTATGAAAATTCACAACAAATCAAAAATATGTGCTACAGATTTGCAACTTTCACCAAAATGTAGCCCCAATACTTTTGTACATTTAAACCTATTAACAATTATGAAGTCCATCACTCTGTTTTTTTCAAAAACTGTAAAACTTATTAAACCTATCTCCTCCCACAATTTTTGCTCAATTGACACCAAACTTGCTACAGAGCATCTTCAGACTGTCCTACACAAACGATCCACACAGATTTTTGATTTATCGAAAATTGAGCCTACAGTGCATCAAAATGTTTGACTGTAAACGGTATTGTAAACATATACTTGCAAATTCTTGCTAAATACATTCTCAATGTTGATTAAAAAAAGACAAAATTTTGGAGTCATGGTAGATGATGTTTGGAAAATATCAGAATTTTATCTCAAAAACTGATTTTTTTTTTACATCATTTTGAATTTCGCTCTCATACGAACAATTGGAGTCAATGCAAAAATGGCATTTTTGAACATCAGTTTTTCACTTATTGAGCCAATAAATCATTGTTAAAAACAAATTACCAACATCTCCATGCTGTCTAGATGCATTTCGGATCGATTTCGGAT
Source organism: Epinephelus fuscoguttatus (assembly GCF_011397635.1). NCBI lineage: Eukaryota > Metazoa > Chordata > Actinopteri > Perciformes > Serranidae > Epinephelus > Epinephelus fuscoguttatus. The sequence continues at coordinate 38,867,691 of NC_064754.1, read as the reverse complement.
TTTTGTCTTAATAACTGAATTTTTGACAGCCATTTGAAATCTGCCTTTACACACTAACAGCTGCTGTCTTGCACACAGGTGACAATTAGCTCAGTGAGATAGAGGATGGCTCTTGGTCTTGAAGATTGTGAGTTCAAGCTTCTGCTCATGCAATGTTTCCATATGAGAAATCTACCCAAACTTTTCATAAAGGTCCAGTCCCATGCCAGATGTCCTCAACTGGAAACACAAGACAATAGTCCTGATGGTGGCGCTACAGCAAGCCTCTAAATTTCAAAACTTTGAAAATTCATAACAAATCAACCGTATGTGCTACAGCTTTGGAACTTTCACTTTGAAATTTGCTTTTCCATGGCATGGATGGCTACTGTCTGGCACCCTGATGCTTGGCTTAGTCAATTTGTGAAGCCACACATGAACTGCCACTTGCCAATTAGCTCAGTGAGATAGAAGACGGACCTCAGTCTCAGAAGTTGTGAGTTCAAACCTCAGCTAAGGCAGAACAGACATTCTAATGTGAAAGTCCTATGTTCAGGCATCATGCTATATGGATTAGAGACTACCAAGGTTACAACAATTATGATCCAGGCTGTTTTGCAGAGAGACAAATACTCTTTATCAACACTTTTCCCTGTTATCCCTTGTCTCTTTTCCCTTTGGCTTAGCTATCAGTCAATATGCAGAGTCTATCCAATAGCTACTTTTACATTTTAAAAAATGTTTTCATCTTTGTCACCATGGATAATGTTTAGCTTTAAGCTAGATCAGGCCAGTTTGTTCATAATTGCTAGCAGTTAATGTTATTCTTACTTTCTTGTTCTTGAGTTTTTTCTTTCCTTTGTATATTATGAGTCTAATCACTTCAGCCACTCATCCACAATTTGAAGGGCATGCCATAATTATATGATGTAACTTCTATGTTATGATATGCTTTGTTTTAGTGTGTGTGTTGCCTAATTTTGCCTAAAACTGCCCGGCCCCGACCATTGTTGCGCAGCAGCTATAATTTTAAATCACTTTTATCAGTTTAAGGAAAGTTTTACAAATATAGAACCTCAATGGATCAAAAATTCATAATAAAAGGAGTCATAATTGACCTTGTTTGCAGTTTGAGGTGTCCTGTCAACAGTCTCTTTTATAATAGTGGCCTGTGGGGAAAATGCTTTTTGGGCTGCAGGCGATATTTTGGCGGCAATACCGTGAGCAGCCACCAGAAAAATTTGACTGCAAGGCTGAGTTCCTGAGGGCCTGAACAACACACACCGCATTTCATGTGATGAGGAACAACTTATCAAAGCCAGCAGATATCTTTCATGTCTTCTGTAAATATCAGTCTACCCAGAGCTTTACATCTGTCAGTATTTATAACAATATTTCAATATACAGTACAGGCCAAAAGTTTGGACACACCTTCTCATTCAATGCGTTTTCTTTATTTTCATGACTATTTACATTGTAGATTCTCACTGAAGGCATCAAAACTATGAATGAACACATGTGGAGTTATGTATTTAACAAAAAAAGGTGAAATAACTGAAAACATGTTTTATATTCCAGTTTCTTCAAAATAGCCACCCTTTGCTCTGATTACTGCTTTGCACACTCTTGGCATTCTCTCCATGAGCTTCAAGAGGTAGTCACCTGAAATGGTTTTCCAACAGTCTTGAAGGAGTTCCCAGAGGTGTTTAGCACTTGTTGGCCCCTTTGCCTTCACTCTGCGGTCCAGCTCACCCCAAACCATCTCGATTGGGTTCAGGTCCGGTGACTGTGGAGGCCAGGTCATCTGCCGCAGCACTCCATCACTCTCCTTCTTGGTCAAATAGCCCTTACACAACCTGGAGGTGTGTTTGGGGTCATTGTCCTGTTGAAAAATAAATGATCGTCCAACTAAACGCAAACTGGATGGGATGGCATGTCGCTGCAGGATGCTGTGGTAGCCATGCTGGTTCAGTGTGCCTTCAATTTTGAATAAATCCCCAACAGTGTCACCAGCAAAACACCCCCACACCATCACACCTCCTCCTCCATGCTTCACAGTGGGAACCAGGCATGTGGAATCCATCCGTTCACCTTTTCTGCGTCTCACAAAGACACGGTGGTTGGAACCAAAGATCTCAAATTTGGACTCATCAGACCAAAGCACAGATTTCCACTGGTCTAATGTCCATTCCTTGTGTTTCTTGGCCCAAACAAATCTCTTCTGCTTGTTGCCTCTCCTTAGCAGTGGTTTCCTAGCAGCTATTTGACCATGAAGGCCTGATTCGTGCAGTCTCCTCTTAACAGTTGTTCTAGAGATGGGTCTGCTGCTAGAACTCTGTGTGGCATTCATCTGGTCTCTGATCTGAGCTGCTGTTAACTTGCGATTTCTGAGGCTGGTGACTCGGATGAACTGATCCTCAGAAGCAGAGGTGACTCTTGGTCTTCCTTTCCTGGGTCGGTCCTCATGTGTGCCAGTTTCGTTGTAGCGCTTGATGGTTTTTGCAACTCCACTTGGGGACACATTTAAAGTTTTTGCAATTTTCCGGACTGACTGACCTTCATTTCTTAAAGTAATGATGGCCACTCGTTTTTCTTCAGTTAGCTGATTGGTTCTTGCCATAATATGAATTTTAACAGTTGTCCAATAGGGCTGTCGGCTGTGTATTAACCTGACTTCTGCACAACACAACTGATGGTCCCAACCGCATTGATAAAGCAAGAAATTCCACTAATTAACCCTGATAAGGCACATCTGTGAAGTGGAAACCATTTCAGGTGACTACCTCTTGAAGCTCATCGAGAGAATGCCAAGAGTGTGCAAAGCAGTAATCAGAGCAAAGGGTGGCTATTTTGAAGAAACTAGAATATAAAACATGTTTTCAGTTATTTCACCTTTTTTTGTTAAGTACATAACTCCACATGTGTTCATTCATAGTGTTGATGCCTTCAGTGAGAATCTACAATGTAAATAGTCATGAAAATAAAGAAAACGCATTGAATGAGAAGGTGTGTCCAAACTTTTGGCCTGTACTGTACATTAAAAAATGAAAATAAAATAAGCCTGGAAGCAGATCAGCCACAAACTCAGGATTTCTGATTAGTAGGTTATGAGTGCCTGGCCACAACAGGCACAACCTAGCTCTGTGCCCTTCAAAGTTGGCACAAAAGTAGCACATGGTGCCCGCAGTAAAAGACACAGCATGTGTCCTATCGGCCTTAGTTAGTGTTGCTAACCTCTTTAACATTCCTGCACATATGCAGTTTGCAATAATGGTGGCAAATTCTCAGCAAACACTCAGTACGTTTTTTTAATAACAATGAGTTCTTGATTTCAGACAGTGGTAGACACAAGCAGCTTTTCATATGTAGTCTGCAACCGGCTATCGCTCTAGCTAACTAGCAAATTAAAGGGATAGTGCACCCAAAAATGAAAATTCTGCCATTGTCTACTCACCCATATGCCGATGGAGGCCCTGGTGAAGTCAGAGAAGCAGTCAGAGCTACAGGCTACAGTGAGGCTAAAAACAGAGTTCATATGACGTTTTTCGAAACAACTTTTTATGTCGGGACTGCAGCACACTTGGATCACTACGAATGAGCAGTATGGAGATACTGTGTGGATTCAATTTTGTGTTCTTGGACGTTAGTCTGGGGTGCTGTCTGCCATTAGGTGTGCTAGCCACTCCCCCTGCCGATCTCCGCAAGGGATGTGAGGACTCTAAAACTTCACCAGGGCCTCCGTCGGCAAATGGGTGAGTAGATAATGGCTGAATTTTCATTTTTGGGTGCACTATCCCTTTAAGCTAATTTTCCATTACAAGGCTGAAAATGTCACTTGCAGCTGACGTGTAATTGTTTCAACCTGACTCATATTGAGACAAGAATCTTTTAAAAACACGCCCTTGATGAGTATGTAATGTTACTGTATGCCAAAAGTGGGTGTAAAGTAAAACTGTACATCCCAGGCAGCCTCACCACTTGATAAGACAAAACTTTATTAGTTGCAGTACAAAGTAGGAAAGGCTGCCAATATTTAGAGCGCAAATATTAAATTTAAATGTCAATAAGGTGCAAATTCAAAATATGTAGAATGACAAATAAATATAAGCAGGTTATCAAGATCATAAAAACATGATATGGTTAAATATCCACATACATGATCTTTACAGAAAACAAGAACAAAAAGAAACACTGTTCTTGTGTTGCAGTGTAGAAATAGTTGGTCCAGTAACTTTAATAATAAGGAATAATGTAAGATCACACTATTGTTTTGCTGCATAGTTTACATTATAATTGTAAACAGTATGCTTTCACTTTAACATCGAGGACTAACGATGTGTTCTTAACTGTCACAATGTCAGTCAATTCTTGGTCTCATGGTTTTATTGTCTGCTTTTTTTCCCCTGCCATGTAACTCACATTGTGCATCCTGCCACTCACACATGTCCTGCAGAAACCCCTGTGTTACCACCATCCCCCATCATCTGACCTTCTCTGCCCACCTGCACCACTTCCCCATCAACCCAGTAGTATATCTACCGACCCACTTCCATTCACTCTCTGCCAGATCGTTTACTGTGCTTCTGCCTCAGCGTTCCTGCCATTTTCTCTACCTGCTTGACTTTTTTGCCTGTTTTCAACCTCAAGTAAACCTTGACTTCTTATTTCACTGACCTGGTCTCAGAGTCGTGCTTTCAGGTTCAAACCTGTTTCTTCCTGAGCCTTTAAAGTAACACTATCAGAAAAAACATGCTGGTGGGAGCTACTGGAGTGTGAACTACAGAAAGTGACCAGAAATAAAAAGGGAAAAAAACATTTATTGTTGTTTTTCTAGCATAGTGCGGAAGTCCTGAGAGGCAAGTTGAAAAAAACAAAACAAAACTGCTATTATTTCCTAGATAATATGCCGTTTGTAGGGGATATAGTTCATACAAAGGAGATAAACTTAGGTTTTGGCCATTTTTTTCACCTTGCCTTTCAGGGCTTCTGTAGAATAGCCTTAGCAGTTTGAAGTCAATGCTTGATGTAATTTGTTTGGCTCAGTTTTAAAGGGACAATTTGGATCTTTTGAAGAGGGCTTGTATGAGGCACTTATCCATAGTCAGTGTATTACCTACAGTGGATGTTGGTCGGCACCCTCCCCTGATTGGAGAAGCAAACTGAAATCTGACAGGGAAGCTGTGCAATGTACAGCTATGGAGCAGTCAGCAAAAGCAAAACCTCAAAAAAGTCCCACCTAAAAAAATCACTATCAGTTGAAATGTACACTTTATTTAGAATATTTTCACTGCTTTACCTTACCATCAGACAGCAATATCAGACAGGGCACTGAAGCCGTTATATTGCTCTCTTCAAAGCCAGACTCCATTGACAGTGATTTATTGCTGAACGCAGGAGCTGCTGGTCTACCGCTGCCTCGATCAGTTAGTTGGTTTGTGTTATTATGTGACACTGGTGTTTAAAAAGGTTAGTTTGGATTAGAGCTTAGATTCTCTGCCCGAGCCTGGCCCGACCCGGCCCGCGGGCCCAAGCCGGGTCGGGCCGGGACCCCCCACCCCTCTGACGGGCCCAGGCCGAACCCGGTCTGAGAGAGCGAGAGAGAGAGTGAGTCAGATATGAGAGAGAGAGAAATGGCTACAGGTTGGGGGTTGCAATTCAGAAAAGGGGGGGGGGGGGGACTTGTGGTAGAGACAAGTGGGAGGGACAGCGGCTTTCCGTGCCTCCAAAAAATATGCCCTATTCATTCAGTGTTTACCCAACACGCTCAATACATGGACATGCAATGACAAATTGTCATTAACTTATTACGTTATAAAAAACGATGAAAATATGGACTTATCCATGTTTAAAATGACCTGTTAAAGTGAAAAAACGAGTACTAATGGGAACAGACGAGTGGAGTCGATGTTTAACCAGCACAGAGAGCGCAGGAGAAATGCGCTGCCTGTGTGGACAGTCAAGCGCCTGTGAGTACACTCGCAGGACTTCCGCAACACTAACGCGCTCGGTGTGTCCTTAGTAGAGCTGCCACTAACGATTATTTTCATTGTTGACTAATCTGTCGATTATTTCTTCGATTAGTCGACTAATCATTTAATCGAAAAATGTGTTAAATGTTGAAAAATGTCGGTCTGTCTCGCCCAAACCCCAAAATTACGTCATGTCTTGTTTCATATTCACGCCAAAAGGTTTTAGTTCACTGTCTCGGGAGAGTGTGTAAAGCTGCCAATATCTGAACGTAAGAAGCTGCAGTAAGAGTATTTTGGGGTACTTTTATAGTACTTTTCTATGAAAAATGACTCAAACCGATTAGTCAACTATTAAAATAGTCACCAATTATTTTTATAGTCGATTAGTCATCAATTAGTCGACTAATCGTGGCAGCCCTAGGCCTTAGCGTTAATTATAACAGCTAACTTATTGAAAAATGTTGGGTTTAAATCGGGCTCGGGCCCGTAATTACAGTTAACTGGACAGGCCGGGCTGGTCCCGGACATAACGTGCACGGGCTCGGGCCAGGTCGGGCTGAATTTTTTGGGCCCGACCTAAGCTCTAGTTTGGATTCAACAAAGTCACACAATACAAACTAACTAGGTGATTGAGGCAGTGGTAGACCAGCAGCTCCCGTGTTCGGCTAGCAAAAATGACTGCTTTGTTAGAAGAGTCTGGTGGCTTTGATGACAGCATATATGGTGAACTGAAGCTGTTATTGACTTAAAGTGGTAAAAATACTCTAAATATAGCTTACACTTACACTGTTTCAGATTTATTTTATGGGGAATGTTTTTAGGTGGCTAAAATATGTTTTGCTGCTGACCCCTACACAGCTTTTTTAAATTGTGTTTATTATGCTAAGACGATAGGGTGCAGGTAAATTCCACAGTTTTTCAGTGGCAGGTCACGACCAATTAATGCATTATTGTCAGTTTAGACTTTGTTTCTTTATATCACTAATCACAATTCTCCCTCGTGTATCTTTCCACTGCTTCTTGCTCATCTTGAGTCACACTTTGGTGTTCGAGCCTCAGCGCACGAATCTCAAAATAGTCTAGGTGTAGTGGCACTGAATCTGCAACAGTTAGCTGTGTGAATTAGCCCCCCAAAAAAGGCTGGTAGAGGAGTGGATCATTTGGGAGGCTTTATTCAACCTTTGTGCAGATATAGCACTAGAGAGCTAGCTTAGTAACACAAACCTCTGTGTCTCATTCCTGCTCCCTGAGGTACCGCAGTGCTGTCTATGAGTACAACCTCCACTGAAGACAGTGACTCCACACTCTCCGTGAACTCGCTGGAGGCCCGGCAGATGACGGAAATACACAGTATGTTAATGCACAGACTCATCTGTGTAAACAGACCCACAAAGTTTTCTATTTTTTCACAGATTGATCCCCCCAGTGCTGACGTCTCTCCCTCTCAGTGTCATATTTAAATGAAACATGTCTGCTAGTGAAGCGTCAGGGGCTGCTGCATGATTTAAACCCATTACGACAGTAAGTAATGGGTGCGTTTGATTACGCTCAGATTGTCACGGACACTTGTGCGGATCTGTAGCCGGCACTGAGCCTGCCTCTGCGGCTGCGGCTGCGGCTGCTGCGGCTGCTGCGTCAGTGCGCAGTACTGTACAAGAGCTGAGGGGAGTGAGCCTCAAGCAGGAGGGCTGAAAGGATTTGGCAACTCATCTCCATGTCATGCCAATGAAAGCCTGTCTCCAATTAGATTTGCAGAGGAAGAGCGACATATCAGCCCACTGCTCAACAAGCCCTGGTGGGAGAGGATTGGAGGGTAGAGAGACGGAGTGAGAGAGAGAGGCAGACAAAGAGGGGGGGGGGGGGGGGCTGTTAAGGCTGAGAGAGATAGAGAGGAGTCTCGCTTGAGAAAACAGGCGAACCCTTAGAACTCACAGAGACAGGGGCTCACAAACACACACACATATAAAAACACACAAAAGTGGCAGTGTACACATCGTTCCCTCCAACACTCCGCTTTTTCCACTTCATCACACTCGTCTTTCTCCACCTTTCATCTTCCCCCCTCCGTCTATCTCTCCTGCTCACAGTCTGAGCACTGCTGCTGTCAATCCTTCCTCAGTCTGAGCCCAACGTGCTTCATCATCATATTTCTAATCAAACATACACAGTGTGTTAATTAATCTCATATTCGGCTGTTTAATTATCAATGACCCTGTTTCGACGTCTCTCTGCCAGCTTCATTCAGTACACTTCATTTTAAACATCCCATAATGTTCTGATTGAATTACTCTTGCTATTTTTGTCGAGGAAATGATTTCAGAAGCGCTGAAATATGATTCACTCCCACAGCAGCCAGTGGAGCGACGATGATGGCTCCGCTTTCTATACAGGACGATCTTCTGAATACAAGACTGCTTTTGAGAACAGAAAATAAGTAGAGCAACAACAAAAACAGATCTATCTAATCACAATCACTGATGATTATTTCTAAATGGTATTATTTGTGATCTATTGATGAAGTGCAGCTGAAGTGTAAAATTTTCATTATGTGGCCAATAGTAAATAGTCCAGGATGATGGGATGTCATTTTGTGATGTGTGTGTAAACATAATAGACTGATCTAGCCCAGAAGTAAACACATTTAGTCAATGGTTTGCTTCTTGTAACAAAACTGTAGTGGATGTTGTTTTGTCTTTCATTAGTACAGCTTGAATAATGTTGATATATTAGGGTCTAAATACAGAAGTAGCAGTAAGATGTGAGAGAACAAGAAACACTTGCAAATAATTGTGTGGGTTTTTTTCTCAGTAAATTAATCAGATTTCATCAACATATCTATTTTGTTTCAGCATTAATTTAACATCCCCAGTGGAGGTAACCCAAGCATATAAATGAGCAATATTTTGGGATGTTCTCTGTTGCATTTAACAGTATACTTTTACCTCCACACTGCTCGGGTACCTTTACAGAAGTACCAGAGGCCCCTTGCAGCAACCCCACATGGGAAAAAAGACAACGGCTACATTAAGATGCACACAAATATTCCACTATTATTCCAAATATGACAGTATTCTGAATTTGACATGGCCATGTATACAGCATATTCAGTTTGGATTTTCTGAATTAGGCATTTTCTAAATTTAGTATTTCCTGTTCAACACATGGGGATATGCTGGTATTATTTGGGTTTAATAGAATTATTTGGGCATGTGTATGGCGCATTTGGAATATGCGTCTTATAACCTGGTTTTTACCACAGTTTGTGACACACAGACTCTTGTTTGTTGACAGTCGGTTCTGTGCATTGTCATGGAGACATTGTACACAAACCACCTCACTAAGAGTTTGCAAGGCTGAGTAGAGATGCATTACCAAAAGAAAAGCCCACATTTCTGATCTGAAGGACAAGTACACCTACTTTTAAACTCTTCAAAAGACTTGGATATCAACAGGTTTTTGGATATGGACAAATATCACAACATGGACCTTTTCAAGAAGAAGATTGAAGGAATCAAAGAGGGAAGCTGTGTTTGTATGGTTGGACAAGTCAGCTACTGGTGAAGCAAAAAGACAAACGGCTCCAGCTGTTCTACTCTTCTGTATTTTGGTGTGATAAACGGCATGTTCGGACACGTTCACTGGAGTATGCAGGGCTGCATGTAAACGGAAATATTGGTGGACTATTCATTTTCATAAGCTATGTAGGAATATTGTCTTTTTCGGAATAAAGCCAAAGAACTGACTATTTGTAAACGTACCCAGTGGTCCAACCACCAACACCCCAGGACACAGCCTGCACCACTTTGTAGGAGAAGTGCAGGTTCTAGGACTGGCTAAATTAGACACACACACACACACACACACACACACACACCTTCATGCAAATAACACAAAATCAAAAAGCAAATGCTTGTACAGAGATGTCTGGAATATACTCACAAAGATTTTATCATTTCAAATTTAGAAACATGATGAAACACAGTCAGAACTGGCACACACACACACACACACACACACACACACACACACACTCTCTCTCTCAAATACTGACATATACCTCCAGAGGGGAAAAGCAAGGTTTAAAAAAAGCTTTTATGAGTTTACACAATGAAAACAACGCTCTACAGATCAAGCAAAGTTCTCACTGTCTGGGCTGAACATTATTTTCTTACATTATTTCTAGTGCTCTGCCTAAAACCTCTCAAACAGGTACTGCAGGTTCAACAAAATATATAGGCTAAAAATTACCCCTAAAACATTTTAAGAACAATAACATTTTAAAATGTTTTTTTTACTGAAGCAGATTATTGTAGTTGAATCTGAAGAGCATCGAGTTATATCTTTTACTCAAACTTTTATTCATAACTATGGCCTGGAAAGTGTATCAAGACCTATATAGTATATAATTATACGTTGACTCTCACAGCAGTCACTGGAAGGCAGCTCTTCCCTTTCCTCACCACCTGGTGAGTAAAACTCAGGAGTCAAATCATGCAAATTATGTCGTTGCTACTTATAGAAGGCTCACCATATTACTCAGTTCCTGCAGAAGGCTGTTATTAGTTGGAAAACAGCGTATTTCTGCGTAGTGATGCTGGATGGCCATCAAAACATTTGCATATTTGGTTATGTGACTGCATACTGCTCATAGAAGATGTATGCAAGTGACTCAACTAGCACTTAACATATGTCGGCTCAAATTTTTCCCTGATCAACACTTTGGTTTCATTACAAGGTATTTCATGAGTAATGGCTGGATTTCTACTATATTTACTAGGTATTTTTGTCATCAGGCAACTTAAATTGAGTCGCGGTGAACCTTTGACCTTTTCTCTCAAACCACCTTCAGGTCAAAGTTTACTCACGGAAACAAGAAATACTGAGGTCTAATGTGTTGTTTAACACAGTCTTGTACTCTGTGATGCACTGTAGGAAATACTGCAGGGTTTAGCAGGTCTTTTCTTGTTTATGTGTAAATGATCATTTTTTGACAACATTTAGCAGCAAACCAGTTACAGTATCTATTACTCATAACCTATCTGACAGCTAGCAACTAAGCCACATGTTTGCATGCTGTCGAAATGACTCAACTTTATCCTGATCTATCAACTTGATTTGACACTTACTAACAATGACATCATCTGCAAATCTTATATTAAGCAGGGAAAAATAGGCTCAATCACTGGCTGAGGAAATGAACAAGGCAGAGTGCCACATGGCTTATACTTGGCTAAGTGAGCGGTGTTAGCCCACTGCTGACAGACTCGGAGGAGGTGGCTGCATTCAGTCGTCATTCAGGGAATAAAAGTCCCTTGTGTTGCACCCCATTTCAATGCTTTGTGTTTTTACTTCAAACTTCAAATCACTTAAAAAGCCAATTATTCTATTAATGCGCTCAGTACTTCCATTTATTTACTTCCCATTATGATGTGCAAATATGCCTGGAGGAATGCTGGAGCACTGAAAGGAACACCTGTGCTATACCTTTGTCTAATCAGATTAATGCAATTAAATACAGCTGAAAAGGGACACATGACAACAGCTCTGGTATGAGTTTGTCCCACACAGGAGCCCACACAACCATCCAACTACCAAACAATTTTAATGACTAATGATTAATATGAAGTATTTAATGCTGAAAACACACCAAACAGCAATGAAGTGAAGAACCAAACTAAAAGTTAGAAGTTGAACTTTAAGTGGTAAATTGTGGCCTGAGAATACCAGCATCCAGTCCGTAAACAGAGTCCTGTGACTCCTGTGACAGGTTAACATATGTTTCAAAGAATTTATTCTCACCTGAAACACATGATCACACCTTTCAGCTGCAGGAAATTGTAAATAAGGTGGGAAGCCACACTTCGCTGCTGCTTGGTGTGTTTTCAGTACGGGTGGGCAATATGGCCCTAAAATAATATCACGATATTGTAGGGTATTTTTGCAACATTATTTTTGACGATATGACAAATTAGGAAAAAATTCATTACTGATTTAAGAATATAGACTTGCAACAAAATAACTGATACAGTTTTACATGTCAGCCTGACAGTTTGCCTTCAAATATTCAATAAAAACTAAACAAAAATGATCTCTCATTTCTTTAGTTTGTAAACTGCAACAGTAACTCAGAGTGAGATTCAGATACTGTATACAATATTAATAGTTCAACAAAATAAAGTTTACTTCAAATTACACTTTTAAACAGCTCTCAAATACAAAAAATGTACCCTGGGGTCTACATGTAAAAATCAACAGGCGTTTTCTTTTCCCCACCTGGACCTTTATGCTCTGCCATTCCTCCTCTAATCATCATGCCATAACCTGCGACAGGCTGTTATGCTACAATAACTACCGCACTTTTACATATATGTAGTTCTTTGTCGAGCGATGAGCGTCACATCAGTTTACATTACCAAAGGTTCATTATCAGTTCATCTGTTAATCATTTTCTCAATATATTTGTTGTTCAATAAATTGTCAGAAAATAGTGAAAAGTGTCATCACAATTTACAGACCCCAAGGTGACATCTTCAAATGTCTTGTTTTGTCTGACCAAGTCCAAAACCCCCCAAACATATAATTTTCTATAACAGAGGACTAAGGACACCAGAAAATATTCACATTTGAGAAGCTGGAATTAGAAAAGTTTTGAAATTGAATGATTCAAATGATTCACTGATTATCAAAATGGAAAAACTATTTCTCTGTTCATCCACTAGTCGATTAACTAAGTAATTGTTTATGCTCAACAGGCATAAGCTATATTTGAGATATTTCACATTAGCATCAATTTTTTTCCCCACTATGATCTCTTACTGGATAAAGCCAGCACTGTCACATCAGAATCCATTAAAACACCAGAGAGTTTCTATTATCTTCTCTAAAAGACTCCATCATGTCTTCAATTCTACACCACTAGTTACTGAAATGTAATCATCAACTGAATGTCTAATCAGAACAAATTAATCTCTTTGTCTCATGAACACATTCACTCTCATACAAACACACACATACACCCACTGGCATGCAATGCCCAGCAAACCCACACACACATAAAGACTCCTCTGAAAGCACAAGAAACTGCTGTTTGCCTCGAGCGTTCTGCACCACTTCATCGCTATCGCCACTGTGTTCACCACGAGGAAGATACAATTAATTGTCTGATTCAATCTCCTACTGTTACATCTGACACTCTTGCAGCACTCACATCATGTCAGTCAAGCCCAAAGCCTTGTCCTAACACAGAGTGGCAGAGATGAAGACCGAGAACAGCAGCTGAAATCGAGTTTGCAGAACATCTGTTAAGTAACCGATGTGAAACTGTTCAAAGTAATGAAAAGAGCAGAAGACAGAGGTAAGAATATAAGCCCGTTAAAAAACACTAACACAGGGAAACTTGTCAGAAACCCCGAGCCCAGTAGGACAACGCAGGGAGCAGGGGGGATAGAGAGGGAGTCAATTTAGCACCACCTTTGGCCCAGCAAGTTAATGGAAAGCTCCTTCAGGAGGAGTTGATTAAGCTCGTTAGCACAGAGGAGAACGCAGGTAATTAATCACTGACACATGGGAGCTTTGCATGCTGATCGGGCTAGATCCCACCAATCCAAACGAGCCAGAGACCCAATTAGACCTGACCCCGACTAGCACATGACCTGGCTAACCAACTGGTGCGCTTGTGTCTGGATGTGTGTTTATGTATCTGTGTGTGTGTGTGTGTGTGTGTGTGTGTGTGTGTGTGTGTGAGCGAGAGAGAGAGAGAGAGAGAGAGAAAACAGAGCAAAACCAAGCCGAGATATAGACAATTAGATTGAATAATGATTAACGCGCTTTGCTTTCAGATAAATCTTTTAAGTACACAGAGCTGCAATTTCTGTTGATTTAACACTTGGTTCAATAACTTTAATCTGTTTTCACCCTCATAGGCTTTCTACGAATGCAAAAGCAGCAGAAGTTGAGATGTCCTGACAATCCCTAAACCAAAAACACTGAATCCAACATTTCCCACAATGCAACATAAAGTAAGGTTTGTTTAAACCTCAATGTCTGGTTAATGCCAATGTCTTACAGACTCCATAGCCCAGTTTATCATAAAACTACAGTCTCATGCTGCGTTCCACATAATTCAGAGCTTGAAAATTTCTAGCTGCCTATTAGAAAAGTACTACTGAATGCCACTCAGAGTCAAAGTTCTGACTTGTAAACTTGCAAATCCATCTACACTGATTTCACAAAGAAGACGTCACACAACTGCAGCACAACAAATGGTAAACCATCAAATTAAAGGCGACGATAAGTATTTAAGTAAAATAACACATGCTATCACATTGTAAAATTTGTTTTAAATGTAAATTAATGTCAAAATTTGTCTTATTTGTGTGTGTTATTAGGTATCTGGTTATGTTTATACAATGTTTCTTTTATGTATGAAAGGAAGCTGCACTGCTGAACATTCAATTGTGTGAACAATATCTTAAAAAGAATCTGACAAGGTCAGCCATGATTTCGTCTAAGTTTGGCATCATACACCTGGGGCGCTTGGAGATCAAAAGTTGGAAATCTCAAGTGGGAAATTCCAACCTCCGACTTTGCCGAAGTCCAAACCGAGAAAATACTGATGAGTTTAAAGAGCATCTTTAGAGAGCTCCTCAGAGCTGCAGAGGATAATACAAAACTAGATGCTCATGATGAGCACACGTTATACAAGTTACACCTGGGTACACCTGGGCCCTGTTATAGAGTGTGCCAGTAAACCCGAAACTCCGTTAGCGCTTTTAGCACTTCCGGTTCTCTCGTCTAAAAGTCAATACGTTTTTTGAATGGGATTTTGGTAAAATGCCTCAAATAAGGTCTGTGGTTAACAAAAGCTTAAGCGAGTTTCAGGTTTTGTTCTACGACATAAAACACGTCAGTAAATACCCTACTTGTGAATTTTGAAGCTTTTACGTGTCGTGAAAAAGGCGGTTGCTAACAAGTTGCTCAATACGACTACAAACACCGTCGGGGACATTAAACGTCATCACCGCCGAACAGGTGAGAGTGCTGGCCATCCGCCATTACAGCTTCTTATTTAGCTTAAACAGTCCGATTTCCCCATTATACAATGTTTTTAAAATAAAGCAACCGAAATCAGTTGAAAGCTTAGTGGCGGTGACATCAAGAGTCATGCAACCGCGGAGTAGTCATGTAGTCCGTTAAAGCCTAACGTTTGCTTTTTACTTCTGGCAATCGCATTTAAGCTTCAAATGTCGTATGAAAGGTGTTCATATATGAAGATTATCTCGCTGAACAAAACCTGTAAGTATCATAAACTTGTGTTAGCCACAGAGCTTATTTTCTGACATAATCCAAAACGCAATGCAAAAATCACATTCACTTTCTCTTCCGGGAACCAGCGCGATGCTAATCTTCCGGGTTTTGACGTCAGCCCTGGCACACTCTATTGTGCATGCCTATTACTGGAATGGCTAACTGGGACATTTAATAGAACTGAGACACTGCCAATGTTCTTAGTTCCTGTAATGATGATTCAAACTGTCTCCAAATAAAGAAAAAGTCTAACGTGAGAGACATGTTGTCGTCTTTGCTCTCACTGTTTTCGCACATTGAAGGTGAGGTTGTCACACTGACCAGGCTCCAGTCTGATGTGTTTGCTCCTCTCCAAGCGATCTGATGTTATTACATCAAACACATCTACTACTACTGATTAACAGTTACTCCCACACAGAGTTAGCCAGACCTGAAGCGCGCGCACACACACACACACACACACACACACACACACACACACCTGTAACTGTAAATAATTTGTAAAATACCTGGATTTGTTAAGCTCTGTTGTCAACAAATCTTTGTTCTCAGTCTCTCTTAAGCCCCTTTTACACTGCCAGATTTTTGGCGAATGTTTGGCCATTTTGCCGGCAAGCCACAAGCGCAGACACACAGAACCGGATTGGTGAGTTGATTGGACGTGCCCAATTTTCTGCCTCGAACGGTAGTCATATTGGTGGAACCTCTTTGAATGAGGAATGAGGAGGCCTTCCACCATGGAGGGGCTGTTGATGATTTGTGGGAGGAGCTGCTGATGACGCTGCACGTGTAAGCCACTGGCGGTGGACTAACAGGAAACAGCTGATAGCAGGAATGAGCAGCTAGTACTAGTAGCAAGAGGGAAAGGCAAACCTGACAGACACTACAGTAAAGATGAGCAAGTGGGGAGACAAAGAATTGCACGCCCTCCTTGTCCTGGCAAATGAAGAGGCCATTAACCGTCGAATGATGTGAACGGTGAAGGAACTTAAGAGAGAATCACCGAAGGATTGACCAGCCGCGGCATATACTGTACATCACTGTTTACGTCACACGCTGAGCTACACGTTTTGTTACTCGCTCACGCCCCCCATTGCTCCAAAAAAGGCGCATTTTGTATAAACAAAAGTAGGTAGGCAGCATTTTGCTGCACTCCTCGATTTTGCTTTTATACTGCCAATGCTGAAAAAAGACTGATTGGGCTTTCCTGCAAATTTGCACAATTCCTATTTAAAAAGGGCTTTAGTCGTTCACCTCTTTCTGACACTACAGATGTGACGTAAAAAAAGCAACGACTGTATGATAAAGATAGATGGTATACAGCTCCCCAAAAAAGAAGCCAAAACTCAATCACCCCCTGGTGGCTGGCTGTGGAAGAGGTCAGAAACCCCGTCCCCTCTATGTTAGCGGATGGACAGCTTAAAAATCAAAGTACATGTCAAATTAATTTTTCACAAAGATGTTTTTGGTTGTTTAAGGGAGTTCTTATGACGCTGATGTTTGTTCAAGAGTTCATTTTTCTAATAAGTTTGGTTCTGATTAGATATCTGATGCTATAAAGAGGGGGTGTGAAGTCAGGATTGAAAGCTGTGTTAATCAGTGTCTCCATGATCAACAGTGCTTCTCATTACTGGGTCAGACAGGTGTTTGGTGGGTACTCTATACCGCGGTTCCATGTCCTGATGTCTACTGCACAGACTCTGGGTGTTTCTCAAAGTCAGGGAAGAATCCTCTCACGACCGAATTTGAAGGACGCTACGTCATATACCCCCGCCGAGGGACTGTTCCAATGTCAAGGATCCTTCCGAGTTTCACAAAGGACAGAGTCCTTGTTTCAGAGAAATTCGAAGGATGCATGTGTGCATCCTCTGTGGGTATAAAAACCCTAAGGTGCTTTGCACACAATTTGCTGGAAATGAAAGCGGGGCCTCTTCACTGAAACCTGTGCCAGCAGAGCTCGGCAGGATTGAGATGTATACTGTATGTCATTTATTTGGAATAATGTCTCCAAAAGTTTTTATCTTACAAGCGTGAAAAAAAAATATATTGACAGAAACCTCATGATTTACACTTTCCAATATGTCCATTGCCACATAATGGGATTTTTTGAAATAACGTGATTTAGATAAAACATAAAAGTTTTTAAATGAAACATTCACAGCAGAGATGGAGCTTTAAGGGTCCACCTCCCCTCCTCCCCCCACTATTCACATGATAACGACACGATAACTGCTCTCATTCTGTCAGTTTCAATAGGTGTATTTTTCAGGGGAATCGCGGTGAGAACGGCCAGAGTAGACACACTAGAATATCCTGCAGGTCAAAGCATCACTCATTTGTTTTGAAGTGAACATATTTCAGAGGATTACAAAGCGGTATCATGTGAAATCACCACAGTCAGCTGTTTCAGAGCAGCGCAGCTCATCACATCAGATCTGCTATTCACATTATTGTAGCTGTGTTCATTATGTTAATGATAATTCAGAACTTTTTTAGCTGTTGTCTTACTTCATTACTCCACTCACTCTTAAATATGATCCAGAAATATATTCTCCCTAAAAGTCTTGTGATTCTGACAATACTGATACATTTCTTTAAAACTGCACAACAACATTAGAGAGTCTCAAAATGATCACAGTACCCTGAAAACTACACAGTCTGCTGAGGATTAATATACAATAAAATACGTATGACATGACTGAGGTTATACTGATGGAATAAGCGCTGTGAAAATGTACATTATCCCAAATTTTTCACAACAGCAGGTAAAAGTTCACATTAAGGTGAAACAGCATCAACAACAAATTAAAATCAGGGACAGATCAGAAAACTGGGAAACCTCTTACAATGATAAAAAATACATTCAGAAAGCAGGAGAAATTAGGGAGAAATACCACACTTCACAAGAGCTGGCACCAAGTTTAGTTCACATAGATTAAAATGAAGCAGTCTATGTTCATAGTTCACAATTTAGAAATTTGAATGAAGTTAACAGTCCAAAAAAAAAAAAAAATCCTACTTCACGTTCATTTCATCAGTTTTTTGGATGGATGCTTCAACTTGATTGTTTAAAATATGCTGCAAATGTGGCTGACGTTTTGACTTGTTTTTCAGACCTGTCGCGCACAATTTGCATAACAATGTGAGTATTTTCTGTTGGAATCTGTACTGATTTGTTCATAAAATTCCTTCACATATTCATATGAACTGACTTCAGCAGTTACACTAGCCATGCCGGTGTTGTGTCGATGTCCTTTTCCCTATCGAACAGAGTTTCGCTCCTGTTGAATTTATGTCTTCCATAGCCCCCACCCCCCTTCATGGTTAAAGTTAGGGATTAGGTTTGATTGAAATTTAGGTAGAGGTATGCCAGATGCCAAAAATCCCTGGGTGCCATAACCATTGTGAGAGTTAACTACACTTAAGTTCATCAGTTGTAAACAAATACTTTCAATTTACCATTCACCAAAAACATAAGAATGATTGATAACACTGCACACTGGTAATGCCCTCTTTAATACGCTTGTTTCTGCACATGCAATAATAAATTCAATTGTGCTGTGTGATCATTGATGAAAATGTTAAAAATAAATAAAACAGCATTATTTATCAGCTCGGGTGATGAAAATGACCAATAAATGCTCTCCACTGTGTACTGTTGTCCATAGCCACATGTTCCTTGGCTGATCTACAGGTGTTTTTAATACATGAGCTTTATGTCAGACTTAAACCATGTCAAAACTCATGTTTGCCCTCCCTCTCCCTCTGCCTCTCTCTCCCTCTTGCGTCTATCTTCCCTACATAAATACACCCTGCCTTTTCAATTCTGCTTCCCTCTCTAACAAGCATGCAGGGTCAGAGTGCAGGCTGGAGTCAAGTACGGCGTGCAATGAGAGACACGCAGTTCAAAACCCTGTCATGACGCGCTTTTCTTCGGCAAGTCTTGATTCCATTTCCTTTTATGCATCTCCTTGCCCCCCTCCACTTCCCTTGAAGCATTACTCTCATTCGCCCTCTTTTCGTCATTCATCAGCACCTGGGGAATGAGGATGATTTTCTCCATATTTTCATTTGTACACTGAACCCAATAACTCCATTCTCTTCTGTCTCCATCTGTTTGCACTTTTTCTTCCCTCTTTTTCTGAAAGTCTATCTTTGTATGCATGTATCTCTCTCTCTTCTCTTTATCGCACACGCTGTTAAATCAGATAGGCTGGATAAGTGTGGCAGCGTGGTTACACAGATACCAGAGGCATCAGAGAGAGCAAAAATCAATCACTTCTCCCCTTCCCTTTCATCAGCTATCTCTCTCGCTCTGTCTTTGTAGCCCTCCCTTTCCTCCTTCAATCTTCCCGCTCTTCTGTTCGTAGCATCCTCCTCGTCATCATTATCTTTTGAATGTCATTCAACATTTCCTTCCTATTTCAATATGTTGCTTTTGATTAAAAACCAAGTCCCCTAAACCTCTAAAAAAGAAGCCCTCCTCGTCACTTTTTTTTTCTTAGAGAGCACAGATGCCAACCCACCTCCCCTCCATTAACTCTGTTTGTGGTGCACGTCTCCTTCAACAGCACAAGACTTTTTGACTGACAGCAGCTGGCCTGTCAAAGTCAGGGAAGTCAGGAAGAAGAGGACCAGGAAGCAAAAAGTAAAGGAGAGACACACAGCGAAGGGAGGAGTGAGGGATAGAGGAAGACATTTCTAATTCAAAGAGACATGCAGTGTTTCCGTGGCAACTCGGTTTCCATAGAAACGTCTTGCTAAAGATGCCATTAGTGTGAAAAAATACCTACTTACACTCTACTGCGCTGTATGCACACAAATATAGGAACATATCCATTCTTACGCGTCAGGACTGCATTTGCAGTTACTGATATTAAAGGAGATGCACATGATCCCATTGCTTCACAGAGTTTTAATTCGATGACACACCTGAGGTCAATTATAATAGCTCAATTACAGGCCACTTATGTCGGTAGCTCAATTACAGGTTTGGCCCTTTGGCTAGAAAAAATGACAAATTGTCTTGCTAATATTATCAGCTGTACTTGTAGCTTTAGTGCTGAGTTTTGTTGTGACTTCACTCTTCAAATTACTTCTTTCAGATTAGGCTGCAGGGGCCAAATTCTCCATATATTGTCTCATTGACTGTGACAGTCTGCAGGCTGGGATCCACCCACTCATCCACACACACACACACACACACAAACACACACACACACACACACACACACACAAATGTACTATATATAACTAACACAAGCTAACCCTGGCTGACAGAGGCGGACTGTATGTAGAGTCCCACTTGCTGTATGTAAAAGACTGGGCTGAGGGGGGTGAGAGCTTCATGGCTATAATGAACTGCATGTGCGAGTCATGTGTCCTGCAACCGTCTCCGCTGTTTTGTGGTACATGGCTGATGATTCAACATAATGAGGTCTCATCACAACAACAGAGACAGAGTCATGTCACTGCTTCATCAGAACAAAACGTCCCTGAACACCACCACACCCTCCCCTCAGGCACAATAACATAATATATAGGGCTGCAACTAACGATTATTTTTTGCTATCAATTAATCTGCTTTTTTTTTCTGATTAATCATTAAATTGTTTTATCTATAAAATGACAAAGTAGTGAAAATGGCCCTTTATAGTTTCTTACAGACCAAGTAACTGACTAATTGTTGCAGCTCTGAAAGAAATGTGTCGCTTAAGTACGTGTTTGCAAGTGCATGATGGGTCCACTGGGTATCCTGCACCTGTTTGGAGCATTGGTTGTGCACGTCCTTGAACCTTAACACCACTCCTCCGCAAGATGCAATACGCACTTGTACACTAGAGGCAGCATAGGGGCAGTATGGTGATGTGACAGGGTTAGGGGTCAGAGGGCCCATTAGCAGCAACAACAATGGTTCAGAATTTTTGAAGACAAGCTTATAGACCGAATCCGCAATTACTCGCATCCGTACGATGAGTCATTGCATGACATGTTTGATGCTGAACATAAATGCTCATAATAACAGGCTCCAAATCCCAGACAACAAAAACACAGAAACAGCTGCTGGCTCCAACAATTTTAAGATTCATATTTATAAGATTCAATGTTTCTATTGATACAGTTTAGACGCCCCACTGCAAGACTCTCTCGGGAGCTACTCTTCCCCCAGCGAACAGTCAGATCAGTGTCTGCCCAGTTAACATGAGCTAATACAGCAGCAGCGGCTAAAATCCAACACTGAGCTATTAAACAGTCCCAGCAAACTCATAGTGGCGTGACTTTGTCATTACACGTGTTAATAACTGTTGGGTAATGTTTGTTTTGTTTTGCTAACAGCTAGCCCTTTATGTGCAGATGGATTCTGATCAACCAGAGCCAGAGCCTTCAGCTATCAGGCTCCTCTCCTGTAGAATCATCTTCCTGTTGCGGTCCGGGACTAGATTTAAGACTAGACTTAAGACTTTCCTCTTCGATAAAGCTTATAGTTAGGGCTGGCTCAGGCTTGCCCTGTACCAGCCCCTAGTTAGGCTGACTTAGGCCTAGTCTGCTGGAGGACCCCCCTATAATACACCGGGCACCTTCTCTCCTTCTCTCTCTCTCTCTCTCTCTCTCGTATTCTATTACTGCATCTTGCTAACTCGGCCATTCTGGATGTCACTAACTCGGCTTCTTCTCCGGAGCCTTTGTGCTCCACTGTCTCTCAGGTTAACTCATATCGCAGTGGTCCCTGGATAGCGTGACGTGTGTGGTTGTGCTGCTGCCGTGGTCCTGCCAGATGCCTCCTGCTGCTGCTGCCATCATTAGTCATTAGTCACACTTCTACTGTTATTATACACATATGATTATTGTCACACATGTATACTGCCAGATACTAATATATACTTTCAACATATTGTACCACAGTAGCCCGAACTATAACGATAATATTATTACTTTCATTAATGTTGTTGTAAGCTACTGTCATTACCGTCTATCCTGCATCTCTCTCTCTCTCTCTCTCTCTTTCTGTCTCATTGTGTCATACAGATTACTGTTAATTTATAATGCTGATCTGTTCTGTATGACATCCATTGCACGTCTGTCCGTCCTGGAAGAGGGATCCCTCCTCAGTCGCTCTTCCTGAGGTTTCTACCATTTTTTTTCCCCGTTAAAGGGGTTTTTTTGGGGAGTTTTTCCTTATCCGCTGTGAGGGTCCAAAGGACAGAGGGATGTTGGATGCTGTAAAGCCCTGTGAGGCAAATTGTGATTTGTGATATTGGGCTTTATAAATAAAATTGATTGAATTGAACTGAACTGTTCCTAGAGCTGAGCGAATCGGCTCTCCAATAAAATAAGATTTTACCCATTTTAAATAGTAATGTTGATATTGTGGTGGGCCACCAAAACTAAATCAATGTAAGGGAAATACTGAGATTTTGTTTTTGTTTTTTTTGATTTTGTTTATTTTCTCAAGCAAAAAAACCCCAAAAACAACAAAACCCCAATACCTGAATCCCAAAATTAAAAACCAAATACCAACCCAACAAACAACTGAAGTCAATCCCTAGCTTTTTAAAGGCAAAAATACTGCCATAAGCAATAAATCAGACACGAAAATTACACGAGTCTTATTTGTATGAGACTAGCAGGTCACACATCTTCTCTATCAGTGACCAACACATTTAGGTCTGTAATCTCCCTGTGATGTTTATCACCAACTGTGCTGTTCAAATATTCAGCACCTCCTTTTGAATTTGCCAACCAATTGAACAGATCTGTTTCCTATTTTCTAGTACTTGATGCAGAGGAGGTCTGGCCTTTGCAGAGCTACAGTTCAACGCTGTATTGTGAGGAGAAAGAAAGAAAAATGAGTGCATCACCCGCTGTATAACGACTAAAACAATTTTCAGGTATTGTGTCCCCTCAGTCATTGATTAAGGATAAATAACATTCATAAAATTCTCTGTTTACATTTGCATTTTCTCTCAGCATGTCAGAAATGAAAAAAAGTAAAATGACTTTTCATTTTGCTTCACTTATACACAAGCAGTGGCTCTGAAGGTTGAGAATGTAAGCTTTGAGCCGGTGCTTGCCAGCAAGCGTTGGCTTACTTTGATGCAGAACAGAAGAGAGGAAGAAAGGGAAAGAGAGGGAGATTAGAGAGAAAAGCTGAAGAGAGAAAGATGTGGCATAAAGATAGAGAAGACAGAGAGGGAGAGATGGTGAGGAATCCACAGAAACAGTAAGAAAATTGGAGAAAGACAGCTAAAAGGAAAAGACAGGCAGTCCATATACTGTACTGTAAAGCTGAATATTTGGAGTCTGGCACTCCCCACCAGTGTGTGTTGAATAAAAAGGACTGTGTGTGATAACACTCTGCAGGGGCTAACAGCTGCAGTGTCACATCACCTCTTGGCTTCGCCCTGGTATAATCAGCCTCAGCTAGTGCACACTCATACGCCAAGCTAACCCTCACAACTACAGCCCTCTCAAAAGGTGATGTGTGATAAGCTATCAATTAAGATTGAAAATAAACACCAGATTTCCTCTTCATCACGTCCAAATAAGCTCTCATAACACTTACTATGTGTTAGCATACCTCTGCAGTAGCTGACACTCACTGTATTTCAGGCTTTCCGTGCACTTGCATTTCAAATCCCTTGTACTAAATATAGACCGTAGCCCCCGGGGTTGAGAACTACTGATATTTAGTACATGTGGTATTATGTGGTAGAGTCATTTCATAACTCCAGTATTTTCATTGTTTAGCTGTCTCAGTGACAGTTTGGAGACTCAGTTCTC
Source organism: Epinephelus fuscoguttatus (assembly GCF_011397635.1). Lineage (NCBI taxonomy): Eukaryota > Metazoa > Chordata > Actinopteri > Perciformes > Serranidae > Epinephelus > Epinephelus fuscoguttatus. Next base: position 38,843,656 of record NC_064754.1, on the reverse strand, counting down.
TGCAGAGTGACAGCTTGATGGCTCTGCGGCCGGCAACTGTGTAACAATGGTGTCCAGCTGAATGATGGAAGTTACCTCAAACACACTGCACACACTGTATGTTTTTCTACGTGAGAGGAATTAAGCAAAGCGAGGCCATGAGTGTACACTCATGGTCGACGGATGTTAGTTGTAAACCACAGCAGGAGGCCTGAGTGTTGAGAATCAGGCCAAGGCTTATTAGAGAAGAGAAGAGTAGAGAGTGAGCGGACGAGCGCCAGTGAAGGTGTCACTCACTGGGTGTCACTCTCACCATAGATAAAGACCACTGAGCCGGATGTGTCAGTCGCTGCTACTGGAGAGACTCGCCAGCTGTCACCAACAGATATTACTTCCCGCTCTTCATCACTAACACACTCACACACAGGCTGGGGCATTCAAACACACGTCGCCTTTAAGCACATTTTTTTTAAAATTTAGTGAAATAAAATGAGAATTGGTGCTTGTTTCCATCAGCTACCATTATGCAAATACATTCAAGATGTGACAAGCTTATAATTATTCAGCAGTAGCTCAGGTGGCAAACTCGGTTGGCCATTAATTGCAGGGTTGGTAATTTCATCCCCAACTCTTCCTTTCCACATGTCCAAGTGACCAAGACACTGAACTCCGAATTGCCCCCAGAAATAAATTGTCACTTTGAACAAAAGCATCTGCCAAATGAATGCAATATCATGTATTTGAACACTAGTAAATGGCATGTCATTGCTGTTTCCCAGTTCAGAATGAATTTCTGTCTTATAGACATACAGGAGATTTATAGCCACTATGGTAATAGAGCGAGAGGGGTGACAGGCAACAAGGGAAGCCCATCTAAATATGAACCAAAACACGCCGGGTAGCCTAAGCTGCCAGGACCCTATTGTTATCCTGCATCTTCTTCTTCTTCTTCCAAGGAAATCATACTTCCCATGCACAAAAAAATCACCAAACTTTGCACAAAGGTCCAGTCCCATGCCAGATTGCCTCAGCTGCAAAAACAGGCCAATAGTCCTGATGGTGGCGCTACAGCAAGCCTCTAAAGTTCAAAAATTTGAAAATTCACAACAAATCAACCATATGTGCTACAGATTTTCAACTTTCACCAAATGTAGCCCCAATACTGAAGAAACTTTTGTACATTTAAACCTATTAACAATTATGAAGTCCATCACTGTTTTTTTCAAAAACTGTAAAACCTATTAAACCTATCTCCTCCCACAATTTTTGCTCAATTGACACCAATGTTTGACTGTAAACGGTTTTGTAAACATATACTTGCAAATTCTTGCTAAATACATGTTACATGTTCATTAAAAAAAAATGACAAAATTTTGGAGTCATGGTAGATGATGTTTGGAAAATATCAGAATTTTATCTCAAAAACTGAATTTTTTACATCATTTTGAATTTCGCTCTCATACGAACAATTGGAGTCAATACAAAAATGGCATTTTTGAACATCAGTTTTTCACTTATGGAGCCAATAAATCATTGTTAAAAACAAATTACCAACATCTCCATGCTGTCGTGATGCAATTTGTGTATTTTCGGATTTTTGTCTTAATAACTGAATTTTTGACAGCCATTTGAAATCTGCCTTTACACACTAACAGCTGCTGTCTTGCACACAGGTGACTGGCTTAGTCAAGTTGTGAAGCTACATGTGACATTTCTGTTTGCCAATTAGCTCAGTGAGATAGAGGATGGCTCTTGGTGTTGAAGATTGTGAGTTCAAGCCTCAGCTTGTGTAACGTTTCCATATGAGAAATCTACCCAAACTTTTCATAAAGGTCCAGTCCCGTGCCAGATGTCCTCAACTGGAAACACAAGACAATAGTCCTGATGGTGGCGCTACAGCAAGCCGCTAAATTTCAAAACTTTGAAAATTCATAACAAATCAACCGTATGTGCTACAGCTTTGGAACTTTCATTTTGAAATTTGCTTTTCCATGGCATGGATGGCTACTGTCTGGCACCCTGATGCTTGGCTTAGTCAATTTGTGAAGCCACACATAAACTGTCACTTGCCAATTAGCTCAGTGAGATAGAAGACAGACCTCAGTCTCAGAAGTTGTGAGTTCAAGCCTCAGCTAAGGCAGAACAGACATTCTAATGTGAAAGTCCTATGTTCAGGCATCATGCTATGTGGATTAGAGACTACCAAGGTTACAACAATTATGATCCAGGCTGTTTTGCAGAGAGACAAATACTCTTTATCAACACTTTTCCCTGTTATCCCTTTCTCTCTTTCTTTCCTTTGTATATTATGAGTCTAATCACTTCAGCCACTCATCCACAATTTGAAGGGCATGCCATAATTATATGATGTAACTTCTATGTTATGATATGCTTTGTTTTAGTGTGTGTGTTGCTCAGAATTGCCTAATTTTGCCTAAGATTGCCCAGCCCCGACCACTGGTGCACAGCAGCTATAATTTTATTTGGTTTACACTCTTACTGTTTAAGTAAAGAGCACTGATGGCATTGTTTTGGGCACAATTAGTGAAATCGGAGCCATGGATGGACTATTGCTTGTTTAAACAGTTGTACAATATTGTGTGTGGTTTTTTGTCCCCTCTGTTGGTCCCAGGAAACAGCAGTACCAGGCTGGCATTGACACTACTAAAATAACTGAAAAGGAAAGGCTGCATTGTTTGTTAAATGTCAACAATGTCTTGTGGTGTTAATCTTTTTTTTTTTTTTATTTATTAGGGGGTTAAAGCACAAGTGTGTGGAGTCTTGCTGCTATTTTAATTTCAATGTTAGACTTTTTAAAGATTTCTTGTGTTGATTCATTTTCTATTTATTAAGGGGCCAAAGCAGCCAAAGCAAACCAGCTATAATTTTTATTTAATGTTAATGTTCAAGTTTAAAGTTTGTTTATTTTACCCTGTTAGCAACGGGTCAGTTTCTCATACCATCTGTTGCGGATCATTCTAACTAACCCGATTAAGTAGTTGTTCTTGTTAGAGTAATATCGCTTGATCAAACCTTTTCTAACATGACTGACAACAAAATAAGTGAATATGTATAATACGCGCTTGGATCAGATCTGTATCAGTATCGGCCAAAACTCAAGGCTGTAATATTGGTATCGGACTGGAAGTGAAAAAGCTGGATCGGGACATCCCTAATGTAGTCAGTTGCTTTTTTCAGTCTACTAGATACATTTTGCTGCAAAAAAAATGGCTGAAATGAGATGAACAGACTAAAAACTTTATCTTGGTAGATAAAACAGCTAATGACATGACATGAAAAAGGTAATAAATCGCAGTTTATCACATTATACTGTATCGCAATACTCAGCATATCGCAATGTATTTAAAATCGCAATACAATTGCATGATGATGTCAGTATCGTGATAATATTGTATGCATGGATCCTCTGATGATTCCCACCCCTAGTGTCAGAGAAGCAGCCTGACATGAATACTCTGGATACAGTTAAAGAAGAAGAATCAGGTACACCGCATCAAGGTGGAATTAAAAAGAACGTTTCCATCAGCATTTTTTCTTTGTTTTGCCATTTAAGCACACAAAACACCTTTTTTAAATAACCTGCCTCTTTTTGCCTTTCTTTTGTTTTAAATTTCTGGCATTTCTACTTTTTATTAGAGCTACACTGAAAAATCACCCAGCTGACATATCAATATACCTGGGCATATAACAGCTCGTATGCAACAATGAAAGCACACAGCACAGAAATGCCAAAATACTGTATGTTTAAGGTAATTAATGCCAGTCTTATATTAAACTAGTCCATACCCACTGAGTGCACAGTTGCCCACATACAGTTTCACATGGTGTGTGTTGGGGATACAGGTCATAGGAAATTGCAGATTAAATAGTCAACTGAACCCATTAAGAAGAGCAATGTATTCAGACAGAGTTTTTGTGAATTTGATAGTACAATTGCTTTATTGAAAGTACAGTGGTACCATTGCCAATAGTGGGATAGTTAGTGGGCTAAAACTATACATTAGTAGTTGAGGTAGCACGTTGAAAGGCAGATAGTTAAAGTCATTGCCTTATAGAAGCTCAGTTTTAGTAAGTTTTCCAACTTTTGCCAAGAGGGAACTTTAATTACTGTCTCTAGATTATGTCAAGTTTCATGCAGATCGGTCAAACTTCCTGGGATGAGAATCGATTTTAAGTGTTTTTCAAAAAATTCTAAATGGCGGATAATCTATATAACTGGAAGTTATAGGTTATCTAGGCAAATTTGTTCCTCATGAGGAGAGGCATCTCTGTGCAAAGTTTCATGTCTCTACGACATACGGTGCATGAGATATGCCCATTCAAAGTTTGCAATTTCAATCGGTTGCTATAGCACCCCCCTTTGGCCAATTGATGTAATTTTGCTTCATTCACATCCTCCCATGACCCTCGACCACTGTGCCAAATTTCACATGGATTGACCAAGTCAGTGAGGAGAAAAACATGGAACAGAAACACAGACAGACAGACAGTTTTCATCATTATATAGTAAGATGACATTTCAATCAATTTCACTATTGCAGACAAGTTGGAATAAAATCATAAGAATTTTGCTAGAGTTGTAGTGTGCTCCTGTGGTTGCAAACGTTTGGTGTAAGGTGCTCAAGAAACTCAGCCCAAGCTTTCTTAAGTCAGTCTTTTCCTTGTCTTAACATTCTGATAGAATCAAACATATTAAATATTATTTTAAGTTTTTAGTCTTGGCTCCTGCAGATATCTGAAGGTCAATGACATGAACATTATCAACAACCTATAGCTGCACTCTCTCCATCACCAAACAGGAAGCAGCAAACCAGGTACACAGTAAACATGGAAGAGACTCCAGGAAGTTGGAAGGACATGAACGAGTTGCAGTTCTCCTGGGTTGTGGAAAAGGAGGAAAAATTGGTAGAGCTGTGGAATGAACAAGAATGCCTCTTTGACGTGACCTCTCACTGCAACCACAGTTATATGATTGAAGCAAGCATTCTTCAGCTGAAACATATGGTTAGCTCGTAGGCATATAACGAACAGGTGATTTAAATTGGTAGGGGGGACGGGACACAATCCCCTTTGTTAGCAAAATGCCCAAAATGCCTCTGCCATCCCCCAGGTCTGGACCCAGACACTGTCCTATTCGGACCAAGATCTATAACCGATAAATCACTGAGAATAATTACAGAGTAATATCGCTTGATCAAACCTTTTCTAGCATGACTGACAACAAAATAAGTGAATATGTATAATACGTGCTTTGATCGGATCGATATCAGTATCGGCCAAAACTCAAGGCTGTAATATCGGTATCGGATCGGAAGTGAAAAAGCTGGATTGGGACATCCCTAATGTAATCAGATAAATCATTGAGAATAATTACATTTTGACGAAGCATTTCTGTTTTAACTAACGCAGCATTACAGCGCTGGTTAAACAGATCCAGAAGCTCACAGACCAGTTGCTTTGTAGCCTCGTTCTTGACAATTGCTAGCCAGCTAAGTATAGCATACAGCACACACACCAGGGATTTCGAGGGGTGCAGCAAATTTCTGTCTACTTTTTTCCCCTTCTCCATTTGATCATGGTACAAATGGCAGGACACATCAAAGAGGCACTCTTGATCACTCCACACCTACACCAGTTTCTCCTCCTTTTCCAGTCCTAGAGAGCCAAGATCTCTAGTCTTTGCAAAATCATCTGTAACTAAAAAACTTTGTGACATACAGTATGACACACTGTCTTTAGATGTGAGAGAGGTGTCAGACTTGTGTATGTCACCATTACATACAGTAGTTTTTTTTACCAGAGAATACTGACAAGTTAAAGTCAAGTTGAATGCATATGATGATCATAGTTCTTAAAAAAAAGAATTAGGTGACCATCATCTACATTTTTGTCAAAGTTATGTATTAATGTAAAAAACTACTATGGGCCAATATATCAACACTCAAAAACCCAGTATCTAAAGCATGCATAAGAACAGGTAGACATATCTACAGACACATAAGCAGACATGGACACATTGTGGAGGAGCACTGGGACTGTGTTGATACAAAAACAAAACTTCACTTCTGCACCAGAATGTGTCTTTCCCCTGCTTCCTCCATTGCCCCTTTCTCTCTCTTTCCTTATCTTCTTCACTGATGAATGTAAATGACTGCCCTGCCCAGCTCCATGCAATTAGAGCAAACTCAACCTTTCTGCCTGTTTGGGATTAAATACCCACCAGTCAGCCAGCTCTCTCTGTATTTAAGAGCCCTTCCTCAGCCTGATGCAAAACCATGAAAACCACCACATTATGTGACAATTTTTTTTCTGCAACGGCTCTTATCTTTATATCTTTTATCTCTCGCTGACTGTTTTTTTTCTCTCTGTATTCCCCAAACATAAAAAAACACTACACAATGAAACTCAAAGTCATGAGTGCTGGCACCAGAACCCCTCTAATATGTACAGCTTCATAAAAAACTGAATTTAATACAATGAGGGTTTGTTTTAAGTTAGAACCCCTACTGACACTGAACAGTGAAAATCGTAGGACAGTCATCTCGAACTTTTTGAGGCATCAGCACTGCCTTGAGGATGGGGCTTTGGAAGCTGTGACAAATTACATGTGCATGGATAGTGTGCTAAAAGAGGGGAAATTATAGCAGAGACTACTTTAACTAGTGTGTTTTGTGTTAAGTATTTGTTTTGGCCTCTAATTTTCTGCTTCAAGAAAAGATTCAGCCTTTCTTTTACCATACAACAGCTTTAATATTGAGCACCTGGGCTTCAACAGATAAATGGTCTATGATATCATAACTGAGACATCTGGCAGAATTAGTATGTTCAATCCCACTGGCAAACACTTGATGTTCTGATTTGAAACCAACACAGACAATAGCTGTGACTGGCACATAAACAGAATAACACAGAACACAACAATCCATCACTCAATCTGATCAATGCTTCTTTTTCAAAGGTCGTGGGAAGAGATTCTTTGTCAGTCAGCAATCACAACAAATCCTCCAAATAAACAACAAAATATGCTGTTTGTCAGTGCCTTCCAAAACAGCACATCTGTGTGTTTCTGCCATCCCCAAATGAGTCACAGAACCATTTTCTGATGAGCCACTGCTATGCTTAAAGCTACTATTATCATTATTTTTAAATTGACAATGTGTCCAATGACTATGTTACATATAGTCTGAGTCGTTTGTAGTGACAAACCCACAGAGAATTTCACCTGACTCTTCAGTTACTGTCAGCTTCTCCTTTACTGGATGGCTCAGTAAAAGTGCTCTCATCAACTTTGTTTTTGGTGAAAAAGCTTTGATAAATCCACTGTACACTACCTGCCCAGCACCAGACAACAGACAGGTAGCTACTAGTTGATGAGCTAGTGGAGCATTAAGCAGCTTAAGAAACGGATAGTTCCCTCAGGAGTTTGTGGAGACCAAAAAAAAACAAAAAAACAAAAAACCAGAGCTAAAAGGAGCAAACAACCTGGTCTTAAAGAAATATGCTAAATGACCTCTTAGCACTGCAATTACGTAGTTGGGGCACATAATGTATTAAAATTAGGTGCTGGCTCCACGTAAACGATGCAAATGAAAAGTCAATGAGGATTCTTTGTCGTGGACACACAAATTCCCTAGCTCAACGACATCACGCAGTGGGCAGGGTTTAATGTTATGACCCCACAGGGAGAATAAAACATGAGAGATTGTGATATTAATGACAGACGTTTGAGTCAGCCTGGTTCTCAGCTGATATATGAAGGAGGTTGGGGTGGTGGACACATCAAACAAATGCAGGATTTTTACCCAGGAGCCCACTGTTTGTATCCCACGTGAAACATAAAGTCAAGACTTCTTCCAACTTACATTTACGTCCTTTATGTAGTTCCATCAGTTTACGGCATACTTACGCCCCTTAGTTACAAAAGTAGTTATTTTTCTAAACCTTTCTAAACGTTTTTTTCTAAACCTACCCAAGTAGTTTTGGTGCCTAAACCCAACCGTGCCACCACCATGTAGTTTAACACATGACATGCTACCACCATGTAATGCGGTGTTAAGAGGTTGTGGTCATTTTAAACATTTTAGTGAATTCACAATGGATTTATATTCATCTCGTGGCCAGAAACATGACTCCAAAATAATGATAGATTTACTCTGTGTCTGCTGGATGTGTAAAGAAGCAACAGCCTATTTGCTAAAAAGTTTGCCATGTCGACTTTAAATGGCAGAAATATGTCAGTGTTGTGTTTACAGCTTGTTGCACTGCCTCCAAGTGGCATGGAAAAAAAAATCATTCCGGGCTAATTTATATGTGTAACCACTTCACAAACTACATGGTTATAGTTAAAGACACATTGTGGTTTGGGTTATTAGATACTGTTTGGTCAAGGTTAAGGACAGATCTGGGATTGGCTTAAATATGAATGACTAAGCACAGTTTTGTGCTTCTGTTACTTCAGTAACTCTAGACGCAGCAATGTCGGACCAATACTTGGTCCAACACTTCTGTCCAGACATAAATATCTCAACAACTACTGGATGGATTGCCATGAAATGGCAAACAATGTTCAAACACTTATGGTCCCCAGGAGATGAATCCTACTGTTGTTACTGATCCCTGACTTTTCCTCTAGCGCCACCAGCACGTCAAAGTTTTGACATTTCCAGTAACATATTGCCAAGTTTCAATTTGTCTTTTACTTTTGTGAACAAATTCCTGCAAAACTTTCCCAACAGCCTCACCTGTACTTTGTATTTAGTGCTAATTACCAAATGTTAGCATGGTGATATGCTAAACTAAGATACTGAACATTGGAAACATTCCACCTGCTAAACATCAGCATGTAAACATTGTCACTGTCTTTTTGTTGCCTAGACCAAACCTTATGCAGGACTACAGTACAAAAACATGCCAGTTCACATAATACATGCAGCAATTAACTTTAAAAAATATATTTGTGAAAAGAAATAACTATTGTATTATTAATTTCGAGACATGGTTGTAATTTCTCATCTCACTTTTTCTTCTTCGTCATGTGTTGAAATCTCAGTTACACAGTCAAGCACAACAATGAGTGACTTTTACCCTTGTTCATTATAAGCTCCTCCATCTCACAGCATGTATACAGCTGCAGAGAGCACTATACGGCAGGTTTGAGTTGCACCTTTGTGGAGCTAAATGCTTCATGTCAGTGCTGCATCCTGAGAGCAGGCCAGGAAGATTGTTTTCAGAGTGCTCCCAGGAGGAGACAGATTTGCTCATCATACTGTCCTACACACACACACACACACGCACAAAAAATTCCTCCTTCTCCGCTCTCATCACGCCCTTTTCTTTCATCCATTTCCCACCTCTGTCCCCCTTCTCCCCATTCTCACTTTTTTATCACATTGTTCTCTGAAACAGCACCCTAAACTGTTTATGAATGTCGTCCCACCCTTGCTGTCCCATGAATTCAGTCCACACTCACACAATTGAGCTCTTTTTCCAGAATCCAATTTTTCCTGATAAATTTCTAAATTTTAATTGTGCCCTTCAAATGGGCTGCAAATGCTCTCCTCTCCTTTTTCCTCTCTCTTTTCTCCTTCTCTCCCTCGCCTTTCTCTCCACATAATGAGTTCGTTTTATCAGCGGCTGTGCTGTGCGTGGACAGGATGAGTAATTTTGGAGATCACAGGAGACTTCTCTGCATTGCACTTGGTTACAACAGGTTGTCAGAAGGCTTTGGGAGCCTCGCTTGCATTCTCCCTGCCAGCAGTAACTATCTGGCCTTTTTAACATTCCGGCATATGGGGCCTAATTAACCAGCAAATGTTATTATGTAAGGTAAAGATGGCATATTATTCAAATTAAAGGAGATTAAACTTTTGCGACACAGAATGACAGTAGGGAGTTACTTTACTTCAGATTCCTCACAAGTTGATGTGTTTGAGACAAATTTAAATGAGACATATTCATCACTGGGATTGTCCTCACAATGTCTGTTCAGATGCCTAACTTTACTTTATCTATCATGGACTTCTAGTGGCCATGTCAATTGTGGCCCTTGTCTGTCTGGGGCAAAGAAAGAAGTAGTTACACACACACACACACACACACACACACACCCCTCCCAACCCCCCAAATAAAAACCACGCATACAGTGGATGGCTGGGTCACCAAAAGTGCTCTTTTAACCATGAGCAAGATTGTTCCCTAACCTTAACCAAGTAATATGAGCATATACACACAACCACAAAAATCACGAGTCATGCATTAGTTGCTATGAGCGCATATTTTTGAGAAAACAAAAAAATAAACAAACAAAAAAAGTAGGGATGCACCGAAATGAAAATTTGTGGCCGGAGCCGAATAATATTAAACGCTTGGCCAAATACCGAAGTACCGAATACCGAATATTGTTGTTTAGTTTTTCATTAGTTTTTGCAGATGAACACCCTCCAGATTAGTGTTGTCATGGTACCAAAATTGGATCCCACTCTACGATACCAATGAAAATATCATGGTTCTGAGTAGTATCACGATACCACAGCGAAAATGAGGCAGATGTGCCTTTTGTCATTTATGAAAAGATAAATCACTTTTCTATAATACATCAATGATATTTCAATGGAATACATTACTTGACTTATTCATACTTCAAACACAGCATCAATGAGTGAAGAACATAGGGGGGATCAAAATAAATAAATAAAATAAGAATCGACCAGCCATCCTCCTCCCCTGACAAGTCCCTTCATAAGTAAAGAACAGTCCCTAAAGTGCGGTGAGGTTTGTGGGCCGTGAACGGCTCGTTTCTCCTCTGACACATCACATACCTGTGTTCGGCTGGCTCGGCTGTTCAGGTACTTCTGGGCAGTCATGACGGCAAGAGGATATTATTGGAGCCGACTTCCCCTCGCCGGTAAGCCGATGGCCGCCATATTTGACAGGAATACATTACTGTCTGTGTCTGTGACCCCCGTTCAACCCACAACTGATGGGATTCGCCTTTCGTTTCTGCTGCTGGTTGAAATGTGTAGGCTGCTCGCACAGCGTGCTGAATGATTTAAGCCTATTTTGCTCGCTCACAACTATTTTTAGTCACAAATGCAAGTGTGGTGACGGATGGATCACCACACTGCCGACATTTTACTCCGCCCGTTCCGGCACGCTGTTTGATTGTGTTATCAAAACACACCACTATTATTCGGCATTGCTTTTAATTTATTCCACCGAATACCGGATGTGTGTTTTTTTGCAATATTCGGCCGAATACATTCAGTTACCGAATATTGGGTGCATCCCTAAAAAAAAGAAAGGTTGTGAATGGAAATTTTGTGACTCGGCTGACATTACAGTCAGGGTTGGGCACTGTTCAAATTTGAACCGATACGAAAACTGGTAGCTGGAATATGTTATCAGTACCCAATGTTACCTGTCTTTGGTACTTCACTCTCTGTAATAACAAAAAAGTCATTTCTGAACAAGGTGCAGGGGTGACATAGCCTCACTCTCTCTTTCTCTATACCCCAACTGGTAGCTAGCTAGAACTAACTATTCAGCTTCTGTCCTCTTTTCTAATCACACGTAGAAGTGTGTCTCTGTCTGTCTACTTGCTATGAGTGAATGTGTGTCTGCTGGTGGCTCTTGCTCTCTGTTTGGACAAATATGTAAAATATGTACGTAATTTAAAAAACACAAACACAAACAGAAATGATACTAGCTGTTTATATAATTAAAATGAAAAGAAAATAGACCAGACCCTGAAACTAGCAATAGTTTCAGGTTGCTGGGGAGCTGACAGAGCTGTGTCAGAGCTGCATCAGAGCTCCGCCTGCTTCACGGCCTCGTGGAACTTCTGCCTGAACCTGGCACTCTCACCCAGATGCGCTCAGGTACTGAAATTTGGCATCATTTGATTTAATGTGAATTGGTACTTGGTAGCACCAATGTAATTCAGATGGTACCCTTAATAGGACCAAGTTCTGTACCCAATTAACTGTGATTACAGTACATTTCTTTGAAAATGATAGGTTGCAAATTAGTAGTATATAAATATAATTTATAGGACGCAGGACTAATTGAACAAAGGCCCTGTCTACATGTATTCAGATATTTTTGAAAACATAGTTTCTATTTTTGGCCTCTCATCCACACGCAAACTGAGGTCACTTTAGGTCACTAAAAACATGTTTGAAAACTCCTTCTAAGGTGCAGATTTTTCAAAACTCAGGTTACTTTTGATCTGTGCGGACATGTAAAACAAAGCATTTTGGAAAATTTGATGTCACGCTCTACATTAATACATACGCATGCATCAGAAACAACAACAATGGTGGACTACACCTGTATTTATATTTTGCTAGCACTGCTACATCTAATGACTACTTTACATCTTGAGTGGGTTTCATATTTCTGCATCAAATCAACACCGCACCTACCACACCGCGTAGGCTCTGAGTAGACAAGTACCCTATGCTGTAAGCTACACCATAGCCTGATGATGAGCACAAATTTCCTGATGTTAAACAGACAAAACTGAAGTTATTGTTCTTGGCCCCAAACAACTCAGACTCTTTATCTGATGACATAGTTTCTCTAGATGGCATTGCTCTGGCCTCTAGCACTACCGTAAGAAACCTCGGAGTAATATTTGATCAAGATTTGTCTTTTAATTCTCATTTAAAACAAACCTCACAGACTGCATTTTTTCATCTGCGTAATATTGCGAAAATTAGGCCTATCCTGACCCGAAAAGATGCAGAAAAATTGGTCCACGCTTTTGTTACCTCAAGGCTGGATTACTGTAACTCTCTATTATCTGGTAGCTCTAGTAAGTCCTTAAAAACGTTTTAGCTTCTCTGCACTGGCTCCCTGTAAAATCCAGAATTGAATTTAAAATCCTACTGTTAAAGGAGCTATATGTAAGAAATCTAAAGCAAATAGTCATAAAATCCTCTAACATGTCACAGAGACTAAGGAATAATGTTCATATAACATACTGATCTCACCGACAACAATAGTACAGCCAGAACATTTATAAAAATTTCTTACGGTCCGCAAATCATGTTTATGTTTTGAATTTGTGTTTTGGCCTGTTGCGCCACCCACCGCCGTCTACCAGTCACGCAGTCAGCAGAGTCTCAGCATCAGTTAAAGTTACGACTGAGCTACAGCAGCACGGCAGGCAGCATTAGCAGTGTCCCAGTACATAGCATTAGCAGTCTCCTGAGCTGTATCCCGGCAGCAGCGTTAGCAGCAGAGAAGCCGGACTTGCTCAAACGGGCTGCTGGAAAACCGAAGATCAAGGACGTGGCGACATGGCCCTGCCACGGCAGCCACCCGTGGGCAAACAAATCAGTCTCCAGCGTGCCGCTGTCCAGCAACCTCGAATCTGTAGGGGGGGGATACGACTCACGGCAGTATTTTGAATTTGAGTGCAGTAACCATTTTGGCCACATTCTTATATACAGCGCCTTTAACTTATAAAGCTCTAAATAGTCAAGCTCCGTCATATCTTAGAGAGCTCATAGTGCCATATTATCCCACCAGTACGCTGCGCTCGGAGAATGCAGGGTTACTCGTGGTCCCTAAAGTCTCCAAAAGTAGATCAGAAGCCAGAGCCTTCAGCTATCAGGCTCCTCTCCTGTGGAATCATCTTCCACATTTAGACTTAAGACTTTCCTCTTTGATAAAGCTTATAGTTAGGGCTGGCTCAGGCTTGCCTTGTACCAGCCCCTAGTTAGGCTGACTCAGGCCTAGTCTGCCGGAGGACCCCCTATAATACACCGGGCACCTTCTCTCCTTTTCTCTCTCGTCCTATTTACTGCATCTTGCTAACTCGGCCATTCTGGATGTCACTAACTCGGCTTCTTCTCCGGAGCCTTTGTGCTCCACTGTCTCTCAGGTTAACTCGTATTGCAGTGGTGCCTGGATAGTATGACGTGTGTGGTTGTGCTGCTGCCGTGGTCCTGCCAGATGCCTCCTACTGCTGCTGTTATCATTAGTCATACTTCTACTGTTACTATACACATATGATTATTGTCACATATGTATACTATCAGATATTAATATATTATTATTAATTATAATACTATTACTTTCATTAATGTTGTAATCTACTGTCATTACCGTCTGTCCTGCATCTCTCTCTGTCTCTCTCTTTCTGTCTCATTGTGTCATACGGATTACTGTTAATTTATTATGTTGATCTGTTCTGTGCGACATCTATTGCTCGTCTGTCCGTCCTGGAAGAGGGATCCCTCCTCAGTTGCTCTTCCTGAGGTTTCTTCTGTTTTTTCCCCCGTTAAAGGGTTTTTTTGGGGGGAGTTTTTTCTTATCCGCTGTGAGGGTCCAAAGGACAGAGGGATGTCGTACGCTGTAAAGCCCTGTGAGGCAAATTGTGATTTGTAATATTGGGCTTTATAAATAAAATTGATTGACTGATTGATTGATTGATTGATATGCACCTTCCCAGAGATGTAACCACACATCGTGGCAACACAGACCTCCTGTTTATTTTTGGAAACTGAAAACCATTTCCCTCTGTGGAAACTATGCTTTCATTTACTTTTACTTCACAGATAAGAAACAGACAGTTGTGAAGACAATTAAGTCCAGACCCCATTGCAGTTTAAGTCCTGTGTGTGATTTATCCTGGCTTCGTATAAGTAGAGGAATACTCTGCTAGCCACTCGGCTAATTTATGCAGTGTAAAATGTAATAGGCTTATGCTACTAACGTTAGCATGTTGTATTTGTTGAGAAAATATTTTAAGTATAAGACAGTTGTCTGTCGGTGAACCTTGTGAGTTATAACTGGGCTGAATTTTGCTTTTTTAAATGTTGCTGTTGTTCCTGGCTTCATATGAGTATAAGAGGACTAAGCTATTATACCATGTAAAATGTTGGCATGTTGTATTTGTGGGGAAAATGTGTCCAACAAAAGACAAGTGTTTTGTCTGTGAATCTTATTATATAATCTTATGTTATCCCTCAGCCAATTCATTCATGTGTGTTTGAAATTGTCGCTATTAAGCCAAATTCATTGTGTGTTTTACATGTGTTTTGAATCAATCAGACTTTACACACTAAACAGAAACCCCACCGCTGACTACCGTTTTGGTGGTGTAACTGCAGGGCAACATGGACATGCCACTGCACAAGTATAAATGCTCACAATGGTGTATAAGTCAAATGCGTAGGCTCTGCGTAGAGCCAACGCACAACTATAAATCCACCCCTAACATATGCCGAATTTCCACTGCATGGTATGTTTTTGTTTCTAGTGTGGACGGACATATTTTGCAAAATGAAGGTTGTGTGGATAGAATTTTTTAGATACGGAGGAGAAAATTATCAGTTTTCAAAAATATCTGTACATGCATGTGGCCTAAATAACAAAACACAGCCCAAGAACACAACCCTGGACATTGTCATAGCCCCATTCACTGACAGAAGCAATTCAAAGCTTTGTTGTTTCATGAAATCACAGATTAGTGTGAGCGCTTTTGATTTTATCTTGCAGAGACTGAAGGTCGTGTCCTCAGATAGTATTTATATGGAGCTGTCAAAGACCACAGGAACAACACACAGTTCAAGAAATTTTATTTTAGGGCTGATTTTCTCCCTATTTCAGTATCCATCAGTTGGACTTTTAAAGGGTTAAATGTACGGCAAAGCCAGGAAAATGGGAACATCAATCAAATTCAGACTGCCATAGCATTTCACAGTGATAGAGTAGGCGAGAGAGAGAGAGAGAAAGTGTGTTTAAAGATCTCATAGGATGGGATTAGTTTTACAGAGAGAGGATGAGCAAAGTAATCATTACTGGAGCATGTCTGTTGTTTCAGTCTCTTCAAAATCTATGATTTTATTCACTGTTCACGTCTCCAAATGTCCAACAAAAATAATTTTAAAAAGTAGTCATGTCATTAATGAAATTTTGAGACTGATAACAACTGCTGTGTTATTTAAATAAGGGACGGACCACCAGCTCAAACTAAGAGCTTGTTCAAACTTTTCTTTGCTCTTGTAAACAAGCTATATTGTGGCTGTTCAAGTGTATCAGCATCAGCTGTGGAAGTTACATTTGACATATGGAGCAGTTTTGTTGCAGTGACAACGCACAAACGAAGCAGACTCTCCCGTCAATGTAATTTCTGAGACTGATCACAGAGGTGTCCTGCGCAAATTGGCTTTTCACATTCCACACATTTTCTTGAAAACTAATCCTGTCTAAACAGGATTTAAGATGGAGTGTGACAGAAAACTAAAGAATAATATCAGATAATAGTTGCATAAGATGTAATATGCACATGTGCAGTTTATTATTGTAGTAGTTCTTTAATTCTCTTGTCTTTTGGGATTGCTCCTAATTGCGAACGGGGGCATTACGGAGGCAGTCGATTATCCCCTCATGTACAACCAGCAAGCATAATGGGATACATGGTGCATGCAGGATAAAAGGAGGGGACTCATAAAACCACAAATTGGGAATGAGAACAATAGGATGAGAAAATAGAGTGCACCATTGGCTCAAACAATCATGTCAGCTGCGGCAGATTAGCAAGGACCTAACCACCAGCTAGTCAGGCTAATGTCAAATAATACCGGTCTAAGTGGCCAAACAAGTCCCTGAAATAATTTACTTCCATAGTCGTGTCTGTCTTACAAGAAGGCCTCACACACTTCTGCTTAAATGATGCCTATTTAAAGATAGAGGGTGTATAATTGTAGTAATCAATCAAGGGGTGGTGAATCAGTTTTCACTGACAGACAATGCAATGTCTTTTCTAAAGCAATACAAAGGCAGTTTGCTCTTCTTATACACAGTATTTTGCTGTCCTTTTGATTGGAGAAATAACACTTCAAGAGAGCCACAGCACAGCAGCCCATTCATCCATGAGTTTTACCCCTGACCACCTGACAGACAGTTTTTCACCCCAAGAGAGATTTATATTAAACAAGCAAGAACTTTAAGCCTCCTGCATGGTTAGGACTTGTAGGCAGTGCTGAATAGAATGACAAAATCCTCGGGAAAAAAAAATCAACTTTAAGGAGACCGGACGGTTTATGAGAAATGGTATCAGGATGCTGTGCGCCTCTAGGTAGCTTGTTTGCAGTGAAAACAACAGCTGTAATCTCCCCAAACACAGGCAAAGAGGCTATTATCATTGAACACCAGCATGCTCTATGTGTTCGCACACGTGCATACACACATATGCACAAAAGCACATACACACACAGCTTAAGTCCCAACAATAGATCTGGAAGACCTCATTAGTCTCCAGAGCCGGAGTTGAGTGTGGGCCGAGGCCAACTCTGTCGTCCTATTATGCCAATACCAACACATGGCACGGTGTGAATTAATGGCTAAATGGAAGCGTGCAAATTGTTTGGTGCATAATGGGTCTACCTGCATCTGTCAGTGATTCATTATAATGGGGTACTGGAAAGGAAAATAAAGCCAGGAGTGCTACAAGGTATCAGGCAGGTTTACTTGATTGCACCATCTCCACCGAGACCGTTAAGTATGTGGAGTAATGTGGTTTAAAGATCAAATGCCATCAAAAGGACACACATGTTCATTGTTGGAAATCAAATTGCTCAGTGACAAGATGTAGAGAAATCCTATATAGAAAGACTTCAAGAGGATCTGGAGCACAATAGATTAGACCTAATTGTGGACTGATAAAGAATGGACTTGGCAACCTGAAGGGAACTGAGTTATTGATGCTGGAAAATCGCTCACTCACTTCTGCAGCAGACGTATGCACACACAGCATGTTCATATAGCTCCCTGCCATGACTCTATATAGGCTTCATGTTCCACCTCATCCACACAGCTCTTTGCCTCGCCATCTGTCTGTCACTCTTTTCTACGATCTTCAGTCTCCCTTATTCCTTTACTCAAAATAGAACACCATTTTTTGTACACCATGATTGTCACAAGACAAGCTTACAAGGCACAATATGAGCACAAAGAGATCCCAATCAAAGCACAGAAATATCTACTGTTAATTCAACACATCTATTCAAGACTATGTACAGTATATCCTTTATTTTAAGGCATGGGTCTTGTATAGCCTGCGAACCAGACGCATCTGCAAGTTCATGTTTCAATTGCTCTGGCAGATGTAGCTGGTCCCAGTCCTGTTCAAACAGATTTGCACCCTGCCAGATCCTGGTCAGGCCAATCACAACCATGAAACGCAGATCAACCTGTCAAACTAGGCAATGCTGATCAAATATGAATCCAGAGTCTGTTACCACAGGCCTATTTCCTGCCTGAAATTTTAGCTTGCTTTTTAGTTGTGATATGAAAGTTTGTGAGCTGGCCACCACGTGTTTCCTGTTAAAAAATGAACCAAGCACCACCCTAACTTGTATGTGTCACTCAGCACTACGTCACGTTTCATTGCTCTGATTGGTTGTAGAGACATTTTGGTCTGTGCCTGTTGAGAGCTCCCGCTGAAAACTGAAAATGAACTTGGAGATTCCAGACTAATTCACATACGTAAATATAGCGTCTGTTCCAACACACCAAAGCTCCTTGGCCACTTAGTCTGTAAGGTGTCTCAGCTGTCTCAGCCTCACACCAGGCAGGGAAAAAGCTAAACAGTTAATTGAGAACACAAAAAAAAAACGGCAGGCCAAGTCCTTCCACAATTACGTCTCGCTCAGTCCACTACCGACTCTATGGGCTATGGTTTCCCGGTGCAGCGCAGGGTGACACAGGGTGGCAAACCCTGCGCAGAGCTAGTTTCGAGCAGTGCAACCCGATTCGCGCTCAGTTTGGTAGTTTGGCAGACTGAAGTGCGCTGAGATGGGTGTGGCAGCGCAACAGGGGGAGGTGTCGACAGATCCAGCTTGGCGCAGTGACAGTTTCTTGCCAAAAGGCTTCGCCGAAGGTGCGCCAAAAGCTCGCCAGCTGAAACCAGGTCTACTGTCAGCACAGGCGGAGCGCAGCCGGTGTAAGCCGAAGTTTGGCTGACCGGCAGACAGTGCGCACACGTCAGCAAAACCTCACAGGCAGGTTTCCGGAACGTCAGGCACATTAATAATAATATAAATAGCCACAAAACCACTATTCAATGCAACTATCTGCAATCAGCACATAAATGTATCTCTATATCGACTGTCCCGTCACATCTGATGTCAGATCAAAGGGGATTGGCACCGTTTGGCACGTTTGGCACGCGTAATGGAAACCCAACCTGATTTGATTAACACAGCTGCAAACTAATGAGTTCACATCCCTCTCAGCCAACCACAAACAGCCACAGCATCAGAGAGGGAGTATATATTCAGCATCTGTCATCTTAGTCAAAAGTCAGAAGTCAAAAAGTCAAAAGAAAAGAAACAGAGTGAGACTGCGAGAGAGAAAGACAGAGCGCGCGAGTGCACGAGAGAAACCAACATTGATTTACAATTGTGGTGACCTCCTCCCAGGCTACGTTTGCATCATCAGCCCGTGGAGGTCTGCTCGCAGTTCTGTATATTCGGACACTGCGAGCTTGGACCTCCCGGACCAAAACATCAGTTTCCTCCTGGGAGAAGTTTGGCCGTCTGACGCTGCTGCTCTCTTCTGCCATGGCAAATTGAGTAAACTCTCATTACGCCTTCGCGCGGCGCATTTAAGGGCGAGGAGAAGGGCTCATTTGATTGGTGTGATGTTTGTAAAACCCACTCCACGCCTTCTCTCGTCCCTCTTTCCGACCTGCGCAGGTAGGAGGGACAGACGTGGGAAAGAGGAGTAGCTGCGCCAGCGCACAGGGTGTGCCAAACTTGCAAAATCCACCTGGCCAGAAACTATTGTGCAAATAATATTAGGGGTATATATTATTATTGTTTTTTTATGGTTTGTGATTTTAGTTTTGTATTGACATCTGAACACAGTTTCTCCATACATATTACTGTCAAAAGGATACTGGTTATACACAGACTCTTGTCTCGTCTTGTTTGGATTATGTGATACAAAGTACTCTGTCGAGACAGGACAGTGGGCCCATGTGTGAAATGAAATACTGAGTTGTATTGGATGTCTTGTAATTTGATATTGACATGTTAGATTGCTTTACATAAATTAACTTTTTTCTTCTTTTTTAATTTCATTGGCATTCTCTTTCTTCTTATTGCGTGTTGTGTAACAGAACTCCCAGTAATTATTTTCATTTCATTTTGAGTGGTTCGCCATTTATTTTCTCGATTAATCAATGAATTGTTTGGTCTAAAAAATAACAGAAAATAGTTGAATTGGAAATTCCCAAAGCACAAGATGAAGTCTTAAAAATGCTTATTTTATCTATATTATCTGACCAAGTGTCTAAAATCTAAACAGACTAAGACTAACAGACTGACGGACTATCATTTATGGCTTTTTGGCTTAAAAAACTGGTTAAACAATTAAATTGTTGTTGAAATTGTTGTTAGTTTCAACTAATTCATATCACCAATGTGTTCAACTCTACTTTTGTCTGCAACTTTTTTTCTTTTTCAGGTATGGATATGGGTGGATATGTGTATAATTGTTAGAATGCACAGTTTTGTTATTTCGTTTGTCTCTTTGTGTGACTTAAAAACTAAAAAAATTGGACATTAAAAAACACACTGAAACAGCTACAGTGGCACAAAAAAAACACTGCATCACCACAGTGAAATTTAATTCACCTCTCCATCCTTCATTACCTCTCAGCCTCACCACCCTTGATCCCCTGTCCCTGTGTTTCTACCTCTGTTTTGACACTTTAATCTGTTCATTTCTAAACTTCACTCCCATCCCCACCACACAGTGACTGGGGCATTAAAACCCTGTAGAACTGCTCTAAGAAATTATCAGGTCTTTTTTCTCTCTGTCTGTAACCACTTTCATACGATATGGAGAAATATATAAGCAAAAGGTTGCCATGACAACCGAGTCCACCGCATCTGACCCCTCCTTCTGTGCGTGTGTGTGTGTGCGTGTGTGTGACTCACAGAGAACATGTAAGGGATTGTTCATTACTTAACAGAGGAGGGGGTGCCCAGGGTGTGACTTCGTATTTTTTTTGTTTGTTTGTTTGTTTGTTTTTTGACCCTCCCTGGAGCTACAAATATCCTTGAGTGACTTGTGGAAAATGTAGCACCCTCCCTCCACCATAAAATTAGTTATTAGACTTTAAAACTTAACATTTGATGTTTGAAAGTTAAAAGTTGAAGATGAAATACTGGAGTTTTCATTCTTGTCGTCATGCTGGTTAATTCATGCAAACAGTATTTTTGGCCAAATCTTACATGAGACACGTAGAAGAAAGTAATTTTGGTGAACTATCACTATTTTAGGCTCAATTCTGGTTACGTTTTTTCTGACAGAAGCATTTGTCGCAAATCATGTGTTCAGGGACCGTCAGATATTTGAAAATCAAATGATAATCTCTGTTTTTACAGTTTCTGGCTATGAAAAATTGTGTAATTTTGGTGATTTTAAAAGAAAACGTGCCCTCTAAATCAATTGTTTTCACATGCTTTCTTTTGATATTTAAAGAAAAAATGCCTTGGAATGCATGTTTTCTTTAAAAATCAACTGTAAAATACAAGATACAGCCATTTAAAGTTATGTTTTCCTCCTCAAAGCCAAAATAAAAAACATAAGTCCCTCCCCAGAGCCTAAAAATAATTTGACATGCCTCCCATTTTTTGCACCTCCTCTTCCCCCCTCATACATAACAAACAGTTCCTAAGGATAAAGGTTTACGGGGAACAGGCCAAGTGAGTGGAAAACGCAAGTACCAGAATTTGCTCAAAAACATAAACTGATGTCCAATGCACTCAGTTTGTGCCCTCTGTCTCTCTCAGCTGTAAAATGTGATAATTATATGTTGAGCATATATTGTTTGCTCTCTCCTTCTTTATTTCTACAGTATCATCACTCCATTGTTCTTTTCTATCATCTCTACCTCCATGTAATCCATTGTTCTGCAACAGTCTTTTATAAAAGAGATTGAGAAAAGGCCCGGCAGACTTTATGGACCACTGGACGGCTCGCCATGCTGTGGGGATATTAATGCAGTTCTCTTTGAATTGGAGCTTTTATTTGATTATTTCTTTATTCCTAAAGTTGAGAGATAGCCTTGATTTAAATGTTATGTGGAGCAACAAGTAAATCTGGTGGATCAGATCTCCAGATTATAGCAATCTGCTCTCAGGGAAGTGCCTTATTATTTGCCAAAATTGCTGCAATTCATCAAACATAACCAGTTTTTCTAATTAGGGCATTCAGAGAGCTGATAATGACATTGGTAAATATGTCTGTTAAGATATGTGACTTCACATTACACATGAATAGCATTAATGTGAAAGCTTTAACTATAATAATTTCAAGAAATCACTTTTTCTAATTATCATGCAGATTTATGCAGCGAGGCTTTCTAAAATCTAATCAGATCAGGTAACTGCAGTATGAGAATTAAGTTTGTGTATTAGTTTGTGCTTGAGCTAGAATGCCTTTGAGAAATAATGACTGTCTCATGAATACACAAAATCCTTTGTAACCTGGTGACTGGACAAAGTAATATCACACCAACAACAGCCATATAATGAAAGCAGATGGTCCTACAGTATTTCAATTATCCAAAGCAAGGAGTTTGTACTTTGTGAAAAATAATTTAGGACATTAACATTATAAACAAGCAGTGAAGAAACATGCATGCTAACTAATGAATACTGCTATTGTGCACTTTGTTTCTTCTTCACCACTATTTACTCCAATTCTATCCGAAAGGGTTTATTTTATGAGTACAGTGTGTTGCTTTTATTTGTTTATGATCAAAAGATAAATCTAAACGATAGACAATTCAGTTTTTCTAAAACTAAATTACATTTTGTTTTCTCTTGAATTGCTGTGATCTAATTAAAATGTGTTTTAGTTTCGAGATTTAGATTTTTAACTCTTAAACAGCTTCCAACAAAGTTCCTACAGGTTTGGACCCTGGCACACCAAGCCAACACATTCTCACTTCGACCTTGTCACACATTGACATTTTGGTCGTGGACTGTCCACATCCACATATGACATGCAAGGTACCCTGGGTGCGTTAGTTGTTGAAGTTCTGGGACACCGTGTCACCTTCTTTCAAGATATACTTCCGTTTTCACAGGAAATTTAACGTTTACATACAGTCTCTTTCAAAACAAACGCACTACGTCAGTACAACACCGCAAATTGACGTTTTTTTTTTCCTTCAAGAACAAACACACATGGTTAGGTTTGAGCAACAAAAGGAAGTGGTTAGATTTAGGAAAAAAGAACAGGGTTTGGCTTTAGAATCTTACGGAACACAAACACTGCTTTCTCGGGTAAAGGTCAGTGTTTGTTGGACCCATGCGCCACCCCTCTTGCCCACCCAACTTGGACTATCGCCACTTTAACCTTCGGCCTTGTCCCGCCATGTTTACCCCTGGCACCGATGGGTGCCGTTAAACTATAACGGCAACTGGCCATGTATCATGCCAACCTTAAAGGGCGCCTTTGTTCGTTGGTTCAGCAAGTCACTGCCCAAGCGCCTGATTTCGACAATTTCGGAGTGAGACCATGCTCACCAAGCCGAAAACCGGCTGTTGGTCAATGTCGGGTTGCCAGTGAGCATCTGTCACCCCAGTCCTTGCCGTGTGTCCCACACTGTCAGCCCTCATTGGCCCTTGTCTGCTTTTTTTTTTCCCGGCTGATTCACTTTCTTGAGCTGGGAAGTGAGATAAAAACAAAGTTGCTATATTAGGTAAGGCTATTCTCTTTAGCTGTTGAGCTAAACGATTTGTAATTGTTGTGGTACTGTTTTCTAGCGCACAATAAATGTGCTTTATGTCTTCAACTTTGTGTTGTGTTGCTAATGTTCTAACTGGCTAACTACCACCTTGAACGTCCTGTCCATCTTCCCGTTTCCCTTTTTTAATGGAAATACCAACCATCGCCACCTGCTGGTGTGGATAGTTATTTCCTCTCACACAGGTGCAGAACGTGCGTGCTGGTTGGCTTTTGGTTGGTTTAGTGTCTTTGCAGTGTGTTTATATGCAACTTTTTCGCCAATACACAGGCAACGTGAGGCCACACTTGGACTTTGTCGCCACTAGTTCTTTGATGTTGGTTTGGTGTGTCTGGACCTTAAAGGTAAGATAGCTTTAACGGCAATCAATTACTAAGGGTGCGGGGCAATTTTGCTCAAATGTTAATTGTAAATTATGTAACATGACTTGGCAATTTTCTCACTCTGCATGTGGCATCCCACTGCCTCCAATCCCATCATACAGAATTTGAAAAACTTAAAAATACACAGAGTCTCACATGCATTGCCTTGTATGAGCTTTAGCAATATCACAAAATCTTGGTCAAATAGCCAAGAATTTGTGCTTTACCATGATGTCCTGGGTACAGTTACATCTAGCTAGGAGACAGTGAATCCTCTGCTCTGAGCAGAAACAAAATATGACTGTTGTCAGTTCTGCTATCCTGATCTACATAGTGTTAATGCAAGAGACACTCAGTATTTTTTTATACATGATTTTGAGATTTTTGCCATGCAACATTAGAAAAAAGCATTTCATAAAATTCTATTTCCCGTGTCTTTGCATTTTTAGGATTTGTGAAAGATTGATTTAAGGCATGTTAATACCAGTTAAGGCCTTATTTTTAGATTAATAAATTCAATGCCTTTTAAGGCTTCTTTAGGATCCACAAAAACCTTGTTCTAGCTGCAGAAAATGTTTGACAATGTTTTTTTTTTTACTCAAATTAGCTTATAAACAAACAAACACACTAGTTCCTTTTTCCAGAGTAGCCTATTCAACCACATAGCGTTTGAACAAATTCCATCTGTTGGCAGGAGATGTGGCTGAAAGCTGTGGACAAGCTAATGAGATTCATAATATAATGATAAGATATAATTTACCAAACTATCTCCAAGATCAAGAATGATATTTCATACTCAAATATCTTGGACCGACTCAACCTTTATCAAATAAACTGAACTAAATATACCTTGAAAATCAAACACACAGTATGTTACCAATACCATTACTCATCCTAACAAGATAGCTGCAGAGAATCTCTGTTGCATGTCCCATTTTCTCCAAGAGGTAGGCTGCATCAAAAATCTAATAAAAACCCAACCTCAGCCCCATATGGATTCTGTCATTTTTCTGTGAGGGACTTAAACATGGCTAAGCCTATTAACATGACATTATTTAAGGATACATTTCAAAGCC
The DNA here is from genome assembly GCF_011397635.1 of Epinephelus fuscoguttatus. Lineage (NCBI taxonomy): Eukaryota > Metazoa > Chordata > Actinopteri > Perciformes > Serranidae > Epinephelus > Epinephelus fuscoguttatus. Next base: position 38,818,439 of record NC_064754.1, on the reverse strand, counting down.
ATTGTTTCGTTTCTGGATCAGCGATTCTCCTTGTGCGGCCTGGTTTGTGCCAAATCTCTTGTATCCCGATCCCACAGAGATTTTTTTTTGTTTTTTTCACTTGTTATGTACTCTTTTGTTTCATGCTGTGAGTCCTTTCAGAGTTGAGTCGACTCGCTGTCAGGAGCTTCAACATGACGTCAGGCTCACAGAGGAGGTCAATTAACAGCAAACTCAATCAGCAGAGAGACTGGGTTAGAATGAGAAGCAGCACTGAGTGGTGGGAGGCTGATGCATCTTAAAAGAAAGTTTGAGAGAAAGTTTTTCTCTACATTTCCTTATTATCTTAAAGAGAACAAAAAAACTAATACTAGATATCCTAAATAAAACTATTACGACTTTCATGGATGAGTCACCTAAAATATAAGTAGATTATCTTAGAGACAAATGATTCAGTTATTTGTTTTCTGTCTGTAAATCTTAATTAAAATGGTTGCAGTTAACATGATTTTGCAGGTTCTTCAAGGTGGCTGTTAAATTTAATCCCACCCAGGTGCTATTTTCCTAATGTTAGGTATTTTAAAATAATCTTTTACAGAAATCACATCCAAGAAACATTATTGTAATTACTGCTGGATAATGAAGCAACAACATACCAAAAGATGTCTATTCCTGCCTCACTAATCACTATCAGTATTTGGCCCTGGTGATTGTGCAGTGTGGTCAAATTATTGGTGAAAAGTTCACAATGCAATGTTTTCTTTTCCTACCTTGGCAGCCATGACCATAGCGGAGCCTCCCCTTATGCCCAGGATGGGGATGTGTGTCTGGGCAGAGATGAAGTCCAGGATTTGAGCGATGGCCTCTTGGTCTGTGTCATCACCGAACACTACGCCTTGCAGAGAGTTCCTCGTCATTTGTGCGCAGATCCGATTGATGATACTCTTGGGGTCTGTTTCATTCATTGTGACCACCTCGACTTTGGGAGGGTAAGGGATGTGGAGGAAGTCTTCTTTCTCAAGTCCAACCCCCAGGGTTACTTCACTAGAGTTGCCCACCAGGATGACAGCTATACTGAGCGAGTTGATCAGTTTGGGATTGATTGGGGGAAGAGCCGGCAAGGCAGGAGAGTACTGAGGAGGAATGGCAACGCCCCTCTGGTTGCCGCCTCCCCTCTGGCCACCTTGTCCCCCTGGAGCACCTCCAGGCCCAGTCCCTGGACCTCCACCCCTGCGAGACTCGCAAACGGGCAGAAGGAGTATTGAGAGTAGGAGCAGGGAGAAGGACAAGGAGAGGAAGGGCAGGGTCAGCCGAGGCTGAGAACAAAGATGATAAGAGGACTGGTCTGAAGGAGGAGGGGGAGTTGGGGGAGGATGATGAGGCGAGGAAGGGGAGACAAAGCGCTTGTCCTGAAGACGGGAGGGAGAAGGGTGGAGGCTGACAAGCATTGTGGAGGAGTGTAAATGCCGTCCCTAGAGGGAGAGAGAGGGAAAGAGAGACAAAGAGGCATTAACAAAAACAAAGTGTAAAAATACAAGACCAATTTCAAACTTGCTGGCTCAATCTATATCTGCCAACATTAGCATATCAGAGATACATATCCATATATTATATGTCGGCTGATAAATAATCAGGAATTGCAGTCAGGGTTGGAAATTAGCACCAGCCACCATGCAGCAAAATGCTGGTAAAATATGCAAGAGGCTGCTAGATTTGCTTCACACACCAGGCAAAAACACAATGGTAATCTACTGATTGGATGCTTGATCTTGGAATCCACCAGCCACAGTGGCAGGTGGGAAGAAAGTGGATTTCCAACAGAAATGCCAAAGACATGTTTGTCATTATTTAGAAACAGTATCACCATTCCACAGTTTGTACACCAAAGAGCACTGACAGCCTTATTTTTTCAGCTGTAAAAACAGTTACATAAATTAAAGGGGCTCAATGTGAAATTCAGAGTGCATGAGTTGTCTGAACAGTTCTCATCATAGAGGTGGCTGAGCCGGCGGCTAGCAGCTTATGGTGCGAACTCCATAAACAGCGCTAAACAACAGCAACAGTGCTGACAGAGCTAATGGTGTTAATCATGGGGGAACCAGATGGTGGGTGCTATGCTTCTGCAACAACGCCATCACGATATCAGCACTACAGAAGTATTTCGCTGTATCCAATCGTATTGTGGCAGACTTTGTAATATCTGCAAATATTGTATTGTTGTCAAAAGAATTGATTTCATATTATATCATGGTGATACTAGTGATTTATGGGGTTACAAAGGGGCGGAAAATTTCCGGTAAATTTCCATGGGAAGTTAAGCTTGGGAATTTTGGAAATATTCCATAACTTTCCATGGGAATAATGGGAATTAATGGGAATTAATGGGAATTTAGGGGAACTAACTGGGAATATATTATATCCAAGCATAAATATAAACAGAAGTCATAAGAAAACATCCATACAAAATGTTTTCAACAGATATTTCAACAGATTTATTTGTAAGTAGAACAGAACACGTTTTAATTACTCGTTTCATGGATGAACAAAAACAGGAATGTTGGGTTCAATGTTACCCATCTCCCAACCCCACTCATTCAAAAATGAGGCGGCTGATGATGGTGGGATTTGGAGGATGATGGAAGCTACAGGTGCAAGGGCCTCAGATCCACATAGTCCCTTCCACCAGGTGGCTGCAGATATGTGCTGGCATGACTGTCATATTCCATTACCTTTCCAAAGGCCTTGCTTTGTTCGATACTTTGCCAAACTGCCTAGAACTTTGTCTTTATCGAGACCCAGGTGGTCAGCCATGGCTGTAATGAGCGCGTAGGCACCCTTAATCTCTTCCCCAAAAAGTATGCCCTTGTCATATTTTGGGTCCAGCATGTACGCTGCTGCATGCACCGGCTTCATGCAGAACTCCCTCCGCTTTTCCAAATGACTTGATCACAGCAGTTTCCTCTGTCATAATATCATCAAAACTTACTTCACTTTGTTTAGTCCACAGGCTCAAATGTGTGCCTTCAATAGTCTTTGTGCTTCAGGCTCAAAAGTGTGGTCCAGTCTTCTAGAAATCTTCTGTACATGTGATGGAGGCATGCACAGTGCCAGTAGGGGGTGTGGTCTCAATAGCCATGCAGTAAGCAGTGTGCTCTGTGCATGTGGTTGAGGAATGGCATGGATATTCAAGTGTATTTGAATGGCATCTGTTTGTTTTAGTCAAGATTATGCTAAAATATAACTTTCCTCAACTATATTTAAGTTCCCTATGAAGAGCCAACCATCAATTTTGAAAATTCCCAGTTTATTCCCGTTTATTCCCGTTTATTCCCATAAATTCCCATTAATTACCATAAATTCCCATGGAAAGTTTCCATTTTTGAAAATTCTCGGAATTTTGCAACCCTAGTGATTTACACCTCTACTGGAAAGATGGTCTTTTAATAAAACTGGGCTGTCTATGCCAAATACTTTTGAAATTGGTGCTACATGACCAGAGAAAACAGAGAAAAAGACCTGTGACTCCAGAGGTAGAAAACCTACAACTACCATAATGCATTGCACCACATCAGACCAAAAACTGCTCCTGCTAGTAGGGTTGTCAAAAGTATCGATACTCCGAAAAGTATCGATACTCAAACGCTGTATCCGGATACAATACTAATTTACAAAAGTATCAATACTAACAGTGCAGGCCCCCTCAGCGCCTGTCAGGTGCACGTGATGGGTCCGACGGACACGAGCTGTGCAGGCAGCGTCTGGCAGGCACAGAGCCTTCGCTGCAACCCAGCTTGTTGTCGTCGCTGTGCATGCATGCACACATTTCTGTTGCTGTAATATGGCCAGCACAGCTGCAGGAGGGTCAGAGCAGCCAGTTTTGGTCAAAAATGATAAAGGAAAAAGCGCTCTTTGGAAATATTTAGTGAAGTGAACAAAGCACTCTGCAGACGGCAAGTACAGCCCCTCCCCTCACTAGCGGCTGAGCAGCTGGTGTCGCCAGCATCAAACTAAAATATAACTTCTAACGTTAATGTGGGAGCTAAGCAGAAAACTTTATCAGCCATGCCCGTCTGTAACATTAATAGACAATGTTAGTTTAACAGGACAACACAATTATGTGTGTCTGAAAAGTTATGTTAACTGTTAAGTCACAGATTGAAGCTGAAAAAACGTTTGGTTTCTCCCGTAACCCCTGGTTCTCTGATCACATAGTGAGGTAGAAACAGGAGCATCCTGAGCCTGAACTACCAACTCTATTTGATCAGCAACGAAAATATGGTGCCAATTCACCAGAAGCACAGAAAATAAACAGGGCTGTAGATAAATACATTTGTATGGACAGATCTTGTTTCTGGTTGTTATTTATTTTGGGGGGATTTTTTGTTGTTATCATTGATGTTACTGTCTTATCTACTACTCTTACTACGACTACTGTCTTGTATCTTTATTTAAAAAATGACATGCCTCTTAATTTTTTGCTGCTGTATCGAAAATGGTATCGAGTATTGAATATTTTCCTGGGTATCGATATTGAGTTTGAAATTTTAGTATTGTGACAACCCTACCTGCTAGTAGGTGACATTATGTGAACTTGTCTGTTTTACACAATGGCAGCTGCTTGGTAACAAACCATCTTGTATTACAGCAAACATTAAGCCAAAACATGTTTCTGAAAACATCTGAGGTGAGAAATAGCCAGTGCAGTAACACAGTCTTGGTTTATATTTAACCAGCACCGTTTAGTTTCACTGTTTGATCTCAATTCAGCCTCCATTTCTACTATGTGGGAAACAGTATGGCGCCCACTTCCTCTTCAAAAACTCTCGCTATTACAGCTAAACAGAGTACTATGCCGCACTCCAGCAAGTTTTACTGGGAAGGACGATGAGCTAGCTTGCGGATACATGTTCTAACATGTATACACAGCTGAACCAGTTTATCACAACAAACCACAGAGAAGCTCAGATTACAACGCACACCGAGTGAGTGTAACTTTATCCTCTGTTCTAGATGCCATAACTTCACTTTATCTAACAGTGGTTTGCTGTTCTGAATGTCGCATACAGAACCATTAATAATTATAATTTCAACTTAAATAAAAATGCAAGGGATCCTTATCAAAAATGTTCATTTATGCTATACGTTATATTAACAAAAAATATTGGTTGGTGAATTATTTTCTTTTTTTTGTTGTTGTTGTTAAATCTCAAATATTGATATATGTACCTTAAGAATCTAGGAGACCCATAGAAGATACAGTTGTGCTATTTTAAACTTATCCAGCAAGTTAAATTCTCATCTACTTCATCTAAATTTCGGAGAGACTTTCACAAAAAGAAATGGAGCATACCACTCAATTTTTCATTCTGTATTAACTATCATTTTGTAATACTGAGAGCAATGGTTGTTACAAAAGAGATGAGCATCTGATGAGGATATTAATTTGTTTGAGTTGCTGCAAAATACACTACATCTGCAATTGTCAAAGTGGGCAAATATGATAAAATAACACATGAAGTAAGAGCTAACTTATTTTGTTCTTCTCGTCTGATAGAGCTACACTGGGCAGAGCAAGTTTTACTAACTGAAAAAAATATTCTGTAATTATACCATTGTTGTTGGCTCCATGTTATGAATGACGCTAATAAAGAGTATTTTCCGGTATTGGTAAAGGTCTTAAGACATACAGATGACTCAACCCTTTAATTGCTGAACCAAGTGACCCAGATAGCACGGTATCAAGCCACACACTGAGAGAGGCCTGTAAGCTCTCATAGAGCATCAAGTGACAACGCCACATCTATTATACTGTGCTGTGACTTCCTTGGAGGAACCCTGTGGCACACATCAAAGACAGAGCGGGAAGGAGATAGAGAGCTGTGTGTGTGTGTGTGTGTGTGTGTGTGTGTGTCAGGACAGCACTGGGTGCATTTTGACAGATTGACAGCCTCACAGCTTCATGGACTAGCTGCCAGGCTAAGTGACCATTAGACACTCAGACCGGGCTCCACTGAGTCTGTCTCTCCTTTTGGTCTCTCCCCCCGTCTCTTTCCCTCCCACACTACGTTTATTGCTTTTCTCCCTTTTACCCTCCAAACATGTATTCTTTCAGTTGCTCCCTCCAACCCTCTGAGATCCCTTCACTGCTCTTTGAAGTCAACTGCAGACCTATTATTTACTATTATTGCTATTATTTACGGCTCCTCTATTAGCAGCCGTGCAAAGAGCACATGGAGTAGAGTACAGAGGAGAAATGGTCACGAAAAAAAAAGAAAGCAAGAGAGAGAAAGAGAGAGGCGGAGTGAAACATGTGAGCAGAGGGAGGTGACAGGCAGGGGAAACACAATTAGTCATAGCCTGATGTGAAAATTGTGGTTTCTTACTGTGTGTGTGTATGTGTGTGTGAGTGTATCGGGGGGACAAATTTGGGTATATTTTCTGCATAGATAAAGATGTGGAATCTTAATGAGTATATGTTCATGCTCATATTCTAAATTAAGCACGATGGAGCACTTTCAGAGAGGGATAAATGAAGGGCAGAGTAAAAGGCTTGCTCCTCTTCTTTGCTAGCACAACACCTTTGCTAATCTTTTATTTATCAAGCACCCCGTGTGTTGAGGAGCTGATCCAGTCAGCACCAAGTCCAAAGAAAACAAAGAGAGAAGTTGGGAGGAGAACTGAAATCCGGCAGAGGCAGAAAACAGCAAGGAGTAATCTGTAAAACAGGGCGGGCAGAGAGTGAAGAGGCCTGAACTGTATTGAAAATAAGAAGAGGAGGAAATGTGATCTCCACATAAAAAACAGTTTGTCTAAAAGGTCTAATTACCAGAGGTTTGTCAGGCTTAATTGCAGGTGCACATGCTAATTGTAAACGAGCTGAATTTTCCATGGGGGTGCCACAGAGGAGCAGACAGATAGAGAGAGAGAAAGAGGGAGAGAGAGAGAGAGAGAGAGAGAGAGAGAGAGAGAGAGAAGGAGGAGGAGGAGGAAATGAGTGGGAGGAAGGCAGCAGAGAGAAGAAGAGAGAGAAGAGTGGGGCGAGGGAAAGAATAAATAGAGACATACACAAAAGAGATGGAGGTGGAGGAAGGAACAGCAATAAGAAACCCAGAGGAGGGAGGGAGTGAGGGAGGGAGGTGTGGAAGGGCAATACAGCTGAGGAACGAAAGATGAAAAGAGGACATGATTAGCACAGGATGATAAAAGAAGAGTCAAGGGTGGGGAGGAGGTTAAAGAAATCTAAAGAAAAAAGAAAACTGAGCAAGGAAGAAGGAAATGATCTCAATCCACAGCGTGTTGTGGGAAAAAAGGATGGAAATTCTGCTAAAGGGCTGATGAATCTACTGAGAGGGACACAGAGGGAAACTATTAGAAAAAAATCTTTGAAAATAATGCAAGAAGTGTGACAGTGAACGAGGGAGCAGAGAGAGAGAGACAGAGACCCACTCGGATATGCGTTTCTGTATAACAGCAGTGCTCGGTTTCCATAGTAACAATTCAAATATGCCTCCACATAACACCCTGATGGACAGGAAGATACACACAACTCGCACTAATTCATGCAGCACACTTCACGCAGTGCGTGCCCTCTCCTAATAATACACAATTTACTTTTATCTAAGCTGGCGCATATTGCTGTGCCGACTCTCACTGACAAAAATAAAACGCTTGTAACATAAAATAAATATCACGGTGCCTTCGCACAAACGTGTGCATGCACACCCACGTACACACATACGAGTTAAGTTAATGCACTCCTGCAGATAGAGATGATCCACTGCTCCGCCTTTAGTGTACCTCACATTAAAAATGAATCTCCAAAAGGGCTACAGGCAAATAAACAGAAATAACAGGATGGAGGGAGCATCCAGCCAGCAAACAGGCGGAGCAGGAGCTGCTATGCATGCACTGTCATTAACAGCCCACCAATTAATAACATTTAAATGGAGGGTGTCAAGAGTGGATCATATGCTCACAGCGTAATAGGACAAAAGTAAACCACCTAACACTGCGTCAACGAATCAAAGTTGACACATGAATTTATGTGCTCTTGTGTGCCCATTACAGCACTTACACAGTAATTACAATAACATATGCAGCGCCAGGAAAACATGGATAAGTGGTGCTGAACAGCTACATATAACACCCACATGTAAGCATTGCCTGTATCCAGTAATTTACTGCAGACGTGACAAACCCTCTGCCCTGTGCTCCCATAAAGACACACATGCACCAGCACTGAACTGGTCATGCAAATGGTTTGAATGCATGCACTGTAGGTCAAGCACTGTTTGGGTCAGACATCTGAGCGCTACTGTTGCATATATGGCTTCTGTTTTTCCAATATGAGAGGACATATGTGCCCTTACATGCAGAAATAATACACAATCAGGTTCATGTGCACACAGCAGGCTACAGGTCAGCCAGATCATGCCAATATGACAGAGGCATTAGTCATATCACACTTAACATTTACAAAGCACATTGATCATCGCAGTCTTTCAAATGGCACAAGCCACCAATAGAATAACCAGAGCTGCTTGAGACGCGCAACTGCACACGCTCACACTCAAGGACTTCCAATCTGCCGATAAAGATTCCACACGATCAATCAAGCCATGAACCGTGTGCCTCAATCAACTTGTCCCCCACAGTAACGAATGTGTGCGGACTTTAACGATCAGATGTTTTCTTCCTGAATATTGCCGGGGATTACAGACTATAGTGTTTATATTGCAGAGGCTGAAAGCAGCCGGCTGAGAGACATTAAAACTGAAACTGCCACGCTATTTAAAACACACGTAGGCCATCATTATCAGGCTCTACTATATCCCTGGAGACTTGATGTGGTGGGCTGCGCCATATAGCATTTGAAAGGCATTGTGGATAACATAAGCTGACAGGCATATCTATTACGGATCCCATTTACATTCAGTGGGTGGTCAGTTACAGGTAAGAGTGGTACTTTTGTCATCTCCACGAAAGCACACACTAACATCAGATGTAATTTCTAAATAAAAACAAATACTGAACAAAAATGTGCTTTAATACATTAAAAAGGGCATTATAACACTACTATAGCTTCAGTATATGCACACATTGTGACCTGGCAACTGTGAAAAAAAGAAAAATCTTTGAGAGTTGAGTGCTTTCATTTCATTCAAAAGTCTAGATTGCCACTGGAGAGATGCCACAGCAGGTGACAATGTCTGACATTTCTCTTACAACTCCAATATATCATCAATAATTAAAAAATAAAAAGTAATTTATACTAGAAAATAGTGGACTAGTTTTCCTTCACATACACCAAATGTTTCCTATGACAAATGCTTTTTAAATATAAGACTATTTCTGTTGTTTATTTAAAACAGTAAACAAGTGACAAAATAAGGGCATTATCTAGTGTTAGCACATCTTTCAGAATAATCCTAGCGTAAAATGGTGTGTTATCTACATATTGGACATGTGTTAACTAAAGGGCCCTTTAAAAAACAGTACACCTAACCTAAAGTAACCTAAGCATCACAGCAGCAAATGAGCAACTGTCTGACACATCTCAGTGTGAAGAGGGGCCTTGAAAACACAGTGAAAAGCTGTTATTTAACACAGAAGAATAGAAAATGACTTAATGCATAGTGGCAAATCTTCCTATAGGCAACATAGGAAGCCACTTAAAGAGTCTGTGTGTGTGTGTGTGTGTGTGTGTGTGTTTGGGGGGGGGGGGCATTTATATATATTCGGCCCCATTTATATATTTACATTTTTTTGACTTTCCCCTATTCAATTAAGATCTGGCCGGTGAGTGCGTGCACAGCCAACACTCCTAAGTTTCAAATCACCTGTACCAAGAGACTAAAGATGTTTTTGTTTTCAGTGAATGACATTCTGACTGTCAGAGCTGTGTGACTTTGTGTTCAGTCAGGTAATCAGACATCATGCAGCTATAATCACTCCCCTGCAGGGGTGGTGGGAGTCAACACAAGTTCTATTTACATCCTCTCTAATTATTCAATTCACTCTCACAAAGTCAACTGCCACTTTGAGTTGAATTTTTGGCTGCAAAGTATACTACTACATTTTCATGGTCAGGATTGAATGAAAATACACTATCCTGCTGTAGAACAGGCAATCACATTTAAGTGATGCAAGTGGTGTTATTCTATATTTTATTCCATATTTTTCTTATTATCAACAAATCCTTTGAAAGGACTGACACAATGTGTTGGCAGGTGTTCAGACCAAAAACAACCCTGAAATATGATCCAGACAGATCTGAGTAACAAATCCTTGAGTCTCAAACAGTGATTCATAACACTCTTAAGACAGGATTTTACAACTGAAGTTAATTATTATGGCTGCAATTATTCTATCTTTCAACAGATGATGTTGCATTACAGTCCAGCCAAACTTTTTTCTTTGCTAAAGGTCTCTGTGTTTTCTTGCTGGAGCCTTGTGTGCTGGCACCAAGCGGCAACCTCCAAGGCTGAAAAATGAAGCCTACACACATGTGCCAAAGCTGCAATTCCTCTAATGACCACTTGAAGCTGGCTCAAATCTTCATAGACCCCCTTGTTAAAATGCCCAACTTTACAGCAGAAATATACATTTACAGCTTGGTACAAAAAAACAGTTTTGGTCTCAAATAGCTAATTTCCTTTTTTAACTGTTAATCTTAACAGTATGAAGGGTGATTTTTTTTATTTACGCTGAATCAACCTATTCTCATTCCAAAGTCATCAAATACTGTTGCTTGGTCAGGAATTTCGGCATCAGACACAGACAAAAAAGGCACCCTTGCCACCGGGCAACATCAGTTAGAAACACTGCTGGATAACAATGTAATTTACGGAGCTGGAAAGTCCCTATGGAGTGGGCCAGAGGGGTGTTGGATGGGTCCAACAAACACCGGACTTTCACCCAGAAGCCCAGAGTTACCTTCCTGTATGAATGTGGAGTCAAACCATGATGTTTTTTGCTAAACCTAACCATGTGCCTTTGTTGCACAAGGAAAAAAATGGAAATACAAGGTGTTTCAACAATGTTCTATATTTATTTTGAAAAAGACTGTGTGCATTTACCGAGCTGAAACTGTACATTTTGAAAAGACATAATTCATGTAACAGGCATTAAGTGGCACGCATCCTGGAACGTCAACAACAGACACAGGAGGATACCTAGCACGTCATATGTAGACGGACTAGGTATCCAAAAGTGCAATATTTGATGAGTTGGGAGTGAGAACATGTTGGCTGAATTTTAAATATGGTCTCTGCTGGCTCCAAAAATCCAAAATGGCATTGGCCAAAATGCCAAACTCAAGGCTTCAAAACAGGTGTCCATAGACCAATGGGTGACCACAATGGCTATGTCCATTATTTTCATACAGTCAGTGGCTGGCAACCTGCTACATCACTGAGCTGTACATATTCAAATGAATGAGGGGGCTTCTTTTCTCACTCAGGGCTAAAGTCAATGTGAACAAGGACATCTCTTAATAATTTCCCACCTTATCTGTAGCTCTCAGCACCAAGCCCATTTGTTCCTACTAAGGATGTCGGTCCTTAAAAATGGCTTGTAATTATCTAGATTCATTTGCTATTCAGCGTTTGTTGGGGAATATTTTCAGCTGTGGATTACCACACATTTGGTGGCCTTGTGAGTATTGACGGCAGCAGGATGGTTATTTTGAGACTGACTAGAAATAAACTCATCGTAATGAAGGAACACGTCATCCACTGTGACAGTGTGGCAATATGTTTTTAATAGTTTTCTGAACAACAATGGAGGTCTACAGTGCAGAAGAAGAAACTATATCAGGATTTGGCTACACAGACAACACTTTTGTTTTTGGTCTTTTCGTGAGGTTTACTGCCAATATGAAAAATATAAAATATCACCCACCTTATCACTTAAACCATGCAGATTCTTTTGGACGCTTAAAGATTTTTAATTTAGTATCAAGGTGGGATGATATGTAGAGAAAGATGGAGATAGATTTTATGGAATTAGCAACAAAGCAATGCAGGCAAGAGACAACAGAGAGTCGAGGGAATATAACATATAAGGGACAGTAACCAACAGTGTGTGTGTTGTGATTGTATTACTGAAGTCTTTGAGAAATCTTCTAATACAGTGCTCTCTACTGAATAATCTGTCACTTTACTGCTGTCTTGTGGAAGGGCCAGAATGGCAGAAAAAAAAATCGCTAGTTTATTGAAGAGGGTCTTGGGTGTTTCATTAAGTGCACTTTAGTCTGGTCAAGAATGCTCTCCCTGCTAATTGCACTTATAATGAGATGCACTATGGATCTTGACTGTCGTACTGAGGCTGCCTGAGCTCTCTAAATAACATTATATGGTCTCTTCATCAGAGGCAAATAAACTGACCGAGACAGGGAGCACGCGCACACACACACACACACACACACACACACACACACATATATATATGACCACATCAGTGCAATACATGCATGCACAAATACACACAACTAAACATACACACTGAGGCACAGGGATGAAAAAAATGCAAGATTGAGGCAAGATCCATCTATTCCCCGGGGTCTTCATTACCTCATTGAAGCCATTTATTCCACTGAGGTTATATCTCCTGCTCTGGACTTAATTTAGCAGCAAAGTGACGTGTCCCTCTCTGCAGAAACACAGGACTCTTTACCGCCTGGACCACCTCTACACAGTGCATGCAGACCCATGTCTCATGTACAATCTGTCACAAACTACACGTTTCCAGCCTGTTTTTTCTTTTCTAAAGGGTATCATAACTCACTCTGATCCAATATGTTACCCCTTTTTATCTGAGGCAGCGCAGTCTATAAAGAGCCGGTCTCACGCTCCCTTCAGCCTGAGCCCATAATGTATTTTCTCAGGTTTCTTTGACCGGCCTTTCTGAAAAGCTGAGACATGATACTGGACTTTTTCATTCTTCATTCTAAACCAATTTGGTATCTACTACTTTACTGGTGGCAAAATCTGAGCATTCAACAGCTACAGCTCTCCTGAGGTTTTGATAGCACGCCTATGGCGCCTAGGACCCATGAGACTAGTTGTAATGAAATACCGACAACCCACTTTGTCAGTTTTATAATTCCTTAATTACCTAAGGGCCTTGCAGCGACCCAAGACCTCTGTAGTCCCCTTACACCTCTACTTGCATCTGTAGCTGCACTGCCTGCAAGCAAGCCCTCTATCCCAGGCCATGTCAGTTTGTTGAATTTAATTTATTTGCTTTTTTAAGTCTATAACCTGACAACCCCTCTGTCTAATGGTCACCAACCTAACATCCTGAAAACATCTGCTCTGACTTGGAACTCAGTTTTCATGAGTGCACAAGGCACATATTAAATGTAAGGCTATAACATGTTGCTATTTTCCTGTGCTTAACATGCGCTTTGTCTGTTTGTTTGGTATTTTTGTGTCCTGCAGAGTGTGCATGGCAAAAAAAGGAAATTAAAATCAGGGTTTTTCTGTTTTTGGATCAGGTCTGTTTTCAGCACGACTGCACATCATATCTTTATCATGATATTTTAGTGATTCCAGTGGAAAAAAATAAAATGCACAACAGAAATGTGTGGTAATTACAGAAAAATGGTGAATACACATCAGTCAACACCTCAAATGAAATGTTACTACTGTGCAGATTCTAGTAAAGTCTGTATTAAGCACAAAGCTTATGGATATGGACTAAATGGAGCAGTACCACTGGAGATTGTGAAGGCACTGTAGCACAGTTCAAGTGAGATACACTTACAGGAGACAACTAAGATATTTCAATAATGGCAAAACACAGCGAATCAGGACTATAGTGAAAAGAATTCTCTGTCCATGTCAGGATGTATACAATGGCTGCACAGACCACCGCCGTCTACAACACTGCCTTTGTTTAAAGGTACAATATTAAACCTTGTCCCATGTCAACCTGTTTCCTGTGGCAAGTGCGTTGAGGTGCGCTCAAACGCTAGAGCGACGCTGTCACAGCGTAGTGTCTAAGTGTCTATTTTTCAGGGCGTGATGAGTGCACACTGAGAGTTCAACTTCTGGAACATAGCAGCGCACACTGCATGTCATGTGACAAGGATCAACCAATCACAGCCAGCAGATATCTTTCCCTTCTTCCGTGAATATCAGCCTGTAGGAAATATGAATAAGAAGTTGATCATTTTAGTGCAAGGCTACCCAGAGCTTTACATCTGCACAATATTTTTAGCCAAATACACAATTAAAAAACAACAACTGGAAGAAGATCAGCTCTGCACTCAGGATTTCTGGTAGGTAGGCTATGATATGGTGCTGGTTATGGTTGCTTAGCAACCTCAGACACAACCTGTCTCCGTGCCCTTGGAAGATGGCACGGAGTAGGCATAAGAGTAGGGCCCAGCACCTGACCTTGTGTTTCTCAGGCAGTTAAAGACGTGGCATGTGTATGGCCCCTAAATGAGCCTTAACAACTACAACAGCGACAACATGTCTCAGTATGTAAAAAAAAAACATGACGAACATGATTTACGTTGCATATTCGTGGAGAATCTGGTTTGCACTCTCCTCTCTGTTGGATGAGCCAATCATACAAGGCACCATTATAATCTGCACAGCTATTTAAAAGGTGAGACAAGTAATGTGACTTGCTGAGCATTAATTATTAATAATTACCACACCTTTCTATTTATATTCTACTTTACCAACCCATTGTGTGTGCCTTTGAACAGAAATAGCAAATGTGTACAGTTATGCCCTTACTGACCTTGAGCATGTGACTAGTGCAGATTTCTGTGATTACAAGGTTATACAAAGGTGGAGAGATCAAAAACAACTCATTACAGTTTCATAAACTGAGAAGAGCAGTTTTCTGTGTGAGAAAAACACACAGTACAGACAAACAGTCCGTCTTTTATTTATTTCTTACTGTTTTCAGCATCACGTCTTTATAGACATTTAATAACTGTTTGCATACCAAGTATTTCATTTATTACTTCTTCAATTTACATAAAGATGCTCTGTCATTGCTCATTTAACATTCATCTCTATAAAACAAGCTCGATAATATAAATTAAATGGAGCACCCAGAGAGTCTGGACTGGTCCAACATCTCTACAAAGCAGCTGGTCCTGGTTCTCCACCCTTCAAGTCTCTCAGATTATCAGCTGAAATCAGTGACCATCTCATTCATCATCACCACAGCCTCACAAGACCATGTGAGCCTACAATCATGCTATGATCTTCATTCCAGTCTCAGTGGATCTCTGAGCTGCCTCATCTGACAGAGCTTTTAGGTTAAAAAAAAAAACTATGCTGATAACCTGAGATGTACAGCTGATTACATCCTCAACTGTTTTTTGTTAGCAATGGTCTCATTAAATTCCTTATGGTTTTTGAAATAATTCAGTTTCAACTTTTTTGTTTTGTTTTGTCAGCGATTGCCATGATCATGCAACAAGAGGAAGGTCAACGAACTCTGGTCAGTTGATGAACGGCAGAAATACTCCAGATCAACAACAGTGCAAACTACAACCCAAACAGACACAGACATACATAAAGATATGCAGATACAGACATAAACATAGATAGTCTATTTATGACAGTGTCCAACAGCACTGTTTATCACTGTCTTTGTAAAGGCAGAATTCATGGTGTCAGGCTGTTGTATTGAGTTGCATTTGATTTTACAGGTGTACTTAAAGTGGCCACTGGGTGAGGGTCAGGACTGGGTGACTGCAGTCTTATTAGCCTTCATTATTGTCAAATAAATCTATCTAGCTAGCTGTTTGTCGAATTCACAAATTTATAGCACTAGTTTTACTTGTCATCTACGCATTGCAATATGAATCTAGACTGTTCAAAATCAGCATTTCCTTTGTGCAATAATGTGAAAAACAACCATTCATCTACTTACACTTTCTTTTTTACTATGTACTTAATTATTATATGATATTTTATGTTTTAACTGATGCTTGTGGTTTGTGCTACTGTAACCCTGCAAACTTCCACGCTGGGTGACTAATAAAGGATTGTTTTATCTTAATACCTTATTTTAGGACTGTTTTATATGCATATATTGTTTACATCAACAGTTTGTTTGTTTGTTTGTTTGTTTGTTTGTTATTGTTTTTTTGGCAGGGGGGGGGGTATTGCACTGACAACTACATATAGATCAATCTAAAGCTGCAACAACTGACTTTTTTATTGACTAATCTGGTAATTTTGTTCTTGAATTTGGATATGACAACAGATGAGACTGAACTAGGTAATATATGCTTTGGCTTTTTTGGATTATCAAAATAGTTGCCAATTAATTTTCTGATCTTCTCAGCTCTCCATCTAACCAGAAGCTGGAACATTTATTTTAAGATCCAATCACACCTACACAAATAAATCTCAGTAATATAAGCCTGCACACTCGCCTCCACTTAGGCCTAAATGTGACAGCAGAGCCCCAGACACATCGTTACATGTCCTCTTCTTCTCTTTCCTCACCTTCCAATTTACCCCCCTGAGAGGTCTGCTCTAGCCTTCAGCCTTGCCTCTGTCTCACTGATCACCTGTTCCTCTGCTTCGTTAGGAAGAAGGGGAAAAAAAGAAAAACGTCTCTGACAACTGCAGCTCTTCCCCACTGAGCTTGTGTTGTTCCTTCATGTTCAAGTCTGTGTATGTGGAGGGGAATTTGTCCTCACCTCGGCAGATGTCTGCTCTCCAAAGCCACTCCTAAGTCTCAAGTCACGGTTAATTAATTGACAAGTTGCCCCAGCTGAGGGTCAAATGTAGACAGATTCACTGACACTTGGAACGGGTTAGCAAACACAGCCACTGGGGATGTCAAATAGCTGCCACCTGCTAATAGCACTGCAAAAAGGTTGTGAAATATCAACAAAACAAAATCTGATTGAAGTCTTCCAATGGTTCCCTTACAAAAGATTGGTTTTATAATTATCATCGTGCATGGTTGTTTAGAGGAACGAATTACTCACTTACAAACAAAATCTGAACCTGTCAGAGTTTCTTCCTCATTAAAGTAATCTTACTCTGTTGATGATTACCATCACAGGCGCGTTTCTTCCTCTGGTTCAATTAAACATTCTTTTGTTTCAGCACTTCCCTGTCTGTCTTTGAAAACAGTATTATCATCTTATCATCCCCTCTAAGCAAAGCCATCTGCATGACATGATTTCTTGCAAGTCCTGATGTCTCTCTTGTGCGCCTTTTGAGGACAGTATTATCAAATGTTACTCGGTCTTTTTCAGCTATCAAACCCTCCATCAGCTCCTCTCATCTCCGCACCTCGACCCTTTTCTCAGCCAGTAGATCTTGTCTTTTGTTCTATCGGTCTCTTTTATTTGTCTGAAAAATTATTTGAAAAAAATCTCTGTCTCTCTTCCCTGTCTGTCAGTGGAGAAGCTTCAAAGGCCTCCCTTTGGCATGGCATGAAAAAGTGACAGTATCTGATGAAATTTCTGCATGTGCCAGCCCAGACATTCTGATCATGTTATTAGTGAACATATACAGGGTGAAAAACAGATCTGTGGCTCCATCTCTGCATCAGTGGAAAATAAAGTGACTTATATAGACAGCGACAGTTTGCATTGTGTTCAGTTACAGCAGAGCCTGCATTAACAGATATCAACGAAAACTGGTTGGATGCCTGCTGACTTCACTAACAGAACGGCACACCGAGAGGCTGAGCAACGTGGGTAGAGGCGGCATCACAGAATTGGGCCCCCTTTTCTCTATTCTTAGCTCTTCCTCCTTCTCTCACAGTCACACATGACTAGGTAAAGAAGAGGAGAGGTAGAAGAGGCGTCTTGAGTTTCGGTCTCTAACAAAAATGGGATGACATTTATACACAGTTTCCAGTTTATTAAATATTGTCTGTCTGGACTGTCTTTTTTTTCAAACTTCCATTTAAACTTGGGGGTGAATTAAAATTAAATCTCTAACCATCTGTTCGAATTCAAAATTTACAATGTACAGTAGAAGTGACCGGACTGAGTCTTGTACTCTTGCAGGGGGTGCTTGTAAAATGCACTGTTCATAGGAGCCATTGGGTGCCCTGTGGCCCTAAAAAAGTCGGCTGTTGTTGTGCAGCCCATTCACCAGAAGAAAATGTGCACATTACATTTGTGCATTTCATATGCATTATATAAACATTTCTAAAGTGACATAATATATAAGCTGACTTCTGTCACAGGGAGGTGGAGGGGATGGCGGATGGCTGGAGAGCACTGCAGACCACAGTTCTGAACCAACAACTTGCCATGTTTCCCAGCAGTGTTTGAGCCAGCATACCTTGGTGTTTTTCATCGGCCCGTCCCTGCTTTTCCAGTGGCTTTTGTGGCCACCAAACGTTGGTGTTTTAAGCCAAAGCATGATCCTTTCCTAACTTAACCAAGTGATTTTTGTGCCCAAATCTGAGAGACATTAAGTTTCAACATATTCACTACAAAATTATGTCCAAATGCCATGTATCTGTGGTTTGCAAAAATGCACAATACAGACTTTTTTTCCCTAGAATTTCGGTTGAGCTGCTCACACCTGCACGTCAAGCAAGCTGACTGGGTGATCCAACTCCTTTTGAGGGGCAGGTGCAAAACAGAGAAATAAAAGATATAAACATTACGCAATTGCACATACAAGTATAAAAGAAAGGGCTGCGTGAACAACTCATGTCCTTTGCCTGCAGTCCACAGAGGCAAGTTTTAGCCTTTAGATTACATTAGATTTTGCTATAGTTAGTAATATATTCATATTTTTTTCTAGATTGTGTTGCATGGATCATTTCTTGAAATAATCTGAAAATGCATGGATGATAGAGGCTTTTCTGAGGCATTGTGTAACTACTTTGCACTTCTCTCCCTCCCCCTCTCTCTCTCTGAGTAAACAATAAACACCAGGCTGTTCAGCACCTGTAATCCTTCAACGACTCAATCAACATTTGTAAAGCTGGTCACATGAGGCTCCCATCCAAAACTGAGTCAGTCGGCTGTCTGTGTATCCAAGCGTCAACATCGCAACGCCCATATACTCATGGCACTTCACTGCGGCCGCTCTGTTCACGGTCCACCGATCAAAACAGGGGGACCATGCTGCCCGCCTGACAAGAGAGCCAACGCTCGGATCCAATAATCCCCTCTATCCAACCCACTCTCCAAAAACATGCAGCATCACGACGCTGCAACAACACGCCCCTCCTAGGCCTTGTTGCTTACGCACTCAGAGCTACATCTGTCTACAAAGCTTCCTCCTTCATCCACTGTCAGTGAAGCTCCCCCTGGATTTACCGCCTGCGCCTGGATCTTTGCCTGTCTGTCTCCTTTTCTGTCTGCCACGCCTTAACCCCTTGCTCACTCTGTCATGTCTCTCCCCTCTTTTTTTTTTAGATGGAAAATCTGCCCTAGAAACACAGTTCACATGCAGCCATTTCAAGCCTTGAGTGTCAGCCAATACCCAACTGTCGAGACAGAGGGTGAAGTTTAGATTGAAATATTGCAATGAGGAATTCGGGAGCTGTGGAACGCAGTGTCTGTGCAGCATATGTGAGTAAGGAGTAGAATGCAGTAGGTCTGCTCAGTGTTGAAGCTGTTGTGAAGGAGGGACATAACCAGCTGTCACACACCTCCTCTCAGTCACGCCTCAACAAAGAGGCGCATCATAATTAGATAGTTACATCAGATCCTATGAGTCGGTGAATGCAAATGTGGAAAAGCTCAGTTTAGATTTTTGAGCATTAACTCGTCTCACCCAAAGCTAAAAACAATCCAGCCAAGAATCTGATCCACGATGCCACCAAGAGACAAATCCTGGACTTGCTCCACTGGCAGCAGCCGGACACTGTGACAGAACATGGGATTTCTGAGCATTTTCTGTTGCAAAAACACTGACACACACACACACACACACACACACACACACACACACACACACAATGAAAATGACTATAAACTCGTCTTAAAGTTAATTCTGTGCACATGAATGTCAGGTGTGAGCTCTCCTCTTGAGGTGGTTTTACCTCATCTCCTCTCTTGTAGTCTTTGTCACACTACCTCTCAGATAAGTCTTTCCATTATCTTTACACGCCCCTCATACTTTTAAATGTGCCTTTTATCAGTCAAACTCCTGCTGAAAGGCGCACAAGCTCAGCAATAAAATAGGCTCCAGCTTCCCCGTTCTCCTGCTTTATACTGTTACTATTGTCTAGACCTGTTTTCCCTTGTGAAGCAGCACAACTCATGGTTTTGATGGGCTTACTGAAGCTGGTGCCTCGTTATTCGTTATCTCAACACGGGGCTCCCTCACAAAGTGCCGCCAGAAAGCATATGTGACTAAAAAAAGACATTTGTCCTTTCTTCTTTTGCACTATGAATGTTCATCCGTCTCTATGCTTTCATCTGTTTGCCTTGCTCAAAATCAAAATTGCCATTAGCTTCTACACATACATTCAAACAAAGATATTTGTGTTCATGCTGGGCTTTACTTGTCAGACAATTTTCTGATAAAATTTTTTTCTCAACTTTGAAAAAACAACTAAAAATCATTCCCATCTAGAGCCTCAAAAAAGAGGCTACTTTTTTGGTTTAGCCCATTTCTAGACTATATGATTATGAAGTGGTGTGCAGGATCACTGTAACAAAACTGCACAGTTAAATCGCTGTGAGCTGCTCCCACCTTGAAAAATAAAGCCTAGTGATTCCCCAATTTTACAAGAAAAAAACCCACAAGGCAGATCCTTGAGGCTGTTATCCCAAGAAGCACCATGTGTCATCACAAATTACAAAATATTATATACTGTAACACGACACATCTGTAGATGTGTTTTGACCCATTATTTTAATCTGTTCTGATATTTTACATGACCCGTAATTATCATGAATATCTGCGGTTAAATTTTAGCAGGACACAGGAAAGAAAACAATCACAGAAGTTGGATATTTTGAATATTTTAGATTTTAGGATGCAGTCTACACTACAGCTACAGCTGAAATGATTAGTCAATTCGTCAATTAATGAACTATCAGAAAAATATTAAGTAATTTTGTTTAGCAATAATCAAATCCAAATGCCACCAGTTCAATCTGTTAGAAGATGTTTTGTCCTCCAGGCAAATGTGACTTTTTACATTTTTCACTATTTGTTACCATAACAACAGAAATATCTGTAGATTCATCAATAATGAAAATAATAGACCAAGTTAGGATCATTACCAAAGGAATACTTCAAACCCACAAAATGAATGAATGATTTGTATATCAATTACTCACACTGTGTTACGTTGAATTTGTGAAGAAAACTGTTTTTCTCACATCGCTCCATGATGAACCAAGGATCCAAAAACAGAGAAAATTCTTGATGAATTGAAGAAAAATGAAGCCAAGTTTGACAACAACAAAACTATATCAAAACATCTGTTTACATACTCTCACACAACTCGTGTGATCCAAGTGTCATCTATTCTTTCAAATTTACAGTACACACATGCATTTTCTGTAAAACCTTACTATTCAAACCACTTACCCATACGCATAACGGGTCTGGGTGAACACATGCATTTGAACTCTACTTGTGCATTCCATCCAGCACAGTTCAAACGCACGCACTTGCCATGACACGCTACTCGTCCGTGTGTGAGACTGTTTTTGTGGAAGGGTTTTAAATGGTAAGGTTTTACGAAAATGTATGTTTGCAAAAGCCCTGGCCTATGACTTGGTAAATGAGACTTGGATTATACCATGAGTTGTGCGAGAGTTTGTAAACGCATGTTTTGATATAGTCTTGTTGTTATTTTACTCCAATTCATCAAGAATTTTCTCTGTTTTTGGATTCTTAGTTCACTGTGGAGGCATGCAAGAAAAACAACATTTTCATTGTGAATTCAGTATAAAACAGGGCAAGGAACTGATATACAAATGTACCATATTGCGATTGAAGCATTCCATTAAACAAGTTTTAAGCAAAAGTTCATCTGAAATTTACCTCAGGAAACACACAGCAAGCTGATTTCAGAGAAAAAGGTTCAGGAAATGCTCAAAGACACAAAAATCCAATTACTAGAATCACTGGCCTACCTTGAACATTGCCAGCCCGGATCTCCTCTCTGCTCTTCAGAACTGGCATGATGGAGTGATCTGGGATTCGACTCCTCCTCTCATAGCCTCGGATGAAGGGATGGTAGACAGATGAAGTCACGCACAGAAGACTAAGGTCGGGTCTTGCAGGGCGAGGGGTAAGCGATCTTGGGTTGAGTGAGGGTGGAGGTGGGCGATGCTGGGTGTTATCAGAGTGCTGAGGTGGGAGGGGTGGAGATGACTGTTTTTAAAGCATAATAATACATACAAAGGACACTTGATTGCTGAGAAACGATGTCTTTACATGTATAGAGACCAAAAAAGATTAACCTGCTGATCTAAGCTGGTTGAAATGTGTTTTGACTAAGATCTTACAAGACTTTAAAAGTTGACCATCAACTTAAAATGTCAGCAGTTGCGTGAACTCAATAAAAGCAACTAAAGGGTGATAGATGGTGAGTGATGAAGGGACGCTCTTTCATTCGTCTCTTTCCATCTGACTCTCATTCCCCTTCCTCCAATGCTGGTGATGCAGCTCGCCAAGGTCTCCTCCCAGAAGTCTGTGAGCGTGTGAATGCAGTTGCCGTGGAGATGAGCAGCAGTGGGTGTGTACGTACTCCTCTTCTTCTTCCCTCCCTTCCTTCTTCTTCTTTGGCTTTCTTGCCTTCGCTTTGCCTTAGCCGGTCATGATGATCAGTTTTCCGGCCTGTGCTGCGCTCCCCTCTTCCTCAGTCTGAAAGGGAGAAGAGGAGAAGGACAGAGTCAGATGGCGGAGAAAGACTGTGGATGGATGTGTTGTTGGTGAAGGCTGTGTACACAAGTCAATTGCCTCTGAGGTCAAGGCTTAACTCAGTCAAGCCGCTGTGTCTACATGCCCCCTTCACTGTGTTGAACGTTGTTGCCTAGTAATATTGCTGTGCTATTTTCTTCATGGTACATGCTCACAGTGCTTTTGTTTTACCCTTGCTTTAATCTAGTGCTTCTGACACTATGGGTCCTGACTCAAAGTGGGTTGCAGAGATTTTTTGGCATACTGCTCACATCAAAAAAGTCCTTCTTTAATATTTTTGGTTATATTGGGGCGCTTGTTGAAAATGAGAGTAATAGCTTTATAGCTTATTGGCTTGATTGGCTATTTATGTTTGCTGCATCAATGTGATAAAGTACCTTGATTTGTCAGGTATTAAATTTGCTAGATTTGCCCAAAATGGACATTCTTGGCAGTTTATTTTGTCCTTAAAAGGTTTCTCAGTTGATTTTTAGAGACAATTTACTGTATCACAACGCACTGTATATGTAAACAGCATGATTTAAAATCACATACACTGTGATAGGAGATTTCATTCCTTCCACCCACTCCTAATGTTTATCTGTAACTACTTCATTCACTTTCTCTGATTTTAAAATATGGCCCTCCCTCGCACGCAATCTGCTTACATCGTGTGTTACTAGGACACTTTTTTCCATGATTTTTCTCTTAAAGGTAATGATCTAAAGGTTCGACACATTAGATGTTTAAATTTGTGTATTTTAATCAAAATTTGTGCCTTTATTGATAGTAGGCTAACGTAGATATTAAAGATACCATGCAGGACTTTTCTAAAAGAAAAAAAAAATGTATACACTCAAAATAAATCCTCTCATTCATCACTCATGAACCCACAAGAAGTATGTATGAGTGTATTTATCTGCAGAGACTTCGCCCTCTGCTTGTATTTCCTTGTTTTCTTCTTATTTTGGTATGCTCAGGGCGTTTCTAGGCACATGACGCAGGTGTGGTTGAGACTTTACGTTACATTTGTATGTTATTATGTAAGTAGATACATTGAAACTGTTTGTTTCTTTACGTTTTAACAACATTGTGGTTACTGTGTGTTTAAGTTGAGGCACAAAAACCACTTGGTTTTTGTTAAGAAAAGATCGAGTTTGGAGTAAAGAAAGAAATGGTTTTGCTGGCATAATCACGGTTGGAGAATGATGTTCATTAAAAAGCAAACGCTTTTCTTGGTACTTTCCCTGGTGGAAAAACAGCAATGGGTCAGTAAAAGATGACCCATTTTGTTGTTTGTTGTTCTTCAACAGTGTAGCTTGGAGGGCGTTTCGCCAAGGTGCTATGCCATCTACCACCCCCCCACCCCCCCCCCCCTTTCGGATGATTAAGTAAGCTCATATACTACTAAGGTTGGGAACGATTAACCGATACGACCGTATATCCGGTTTGACAAGCGAGAGATACGGCTACGTCGGTAGCAGCCTCCTCAATCAATACGAATCTGCCATGAATCCTTAGATGAATCGATTGTAGAGTCATGGATTCAGGTATCGCGAGACTAGCAGTCGGTTGACTGGCTAAAACAACGCGAGAGCCGGCCCGGCAGCATGCTCTGTAGCAGGCATTACTGACAACGATAATGGATGTAAACATCAGTGCCAGCTTGACCGGTGGAGATGAGGAACAGAAGCTAATGCTGGTTGGATAAACCAGGGAGCAGCCAAGCCGCAGCAGAAACAAAAGGCGAATCCTGCAGGTTGTGGGTTGAACGCGGGGTCACAGACAGACAGAAATATGTATTCCTGTCAAATACGGCGGCGCATGATAACGGCTTACCAGCCAGCGACCGAGAAGCCTGGCTCCAGGTCCAAGAAGTCTTCGTCGGTGTCATGACTGCCCAGAAATACCAGGCGAGCCCTGGCAGCACTATGACGTGTGACGTGTCAGAGGAGAAATGAGCAGTTCACATTTCCACAAACCTCAGCGCACTTTAGGGACTGTTCTTTACTTGTCAGGGGAGGAGGGTGGCTGGTTGATTTTTATTTTATTTATTTATTTTATTTTGATCCCCCCTATGTTAATCACTTATTGATGCTGTTTTTGAAGTATGAATAAGTCAATAAGTAATTTATTCCATTGAAATATCATTGATGTATTATAGAAAAGTGATTTATCTTTTTATAAATGACAAACAGAGTGTAGCAAACACAGAGAAATAGTCTGACATGCTGTCAGTGATAAGCTGCTAGTCATCATAGTCCATGATATCAACTATTAACAGGAGATGTCAGATTCTGCCCCTACCTTGCAGGTTATTATTTTATTCTGCTTTATGTTTATATTGTACAGCGTCATAATAAACTTTATTCCAGACTCAAGTCCATATAAGATACATACAAAAACACAGACAATACCATAAAAACAACACAACAAGTAGGTTTAAAACACTTAAATTTTACTTAAAGTTCACTTCACTTAAAGTTTAAAACTTCTTCTCATTTTTATATTGATCCCATCCAACAAAATGATGTTCATTCAGCAAGTCTTTTTTTGGTCCATGTCTAAAAATAAATACATTTGACATGTGATTTTGTTGTTGTTTGTCTTTTTATTTTATTTTTGCCAGTACCATACAATGCTTGGGGATGTGGTCTTTTACAAATTTGAAAATACTGTAAGAATGTCACTTTTATAGAATTGGCTTCTTTATTTTATAATGTATGATTAATGTCTACATCAACAAATGTTAACCATGGAATCGTATGGAATCGTATCGTTCATACACTGTATCGAATCGTATCAAATCGTTCTGTATTAAAAATATATCGTTTTTGAATCGTCTATCACAGAGAGATTCCCAAACCTATATACTACATATATAAAACGTTGATATGCTATGTTCGAAACATGCAAATATGAAATGTATCCTTGGGTTTTTGCGTGGCTATGAAAATTGCGGACTCAGGGCCTAAAAACCCAAATTTAACAAAGTCAAACACCAATGAACAAAGCCTGCTCAGGAACTTATATTTTTAGTTCTCTTGATTAAAAAAAAAGTTGATCAATTTCTGCGTTAATCCAACGTTAAAAAAAAAAAAAAAAAAAAAAAAAAGTCTAAAACAGGCTAAAACATTTAAAGTATTTGTGACGATTCACTTTAGCTTCAATGTTACTAAAGTATAAATGGATTCTAATGAAACTGAAACTATTAGTTCATTAATCAATTAGTTGATCGGCAGAAAATTAATCAGCAACTATTTTTAGAATTATTTAAGTAATATTTTTCAAACTTCTGTGATTGCATCGTCTCATATGTGAATATGTGCTGGTGTTTTTAGTTTTTCACTGCAGTCGGTTCAGTTTTCGGATTTTGGATTGTTGGTTGGACATTCACCTTTGACTCTAGAATGATGTAACACATCATTTTCTCTATATCTTGATATATTGTAGACCAAACAATTAATCAATAGAGAAAATGAATCAATAGTGTCAGACACAGTAATGTTTGTTCTGTCTGTTTCACCCTTTAAGTCTTTAACAGGGTTGTCATTTTAACGTGTACATGCCCACAGGGATATGTCTGTATCTGGAAATACGTGTGTGTGTGTGTGTGTGTGTGTGTGTGTGTGTGTGTGTATGTGTATTTTGGGGAAGTCGGATATGTAGGTATACACAATTTAGCCTTAGGAAATCTGTCAGAGGATATCTGCATGTGTAGAATTTTAATCCTGTCTGGCAGTGTAATGAATTATTCATTCAAGAAATTTTATTTACAAAAATCCATCTTTCTCTCTGACTCCTTCAAATTCTCATTATCGCAAACTCTCACAGTAGTATTATAATGACACTGATAGCTTGACTCATGCAGAATAATACAGTATTTCCTTAAATAAACGTTAGCAGAAAATAACTGAATGAGGCTTGTTTGCTTGTTTTGTTCCCTCTCTAGGTTATGAATCAACAGCTTTTAAAAATGCTGAATAATGTTATTAGGTGGAGTTATTCCAGAGAGACCTTTTCACTGAGGCAAAGGTTTTAATGTGTGTACTTATGTTACTTCCTTACTTCATCAAAATGCCAAAATGTGTGTCCAACTTAACAGTTAGAGCTCCTCCTATTTCTCTTTTCAGTACAACTTTTAATTTGCTTTATGGGTAGCACTGTTTTGATGTGAAATCAAGAACCATGCACGCTCTTGATGTGCTCAGTATTTAAAGATCTCCACAATCTTAACACAGTCTTAATGACTCCTCTTTTGAACATAAATCCTTCATTAGCCTGAAACCCAAGAGGTGAGCATGCCCTTTTAAGCCTTTATATTTTAAACTACAGTGTGCTCACAGCGAGGCAACATCGCACCACTCTTTTGAAAGATGTCCTAAATCATTTAGACTGTTTGGGCTTAAAGGCGCTGCATTAAAATCAACTTGAAACTTCCAGGGCAGGGGCCCACTTGTTCACTCCGTTAATGGAGAATATTTAAGAGGAAGCCGCCGTAGCACCCTTTTTATGTTTTAAGTTTGCATATGAGCAATGTCAAGAGATCTGATGATAATTTTAAATGCTTACACACAACTTAATGTCTTACGACACTTGGTATTTTGGGTTGCAAGGGGTTAGGGTTTTCGCCTTGTTTACAAAAATTAGCTTGCAGCATGGGTAAAACATACTGCACAGACTGGATTCATACAGTTTGGGAAATGTTTTATAATTTGCATTTATGTGTAAACAAGTAAGAGTTTGTTCTCCCCTTGTCTAATCATCTTTAGGATAATTATGCCAGTATTAATTAGCTATTTACTTGATTAGCTACTTAATTAACATAATAAGACATCTGTTTGTAGAAAAGCACACAGCATTGGATCAGCTATCCCATATATGATGATGCACTCTGAGACATGGAGCCTAGTATGTCATCTATAGTGTACAGTGTACTCATTAAGGTCATGCTGAAGAGTCTGATACAGTAAAGCTGGTGTATGAGTCACATTAGATCTGTGATTCATTGCCAGAGATCTAGTCATTTTTAGAGATCTGTTGTAGATCCACGGAGCAGGAAACAAGAAGAAATGCAATGGAGGAAGAGGAGGAGGAGGAGGAGGAGGAGGATGAAGAGGAGGAGGAGGGCATCAACAAAGCACTGGTTAACAAACCTCAACCAACTAAAATGCACAATAAGGAGAGGAAGAGTGTAAATGCATGCACCTGCACACTGAACTGGACTAATTGAGTGAGTCAGCTGATGAAGAGGGATTTAACCAAACTGAAAGAGTATTTTGAGCCGGTTTCTGCCATGGATTAGAGATCGTCCTTGAATGAGAAATCTCTGTTGCTCAAAATCACTATTGAGAGAAGTGATAATGCGTGAAATTCTTAGAGATATAACGGTACATATATAGAAAATGGATAAAGATCAAAGGCATGGTCTGATAAACAACCAATTAGTCACAGCAGGGTGAAGAAAGGTTTAGCAGTACAAGCAAATGTGGTGGAAAATATAAAAATTCCCTTCACAGAGAACCTGCTGATTAAGGTTCATGCACAATACATTTCCATCAGTATCATGCAGACATTCAAACACACACACACGCACACACACACACACATACACACACACACACACACACATACACACACAAGCACATGCACGCTCGATAAACTGTAATTTTGCACACACACACACATACATTCAGTGCACACACCTACATGCATGTGCATACATTCAGTTACAAAGAAGAAGTGAGTGCTATATTAATTCACTACTCACCTAATTAACTCTTTTCTGTAACACATAATTTATAGACTGTAGTGGAGATGTTTTACAGAGGAGCAGAGTTGAGACACAAAAGCAAAGACAGAGCAAAACGAGTGGTCCTTCATATTCCTTCATGACGACATCCCACTCTCAGAACAATCAAGAAAAGAGGTATTTATTAAGCCTCTTAATCAGTCCGTAAGAAATGAGGAAAAAGGGGAGACTAAAGTGGCTGGTGTGGGCCTACGCTACTGGGCGTAATTTTTGAGTGCACAGGTTGATGTCCATGGATATATAGGCTAAAAACTTACAGTCTGACAGTGTAATTAAAAACAGCGCTCCCAAAAAGGTGTGGCAGTGAGAAGTAGAGACAAAGCATCAAAAATAACGTAAAGAAAGGAAGGAAATGTGAGGAAAGGAAAAAGGTAGTGATGAGATTGGATATTAAGTGCTATCTATTTTTATCTGTCTATCAGTCTGTCTCTATCTTACAACCTGCACACCGTCCATTAGACCTCAAATCCACCACAAGGCATTACCCACTTAATCCACTGTTCAACATCCAACTAATGCCAACTGGTCTCTCTTGCCTGACAGAGGATGAGAATGAAGACAAGTTGAGGGGGAAGAGCTTCAGGGATGAAAAATGGCCAGTTCTGGATGAAAACTAATCATGGCGAAGGAAGGGAAAATTGAAAACATGCAGAGGCACGAGGATTCAATTCTGAGAGATATTTTTGATGATAATAAGGCGCATATTTAAGGATTGAGGATTGTGTGTGTGTGTTTGTGTGTATGTGTGTGTTGGGCAGGTTATATGAGAACTAATGGCTGCTGATGGACTGGCAGGATGAAAATAAGCACAAATCAAGCATGAAATGGGATACACTCTTAATGACTTGAGATGGCCATTAGCTCTGAACTTTGAATGCAGCTCAATAAATAACATGACAAGAGTGTCATTTAGTTAAAACGATATATACCCAACTTTGACAGATTATAATCAAACATACCAATATGCCAAAGTGTCAAAAGATTAATCTCATTCTCCATCAGGTCTAAACTTAAGTTTTCCTCTGTTGTTAATTCTCAACAGGTTGCAAAACAAATGTATTTATTTATTAGATGGAAATAGGACAAGACGTGTGAGCACATGAAAAAAAATTCTCAGAGACAACGATTAAAAATGGGCGCACTTTGCCATGATGAGAAGAACAGATGAGAAGGGTATGAAAACGGTGCCAGACCAGACCGATATCGACCCACTAAACACTGTTGTTTTAGGCATAGTTTAGTGTGCGAGTGCATGTGTGTGTTAATGTGTGTTTTATGTATACGTAAAGCACACACAAATACACACAGACAGACAGATGGACAGACACTAAACGATAGTTAACCTACCTAGAGTAACATTTAAGAATCCCGCAAGAGTGTGATGCAAAGAAAATGGGTGTGGAGGGACCAAAGAGAAGGAAAAGGGAAAAAAAAGAGTCATTCATGAGGAGTTTTTTAGTTGTCTTTGAAGAAAAATCATCCAAGTTCATATAACATCAGAGTTTAGAGACAGAAAGAGGCGTAGGATGGGGAATAATGGACTGATGGCAGCAGCTAGAAATGGAATGGCAAGGAGGGACTGACAGGTATGATATGGTTTGGTGAAAGGGAGGGAAGAGTGGAGAGGAGGAAAGAGAGGTCAAAAATTAAAACAAAACTCCTCCCTCCTTCCTCTTTTCTCTCACTCATAAATAGAGAAAATTATACACCAGGTAGATGGAGAAATAGATGAGGAGGCAAATGACGGAGAGAGAGACTATATGAAAAGATGAAGCACCTCCCAGCACCGCGATGAGGAATAAGAAAAATATAAAACGAAAGAAAAAATTGAATACTCCAAAGCCTTCCGTTTTTGCTCTGTTTAGTGAGGCGAGGGGGGGGGCTGTCAGTTATATCCCCCCTCTCTCTGCAACTGGTCAGTCTTCTTTTCTCTTCTGTCCTCCTCAAAGTAAGGTGTTACTTTCCCCTTCAGATGAGCTGTAACCCTCTGCCAACACAGCTGTTGGACATGGCACTCAGGCTGGCTGCACGGTGGGGTGCTGCTACCCAGAGATACAGAGAGTGGAGCCGAAAGACACCTCTGGCTGGCATAGAGCGCAGAGCACAACTCCTACTGCACTCACTCGCTCTCCTCCCCCTGCTCGAGAGAGAGAGAGAGAAAGAGAGAGGGAGCGACAGATAGAGAGGGAGAGAGTGAGAGAGAGATGTGGAGGTGGGTCCCTCTATAGGATTGTGAATTAGATGCTACAGTAAAGAAGAGCTGCTGCAACAATTGTCAAGAAAACTGTTTTTACAAAGAAAGCAATGGCTCCCTCTGTTGTTACACTGAGGAGAAAATAAAATGGTCAACTATGAGGTTGAATCTGAGAAGATCAATTTGAGAATAATGCCTCTGCAAACATTTTTCTAACAGGCAATTTTAAAAGCACCTACATTATTGTTATTACTTTTATAACTATTGTATTTGTTGTGTACTAATAATTTGTTTATTTAAGCTCACATCAGCCCAATAGTGGCTTACGTAAAACATGCTGGTTGAAGAAATGTTTACATTTTGTTCATTTTGAAAATTCATCTACCTACTGTCCAGAATGCTTAATGTAGTTTAGATGTTTAAAAATGTATTTGAATTTTTCATTCAAATGTTATTTGAAATTTTATGTGGAACACACTATGGGAAGAAAAACACATACACTTACTGTAATAAATTCCTATAAAGTAACAAATTACATTTACTCAAACACAGTAGCGTTACTGAAATAATGTATTAGGTTGTTGTTACCAGCAAACAGATTAGCTAAGACTTTACATACAAAACAATCAGCTTCTAAAATATGATTTCTAAACCGTACTACAGTGATATTCAACTTATGGCCCTTGGGCCAAATGTGGTTCCCAATAGGGTGCTGGGTGGCCCCCCAAACCATTTTCTAATTCACAGGAAAAATACATTGATTCACACTGAGAACTTCTTTTCTTTTGATATATATTACGCTGCCTTGCTGCATAGCAACTGTCCTCACAACTACAACATGACAACTAGCATGGGTGGCAACTGCTTTATACCCCTACTTCCATGTTGGATACTGTGGCTAGTTACAGCACAGCAGTGTGAAAGCAGCTTAAGGTGCCAGAGTGCATTAAACAGCATCAAAATAGAGCTTGTTTATCAAAAATGTACCTGGGAGGCTCCTCCAGATCCCCTGACAAATGTCCTCAAATCCTGGAAACGCCCTTGCATACATGTGCGGGGCTGCTGACTGGACCCGGACCTCCTGTCATTTTGCAAAAGTGACCGTGGCCCCCAAGCAATGCAAACTGAGTATGCCAGCCTGCCGTACTACTTTATTGTAATATATATAGCAATAGATAGATAGATAGATAGATAGATAAATATAGTGTATATATATGAAGAGAGAGAGAAAGAGAATCCTAAATGGACAATCCTGCATGACAAATACGACTTTGTCACAGCAAAAATTTTGACTTGTCATAGTAGAAAAGCACAGGTGTTACTAATAACATAACGATGGCTCTGTGGTAGTCAAGTGCTCTAGGGAGAGTGACAGTGAACAAACATGCAGGATACAAGGAATATGAAATCAAAGCAGCTAAATGGAATTCAGCCGTCATTAGTTTTATCATTTACACCTGTGTTGTGCCTTCTGTGACATGTCAAAATGTCTTCCCTAAAAATACCTATTCATACTGTACACTGCGTAACTTATTTAAATTCAATGCAGTACTTTAATTTATAAGTATGTTTTCCCATGAAAACATTTAAACTTTTAAACAGAAGTACAACTAAACGTAGAGTCTGTATAAGTTAACGTTAACCTCAAACGTTAGCTAGGTTAGCTAACACTTCCAACTTTTACTTCAGACACAAGTTACAGACACAGAACAGACTTACCGTGTTGTTAATGGTCTCGAATGAAGGAATAGTTCTGTGGGACACTCGGCGTGGTCCAACTTTCCGCGTAACGCTTCACAAAATAATAAAAATATGCCAACTAGTTAAATTATTGACGGCTGAGCATAAAGTGACGGTGAACATGAATGGACCTGCAGCAGTTGAAAACGTCCGCGACCTATCTACGTAAACACGTTCTGTGGAGCATGACACCAAAAAAAAAAAAATAAAATATATATATATATATATATATATATATATATATATATAAATTGTTAATTAAATTAAATTTGCAGAGGGTATAATTATCATGAAATTATATTCAGCTATTTATAATTCAATGTACTTTTTGTCTAAAAATTATAATGACTATTATTACAAGTAATTTCAAAAGGCTTTCAAATATGTTATTTTTTATCTCATTGTTCCATTTGTGTCAGCCTATCTTAACAAAACAAAACAAAACAAAAAACAGGCAGGCCAATGTTGTGGATTATTAGCTAAATATAACATTGTTATATTGTTGTACATGTAAGCTGAAAAGTAACAAGAAATGACATTACAGAAATGCAGAACCAGGTGGAAACAGCTATTGTCACCCCTCCATAGACTGTCCACCAGGGACCAGTGACAAGTTGATTTTTCGACTGTAAAATTTCTTGCTTGGAATTGGTCATAATTACGATGTGCGATAATGTACAAATAAAAATTACTGTCAACACATTGATAAACTCACAATTAGCAATACTAGAATTGTCTCAAAGAATAAGTATTGGTCTGGCTACACTAATAATCTTATTACTAGAGGTGTTCAGTTCATATGTACTAACTTAATAGTGTGCTCCAGGGGTGAAGTTTTAGCCAAACGCAGATGCTAGCATCGTCCTGGTTCCCTTGTCAAAAAGCCTATCAAATTCTTCCACTGGATTTTGGATCATTGCAGAAAATAAGCTGTTTAGAAAAAAAAAGTTTATTACACTTACACATTTTGTGCAGCAAGATAATCTTCACAAATGAACACCACTTTTATTATTTTTGAAGCCTAAATGCAATTGCCAGAAGTAAAAAGCTAACGTTAGGCTATAAACAAACTACACCTTCGTTGCATGACTTAACGTCACCACCATAATGAGGCTGTAAAGCCATGTTTTATTTAGCCACTTGTTGGCACACTTTTTTGAGACATCTAAAGTGTTAAAAATTCACAAGTCAAGTATCAGCTGAACGTGAACGTGAACACCTCTCATGCTTGTGTTAACAACAGACCTTATTTCAAGCATCTAACAAAAAACCCAGTCAAAAAACCCTCTGACTTTGACACAAGGGAAACAAGAGTGCTAAAATGTCAACTCCTTTCTGTGTTTTTAGGACTCATTCCTGGGGCACTCTATACCAAATCTTCAAACTGAACTGACAACAGAATCATGTCACTAATTGGCTGCACTGCGCTCCTCACTGGTGACCAAGGCCATAACTACCACTGAGGACACCGAGGTCATGACCTCGGTATTTTTTCCCGACCTACATGAATGAATAAAATGAAAATAAAAATAAACCATTTCATTTGTGCGGTGAAAGTATGTGGGAGGACCGATGGAAGGTGATTGAGTGACTCTCTGTTCTCTATAATAACAATTATTTAAAAAAGAAAATTCTGGTACTCTTCTTTGATCGACGCAGTTTTAATACAGAATTTTTTTTTACTGCAAAGTGGCAAATATTATCTTGGTTGACTATTTTTCTATTATCTTAGATGTAAATATTGCATGTTTATTTCAAATGAAAGACATTTTTGACTTGTGAATGAGTCAATGGAATTTCTTGCAATAATGAAAAAATACTGGCAATTATGTCCGCCTGGCACAAACCACATGTTTTGGACAGCTGTGAAGTGACAGAATGTCCCAGCATCATGGTTCTTATATTGCCAGATTCCAGAGAGTCTCCCCTCTTCATATATGGCAGAATATGTCTTCTTCCAACTTGCTATGGTGAGATACATGTAAAAATGTAAGAATTTAGTAACACGGATTTGTTTTTTTCATTGATATAAAAATTGATATAACTGACAACTGACAGATGAAGAGAAGTACTTCCTGTTAAAGAATAAGTGGTTCAAACATAATTATAAATACCCACAAACAAAGTTTGGTGAAAGGCAATTACGCTATAGTATGAAGCCTGGAGCCTGGAGCCTGACATTGGGCGAGAGGCAGGGTATACCCTGGACACGGGGAAAACATGGAAACTCTGCACACCCTGGACTGAACCAGGAACCCTCTTGCTGTACAACAACGGTGCTAACCACCACACCACCGTGCTGCCATACTGAACTTACTATTGCATTTTTTATGTTTTTAATGAACAAGCTTTTTGAATCAGCAAAGTGATTTGTAATTCAGCTTTTCTTTATCTGGTGTGAGGGTCCAAGGACAGAGGGATGTTGTATGCTGTAAAGGTTGTAGAGGCATATTGTGATTTGTGATATTGGGCTTTATAAATAAAACTGAAATTGAAATTGATTAATTCTAATGTACCCATCTGCCCCCTAGTTTTCTTTTCTAGTGTGAAGGTGTCAGCCAGAGGTGCCAATCAAACACTGCAGCATACTTACTGAATTCAGGTCCTCAAGCACATGTTGGCTGGATGGGCAAAATCCCATGACTCACATTCTCTGCCAGTGTGTCCTTTTCAGCACCATGGCATAAGCTTCCCTGGGCTAAGCAGTTTAGCCTCCTAACCTAATCTTAATCCTAATCTAACCACACCCAATGGGCCTCTTCAAGATGGATGCCTTGTTTAGATGTTAATGTCCATTCGTTAGTTTGGTGTCATTACAGGGATAGATAACACTCTGGCTACCACTTCAACCTCTCTCCAGGGATGAATAAAAAATCCTCCAGAGGTGGAGTTCGAAGACTTTATAGGTAGGGATTACACCTGAAACCTACCCTATTAAGTCAGATTCTGAACCAGTCAACCTTTCAATCAGCAGGAGTGCCAACATAAGTTCCAGTCCTGCCTTGTCATCTTCCAGGGCTTACATTGATGCAACCCAGTAAATCAGTCTCTCCACCATCAACCACTCCTCAAGCTGGCCACCCCTACAGTCAACTAGATGCCACACTAGTAGTCATCAAGGTGGCCTATCTTCATTGCCTCCCACTTGACTGTGCTCTATTGCAATCAGCTTGGTTCCATGTACTTCAACTCTTCAATCACTGGAACTGAACTCCTCTGTAACCTACAGCTCATATCCCCTGATCTTCAACACTCAGGCCCCTCAAAATCTGTCTCTCTGTTAAATCCTGTAGCTGTACCACAGTCAGTGTCTGGATTACCTTCTGTCAGAACCTGCTTTAGTTTCTGTTGCTCTATTCTGTTTTTGAGCCTCACCACAGTATGTCTCCTTCAGTTCTTTGTGGCAACCTGTTTTCCAAAGTTTTGTGTGCAATTCACCATTTCCTAAATTCCCCAGAGCCAAATCCTCCCAAAGAATCTCTGAACCACCTGGTTCCAGAGAACAAGAAAGGGGAGTGAATTGTCATTCTCTCAGTAGGGAAACATCACATCTCCCATATTCTGTGGGTCCACAAAATCAGGCTCCCATTCAGTTTTGCTTGTAACTGATGTGTGTATGAAGACCCCTAAATATATAAGGTTCTGGACAACTGATTTGTTTAATATTGTAGCCAAATGTCTATTAGAGGTATTAAAGGGCAATAGGGCAGATTTTACCTGGTTAACTTTGTATCCAGAGATCTGGCTGAAATTCTCAACTTAACTCAAATTTATTTATAAAGCACATTTAAAAACAACTGATTTTGACCAAAGTGCTGTACAAAAGAAATATGATGCTAAAAACACATACATGAGTGGCAACATAACCGTCAGATACACAGCTCACACATTTAGAAACACAACATACACAGGCAGGCATCGGAGAAAGCCACATTAAGGGGACTCAAATGTAATGAATAATAGTAGGTTTTGAGCCTTGACTTAAAAGAATCAATGGAGGGGGCCAATCTGATTGGGAGGGAGATAGTGTTCCACAGTTTGGGGGCAGACACAGCAAAGGCACAGTGACCCCTGGGCTTAAGACTGGAGCGTGGAACAGCCAGGTCAGCTGACCTGAGGGACCTGGGGGTAGAATAGGGGGTTAAGAGGTCTGCAATGTAGGATGGAGCCAGACCATTAAGGGCTTGCTAAAAATATGTGGGAAGCGGGGCATACGACTGAGGGACAGCTTGAATAAAGATCAGTATATCATCTGCATACATGGTGATGAGATACATGGTGTCTGGTATTGTAAGCAATTAACAAATTAGCAAATTGCTGGACAGCCGAGTGACTGTTGCTTTGGTGTGCATTTCCTGCCTAGCTTCCATTTAAGTGTCATTTTCAGAGATCGTAAGGAATATATTATTCACTGTGTGTCATTGCTTTTATATTTGCCTACGCTCCTTGTTATGCGGTGGACCTGGCTCATTGTCTTGCAGTATATCCGGATTGATACTTTTTGCTTCTAGCCTTTGCTTAATGCATCTTCATTGTTGTGGAGGTAGGCTGGTGTGTTTTTTGTTGCTAACCTTAGGTGGCTTCTATATGGCCTGCAGCTAAGCATAACTTTGCCTTGGTCTCTGTTCCGTCATCAAGAGTGATGAGCAACAGTCTGGCAGCTCTCACCCTCCTTTTGTCCGAAAAGCAACATCTTCGCTCTCTTGTACGTAT
Organism: Epinephelus fuscoguttatus; assembly: GCF_011397635.1. Lineage (NCBI taxonomy): Eukaryota > Metazoa > Chordata > Actinopteri > Perciformes > Serranidae > Epinephelus > Epinephelus fuscoguttatus. Next base: position 38,781,166 of record NC_064754.1, on the reverse strand, counting down.
ATGCAAATCTGCATTAGCCTACTTCAATATCAAGTTTAACTTCTAGTTGGTAATTTTAATTTCTCCATGCACTTTGCCGTCACTTGTTTACAAGACAGTGGTACATCACAGTGGTGGTCTGCTCCATAGTCCCAGCCTCCAGAGTGAAACTGCTGTTTTGTCTCTACGTGTCTCCACAACTCCTCATTCTGTCTCTATGGGGTTTTGTTTCCACAGTTATGTCTCTGTCTCCATTCTCTACACTCCAGTCCTTGTCTTTGTATTGATTGGTTTTACTTCACTATCACTTTTGTGTTTTTGTGGCACAGTTGTTTCAGCTCTGTGGCTTTGTCCACACCATGTGACCTTTAAATTCCTAAAGTGGTTATGTGTTCTAAAAATTACCTGGGGTTGAAATTCCCCTGGCTGGCGTTGTCGACAATACTACATAAAAATAACCCCTGCTCCTTCTTCAGATGTTTCTGCAGTATTAAATATTCCATAACACAGACGAGGCCTTGTATGTTGTCCGAGGCAAGAGGATTTTTGATGAGCCCATTTGGTCCTCATGTACCAGATATATCATAAATGGTTCCACTTGAGAAGCTAGTGTTTTGGCATATCTGTGTTCAAAACTGGCAGGGGCAGTAATTTAAGCAGACAATTGGGTCCTTGCCATTTTTCCGAAGGAGCGAAATAAAAGCTATGTTATTGTTACAAGAGAAGGAGTCTTTTTTAAGAGCAGAATAAATCATTTTGTGAATAAGAGGTGTCACAGTTTTGCATCACTGGTCACCTGCTCATTTATGCATGCCCATTCACCTAGCTCCTACTCAGTAAATTTCCATTCCCCCTTTTTTTCCCGCTCCTCACCATCAGTCATGCCCACTTCATCAAGGCAACCCAGTTCACCTGTTCCTGATTACACACAGCCAGTATATGTACCCCAGCCTCATAGACACTCCTCGCCAGATTGTTTTATGCCATTCTCCAGCACATTTTCCTTATTTCCCGTTGCCGAGCCAGCCTGCCTTTCACCTACTTGTCTCATCTGATTCCCGCAAAATGCACAAGCATTCTGTCATTGACCTAGATCTGCTTCTGCGCCCCTGATTCCTGTTTGATTGCGGCTGCTTGGCATTACCATCCGACGACGCTACAGTGAGAGTGTTCCCATCTTCTTACCTGTGGTTTCCTGCGATCATGAGATCAACGTGTCGCCACACTCGCTATTGTGTGTGCGTCCTGTGAGTACTCACCTCTTGATTTTGCCTGGCCTCTACCTACTTGTCTCCTACTGGTTCGTCTGCTTGCTGTGCCCTTGCCTGGTTGTCGACCTTCAGCCTCTACGACTATGTCTCCCGCCCGCTCCTCCACAGTACTGCTGCCTGGAATTGAATTAACGGTGTGTGTTTTGGCAAACGTCACAACCCTTGGTTCCCAGCCTGGTTCACCCAGCCAGACCTGCCAGGCTACCAGAAAATTTGTGGAGAGACTTTGCTAGAGTGTTGAACTGTACTGTGTGCTGTTAACCTGCCCTGCCCTGTACCTGCTGAATGTGACATTAAACATCACTACCAACGGTTCCTGGTTTCCTGTGTGCTGTAATTGGGTCCTAACACAACCCGTTACAAAAGGGCTCAACTGGGGACAAAAGAACAAATAAAGCTCATGTGGTAAACCATCTAGACCTTGTGACTTCCCTTTGGTCACAGCCCCCTTATGGATTCTCTGGAATACCCCTCTGATCTGAGCATGTCCCACCAGGTTCAGGAGGATGTGCCCAAATATTTAACAGGTTTAAATATCTGGACAATGTTGTTGCTCTATCACCACCATCAGATCAAACTCTCACTTTTCACCTACCCAGACAAAACAGCCTATTAGTGCCACCATCAGGGCTAACATTTACTTTTCAAGTGTTTGTTTCTTCTGAACTGTAAGCTATAAATGTGCAGTACTTGCTGTGCACATTATTGGCACCAAGATTCATGTTCCTTTTGATTTTGGATGCATATACTTTCCATAACAATGTTGACTATAGAAGATATGGTTAACAGGCTATGTTACTTTAAGTCGAGGTCTGCACTTTATCGAGTGCTGCAGGTTTGCTTGATTTCACGCTCACCAATGTACTTGCTTTCCTCCTCTGCTGCAGTTGAGAAATGAGTAGAGTTAAAATGAGAAATGCACCAGTATGCTTGACGCTGACGTCTTCTTGTAGTCTGTGTGCAACAATTGAAACATAACTGTAATTAAAGAGGTCCTAGATTTTTACTGTAATCAAACAATGTATGTTTACATTGAGTGTTTCTCACCCAAATGTATTGTCTATATTATTGAGGTGCTCATTTTTTTAAGTATGTAATGCTGCATTTCATTTAAGTCTGAAGTTGGAGGCTGGAGTTTGGAATGATGTCACACTCAAGTGGCCGCATTCCAGTACAAGTGGGAAAGCCAAGATGTTGTTAACAATACCAGTTCTAGACAGGTAAGCAGTTGTTAGCATTACCGGTCATCTACCCTCATCTTTGCTGGTGCACTGCTGGTGCATTGAAGCATATCTTAGCATGTTACTGCCAACTGTTCCATTTCAACAGAATTGGTACACCATTGTTAGGACTGTGTGTCATGTCAACCGCATGTATGTGCAATTGCACGAGATAAACAAACGAGGTTCCACTCATAAGAAAACAGCTTCCTAGCACCACTAGAGGTCTACGCCTTCACAGGGAACTCGAATTGTAACTACTAATGTTGGCAGTCCTGTGGTTCATCATTGGCTGCCAGATACTACATAGAGCAGCTGTGAGATTCCCAAGGAAAACAAAGCTGCAACAGATTAGCCCAATTATGTAGATCACCATGCAAGAGAAATAAAAAGTCTTGGTTTCTTCTGTGCACAGCGCTGTATATCCGTTTGGAACTGGTAAAACACGAGACTTATGTCACAGACATCTTTGTATCCTGTTACCAAGGTGGCAATATCTCTGTGAGGCACTTACATTCAAGGTGGAATTGAACCAAATGAATGAAGGTCTGCAATGTAAGATGGAGCCAGACCATTAAGGGCTTGCTAAAAATATGTGGGAAGCGGGGCAAACGACTGAGGGACAGCTCGAATAAAGATCAGTACAATGAACCAAAGAAACGCAAGATGAAATTAGTTACAAAATTAGTGAGCCTAGACTTTAATAAAACCTTTTATTGTATTTGTCAAAGTCTGGTCGCCAGACAAAACTTACAAAAGTTATCATTCAGTTTCTACCACACATTTATACATTTCTGTGCAATTCTGTGTTTACACGAACAGTCCTGTCACCTATTCTCAAGTAAAGCAAACGACGTCCGAATCAGGGTAACAGGACACAACAACATAAATATCTGACTTGGTAGGGGGGGCAATGTCATTGAATTATATAGAACAGCTTGAGTCACAGAAAATACATTACATACATTAACCAGACAAAGCCAACTGTTTGCCGCTTCAGTTCTCCAAGTCAGTCAGAAGTCCAGTTGTTATGTAGAGAGATATTTACAGATACTGTATGTGTTCAATGCACGATATTTGAGTTCCTAACACAAAAAGAAGTAAAGGAAGTCAAGGACTTTTAAATGCAAAAAAAAAGGTTTCCATTCCTTAAGTGTTCAGCTAGAGCTGGAACTGGTGACATTTGTGCACTGAGGTTCACAGAAGGAGCCAAAGCGCCCATAGATGTCTTTGGCTCGGACAGCAAAATGATAAGTGGAGCCAGGCTGGAACTGGGTCAGTGTACAGGCCATAGGCAGAGGAAGGGCCTTCACCTCCCCAATCTTCTTCCAATGCTGCTGTGCTGCATTGCTGTTCGAGTTGTCTTGATGGAAGGCATAGAGGTGATAGCTGTCTACAGCTGCACAGGTCCGATCAGTTTCTGCCACACACCAGGACAGCACTATACCGGTCTGGCTTGGCACTAGCTTCAGTTGAGGTTGCTGAGGAGGTGAGGTCCTCTCAGCCTCTGGGGGTAAGCGTGGAGGTGCAGGTGCAGCAGGGAGAGGTGGCAGTGCCGTGCTTGAGCCCCGGGTTGGTGTACTAGTGGTTACAGTGCGGGATTTCATTGGAGAGTCCTGAAAAAGAGAAAATTATTGTCATGAATTGTTCCTCTAGCAAAACAGGTTAGACATGATTATGACCACTAATTCTTGATTAATATAAAAAGTACCCAGAAATCACTCATATAGAAAGTGGGTCTAGAGAGGTGATGGGGACAGTTTCTCATATGCTGAGATAAATAAATTCTCAACTTCCAAACAGCTGTCAGATGAAGCTTTTACAGTCAGAAATGTGTTTTAAATTGGTCTACCAGTACCCTTAAATGCTACCTGTCAGGATCCGTAGATTTCACATTTCATAACATGTGCAACAGTTACCAAAGAATTGATATACAAGTCATAGAATTGGACAACTACATTTGAGCAAAACATGTAAAATGCAGTTAGAAATCCTCACCAGTGGGGGGCGGTGGTGGACTGTCAACTGAGGATTGCTGGGAGAGTTCAGATTGCTTTGCGGGGACGACCTTGCTCCTGCACCTGAGGGCAGAGCACACGAAAAAATTACAGATGTATAATTTACATGTAAAACACCAAATATATACACTTAATCACTTTAATTACGTTTTTTTTAATTTATATAAATTTTAAATACATCATCATCATCATCATCATCATCATTGTGCCGAATAGCCAGCATTAAGGTTAGAGCCATGATTTAAGTGTTTGTAACATTATCACATGCAGGCACAAAATAATACACATAGGAGAGGTTTTCCTTGTAGGCTTTCTCCCAGAATGCCTTTTCTGACAGAAATCTATAATTGTATACTTTTTTCCTAACCTTAACCAAGAGATCCCCTTCTGGTGGAAAGCCCTTGAGGAAAATTTCTCCCAACTGCCAAAATAACTCTTTCATGGGGTGCCGGTGGCTTAGTGGTAGAGCAGGCGCCCCATGTACAAGGCTGTTGCCGCAGTGGCCCGGGTTCAACTCCAGCCTGTGGCCCTTTGCTGCATGTCACTCCCCCTCTCTCTCCCCCCTTCACGCTTGTCTGTCCTATACATTAAAGGCTAAAAAGCCCCAAAAAATATCTTAAAAAATAAATAAAATAACTCTTTCATTCCCTCAATACAATGTGGTGGACTTACTGTTGGGAATGCTGGTGACCGGGTTAGTACGCTGGGTGGGTGAGGGAGCTGCAACAGTGGCATTCTTCACACCTGTCACTGGATATAACAGGAAATACAAAATAATTAGACAAACAGCCACTTTTCATTACAGAGCATAGTCAGGTATAAAAATCAGTTTTACTGTATGGGGGAGGGAGGTGTCTTTTAACCTTACCTTGTACATCATCATCATCCTCTGTGAGATCGATGACAGAGCCTTTGGGTCGTGCCGCTGGAGCAACTGCTTTGGATGGAGTGGATCCTGTAGCTTGGTTATCTGAAAAAAAGAGAGGAGAAAAAAAGATAAAAGTTGAGATAACTTCAAGAAAAGAAAAAGCCAGCAACACCACACTGTTATTTTGGCCAAGGCGAAGATGATGTATCAGGCAACACAATTTACCGGTGATAATAATACACCTCATATAAACCAAGGAAAGCCAAGTGTTAAATCTTAACTTCCCAATCAGACATGTTTGGGACTAGCTGAATGACTGACGACTTCAGTTTTACGAGATGCTGACTGCTAAAGACAACAGCCATGCCAAGCAAAGTAGACCCCCACCTGTCTTTGATGTCAGAGACGTCCCTTGAGGCGGTCCTGGAGCGGTGGAACCTGTTGCTGCCGGCCCAGAGGTTGCAGGTGAAGAGGCTGAAGACATAGCTCCTGCTACAGACACAGACTGAGCCGGTGTCCTGGCTGTGGTCACGGATACCCCTGCATTGGGTGTGGTTATCGCCCCAGCGCCACCCTGGTACACAGCACGGGCAAGAGAGATCTGGGCAGAGGACATCTGGCCAGGGGAGGCCTGGAGTGCTGGGGCAGTGGCAACAGCTGGGGTAGAGGCTGATGAAGTGGTAGTAACGGGAGCAGGCTTGAGTATAAAAGTAGTGGTGGAAGCAGTGGTTTTGGCCTTGCTGAGTGAGCTGGCTGCAGGCAAAGAGGAGACAGGGATGTTGACCAGCGTGCCTGGCTGGCCATTAGCCATTGATAAAGGCAGCTGGATAAGCAGCGGCTGGCCCGCAGCCACCATGCTGCTCCCGGAGGCTGTCTTTAGCAGCAGGGTGCCTGTGGGGCTCTGAGTGGTGATGCCAGTGGCCAAGGTATTGCCAGCATTAGAGGTGGAGGTGATCAGCTGGAGGATGGGGGCCTGTGAGACCATGGCAGTGGAGGTGGATGTATGGACTGGACCTGTGGCAGAAGCTGGTGGGGCTAGTGGGGCTGGATTTGCTGAGGAAAATAAGAAAAATGGCTTGTTTCAGAATGTCACAGGAAGTTTTACGGAGATTTTAAAATGAACTGCAGTCTGTGCTCCTCATCTGCTCCTCACTGCTTAGAGGTAACTTCAATATTTTTTGACCTGGACCTGTTTTCCAAAGTTTTTGTGTCTAAGTGACAAATGGGAACAACTATTTCTGAAGTCTAGAACTGAGCGAGACCGGTGCTCCAAAATAGGCTGCAATGCAACCACTCAGGGGCATGTCCGCACCTTAAATTTACGTCCAATATAAAGCCTGTCATATACCAATCCGACAGGCTCAGATAAGTATACTAAGTGCCTGACAACATTATGAAAAGGATCCTACTGGGATAGACTTTCTTATTGAAGATTTAGATCCATTTTGTTTAACCAGATACAGCCCCTCAATCACTATCACCAAATCCACCAGACTCCAGTTAAACAAGCTGTAATTTTAGCATGTATAGAGACACCGTTAAGGGTTTATTTTTAAATCAAACCAGAGATGATCATTTTTGAAACAGTGTAAAGACAAACAAAGACGTTTTTTGAGAGGTTTATTTGGTTCCATCAACTTTGAATGAAATGCGTTTCATTATGACAAAATTACTGTTTATTTTAATGGCATCTGGCAGGTTGGTTATGGTGATTTCTCGGCTGTGTCTGGCTAAACAAAAACGATCTTTATCTCTCACAAAAAAGTCTATCTCTGTATGGATCCTTTCCACGGTGTTGTCAGACTCTTAGATAATAATCTAAGCCTGTCAGTGGCAAAAACAAGCACCTTTCTTTCAACATAAATTACCAGAGCGCACATACCCTCAGTGTTTACATTTGGCTGCAGCCCTCTCACTTAATACTGGGAAAACAGGGTCCAGGTTGAATAATACTGCAGTTACCCTTTAAAGCCTGCTAATGGGTGCAGAAAAAAGGAGCAGATTAGTCATCATTATAAGTATCCATTATTTATTGCTTGCAACAGTCATGGCAGGTAAAACCTATCCTGGTATGCAAACAAATTCACTCCCACGCATGCAAACGCTACAAGACACTTAGAGGATAAGGTTGGCAGATTTTATGTCCATCATTGTCAATAAATCCCAGACCAAAACCAACAAGGATTAGCAAACTTTCTGTTGCTGCTGTTACACAGGTTAGACCAAGCACTGGTGCTGTGACCCATGGCATTGGGGTTTGCACTGGCTGAAATTGAGTTGCCACAGCTGCTAACTAAAGGTCTGTCTGGGACTGTGTGTTGGTTAGCTAGCTAATTCTCGGCTCATTTGATTTGTGGTCTGATGATGAAAGTAGGAGAGAGAGCTGAAACAATGAAAAGAGGGGCTAAGCGAATCAATGTGCTGCATGCAGCTCTACGATGAAATAAGATTTTAGCCACTGTAAAAAGAACAAAAAAGACAGGAATAAAATTAGTAACTGGTGGACGAGCCAAATCAATCTATGGGAAACACTGAGCTCTGTGCCTCTCGTTCCTATTGAAAACAACTTTTATAAACCGTGTCACAAATGTACACTTTAATTTTTTTTAAAGGCAAAACAATTTCCTATGACAGCTGGGCACTGTTGTTTTTGGAAACATTACTCAAACAATAGTAAACTGATAGGGTTTAATTTTAGCCACAGATTCTGTATGTTAAGTGAGAATTAACTGCAGCAGGACACAAATATTGAATTAACTCAAACTAAACTGCAGCACTGATGTTAAAGGTAATGAAGGAACATGTCCCTCCATGTTTGGCTACACAAGCAATACTTGTTAGTTGGATCAGTTCATTGTTGGTTTTGGTCTTTTAAGAAATTTCTTTGCACTGTTGGGGGAAACTACATCATTCAGACAGAATCACATGAACACAGGGAGAACATGCAAACTCCATATGAAAAGAAACAGGACCAAGATTCAAAACCCACAACCATCGTGCCTCGGGTTATTCTATTTAAGGTAAGAGACCAACACAACATCCAGCATAAAGGAAAACCTGCTACTCACCAACTGTGCTGGACGGAGAAACAGTTGTTGGAATCTGCTTTACCTCCATGGAAGTACGGACTGGCCTGTTTAGAAAGATTTCTTATGCTTAGAGCTGTTTATGTCCACAAATGGAGGACGACTGAATGTGATTAGGTGCTGACATACCCTTTTATTCAATTTCATACAGTCATATTTGAACAACTTGTGGTGAGATTCCACCTTATAATTGAAATACATGTCAGAGGTTTTCATTAAAGCATTTATCAGTGTGTAAGTATAGTTTGTTTTCAAGCCAATTCCACGTTTTGTGTACAAGTCATCAGGTACTCATATCCCTTTCAATATGAAATTCAGTTTCAGTGAACACTCTTGAGAATCTAGGTGCAATGAATGCTATTTAGAAGTAATGTTTTGATCATTTTAATGATGCATAATGACAATTGTCCCAGTATGCTTCTTTTCCTGTATTATGAGACCATCAAAATGACGCATCAGTACTTTCATGATATTCTCGAAAAAATTCAGGTCTCCTCTTCACTCGCAGTATTTCATTGATAACGTCACGAATCTCTCTCCAGCTGTCACAAGATAGTAGAGGGAATCGCTGCTCAATGTACATCCTCATTGTTCTCCTCAAGTTTCCGGGCAGTGCTTCCTTGCCCATTAATCCAACATAGTTGACCTTTGCGACCCATTCACAGTAGATGTCGTATGGGACTAGGTAGCGGAAAATATAAGATGCGTAGCGGTCAGGCCTGGGATTCCCTGAGCTTCTCTTGCAGTTGTGGTACAGCACTTGCTCCAAGTGGGAACTGATTGTGCGGAGTTTTATGTCTGCTCTGCATCTTCCTTCATGGTATTCTGCCAGCTTTTTTGCCATGGCAATATGACGTGACATATCTTTGTCCTCTTCCTCCTCTATTTCCTCCTCTTCCTTCTCCTTCTTGACAGACAGTACAGGAGTCTTGCCAACAGAGGGCGCCACTCCCTCTCCGGGCTCCTCAGGCTGCGGCTCTACTGTCTGCCGACGGAGCACGCTGTTGGGAGGAGAGGTGCAGTTTTAACTACACTCTGCACTGCCTGAGGAAACGCTCAGGCTTCACATTGTAGAACGTCACAAGACTCAGGACCTGGACCCACGCGGGGTTACTTTGCAGGTGCAAAACACAGACTGTGTTTGTTATTTCCAAACCAGTCTTAAGAAATATTTGGATGTTAAAAGTTAAAAAGTTGATCCTGACAAACCGAACAAGGGACATTGAATCTTGGGTTTCCAAAACGGTATGGATTTGGAGGATGTAGGGATTCTTTATTCTGTCTATTAGATTTAAATTCAGTCTCTAGTAATTACAGATAGCAACCTGGGACAATGTCAACTATTCATGCTGTGAACGGCTCCGTGTGTAGTACTGGCTTCAGTCCGGTATTGTCACGTTCATACAAAGGCCAAATTATATTCACACAAAATACCAAAGTGCACAGACTGCTGTATGATTAAAAAATAACATGTTTCAATACATCTATACTGTGAACTTTGTCACAGAATGAAATGGTTAAGCTAACTTGTGAGCTTGCAGTGAAGTGATACAAATCACTTCCAAAAAACCTTAAGAACCCAATTTATATATTAAAAAGTTAACACACATGGTATGGTTGACTGGGATTTCGAGGAGAAATTGCTCTTAACACTTACCGTTGAACTTGAGGGATACTTGCAACAGTTGCAGTCTTGGCAGCAGCAGCAGCATTAGCAGCAGCAGCGGTGGCGGCAGTAGCAGCAGCAAGCGCCTGAGGAAATCAGACAGCATGCTGTCAGAACATTCTTAAGCACAGTCACTTGCATACAAATTGAAAAGGTATTAGCATGTAACAAAAGGAAACATATTTCTTACCTTCTGTTTCCTTTTGTTCTCTGATGCCTGATTGGCCTCTCCAAACTTTTTGGTTAGTCGGTTTATCTTGGCCTAAACAAATGGTGGAGAGAGACTTGCTTTACTACACAGTACTAATCAGCCAAAGAGCATTTTACTTTGCTGCATGTGTTTTCCTACAGACATTCACATTGCAGTATTACCATCTACTTACTTGGAGTGTGCTAATGGCGGTTTGGTGTTTGGTGGTACAGTCGATTTTGTCTACTCTGTCCTTCAACTCTTGGAAATGTTTGTCGAAAAAGGTCTGCTCCAAGGCCCTCAACCGTTCTTCTACCAGCTGCTGCACAATCTGGGAAAATCAGGTTAAGGGGTAAAAGTTTAGATTAAGTTATGAAGTATTCACTGGCATCAAAGCAGTTGGCTTAGATTTTAAGAAATCAATCTGTGCTGCAGGATAATTGCATACAAACCTTTTCAAGTTTATGGTGACTGCCAGCCTTTGCAGTGATCTTAAGTTCCAGTTGTGCCTCCAACTCCTCACGCTCCATCTTAGGCCTCTTCCCCTCTCTTTTAACAGGTGATCCATCTTTTTCAGAGCCTACTGATAAAGTGCGCTTCAGTCCCGAGGTGGAGCCCTTCTCCTCTTGCACTGCTCAGGAAACACAGACAAACACCAACTAGTACCCAATGGTTGCCATTCATTGCTCTATATCTTTTATGCTTTCTGGCACTATTCTGTTTTCTCAGTAAATAAAACATGCAAAACAGATTTCTCAAAGAAAACACTCAAAAAATTACATTATTTTCTAGCAGCAATAATGTAATGTAAAGTACTTGACAATACAAAATGTTGCCACATAGTCTTTTTCCCCAAATTGGTAAATTTTGATTTACACTGAAGGTATACTATGCAGGATTGTCAGGTACTCTTGTAAATACATTCGCCCACTAAAGTGAGAGTCAAAGCCAACTCCAGATTGACTCACTTTTGGTGTTCCACCTCGCTACATCAGGATTTTTTTCTTGGACATCTGCTGCTTACAGTCTAGCTACCTTTTAATAAAGCCCTGACATCACTTGAGCACTGTGGGGGTACACACTCATAAATGTCCCATTTATATGAAAATTACACACATTAAATGCATCAATTCTAAGTTAAAAGGAATTGAAACTCTGATTCAGCCTTACAAGTTCTGGTGCCTTGGGATGGTCTCACCCGTATTCATTACTTTATGCTTAGTTCCTTTCACCATAAAAACTCAAAATCATCAGAAATCATTTTCTGAAGATCAAGGTACATTTTCTGGCTTCAAAGTGCAAACACCTACATCTCCCTTATTTTCTTGATCTTGGTAATACTTGCCAATTACTACAACATAAAAGTGTTCTTAACATCTTGAATGGTTGATTTATTAAACTTACAGACTTGCAAAATATTTTGTAAAATTGTTAAATGAAGCTTGATTTTATCAAAATCAATTTATGAATCACAAGGAGTAAGTTACAGTCTGTCGAAACAACTTTGTCAAGCCTAACGACATCACTCAAGTGACATCACTCGGGAATCTCATTTTGGGATTGTAGACTACAAATCTTTGTGTGGTCATGGAGTTAAAAGGTCAAGGGTATTTACCAGGCATGGAGGATCTAACAAAAGACATTGTTTAAATACTGATTGAAATGGCATCTTATTATCATGTAACACAGCCTTCAACTGCAAAAGAGTCTTTGTGTAATAGAATCATAAAATTTCCATTGCCATCCATTTTGGGGCAACATTGACACATTGAGAACAAGAACATAAAACTCTGCCTGTATAAAATTTTGACTGATGTCTAATGTGACTAATTTTGGTTAATTTCCTTTGAATTTGTACTAAACTCAATCAATATGGAGCAATTACCCTGAAGCTATCAGGCACAGTGTCCACTCTCTCATACCTGTATTAGATGGTGGAGTGGATGATGGCCGAGATGGCTTTCTTGTTTGTCCAACTTCATTTTTTTCCACTTTGATTTCGACTTTCACAGAGTCCACCTCCATCTTTTCCTCTTTTACTGATGCTTTCTTCGCACCCTCTTTTTTATCCTCCTTTTCTTTTATGTTGTCCTCTTTGATTTCCTTTTCTTGTTTTAGATCCTTAGAGGAGGGAGCTGGATGAGATGGGGAAGGACAAGGAAGAGAGGAATCAGTGGTAGTGGGAGATTTGGGGGGAGAAGGCTTTTCATCTTTCATTTTGGCTGTGGAAGCCCCAGAGTCCTTGGCCTTTGTAGTGTCACTATCTGTATCCATTGGTTCTGTGCAGTCAGATACTGGAGGTGGTACAGGCGAACATGGAGCCAAACCTTTAACAGAATCCTTCAACAAATCCACAGCTGGGTCCTCTGTAGTAGTCTGAGCCTCCTGAGGAAGAGCAAAATTAAACATTGATTAGTTAAAAGGTTTCTGGACTCTCAGTCTATCCACACTTTAGCATTAACCCTGGCAGTCTGAGCAAATCCACTATATGTCATCAACAATTTCCTAAAAAATTCAAAGCATTTACCTCTTTCTTTTCCGTTTCTGGAGTCGCCTCAGTGTCTGTTTCCTGGTTTTCCTTGGATTCTGTTGAAGCTGGTGTAACGGACTCCTTCGGTGAGGAAGATGGCAAACTTTTCTTCTCCTCGTTCACCTCTTCGTCCTCCTCCTCCATCTTTTTAAGTTCAAAGTTCAAAGAATGGAATGGTGATGCCGGAGAAGTAGGAGTTTCTTCCTTTTCTTTTGGACTTTGTGAAGAAGCTGGGGAAGGGGATAGATTTAGGGACAGGAAAGGAGCAGGAGAAGCAGGGGATGTAGCTTGTGGGGAGTTTGAGTCCGAGATGTTGTTTTGCTCTTTGTCCCCCACTTTTTGTCCATCCTCTTTGTGTGTGCCGTTCATTAGGGGTGGCGGAGAAGTGTCAGACAAACCTGGAGCTGCTGTCAACAGAGTGCTGTGAAGACTCTCCAGTTGCTGTCGATCACTGATCTTCATGGTTTTCCTAGCACGGAAAATCTTCTTCTTCTCCTCAGTCACAACAATTTCCATTGCTGTCTGTGGAGTGACAAGGATAGATTAGATGCTATCAAATGGCATGATGCATATGGGAAAGACCTACAAACCGTAGTGATAGCTGCAAGAGTAAGCAGCACAGCCTCTTCCGCTTATGAACCTGTCCTGGACGTTACGCACTGCATAGTAAAGAAATGACTGCAGAGTTTCAGAGCAAACACTAGAGGTCACTGTGGAGCCCTATGGCTTTCCTGTTTGTTCTTTTCTAGAGGGTTCTTCTTTCACAGAGATCTGCATACCTAACTGTTTGGTTCCCCAACAGCCTGTTTCTTTACTAAAATTTGACTCAGTACCCAAGCCAAATCAGAAAGATCCTGACTGCCTGATTACACATTGCTCTATCTGTCCTGCATTGACAACAATGAAGGTGCAGCTCAGTAAGCCAGAAGGACTTTTGCCTGTCAGTCAGAAAAAGCTTTTACTGCTATGACAAATGCCCCTTTACTTAATTTTCCTATTAAACCATGGATTTCATGTTTACCTAAGTCCCGATCCAGAGAACAGAAATGACATTGAAGTTAATAGCAGCAACCCAACCTTCCTCCCATCCCCCCACCTTCCTATTGGTTCAACCCTCAGCGAATCAGAGCGGGCGGATCGAGGCTGTGTTGGCAGCAGTAAAGAGGTTATGCAAAACCTGAAGGATTTTCCGTACATAGTTCTGACTGTTGCACACATTGTAGTGTTGAAGCTAGTTGTCATATTTCATATGTATTCATTTCATTTACATTCATTTTATATGCATGCATGTCTGTAAAGATTTAAACTTCTATTTATGGGAGTCAAACACAATTAGAAATGCATTAAAGCTCTGTGCTGCAGGAGACTGTGCTTGGCTGCAGTAAAATTCTCATTTTACATTCAGTAGCAAAGAGGAAATGTGTTATGATATTAAATAATGCGGTGCATGCACTAATTAAATCATCTATGAATAACTCACCTTCACCCCGAAAGGCTCCTAGTCATGGATTTACCACAGAATTCTTCGTCAACCTGAGGAAATAAAAATAAAAAAGAAGAAATAAATAAAAAAGATTTTTTTACTGAATGTTGTATTGTTGCTTGAAACTTGGGAGGCAACATCAACTATGTATGAAATCCATAGACCATACAAATGAAAGTGTAACCCTAAATTTAGGTCCTCTGAATTAAGCAGTCTATCTCCATCTCTGATGCTGTAACTGAGCTCTTGGCTTTAAAATGAGATATTTGTAAGGTTACTGCAAATTTCATCAAACTGGAGGTACAATTATGGTGATGACAATGAAGTATATCCTCATTTAGTAAGAACTGATTGACCACGCATCTAGACACAAAAAGCTAGTATATATCAAACAATGAGAGCCATGTTGTTACATCTGAATGTTACTACAGTCATAGTTCACTTTGTTAACACATCTTTACAAAGGAATAATTTCTTCCCAATTTATGTCAGGTTTTTTTTTTACAGTTTTATTTTGGCAAAAAATGTTTTTTTCCCCCAAACAATTAAGACATGATTATTTCATACAGTTGATGCACATTCCTATTTAGCATTAGTATTAGGACAAAGCTTATAGGATCAATGTACAAAAAACTGTATCAGCTGATTAATAAGCTATTTGCAGGCAAGAAAGCAAGAGAACCCAATTAGAAACATGACATGCCGACCAATCAAACAAAGACGTGGCAAAGAAACAGATTCACAGGAAACTGGAAACGGGAAACTGTTTTGCCAGCACAACGGACAGAGAGAGGCATGAAACTGCAGAAAAGAGGCTTTCATACATTTTCCCACCACATGTTTTAGTGAAGGTGAGCTCAAGAATACGCAGCCACAAGGATTCATTTTTCTGTTAAAATGCTGACTGCATTAGTGAGATCCATCAGTCTGTTAACATAACTTTAACGCTGTCACAAAAAGCAGTCATATTCCAATGGTAGATACTGTATGCAGGTAAATGTCTCTATTGCTTGCAGTGCAGGAACAGAACGCAAAGCCAGTTATCATGTAAGTAACCTTTAAAATCTTATCTCATGAGAGCAAGCTGCTTCAGTTTTACGCTGTAAAGTTGGTTAGCTCTGTTACTGCATTGCTGACCTGCAAGACTGCAGCTGACACAACCACCTGAAAAGGCCTCCTCCTCCAACAATGTTTAATTTAGACATGTGTATTTTGCCACCTGGCAGGCTGTCACATGTACATGGAAAAATGCAACTCCACTAGGAGACTGATCTGGGCCGAGTGTACACTTTACAATGTAAAACTGAGCAGCACTCTGACATGCTGGCGCATACGCACAACACTGTAAGTCAGTCCTATTCTGCTTTCATATCAAAAACCATGCTTCCTGCAATGATAATAAACTCCTGATTGTAGAAACAAGTGAGGAGATATTTTGTCAGAATTTCTTTAAATTTAACATGAGAAAAGCATCACGCCAAAAGTCAGCATAAAAAAAAAACAAAAAAAACAAATAAATATAGAGCGTTATAAGTTCACGATCACTGGTGCACTTCACATTCCAGTGTTATTGCACACTGCGCAGAGCACAATATCCCCCCTCCCCCATCAGACGGCCTCATTTACTGCGCCTGGATTCTGTGCAGAACTCAAAATGGCCGTCAGCCCTGCTGTTTGCTGCCAGACTGAGCTCTCAGTAGCTAGCTGAACTGGATTCTCTATCAGACATCAGGTTGCAGCACCACCCTGCTTAATCACAATTTTACTATCAGCCTGATGTTTCAGCAAGTTGGCACAGTAAACAGGATGTAGAATTTTTCAGAACATTTAACAAAAATGTTACATAAGCCAAAATTAAACATTATTAAATTGTTTATTTTTTTCCCCATTCGTTCAATCTATCAACTCCTGTAATACATGCTACAGCTACTCCTCAGCCATTTTAATTGCACTGGGTGACTGTTTTAATATTAAGGCAGTTATGGTTTAAGTTGTGTTTTTTATAGCTTATACATTATATGTACATAAACTATAAAATCACTGTGTTAGTGAAATAACTCATTCTCTTTTTTTCATCTTCTAGAAAGCTCATTAGCCCATATTTAGAAATGAGGCTATCGTGAGCTAAGTCAGTGAGTGCACTGCTGAACGTGACTAGGAGAAATGCAGAAAACAATCATTACACGTGTCAGATGAGTATGCACACGCTGGGTGTGGCATTTGCTGCGCACCTCAAAAGCTACATCATTTTTTTTTAAAAAGACAGAGATACACATAGATTCAGACTTGTGCTTAAACTCTCAGGATAGTTTGACAAACTCAGAGGATTATCAATTCCCAGATTGTATTCCCTGCCCAGACAAACTGATGTCTCTGAGGTGATCTGAATTTACATCCGATAATGCTGTTACAGGCAAGTCACGCTTGTTTCCTGTGATACTATCCACTGACTGTTGACTCAAAACATTAGGCAGACTTCCATTATGTCTCTGCCTTTTGGTAAAAAAAAAATCATGCACCTTCTGTGAAATTTAGGTCCCGCAAGATGGCATGTAAGTGGAGTCGACAATCCCAACATGCTCCAGTTTCACTGCGAAGAAAAGAGGACTTACACAACTTCCAGCACATTTTAATAATTAAAAATATTGCTTGACTTGATTGTGTTTATTGTCATGTACTAGGTAAGCAGGCTACCATACATAAGAAGGAATTTTCCACATATCCCTTTATGTGACGCTAGAGGCATCAACAACAGGAGACAAGGAGAAATGTCTACCTCTCTCTCTCTGGGTTTTAACAACTCCTTTTCTCTCACGTTGCAACACTGATCCTTGTAGTCTCAGAACGTTGCTTCTGCAAGAAACTTTTTTAACCCAAGGTGACTAGCCATTGAGTTAGTTGCTGGTCAAATGTCACAAAGTCACAGTGATTCTGTCAAACTAGACATATAAGTCTCTTTAACTCCAAATAACTAGAAGATAGGGTGACTAGGGATTCAGTTCTGCAGCGGAAGGACTCAAGTTTAAGCCTCTGTGACACCAAGCAAACAAAAAACTTGGCATTCTTTCCTCACAAGAACATCCAAACGGTCTCTTTCAGGCTAAAGTATCACATTATTGGGTCAAATGTGGAAGATGCAACCATAATTCAGCGGTTCATCTTGCTCATCAAATCTTGTCCAACATGATGGAAAAGTTGATCATAAACCCAAAGTGCAAGTCATATCTTGTTGGAATGCAGTACATGGACATGCATGTGCAACTTGCCAAAGCACGTTGGCCTCCCCAGTACAGGATCCAGACTGTGATACATGATTTAAATAAATCACTTCTCTCTGATACCACTTATTCATAGGTATGTAACTGGTTGACAAATTAGACAGGTTCTGGTACACATGAAAGCACTTTTGATGGATCAGTATCTGACTTTCAGATACGTATCCATTTCCAAACCTTCATTTGTTGTATCTTCCTGTGTTCTGGCTAAACCAACTTTTAAAAATGCATCACTGAGCTCCATTGAAACACTGGAACTAGAACAGTGACTGTGCGTTAGCAAGTACAGCAAGTGGGCAACTACGAGCTAAAAACAATTCAAGAACAATTTTGCAGGCGCACTATGGCTCTAACATGTTTGAAAACTGTACTTGCTTCTATAATTAGTTTGTGTCAGGAATGATGAGATGATGCCAAGATTCTGTTCAAAGCTTTCTGCCCCAACGGGAAACTCCAAGGACATAAACAACAGCAAATGGCCACCTTGGTCCTGATTACAAAAAATAGTTAAACAAATAATGTTAGCAATTGAACTGCTAACTGGACAAATACAATGGTTTTTAGCAGCTGGATAGCGCTGCATAAAGTTTAAAGATACAAATTAAAAGTAACTGCCATAACGATAGTTAGCGAGATGCTTTACACCTTTGTGGAATCTGTGGGAGTCACATTATTGAACAACCACAAATGTGTTGACAGTGCTATAAATACATACAAGTACACAAGTGTGTATGGACACCGAACATGAATGACTCACGTTAACAACTTTCGTCACTGAGCCCAAAGATGTGAGTGCGACCAGGTACAAATGTTTAAAAAGAACGCGCACTTCTGGTGTCACGCACTCTGCTGCAAGTAACAAAATGCTTACTGACATCGGCTACATTTGTCTCCTACTTTGCAGGAAACTGAAATATAAAGAATGTCCAAAATTAATGTTTCCTGCTACAAAAAACCACCCCAAAAACATAAAAACATAAACAAGCCAAAACCCTGCCTTCTTCATCTAGCTTACTGCCCTTGAGAATTAACCTTAACCTTGAGAAAAGTGTGAAGCTGCAATGACAAAAACTGAGTTAGACTTAAATGACAGAGAGAAATGTTAAACATGCTTTAAATACAAAGAAACATGAACCTTTAGCAGGAGGTGTGGGGATTGAGGCCTTCCATGTATTTGTTGATTGTGGGAGCCGGGTGAGTGGCCTGAGAAGAACATTAAAGGAAGGAGGAGGGGCTCACTTAGGACTAGTCCATCTTGTTTCTTGCAGGGGTATGTTCTAAAAAGGGTGTGAGGCCTACATGTCTCTATAATGAGCATTAATCAAACCCTTTCAAAAGAACAGTCAGTTCAAAGCTCCTGACACAGCAGTCTGCCATTAAGTAAACCCAAAAAATAAAATGCATATTTTTTTATGTCTGATGATTCCCAGTAAGTGCATGATATACTTGAAGGTCCCACAAATATATACAAATCCAATCTTGTGTCTACAACATTTTTAACTACAGCGTGGTGATTATCAATACTAACACTAGCTAGCACCGCACAGACAGAGGGGAAGTACACTGCACAGACTGTTGCTTAGCAACACCCATCCCCCAACTCTAGCACAAACTAGACCACAGTATGGAAAGCTACAGCCAGCACAGACTAAACCATTCTGACAAAGGGCAGGGGGGTGACTCTGCTTTCTAAAATAACACCATAGGAAAATCAAAGTAAATGACAAAAAAGGGTAAGGGAAAACACTGTAGCTCAGAGAAATGCTACTGGAGTGCAGAGGTTGACCTTAATAATTTGTTGAGTGTTCACCACCTACTAGGTTGAAATGTAAAGCTGTGTTTCAAGCCATCATTTGCATGTCACTGTTTTCCTCAAGTGCTACAATAGTTAATTTTCACCACACTCTCACAAAAGACAAAATTAGAAACCCTGGCACAGCTTTAAATAAACTCTTTCAGTGAAATGTGTATTGTCTTCCCTGATCTGTCTTCTGACAGATTTTGTCTGAACTGCGTATGCGGCATGGTCACTTGAGGTACCGTTTGCAATAAACTGAGCACTTGATGCGGCTGAGCTGAGTACCACGTTAGCCTCAGCCTACTACTATGTCTCTAATGACCCAACCACTGCGGACCAGAGCTTACCCAGGATGGAATATGATCTCATATCAGCTCTCTTATAGATCACGGTAAAGGCTAACAAGATTCTGCTGTTAGTTAAACTGCTGAAAAAGCTATCTAATGAGGAGGCTAAATAATATCAGAAAATGCTTTGCCTGACAAGCTAGGTTATCAGGCCCTGATAGAATAATTTGACAGTCTACATTTATCTAAACACTCACTATGACTAGTTCAACTTGTTTTAAACTCTGGAAATACGAATAGTGATCCCCTTCTGGTTATGATGGCTCTTGTTTTTTTAATGGTGAGGTAAGCCACTGTATCTCAATAGTTTCAAGCAAGAACTGAGGAAAATCAGTGGCTTTGATGGTTTTACAGCTTGCTTTAATGTTTCTATTTCTTAAAACAGCACAAAACCACATCCTCCTTTATCCTCCAGAACCATCCTGCTACACATCCTTGCATCTTCCATGAATGTCACTTGCTCTTACTCCACTGTCACCACTTGGAGGGAAAAAAAACAACACAGAATCTCAACAGAGAATGTCTATTTTTGACTTTATGAGTGCAAAAAGTAGCCTTAACGGTGACCAAACAGTGAGTTTACAATATCCTCTCAAGCAGCTCTATCACCCAGTCTAGCAGAGTAGGTTTTAATAGAAGCAAATTAGATGAAAACAAAACTGAAAACTCAATGTTCAACAAAATGTTGATGAAAAACATGTTTTTAAAATGATGAAAAGATCCCCCTAGAGAGAAGGGCTTGAAAATCTGGGGCAATCCATTAGAGGTTAGATTAATAATTTGTTGATCTTATCAATGGCCCACATGGTTAAACAGCCAAAGAAGAGGTCAACGGTCTAACATCTAACTAAAAACTCTGATCTTTTTTTACAGCAACTATGCCCTCTTAAAGGTCTATCTGTGGTTAACAGTCACAAACCAAATAGCAGAAAATCTCTTATTAGATATGCCATCAAACAATAACCAGTTAAACACATACAAAACAAATGAAGCCACTTTTAACATAACAAAGCAGCACAACATGCACTTCAGTCAGGGCCTAGCTAGCGGCGCACAGCCAGCGCTAAATTGCACACCAACAGCACTCAACGTAGAGGCAGCTGCACCCACCCTCCCCCATCTCTCCGTCTCTCTCCCTCTCACACACACACACATACACACACAAACACTCTCTCCTTCTTTCTCTCTCAGCTCTCCAAGTGAGACACGGACTCAACCATTCTGATGGGGGGAGGGAGTGAATGGGGGTGGTGCGATAAAAACAAAAGAGATAAAATGAAGTACTCAAGTAATGGAACAGTCAAAGTGCTGTGACAGATTTGCTAAATAAGGGCTAGGAGTTTCATTTCTTGGGTTTTCACACAACAAGTGAAATACTAACGCAAGTTTTATTTCGCTCAGATTTTTTAGTATAATTTCTTAAAACAAGTCAATATAAGCCAGACTAACACTTTTCTCAGAAACATTAATGTTTTTTTTATAATTAACTAAAATAACCACATTGGAGATAGAAAGATTATCTCAGTTTGTTTTTTTTTTTTTTTGTTAAGCACTCTTCATCTGCAAGCAAGAAAAATCGCTTTTTAGTCACTCAAGTCTCAGGCTAGCTGCGCACAGCAAGTAACTAGAGCACAGCATGACACATAAGCAGCCTCTATCCGCCCAGCCTCTCCCAGAGCAGGGAGGGCTGCTGTTAGGACTGAACCATTCCAACACGGGGGTGGCTCCTTACTCAGGAGGAACAAAGAACACCCACCTAGAAACTGAAAAATCCCCTATTTTTTGTGCATTACTATTAATCTTACTGAAGTTTGCACTGCTGGATTTTATGGATTTTTCACAAAATACATTATTTAAAACAATTTCCTGATTTGACTGGTTTAGACTCAAAACAGAAAAAATGTTTTGCTGAAGAGGTTCTGCACTGTAAATGTAATGTGTAATTACAATGAACTTTAATTTGATACCTTCACCTGTCTTCATCAAAAGCCCTATTGTGAGAGTAAATAAAACCTTGCCATGCGTTCTTTGCCCAGCCCCCCTTTCTGATACTAAACACAAAATGGCCACCAGCGCTGCTGCGAGCAGCATGCTGAGCACAGGCTTGAGCAGCTCATATAACAAACTCCGCCTCCAAAAAAAAAAAAAAAAAAAAAAAAAGGGAAAGAAAAAAAAACGACTGTATCTGCAGAAATCTCCATACTCATACATGGATCTTGGGGGAAAACTAAAAAAACTTACTTCTAAAACAGCAAATGTGATTTAATGATTTCAAATAATGTTATCTCAACATGTCTTTGTGAGTCTTTGTGACCACCTCTATACCCTGGGTTAGAGTTTCACTGTTGTTGCAATGAGCCCACATGCCTGTCACTTTCAGCAGGAACACCATAAGCCATGGCTGGTGGGTTAACAAAACCAATTTCTTCCATTTTTCACCTCACATCAATTCAGAGCTAAACTGATAAATGTTTGATGAACTTATGTCTAGATAACTGGATATTAAAATAATACTTTTGTTCCTCCCGGCTGCAGTTAGTGCTTCAACCAATATGCCAAACAGTAAACCTGACACTTAGCTGTCCTCAACTGTCACTCACAGGGGATGCTGTCAGTCCTGATTTAAAAAAATGTTAACAGCAATCTAATATTAGAAATCTTCTATAGAGGCTAAATACTGAATGTGAAAAAAAGATGTCGCCACTGAGAGCAGAGCCTGCATTCCAACATTACTGCGCACAGTGCGCAGTCTTCCCCTCCCCCACTCTCACCGCCTGCATCTGGATTCACTGAAACTCAAAATGGCCACCTGGTCTGCTGAGCACAGCTACACAGAGCCCTTAGAGCCTGCTATATCTAGCACAACATCTTATGTTGCGGCAGGACAACGTCTTCTAAAGTATTTTTTATTTGCATAATTCTCACCAAGACATTTAATTTCAGTTGATGGACTTACTAGAATATTTAGCTAAATGAATCAAGAAAAATTCGCACTATTCTCCTAAAGCACGTAGTCTACCTATGAGGCTGTTGCACCTATCTGAGCTTCACCCTATTAAACTTTTTGCACAGAGCCGAAGCAACTCATACATCATCACATTCATTTGCAGTAACTATAAAAACAGTTTTTATTTCCTATGTAGAGCATTAAATCTGTATCATTATTATTATTATAATTATTGTATTGTGATACTGATTTAATAAGTGTATTGTTCAGACTTTCTCAATACATGCTAAAAAACATGATTACAGTCAGACTACTCTCCATTGTTATTCTTTTAATACATTATTTTACCCAACACCTCTTGGCTACAAGCAGTGATTGTGTAATCAGGAATGGTGTCTTTTCTGAGTAATGTGGTTTCCGATCACAGTCTAAACACATGCGAGTCAGGTGGAAACTCTAAATAGCCCAGAGGTGTGAAAGTGAGTGTGGATGTGTTTGTCTGTATAGATATTACCTCTGACAGACTGACAACCTGTACAAAGGATACTCTGCCTCTCCCCTAATGCATGTAGGAAGAGGCTTCAGTGCCCAGAGTAAGAGGATTCAGGGAAAAAAGTGGACACACTTAAATGCAAATTCCCACAAGCAGTATAACGCACTAATTCAAAACTGTTGAAATGAATAAATAAAATGTGGTTATTGTATCTTAGTGAAATCACAATTTTCACGGTGGTGCATAAAAACATACTAAAAGTTTGTTGAAAGGGAAAATTTGTTAAGCAGAAAATATTTTCAAGAGAAACATTAACTTACCGGATTTTCACTGTGGTAATACATTCTAGATATGCTAGCAAGTGCTAACGAGGCAGGCTGTCCGAGACACCATTTACGGCCTGCAGTAAACGCGTACTGAGAAAACGAACTGCAATCGAATGTTGCTGGACCACAAAAAGTAGGCTATGAGTGTAAATGCACCCAAAACGCATTGAGGATGGATTGTGATCTGTTCGGCCAAAACACCTCCCGAGGTGGTCAGGGTCACATTGTAAACAGAGTAAATGCAATTGCGTTTCTAGTCCATCAACAACAACTATGTGGGCAGAAATAAATTATCGCGCGCAACAAATCAGTGGAGTAGCCACCATTAACCTGTTTGTGAACTAAACTACTAACAAGAAAGCAGCAAGAAAGCATATGGACATTCAAGGAACTCGTGGATGGACTCAAGACGGGACTACAGTGTCTGCTTTCAATTTGGTCTGACAAAAGGACCAAAATTTGGCAATTCATGTCACAACCAAGCCATTTATGAAGCAATAGCCAAGCAAATAATAGAGAATAGCTGCAAATAATAGAGAATAGCTACAGATGGTTCTGATTAAATGTAATCAGGATAAATCATATCTAGATACAATCTGGATACAAGACACATTTTATTACGAGGTGTAAGGTCTGATGGTGTTTTCACACCGATTGCAAAGCGAGCATTTCTCCGACTGATATTACAAACAAAGTCAATGCAATGATGCAAATAGAAGCAAACTCACAGCAGGCAACGTGAATGATGCAAACACGCAAAATTTTTCCTGTTTGCGAAGTTGAAACTTTTTCAACTTGCATGACTCACAGCCAACGAATACATGAAAATTTTGCGCTATTAGCGCATTCTTGTAAGTTTAATCTTTTAACTTGGGCGAGCCGTTCACGAGATGCTCTGTTGTAGAAGCCTATCAGTGTTGAGATCTAGTTGAGATTCTCCTAATGTTACAATCAGAAATGGAGGACAAACTTAATGTTGCAGTCTGTGGGCACGTGGAACTCAACATTAGTATTGTAAAAAAAAAAAAGAGTGCTCGAGGACAAGTGAGTGAAGCCTTAGGACCACATGATAAGCTATTTTGCTTAGGTGCGTCTTAGCATATCGCTATCGAGTAATTCAAGTTGCTTTTTTATTGTAGCAGATTAACAGTGGAATAAGTGAAGCAGTAGGCTCTGCCTTAAAAAGTATGAAAAATAAAAGAGTTGTAAAGTAGTTTGTACTTTACTACGAACCAAGTTTGCCATTAGCCAAACTTCAAGCAAGTGAAACAAGACAAAAATTTGCTTTGCATTTGGTGTGAAGACAGCATTTGTCTGTAGGTCAATAATCAATAATAAATATAAACACAAAGTAAATTGCCTGCCGAAGTAAATTATAATCATACAATTCAAAATCCTGATGAAGTGTAATACCTCCCATTTCACTTGTTCACATTTCACCTCATATAAATCTCACTCATGTCCTGCAGAAAACTTAACACAATCCCAAAACATCCTGCTGCTTCCCCATATGATCAGACAGTTTTTATCTTTGCTATTTTTGGAGCAAAGACTTTGAGTTATTATAAGCAGGAGCTGATTATTGATCTTTTTCCTGCGACGTTGCTTCATGTATGTCTGTTTGTAACCCGTTTTCCATTCAGGGTGGGTATTTTCCCTCCAAATGTTATAGACACACCACTTAATCATAGCAGCTACATTAGATAATCTCTTGCCTCTACCTCAGGCCACTGTAAAATAATGTGAACTCTAATAGTATTTTAAAGAGAGAATTGACAAATGACAGATTGAAAGGGTGAACAATTCAAACATGCAAAAAAATATCACTGTCAAAGGAAAGCCATCTCAAAACATGGTTAACTTGTTCTGCAATAGTATGAAGGCACTGCTTCTTAGGCTACCATTGCCCAAACAGTGTACGCGTGATTTCTTTTGGGTTTTTTCTTTTGAATAAATGGAGACTAGCAAGAGCTGGACAGAAGGAAATGAGGGAAGAAAAATAGGGAGGGGGAGGGGGAGGGCAAAACCAGGAGTTTCCATGAGAATCAAGCAAAGCACATGGTGATTCTTTTGCCATGCCCTACTGAGGGAGGCTCCTGTCATGGCTACAAGAAAAGCCAATGAATGTTGATTGACATACTGCAGAGTAAAAAACACACACCAGGCGCATATTAAAGTAAGCTAGGTAACCTAGGTAATAATAATACTTTTGGTTAATTGCAGGACTGAACTGCATGCAGTTACTCCCTCCTTTTTCTGGTACAACTCTAATAACCTAAAGACAATCTTTAAAGTAACTACAGTTTAAATCAGATCGTATGAGCTATAGCTAGCACCACAGAGTCAGAGCTGAAGTCCTCAGCCTTACACAGAGCGCCAACTCCCCTCCCCCACACCAGCAGTCTGCTCCAGTCTGGAGTTTTACAGCCAAGCATGGACTAAACCATTGCAGCAAAAGGGTGTTCTCACAAACAAGGGAGGGAGCTAGAGAGGTGAATGACAAATTTTAAGCTCTCTAAGCAATTGTAAATCTGTTTTATAAGTTCAAAACTAAATTAGCCTATGTTGAGCATGCCAATACTCTTGAATGAATTCTAGTTCTCCTAAATTTGCAGAGAAGCCTGGCCCTGAAAGAGCAGCTCATTCTCCCTGAGCTACTCGATCAAATTTTATTTCTGTCTCTGTAGCAACAACACCACCTCTAAACATGGCACATTTCTCAGAAGTTGAGGCAAAAATTCTACTGTCTTTATGGAAGGATAAATCCAACGCTTTAAACTGCTTTTTTCCTCTCAGCCAAAAACACTCATTTCAGACAGAGTAGAAAGTAGCTAGGAGAAAAATAGAGATTGTTTTCTGTGACAAAGCTGGCATAACAAACAGCTAACATTTCCTGAGCTTAATGATTTGAATTAGTCAACAAGCTAGCTACTCGACACTTTCCCCTCCCCCACTCCTTTCCCTTTGATAGATTGCTTGCAGTGCTACAGCACAAAATGGCTGCTGCTGCTGCTGCTGCTGTACGCACTTAGAGCAGGAAGAATCCCTTTTATCATGAGCACAGCTGAATTGCACTGCCTGTGACTGCACTGTTACTCCGCTTAGTTAAAAATACTGCTGCTTTTCCATCTGCTGGTTTGCTCTCTTTAGGTTTTTGATTCCTTTTGATCTGCAAATGGGTGACATATCTTAATCTTTTGTTCAGCCTGAAATGTTTATTTCTAACATATATTATTTTATGTCTCTGTATTACTTCCATGTTCTACATAATAATAACAGTAACCATTATTATCATTACAAAATCATTATAAATATTTATAAAACAACTTCAGTATGACCTTTTAGTTACATTCATGACCTTTTTCGAGGCAGTTACTTAAATGGCTAAATCACATGTTCGCTGGGCTGCACCAGAACATCAATCCACAATTATTTTATACACTACTGACAAAACTTATCCAAAACATTATTTAGTTTAAATGAATTTCTCATCGTTTTAAATGCATCTTTAAGAAAGTTTCTCTAACCTCAGAGTTTCATTGGCCATTCATTTTATGCCATGCTAGAAAAATTTCAAGGTGGTTTAAATAATGCCCTATAGAGTGGTACAAGGATGACGTTTTCTTTGGAAGTTAACATTGCCCTGGTTCCCGCATTTAAAAGCAAATGGGTTTTTCCTATTGGATTTTAGATTGTTGCAGAAAATAGGATAAGGGGCAAACAAAAGTTTATGATACTTAAATATTTTGTTCAGCAAGATAATCTCCACAAATAAACACCTTTCCTTTTTTTATGATTCTTTTAAGCATAAATGCAATCCACAGAAGTAAAATGCTAACATTAGCCTAAAAACAAAGTACACTACAGTCGCATTACTTATCGTCACCACCGTAATGAGACTGTAAAGCCATGTTCTGCATAATGACATTTTGTAGTCTCATTCAACCACTTGTGAGCTATTTTTTAATTACACTAGGGGTGGGAATATTATTACGATACGATATTATTGCAATATACTGAGTATTGCCATACAATTAGCTAGCAACTGTTCATCTGACTTTAATCATTTTTATTTCAGCAAAATGTGATGCAAAGCAGTCAGACTGACCAACGCCATCATATAACCTGTCAGAAATGCTGCATACACCTGACAAACTGAACTGGCAGATTTAACACCCTCTGCTGGGCCAAACTAAGCATGTGAGCGAAACACTTAAAATGCAGGTATCCCACTAACTGAATGACGGCACCCATGTTAGAAGCGTTGTCTGTTACAACCGCAATCCCCCGATCTTGTGCTGCATCTTGCAGGAGGTTTGCAATGTTTGTTCAGGTGTGACTTAAATTTCCTGTTCTAGTTTGGAGAACACGAAACAGTGGTCGCCAGTCCTCTGTGAGAGAATGTGCAGTTATAATCACATATGAACTGCACATGCACAGCTTCTGTAGAAGACAAAATAACATCTCCAGGCATCTGTGACCAAAAATCGTTTACCCTTGACTGCATTAATTTTGAAATCGTTTGACCTCAAATTCATAATAGCGATCACCAGACAATGAATTGCACAGCCTTATGCTGTATTCAAAGATTCGTCGACTTTATACTTCACTTCTCTGTAGCGCTGAGTTCCAGTATTTTTGGCATGTAACAAAAGCTTGTGTCTTCAACAATGCTGTATGGACACAGGTCTTTGCACATGAAGTAGGTGATGGACTGTGTTTTTCCTATCTCTCTCAGAGTTGGATGGTAGTTTTGTCAAGATAAGTGTGTCCATTGTTGGTTGATTTTTTTTCGGCAGAGCAGGTTTAGCATTCGCTTGGATCTCAGCAGCTAATGCTATCTTTGATTGGTTGAGTGTGAGGTGGGCCCTCATGTTCGTAGTATTCCCAGAGTATTTTATTCTCATATGACACTGCTTGCAAAGAACATGTTTCATATCTAAGTTCTCCTTTCCTTCCATGTTAAAAAATCCAGAATAAGTCCAAATATTTGATTTAAATGCTAACGGCATTTCTTTCTCTGGTGCCTCCATCTTTGTAGGCACGTGGAAGGGCAGGGAGGTTTGTTGTCTCTACCTTAGGCTTTCCGTGTATACATGTGGAAGGGCAGAGAGTTGTGCTCTCTCTGCCTTAAGGCTTTGCACATAGGTGCAAAGCTGACTGAGACCTCTGCTGACCTCGGCAGGAGAAACATATCAGCACTGAGACCTCTGCTGACCTCGGCTGGAGAAACATATCAGCACCATCTAGTCAACCAAACAAGCAATTGGGTTTATTATTCTAGTACCCTAGTACCAAAAGTTGCATTGAGTATTTACAAAAGTTAATTATGTATAATAAAAGCTAGATACTTGGAGCCCCTGTATCAATGCAATATCGCCACGCAAAATATCACGATACTATGCTGTATCAACTGGATGACCGCAACTCCCTTGTTATGCTGCTGCTTCTGGTTCCTGAGCTGCCACCTAGAGCAAGTCCACAATGCTGCCTGCCTCCTGGAGTTCAACCTCTACATTTGTCATATAACTACACTTGTCTGTTTCTATCACTGGCTACCTGTTCCAGCTCACATCCATTTTTAAAATTCTAGTGCTAGCCTACAGGGAAGTGAAAGGTACTGCTCCAAACCATGTTCAAACCCACCACTCTGGCGTGACAACTGCATTCCTTTGCCTTTGGGCGACTGGCCGCACCATCTCTCAGATGACCATTTGGTCTAGCTCTTGTTCCCATCCTATCCTTTCTGTGAAGACAGGTGAGTGCTCCTGTCCTCATTAGTCCTTTACTGTCCTTTGCCACAAGGGTGCATATTTCTACTGATGAAACAGAGGCAGAGCGATAGTGACCACAGCAGTGCAAGTAAACCAGGCTCCTTGTCTCTACAGCTCTACCTACTGTGGCCCTATCTTGTCATGCGAATATCTGCTAATCAGTGGACTAAGGTATGACCAGTTTGCGGGACCTGTGTGGTAGCTTTAAGCAAGCGGCAGCAAGTAACTTATGTGAATGACAGGGAAGAAATTTTGTGTATCAAGATTAAGCTTAAGTTCTTTCTCGTGAGTCAGCTTCAGCTCTATTGGTGACAAAGATTTTAACTTAGTACTGGGGAATCACACTGCTTACAATAACTGACCACGAAGGAAAAGGAGACTGACAGTACACTTATTGCATCTGTCTTATGTGGAGGCAGCCAGCAGTGTTAGTGGCTAGCGAAAGCCCAGTATTTACTATGCTATGGGACATCAGTGTGCAAGTCAAGGAAGGGTAAGTATGACCCTTTACTTCCAAATCAAAGAGAGTGCTACAGGAATGAGTCCTAAAACCTGGAAATGAGTTAGCTTTTTAGCATTTCTGGGGCCTCTCTGCCCCTGGGCCTGTGCAGAAAGCCTAAGGTGGAGAGAGCACACCTCTCTGCCCTTCCATGCACCTATGTGCAAAGCCTTAAGGCAGAGAGAGCACAACTCTCTGCCCTTCCACATGTATACACGGAAAGCCTAAGGTAGAGACAACAAACCTCCCTGCCCTTCCACGTGCCTACATGGAAAGCCTAAGGCATGAAAAGGAGGAGCTGGGGTGGACGCAGGTTGCAAAAATGCTTGCAGAGGAAGACGCAACAGCAGGCAGGTCAAAGCTTTTTAATAAGGCACCCTAAAAGAGATTTGCCAATTGGTTGCATGGAAAGGAATCATGTGATCTATCAGCTGACTCCCTTCCATCAATCAGCTGCTCCATCAGTTGATTGGGCTGCTTGAGATCAGCTGAGGTAGCTGGGATGTGAGCTGAGCTTGACATCATGTCCTGCCTGAACTAACACTGTACTCAATTTTCATTTCCTTTTGGTTCAAATGAAGTTGCAACATGGTACACTGTTGAATATCTGTTAGGTTAGGCTCCATAGAGTGCTCCAGGAATGAGTCCTAAAACTACGAAATGAGTTATCATTTTTGCACCCCCAATTCCATTGTCTTGCAAGTCACTGGATTTCTGAACATTTATTTTGTTAGACGCCTAAAATAAGGTCTGTGGTCAACACAAGCTGAAGAGACTTTCAAATTTTGCTCTACAACATAAAATATAAGACAATACCCCACTCATGAATTCTGAAGCCTTTATTAAAGCTATGGTCTATGTTTAGAAAGATTGATCATTATTATTAACATCATTTAGATGGAGGTTATGGCCCAATATTGCTAGCTACACAATGTGAAGAGCAAAAGGAACCAAAAAAATCCATTCTCTCTGGCGGCTGCAGGCCTGCAAAGAAATGGACCAATCACAGCCGTCCGGTCTGCATGGGAGTTACTCCTTGCTCAAATTTGCTCTCTCTCTCTCTCTTTCTCTCTCTCTCGCACCCTCCACCCAATCCCCTTGCTCCACTCTGAGACTCCTCTGCTCCTCGTCCCGCCTCGTCCCAACCCCCCTCCGCATTTGAAAGTACGAGCGGTTTGTAAGGGCCTAAGCGATTCAGCTACACGAGTTTCGATATGGAAAATAAAGAGAGCGACAGCAGCAAGCAGCCTCTGCTTGCCCCATCGGCAAAGGCCAAAAGGAAGCCTAAGTCTGCCTCTGAAAAGGCAGAAACAAATAGGAAATCAGACAAATTGAGGGCTCAGAGCAGAGTAAACATCGGGTCATTCTTTGACTGGTGGAGAAAGCTCCGGCAAGATCTGGGCCTGAAAAGTGATGCTGATACAGCAGAGTTTTTGTTGAACAGGTAATATTTCGTTTTTATTGTGGATGTTTTGACATAGATAACTGTATGACTGAAAGCTGCCGTTAGTTTTTTGTGTGGTTAGACGGCGTCAAAACATTTTTTGTCTGCAATATTGTCAACACTTGTTTACTTGTTCGACGGAGACATTACCCTAATTTTTAGCATTGTAAGCTAAAATTGCTATCATGTTTACACATTGTCACATCAGTGTGTTTATTTGTTTGAGGCTGCTAAACTATGTTGTCATTATGAAAGTAAATAATGTTATCATTGATGTCCGTCTACAAGTTTTTCAGGGTCAAAAGACTAACATTTGCTGCCATCTTTACAATGTATGCTAAGCTAAAATAGCTATCACGTTTACACATTGTCACATCAGCGTGTTCATTGCTATGCGGGAGGGGGTGTGGAGGAGGCACCGAGTGGAGGAGGACACGAGTTCGGAGGGGAGGGATCATGGAGCACAGAGGGAGGGGTGTGTTTTGTCTTTCTAAACGTAGACCATAGCTTTAAAGCCACAGTGTGTAGGAATTTCTCCCATCTAACGCTGAAATCATATATGGCATTCAAACTGATAGCGCACTCTAGCCCCTCACTGTTTCAAACGCGCATTGCAACAACGGTAGCCGCTGTGTACCAAAAGGCAAACATTGATGAAACCATGTCATCCGATACTTCATGGAGTATTCATTCAGGCTTCTGCCTGATGCTGGCTGTGTTTATAACGTAGGACTGTTGGGGCGGGTGTAAATCAAGTCTTGTCTTTTGACAACTGACAAGTGACTCAACCTCACACACCTCATCCCTCTCCTCGCATCACTGCGCCGCTGACAGCTGTGAGCCGCTGTTAGCGGCGCTGCTACTGCCCTGGCACTACTGCAGCATAACAAAGTCCCTCTCTTTGAGCATAATGCAGGATCATGCATATGCAGCATCACGGGAGACGGAATCCTTGTCGCCAAGAAAGTGCAAAGGGAAAGGCAACGTGACCAGTGAATTCAAAAAACGAGGGTCAGTATCTGGGCAGCCTTTCCCAGGTGGAGAGAGCTGCTGAAGGAGAAAGGTAACGTAATCACAGGCCAGCACCGCTGTTAGCCGCTGTTATCGCTAACATCGGCTAACAGCAGCACAGTGATGTGGGGAGAGGGATGAGGTGTGTGAGGTTGAGCTGCAGATGTCCCCTTTTCAAGTAAAGAAGCTGAATAAGCATGATCCTCCATCTTATGAAGCCAGAGATTTTCAAATGCACCGGCACTTGTGACTAGCCTGCTTGCTGCTGCTGCTTTTCGTCACTCTACCTGCAGGCGGAAACCGGAAACCAACAACTGAAAACGCGAAAGGCAATTCCGTATTTCTGAAGTATGTCCCTGTATGTACCTGTATTTTCAAGATGGTGCACATACATGATGAGACACCGGTCGCAGAGCTTACGGACACACTTAGATATGCTGATGGAAGTAAATACACATGTGCTAGGACACACTTTTGACTGCAAAATTTGTTTTTCTCAAAGAACAACTGAAATTATTACACATAGTGCCTTTAAAAAATGCAGCTGCTAACAAGTGGCTGAATGAGATAATAATCTATGTTTCTGGACTGAACGCTGTACTGGCTTATGTCATCGCAGATCGTTCTGGTAATCCATGGTTTCTGGTTGTGTAATGATTAACTGTAGTTTTGGGTGCACTTGCTTCTGTTGTTGCATTTTAAATTCACCACAGACACATCAACAGTGACGTCCGAGAAATTGCTCCAGACTCTAATCTAGCGCTTCACCGGGGGTATGGGTCATAGTTTTTCTACATTTCTGAACCTCAACAAGATGGCCACTGATGTGCAGGGCGAGCAACAACAGGATAGCACCCACTTCCGACTGTCACACCAGTCCTTATTCACTATAATGCACAAGCCTCCTCTCCTTCTCTCGCTATAGATCAACATATAGAAAAGAGTCAGCTGATTGAACACCGTTTCTAGTCTTCCAAGATTTAGGGGCTGTACACACGCCACTTCTTAAAATTCATTGTTTTCAATGCAGACCAAACCTGTCGCGACAGATATCTTCCCCTCCTTCCGTAAATGCCAGTGTGTGATAAATATGGAAACGCCATTTTGGTGCGGAGCTGCCAGACCTTTATATCTGTCCCAAGGACGACATGCCCACACACAATGTCAGGAAGAAGACCAGCTCTGCACTCAGGATTTCAGGTGAACGGACTATGGTACAGTGCTTGTTAAGGGTGCTTAGCAACCTCAGACACAACCTGCCGCCATGTTCTTGAAAGCTGTCACAGACATGGCACAAAAGTAGCATACAGCAACCAACCTCACATTTTCCAGGCGAGTAAAGATGTGGCATATTTGCAGGTCCTTAGACAAGTTTTGGTAAAACAAAGGAGGTTACAGTTCCTGATGTGTGCAGGTCCTTAGACAAGTTTTGGTAAAACGAAGGAGGTTACAGTTCCTGATGTGTGCAGGTCCTTAGACATGTTCAACAGCAGTTCTCAGCACTCTGACTTTGCTTTTGAATTGAAGGATCTCAGACAGATTAATAACTTTAAGGCCCTGACGCACAAAGGCGACGGTCAGCTGTCGGTCAAATTTGGGCCATTGGTGAGCGACTGTTGCCCTTGTCAGTGCAGTGTGTCCCACGACCTATCCCCTTGTCACCAACAACATGTTCTATCAGCGTTGGCGCAGCGGAGCCCATTGGTAATTGAAATCACTGATTGAGAGTTCAGCTCAGCGCACAAGAAGGGAAACGGAAGCGAGAACAGTAAAGAAAGAGCTTAAGCCAAGGTGGACCAAATGCTAACTGGCTAACTAGCATCAAAATGGTCTTCCAGTTTCTCTTTTTGAACAAGGATTATAGAAGACTATAGAAGATTATAGAAGACTGCCGTGTGCTGGTGTGGGGAGTTATTTTCTGTCATGCAGGCACATAACGTATGTGCTGGTTGACTGTTAGAAACACGCCTCAGACTCCCAGACCATCAGTACCGGTTCCATTCAGGGCTGTGCTCTTCACCCTCTGTTCCTCTCCCTGTACACCAACAGCAGCAAATCCAGTCACCAGTCTGTCAAGCTCCTGAAGTTAGCAGATGACACCACCCTTATTGGGCTCACCTCTGGTGAAGGTGAGTCCACCTATAGGTGGGAGAGTGACCATCTGGTGACCTTGTGACCTCCTTGGACACGTAATGATTCACTTTAACAGTGGAGATGGCTGTGGATTTCCAGAAGAACACAACTCTAATTTTAACAGCTGAACATCAGCTTCCTCACCAAAAAGCACAGCAGAGGACGTACTTCCTGCAGCAGCCAAAGAAGTCCAACCTGCCAAAGACAATGCTAGTGCACTTCCTCATAACAGTGCACTTCTACACTATCATCAAATCCATCCTCAGCCCATCCATTACTATCTGATATGCTGCTGCCATTGCCAAGGACAAGACCAGAGCGTTATCATTCGTTCTGCTAAGTGCAAGCTACACTTTGTGAAATGGATCTAATAAATTTGGGTACAACATCAAGTTTGATATATGCAGACTATACAATGACAGAGCCTCCTGAATTGCAGGGTACGATGTACGATAGCTTCCCATACTGAATGTGCTTGGATGCTGAACAGGTTTTTACTTCTCCAACAGTGAAACACATCATAGAGGGTCACATTAATATTTTAGTGCATTTTGCCTCCATGGCGAGCTGCTATCTGTCCGTTTGTTTGGGTCTAGCACCAGTGCACAATTTCATGCTGTGTTTCTATTGGTTGGTTAGTAGATGTAGGTCATAACAGCAGTCCCTGTGAGATGGTCATCCCAAATTTCTGACAGTCAGAATTTTATCCAAGGCTGTCTTGGATCGCAAGACTGTGACAACAGCCATTCTTGAAGCTCTCACTGTGTGATGCAGGATCCCCGTTTAAGAGCCACGGCCAAAGATTTCCCCACATTTTTTTCACAATGGTCGTCTTTTGTCTGGAACAACCCAAAATTGCACAGTGTATACCACCCTTTAGAGTGTGATTGGCTCCAATCTGCCATCCCTCCAGGACCCTAAGGCAGGCACACCTCCGACCCTAGTCACAAATAGCTAAAATTTAGAAGCTGCTAGCTGGACATTTCGTAGACTGCACTATGCTAAAGGGAATTACGCATTTTTTTGTGTGTTGGAAATTGGTGTGTATGTCGTTGTATTCTGCCAGCCTTCACTTTGACCAAATATTTTTTTACGTTCACATACACTAACTTTCACTTGCATATGCAGACTATTAAAGTAATGGTTAACTGTAATTCACACAACACTTTCTTCAGATGTCACAGGATATTTCCCAACAGAGCCAATGCTTACTCAATATGTACCACCTAGTACACTGCGATGAGTTGGAATAAATCATATGAAGAAATAACAGTGTTTTCTGTTCTTTCTCAGGCTGACAGATTTTAAATCTTATTTTATTGTTTAAAATTTAAGTTTAAATTAATTACCACTGTGAACATGAGGCACTCTCATCCCTTCTTTTCTCGCAGTCAATCCGATAATATGTTTTCATATCAATTTAATTTATTTTATGGAAAAATTTGCTACCTATTTGATTAAGACCAACTGCATACATGCAAAGAATGACAAGATGCTAACTCTTGTTAAATTCATATTTCCTTAGATGCTGTTTCTAAAGCATTATACTGGATATTCATTTAATGATCCATGCAGCTTGCATTTGTAGAAACTTAAAATATTGTAAGGGAGTCTCATAATTAATGCTGTGGTGGTACGTGAATGTTTTTTTAAACTATTTTCCCCCACACTGCAAGAGGGAAAAATATCACATCTGAAGGCTGATCCAATGCAAGAAGAATCTTCTCAACAACTTAGGCTCCTTCACAGTTTTTCATGGTTTGTAAGACAGATTTTATTCCCTTTATTCAAAAAGGAGATAATAACTGAGTGATACTTTATATAGTGCTCTTGGTGAACAAGAAGATGTACATTTAACTTCTTTGTGTGCGTGTTTTACCTTGCGCTGCTGTAGCCTTGACGTTAATCTAACGGCAATTCGGGTGTGTCAGACATTTTACAAGATCAACCCTAGAAAGGCTGCCACCTTGACCTAGGCACTTATTCAGAAACATGAGCGACATGAAATTGCCATTTCACTGAAGTATCAAGATGCATGTCTGAAAGGGGCAAAACACTGAAAAATAGAGCGAGACTGCGCAGAGATGTTTGTCTTAGCAATGAAAATTCAGGCAGCGAGCTACCACGACTACAGCAGACACACTGAAACATAATGCACAAGGCAGCGGGAGTGGGAGGAGACAGAGGTGTATGTGCAAGCCTGAACATGTGAGACATATAATCCTATACCAAGCTCTCACTAAAGCCTTAAATGCTAAAAAAAAAAAAAAATCACCTACATCTTTTAAAGTGGCAAAATAGTATAAAATTTTAAGAGGGGTTTTATTGAGGCAAATCTCAAAACATGATGACATCATTGAATTAAATCAGTGTGTTGCATATAGACATGTATGCACTAGTGTAGTCCATGAAAATAACAAACAAGGTTAACATTTGTATTAGGCCCCCTTTAAAACAGACACTGAAAGCCTGACTCATTTATTATCACCAACATGTGGACATGCTAATGCTAATTTAAAACAAGCCAGTCTTTCTAATTGTCAGCATGTCAAGATATGAATGATGAATAACAAACATTGGGTATTCTGATACTGAACAGAGATCATATTTCGTATCACTCTCCTTTATAGGTTGAAGCAAAGAAACCAGCTGTAAGTGGTTGAAACCGATCCTGATGTATTTGGTATGATTTGAAAAACTTAAAATCAGAAGAGAAATTATAGATATGGACTTTTCCATCATCAAAACTAAAATACAGGATTGGAAACTTTTATGAGATTCATGCAATTATGAGAAACACACACTGCAGCTTTTTTCTTCATTGCAGAAAAAACAGACAATTTTGCATGTGAATTTAGCTCAAATCTATATGGTCATAAACATAAGGATTGAGGGCTGCAATTTAATCAATATTCACACGCAGCTTGTTACATGTGTTGGAAACAGTGGAAAGCTGTATATTACATGGCTTCTTCACTGATACATTTATGGCAGCGCACACTGTAGCTCTCCTCTACCAATAATAAATGGCGAATTTCTCACCCATTATATGGAATTATTTTTGAATAGTAAAAGTTAGCGTTACACAACATCTGGCAAGAAAATCACTTGCCCTCTAACATTTATCAGAGATCTAATGTGGTGGTGACGCAGTTCACCTGAAATAAAAGGTATTTTCTTCTTCTTTTTAATACTGCTTATTATGAGCAACAGTACATGCATCTCATTTATGTGGATGAAATCACTGACATTTATAACTGATATTACAGGGGCAAAAGATTCATATAGCTAGGGTTTCAATGGACCTTTGGTGGCTCATGAGCAACAGCTGCACAGCACTGACTTAGCCTACATTTGGGACCAAACCTGTATAAACCAAGGCTGAGGAAGGTGCCACTGTCAGACACATAAACTTATCTTTTTTTTCACATGGAGGACATCTGGAACTCTCATTTATTAACTATAGCCAAGCAGAACCTCAGATGTTCTTACATTCTCATCTAGTATGAATCTGAATATAGCTAGCCCTGCAATGTGTTGTAGCAGTTGTGTGATCGATAGGAAATTGTCATTGTTTGATTTAAAGAGAGGCAGACAAATTTAGCTGTCTAACATCTACAGGAAGGCTTTTGAAAAATGTAGGAGGAGCCTTTCAAGGCTGCTTCCTCCTCAGTGGAAAAAACACATAGTGTAATGAATTGCAAGTGCACCGTCTGAGCACTGCCACTGGGTGAGGTGGGGGAGGTGAAACTAGAGACAGGGATGTACCATGTTCCCAAAAGGTAAAAGGAAACCTGAAACAGCTCAGTTTGTACAGAAAAAAAATATTTTTAAACACCACAAATATGATAAAACACTTGAATTCTGCCAACTGCCAAATTCCTCAAACTCTGACTTTTGGCTCTCAGGTTCATAGAGCAAACATTCAGTTGGTCACTTATCTGTGCATCACTTCACCTAAATCAAAAAAGATGCAGATTTTGTTCTCTTTTGCAAACCTACAGGACAAGGCAAAGACGAAAAACTGCTTAACTTGTGCATGCATTGATATTAAGCCACACCCACATCCTAGGACAGTGTGGTGCATGGAAAAATACTGGGGCTGTACCATTTTAGACCAAGAGGGGGGGTTTCACTGTAGCCTGTAGGGAATGCAGCAGTTTCCTCTTCACTTTAGCCCATTTTTTGTACTCAGTGGTATTTAGGCTTCAATTCCATGTTGTTTTTCAATTTGGGATATTCTCTAATCTTCTGCATTAAATCCTAGGAGTTTATGAAAAAGGCCACAAACTCTCCATTAAAGCTCGACCAAGGGCAATAATTAAAGTGACAAAGCTAAAATGTCATTTTTCTATTACCTGGAAAACTTCACTATCACAGGGTAGTCAACTTCTCTTCAAAATCTATCTTCCTTTATGCCCCTCTGTCAAAGTGTCATCTCTGTACCATGCTGAATGTGCTTGCTGCCTGTTTTAGCACCAATGCACCATAGTTGCTTCACCGACTTGGTGGGATTTAAGACTTCGGTGAGGTACAAATACATCCGAAATGCAAATATTACCAGCTGTGAAGCAAGTAAGTCACTTAAATACAATAAAGTGTTTAGATTAATTATATGCGGCTATTGACAACATGAGTGGGGTGGGATCTGGGTCACCTTTTTTCTTTTTGCTCATGTGCTCGAATGTGCATTTGTGTACAATCAGTTTTCAACAAAGTTACCACTCCTTAGCGGCAAGCAAAGTAACACCCTTTAAAAGCAGTTGTGTGCAAAAGAGAGTTCAGTTTTCAGATAAAATCAAAGGACACATTAACGTTACCTTTCCTTTACAAAAAGGTTGCCTGAATGTAATATTTAATGTAAAATCAAAAAGAATTCAGTAATGTTAATCTCATAGAAGAAATTTACATGATCGCAAAACTCGCGAGACTGCTTTCACAAAGGAGAAAACTTCAGGGATGCAGAAGTAGTTATTGTAATGAATGAATGAATAAATAAATAAATAAATCAATAAATGAAAGGGGCAAAAAACACTGCCAATATAATTTTTTAATTTAGCTTACGTATTACCCGCAGAGCTTGTATCTAAGCAAGTGCTAGCTAACGTTGCTTTCTCTGCCGCTAACTCACTGTGCACCAAAATCATTAAAAAATGCAATACATGACCAAATGTTTATATTCATAAGCCCAATAAGTTCTAAAAGCACACTATCTGCTTGTGTTAAATATAAAAGGCAAGTGAGAAGTTCTTTGCTAGCATGCTAGCTGCAATGCCACGACTCACCGACTTTTCGCGTCGCCTAACGATGTTCCCGCGATTTCCCGTCTCGTCTGAGGCAGACTCCGTGCTCCTCCTCCCGCTGCTGTCGAGCTCTTCCGGACCGTGTTGTGTGTAACGTTAACTCGTAGCAGTCACAGGATGTGGGAATCATGCAGCCCTCACCGCAAAACTACCGAGCTGTGAACCAAACAACCGTGTAGTTTTGCTTTAACGGACTCGACCCGCTGCTCTTCCCTCTCGCGAACAAATAGACTCCTCCTCCTTTTGAGCACAAAACCCACTACAATACGTCACCGTCGGTGGCGGTTGGTCGACAGATTCGGTTGCGTCTGACCAACCGTTGCGGTCTGAACGTTAATGTTCTTCAGAATTTACCGGCGACGTTGCTGAAGCCGCAACTGGCACGTTAGGAAGGAACAGCTCCAGGAACGGGAGAGATCGGTTTGTATGGAGGGTCTGTGAGGACTGGCATGAGTGTGTTACAGAGCAGCAGAGCCGGCACTTGGAACAGGGACAACAGGGAGCTGAACATTAGCATGGAGAGGGAGGGGTCTGTGATTTTGTCCCCGACGGAGAGCAACTGCTGGGCTAAAGGGGGAGGGATCATGGTGGAGGAGGAGTCGGTTGAACAACAGTCTGAAAAATTGTCTGAAAACTTAAAGTACAGTGAGTGGTCATTGTATTTCACACATCATAGGAATGCAGTGTGTCTTATTTGTACTGTAGGCTATGTGCACCCCAGCCTTTGAGTGACCTTGAGTGGTTTGCGCTTGCTCTGATGATGATTTTTTTTAAAAAAAAAAAAACAGTAAAAAATGGCACACATGAGATGAGAAAATGGTCTAACACAAGGTAACAGGGAGAATACTAACACAGCTAGTGACAGGAAAGGTCCCTTTTTTCCCTTTAGCCTGGGCTGCAAACCATGAACTTTTTTTTTTTTTTTTTTTTTAAATATGATTTTATGGACTCTCACAACAAGAGAGGAGAGCAAGGACAAATCCTTTCATTCTTAGCTCCCAAAAGATCACTTCCATTACATGGACATATGGTGTATAGCTCTCTCCTGACATTATACAGCACAGTCAGCCATTTTGTTGACTCACTTCTGTGTATGAGACTTGTGCTTCCCCAGGAGACCAGCAGAGGGCGAGTTATGGTGATGTGCTAATCATAAGCGTAAAGATGTTCCCCTCATGGATAAACCCTTGCTCCTACTGTAGTCTGCCATAGCTAGTCCCCTCGCAGGTTCTGTGTCCGTACTCCAAAGTCCATGTGATGTGGAGCAGGAGTTGGTAGGTGTGCTCTTCTTTATCCTGAGATTTCTCACTCACACACCCTTGCACACCAGATAGGGTCTGCAGTGCTAGTCAAGAAGAAAGAAGCCCTGAGGTTAGGCAAGTCTCTTTGTCATCTTCATGTGTGTGTACAAATACAGCAAGGCGTCACAGTAGCATATCGCCTCTACATCAACATGGAAGGAAGTACAAAATGAAATGACATTTTTTCAATGTGACAGAGCTTTTATGTTTAGGGAACACTACATGCAGAACCCAGGCTCCATTAGGCAGCACATAAAGCAAGACTATTATTACATGAATCTGCCCGAGGCTCAATGATACAAATGAAACTGCTACAATACCCAGTTAAACAATAGTTAAAAAAAAGAAAAATGTGAATACAGGCGTCACAATGGTTGAAGAAGAAATAACACAAACATTTCTACATAGACTACCCACAAAATTTGAATGGTAAGAATGTTAGTGTGTAATATTTTAAAAAATGGAAAGTTATGTGCATTTTCAAATGGAACATAAGCACAATGCTGTCAGCATTACCGTAAATTAAAGCACCTGTGAAGCCGATGAGCTAAGTACGCCCCTTTTTGCTATTTTCTGCATTTTTACCTTGAAGTAGAGATAGACATGAAAAATGTGGAGAGAGTGAAGTGTAGGCAGTGCTAGGTTTTGCTTAGCATGTGCTTGTTGTCTTACTTGTGGAGGAACAAAGGAAAAAGGGGAAGTGAAGAGTAAGCAGAAACTCCACGTAAAAAATTGCCATGCTTAACAGAATGACTGCCTTTAACCCCAATTCAACAAGAAAGCCCACTGATGAGGGCAGATGAGCGCCAAAGGAGCCAGACACACCACAAAACGGTTTATAGTCAGCCACAGACACTCATGGTGTGCCAGGATCTTTAGACTCTCAGTAAAGGCAAAGCTAAAGGAAAACAACAAAGTGTTCCTTATCAGGCCAACTGAGGGCGCAATAGTTCAAAATAACAAATTGGACAATAATTTGGACAATGATGAGACAACAGTTAATGAAGAGACCACTTTCTATGAATGTTGTCTGACTCTGTCAGAGTAGGGCCAGGATCCACCTCCACTGCACAGCTGTAAAATAGCTGCTGAAAATGCGAGGTTAGCAGACTGACATCTAACAGGGTGTGTATGTGCTGCCCAAGCACGTAATCCTCTGGGGACAGGGGGCTGAAGCCCGCCCCAAAATATGTAATATGAACATTTGCCCCCCATCCCATAACAAGCTAAAACATTCCCTCAATATTCAGAGTTGAACCGACTCCAAAACCAACTGTACGGTCACTGAACTCCCTCATGTTGTAACCATGCCAACTCACAACAGTGAACACAACAGCTGTCTTTGGCCCGTGTTGGCATGCCAAAGTTTTTGGTTGTTCAACATCCTCTGCTCGCCATGCACAGTTAAAGATATGCAGTATTTTGCATAAAAAACAATCTATAGACTCATACAGAAGTAATCCCTCTCAAACATCACTTACGACCCACTACGAGTGTTTGGCGGTGTATTTTTTTTCTGCCCTCCTCTTGTATTTTCCTATTTTCTTTTTATCTTCTGTGTTGAGAGCGTTTATGACTATGTACCGCACAGTGCTTTGTAAAAAGGTAGCGACACAGTGCTGTAAGCAGCAGGCATCCAAGAGATACAATGCAGAAAAAACGCAAATATAGCAAGGCGAAACTCCAAACAAGTGAATCCGAGGTCTGCTTTCACTTTTGCTGATGAGCATGTTTACAAACAGAAAGGACAATCCTGCACACTAATCCAGTTATACCTTTCACACCGATAAAAACATCTGGTTGGACATTTTGAAGGCAGGCTGGCAGAATTTTAAAATCCAGGTCTGAATTTGATGTGTCAATGAACTGTACCGCTAATAACCAACCAGGTTTTCATTGTGTTGTTGGTCAAAATGCACACTTGCTAACAGGTGGCAAGTCTGAAACATGGGTGAGCGTTTGTTTATGGTCCTTAGCGCCCTGAGGATACAAGAAGAAGCTAGTGCAGGCACAGCCTCAGCTCCCAGCAGTAAACAGAGTTCATTTGCAAAAATAGATAAAAGCCATTCTTGAAACAAATAACTCAACACCAGTTAGATGGATAATACTTGAAATGCTTACACACAAAATATGATTTAAGAAAATATGTAAAAACATATAGAATAATAATGATTGTTATTATAATTATTGCCGCCACAGCAATTTAGCTTTGAAAAAAAGTGTTATTATTAATTATCATTGATTTAAACAAATCAGAATAAAAAAGTCGCAGGTGCAATAACAAATTAAAGAAATACAGTTGGGATGTATATTACACATTTCCATACCTCTAAAGCTAAAGCGGAACGGGTGCGTAAACAAAACAAATACATAACAGTATTATGAATAACGTAGAATAAATACAGCTTGAGGAATTCAATAATTTAAATATAAAGTGTAACATTTAACTTGTTTAAGGCAGAATGAGCAGGATTTGTCCTTTGCGGTTTGTAAACACAACATTCAAAGTTGACCCCTCCTCTCCGGCTCAATAGCTCCTCTTGGGTGTGTGCTCATGATCTGGCACCTGGTCCCTACCTTGTCCCACCCTCACACCCTGCATGCTGTCATTGGCTGGGGGCTTCACACCACTGCCCAAAGTGTGACACCCACAAATGTCCCAGAAACAGCAAAATAAGAAAATACAGGGAGAGGGCACGGGCTCTGCAGACACAAACACCACCACACACTTTTAGTGGATTGTAAGTAATGACTGACCGGGTTTGTTTTTGTATTATCTATATATCGTTTTTGAGAAAAATCGTTGGAACATATTGTCACCGTTAATACTGAGTGACCAATCATGGTGTAAAGTGCTTGCTTGTCAATTTTTTTTTCTTCAAAATTTTCTCTGATGTGTGTGTATGAAGACAAGAGCTCCATAAGGAACTTATCTGAGATGCGAGTAGAAAAAATGTCCAGATGTCCTTAGTTTAGTGACATCTAGAGGCAGTGGTGGGAATCGTATCGTTTCGTGTTTGTGTGACTTTCTTTGGCATAACAATGACAGTGAAGATATCATATATTTACTAATTGATCCATTTTTAGTGTCAGGATGCTTCCAAGCAGCTACTTGATACTGAAATGTTTCTTCTATCCATGTTCTTTGTCAGTGACACACAAAAATACTCGACAAAAAACACAAGATGAACTATGAACTAGACATATTTGCCAACCTCACGATTTTCCCAGGAGACTTTCATTACCCTCTCATGGTTTCCTCCCTTGTTAACAATTCTTCTGCATTTCTACCAATTTATGACCAATTTTCACACCTTTTTTTCCTTTTTGTTATCACAACCTTTTTATGACCCTGTACAGCGTGGGTTACAAAGCCCTATGACATTTTGTAAAAACTGCTGGGTTGATTTTTCCATAGAGCACAGGGGTCGCACTGTGCATGTAATTAATTAATTAAAACTGATGAATATTGTTTAATGCAGAGATTCATGCAAGTTTACTTCAGAGGAGTGAATTATTCTGTATTCTTTCCTGAGAATAAAAGTATTTTAAGTAGTCTCTGAAACTCCTATGCCGTTACAGCAACGTGATGCAGTGATTTGGGCAGCGACTAGGGGTACCAATGTCAGGCAATTTCTCCACCAGTTAATAATATGACTGTGTTATGGATTATACTGAACATTTAAGGCACTGCTAATGCAAACTGAACCTCTTACTGCTGCAGCGTCACATTAAAAGCATTTAACTGGTGAAAAACGTTATTGTATGTTACAACTATCAGACATGCACCTACAAAACAAGACAATGATCATTTTTGGCATTTGCTGGCAGAAGATCAGTTTGAAATATGCAGGGAGCAATGGAACAAGAATGAGCAGCCACAGTGAACTGTTAGATAGAGAGCTGCACATGACAGGTTACACACCTCCAACCTCTTGGTGAAGTAGATTATCCAACTCCGTTTCCCTAATTGTTGCCATATAGGTACCATTGCTTTTCATTTTGAAACCAAATCC
This sequence comes from Epinephelus fuscoguttatus, assembly GCF_011397635.1. NCBI lineage: Eukaryota > Metazoa > Chordata > Actinopteri > Perciformes > Serranidae > Epinephelus > Epinephelus fuscoguttatus. The sequence continues at coordinate 38,736,188 of NC_064754.1, read as the reverse complement.
TTTGCCATTGTCTTGTCAGTCAACTGTCCCTTATGGTGTGTTCACAGGCAAAGCTAGCGTTTTGTGTGGCCTGATTACATACAACATAAATGCAAAGATGCAAATAGATGCAAATTTGCACCAGGCAACAGGAATGACACAAACATGCGAAATTTGCACTTTTTGCACAAGTTGTAAATTTCCATCTACCACAAGAAATTCCTGTGGACACTGTGTCGTGATAGCCTATCAGCGTTGAGATACGGTTGAGATTCTTCTCAGCATACTGAGAATCAGAAATACGGCAATTATTTGCCAACTGCGCAATACTACCAAAAAACACTCCAGTGACTGTATTAGTGAGATTAACACGAGGCCGACATTCACTTCACATTCAGTTTGAACACACCATCACTCCCATCACGTGATAAGTGAAATCTCACTCTAGCTACTCAGCTGCTCTGCTGCGACTCGAAAGGAAATAACCTCCCTGTGGTTGTATGCCTCTGCGCACCAGTCAAATTTCTCTTACAGTTTGTCTGTCAAAACATGGATGCTTCACACACATCTTCCCCCTGGCAGCACGGCAGATCTACACAGTTAGCAATTTCAAGGTAGGCACCCAAGATTAGTGTCACCAATTCAGTATCTAACCAAGTATCTCCCCTTCTGTTCCTGAGATACAACATTGGCCATAATGGCCAGAAAAGTGTTTTATGCAGAATATTATGATGTCACAGTGAAGTTGATCTTTCACCTTTTGGATATTTGTATGTATATATTTAGATGTCATTACTTCATTGTTTTATCATATTAGACATTTAAGAATTGGGTTGAGTAACATTCTGTAAACTCTCTGCTTTGTTAAGACATGCACTTGCTTGTCTGTATGGCAATCGGACAAATCAAAGAAATTTTAATTGGGTCCTCCACATATTTGGGACCATTTTTCATTAGTTATTCACTCCCTGTCAAGTGCATATGTTGTGACTACCAAGTGCTGAAGAGCTATAGCTTTAACCCACAAATGCGTTAAAATAAATGATTTTATTCTATACGGTCATACAATGGCAAGATAGTGGCACATAATTGTATAGATTAGAGAAAGAAGACATGCTAGCGCAAGCAGTGACATAGTACAAAGCTCTCACCTTAACAAAAAAAAAAAGCAATGTCCGTACAAGTATTATAATTTGCTTTATTACTGAATATTCAACTAAAAGTATTAAAACATTTAACATCTCAAAATCTCTCCTCTCAACTTTTCTTTGATATTTTTTCCAATCAGAGTAAGTAATGCTCAACCCTGCTATTGCTGCTAAAGGAGCATGGTTTGGGTAAGCTGCATTCGGACATACTGTTGCTGCATAATTTGCATCGTCTCGGCCACCTGCTGCCACCCTATCAGTTTGACTTCTCTCCCTCAAAACTGCAACTGTGCCATTGCCATTTCTTCTACTCTGTTTGCTCTACTCCTGTCCATCCTCACTCTGCCTCAGTTTGGTCTGGCCCAACGTCTCCGTGGCCTTCCTTCTGGCCTCTTCAGCTTTGGCCCTATCTGCGTCGATCTTCCTCTCTTGTTCCCCTTGTTACATCCTCTTATCTCTTTGGCTACCTTCTGCCTTTCTTTTATTTACTCAATTAACTCATCAAATGCGGTGACTTCAGTGGGCGTTCCACTACTCCTCTCATCTTTACAATTTTCTTCTCCTCTTCCTCCTGGATCGGGGCAATGTCCTGCCAGTCAAATTCGAGGGGCTGCTTCTACCCAATAAAGAGTGGGGGCATGGCACATTACTATTGGTGAATTCCATTTTTAATTGACAGATTGTAAAGTTCTGACTGGCGAAATAAAATTATGATTGACAGTTACTGCGCCCATTCAAAGTAGTTACCCTACCTTGTCAAAGTCTCCAGTCTGCAAAGAGATCCTACTAGTCTCTTCAACCATTGTTGCTTAAAGTCCTGAATGTCAAAACTGAGCGGCAGGGGAGTGGATAGGGGAGTCAATCATACTCAGGCACCGCGTGAATACATCTTACCTAATATGATATCATACTTAATTTTATAGTCTGTGAGCAACATACAAAATCTGAGATACTGCTTACGGGATTTTTTACAAACTTTAAGAGAAAAAAATATAACACATATAACAAGGATTTTTTTTTATTAAGCTGCTGTTTTCTAAATGAACATACTTTTATAACTATGAAAAACAATATGAGATACATAATTATTAGCTATTTAACCAAAACAATAAGCTGTATTGGTGTGTTGGAGTAATGATAGCTAAGTTACCTTATCCTAACTAACATCCAAGCTTGACGTCTGAAATGTTGAGTTATTTGACTTTTGGCAAAAAGACCTTTGCTGAAAGAACCAATGTTGAGGTCTGTTGTCCAAAAATATGTGCACTGTAGGAAGGGCCCCAAAAGAATATTTATTAACGTGAATGAATGAATAGGAAAGTGGAAAGTCTTTGGCGATTAGAACCCGTAGAGATGGTTTGATTTAAGGAGGGTGATGAATCCATAGTCGAATAGGGAAACCCCCCCAGGGTCTAGACGCTGGTGGTGGTAGAGGTGGTGAAGATGAGATGAGAGGAAGGTGGAAAAGTGTCGATGATCTGGATGAATAGAGAAATGAGTCTTTGAGAGCTTGTCCTGGACTGTGGATACGATGGCTGGAGGTGACCGGGGTAGGAGGAGGGTGCGAAGCTTCTGCCTAAAATGATGGCTGGCATCAGCAGAAGAGAGAGCAGATTTAAAATTTTGCAGTGGCATCCTGATTGGCTGAGAATGGCAAAGTGTGATTGGATAATTAGAGGAGTGAACACCCATAGTCAGCTGATTAGAGGGAGTAGTGAGAGTGGGATGGAGAGAAATGTGAAAGGGTGAGCATGAGAAAGGTCTCCCTAATTGAACTTAGGCTGAGCTTCATTAGCTTGATCAACTTACAAGAGACCAGGTAAGAGAATACCACTGACATAATACTTATCATATTGTAGGTTATTTATCGACCATTTTCTGGATTTAACAGTCTTTTGCTTGATTCCTCACCTGAAGAAACAATCTTTCCAGCTGGTTCACCTGGCCAGTTACTTTATGAGCAATCTTGAAATCCATCGGTAAAAAAAAAGGAAAAAAATTTTTTTTTCTTCCTTTACCTCTGGAGGCACAGCCCGGAGTTTTTCGACTAATGGAAGTGCAGGAGCCTTGGCGATCGCTCACGCCCTTAACTTCCGGCGGTGCCCCCAGGGAATCGCCGTGTTGTTTACAAATACTTTAGGTAGAAAACCAGCAGAGTTTAGCTATATATCACATTTTATCACGTCACTATATCACCGTGTAGACTAATCTGATGTTTGTTAAGTCTATAAACACAATGATTGAATAAACGTTACTATTTCTGTGTGTTTTGTAATTAACATGGTTATCGTGGATTAGCTGGGCTAACCATTAGCGCTGTCTGTAATAACCATAGACTGTATAAAAATAAGGTAATAACTCAATAAACGGCCTGTGAATAAAATATTTTTTCCAGTGGATATCTTAGTTACAACATGAGTGAGCTAGCAAAGCAGTTTTGTGTTGCTATGTGTGGTATTTATTCAGTTTTGGGAAATCACGATGTCTAGAAAGCAGCAGTGGCTGCAGCTGACAGGGACAGTTAGCAAAGCTAACATCAGGACGTCATCTGTTAAAAGCCTCCCATTGTCGGATACGACATGAAACTACTCCAGTTTGCTCAATCATGTTGTAACTAAGACATCCGCTGGAAAAAATATTTTTTTCACGTTGTTGAGACGGCATTTTGGGTGGAGCGGTTGCTATGGACGCGGAGCTTTCTGTTTCTGTAGGTACACATTTCCTGGGGACACCCGCACGTTCTTAGTATTAAAAGTTTAATATATGTATATATTTCCTGCTGTGAACTGACTAGGCACACACTGACTGCTAAGTACTGTATATATGACAGTATAGTTATTTTGTAATAGTATAGTAGCTTATTACTCAAGGACACTGAGTGTGATGATCATAAAAGGTCATAGCTCGATAATAATGACCTTTAATAAAGTGTCTAATAAACTGTCAAAAGAAAAGCATGTATTTGTAGACAAATGTATAGGACCCAAGATGCAACCCTGTGGCACACCACAAGACAGAGAAGCAGTTAAATACTGATACAAGAAAAAATCTATAAAACCCACAGGAGGATGCCCATACTGTTAGAGCTCTGACACAGTAAGCTGATGGTAGGCCATTGGTCAATATTGGACTGCCAGTAGCACGTTTTACACTGCCTGTTCAAGATGGACAAACAAACAGTAAAAGCCAAAATTAGATTTCTTAGTATTAAAAGTTTAATATATTTTCTGCTGTGAACTGACTAGGCACACACTGACTGCTAACTATATGTGACGGTATGGTTATTTTGTAATAGTATAGTAGCTTATTACTCAAGGACACTGAGTGTGATGATCATAAAAGGTCATAGTTCGATAATAATGACCTTTAATAAAGTGTCTAATAAACTGTCCAAAGAAAAGCATGTATTTGTAGACAAATGTATAGGACCCAAGATGGAACCCTGTGGCACACCACAAGACAGAGAAGCAGTTAGTTACTGATACAAGAAAAAATCTATTCTGACAGATATAAAACCCACAGGGGCATGTCCATACTGTTAGAGATCTGACACAGTAAGCTGATGGTTGTCCATTGGTCAATATCGGACTGCCAGTAGCACGTTTTACACTGCCTGTTCAAGGTGGGAATATTGCGCCCTAATTTCGCCTCACAGTTCTGTGTAAAAGGTATGATCACAGAATGGAGGGACAGAGTTGTCTTGCCTCTGAGCCCAACACATTCTCACTCCGACCTCACCACGTATTGACATTTTGGTCATGGACTTTCCACATTCACATATGACTTGCAAGGTACCCTGGGTACGTGGTTGTTGATGTTCTTGGACACTGTGTCAGGTTCTCCTCTTTCAAGATACACTTTCATTTTCACAGAAAAATTTAACATTTACACACAGTCTCTTTCAAAATAAACACACTACATTGGTACAACACCGCGGACTGGCATTTTTTTTTCCTTAGGCAACAAAAGCACATGGTTAGGTGTAGGAAAAAGGAACGGGGTTTGGCAATGACAATGAGGCCGGAAGCTCTTACCCTCCGAGCAGAGAACGAGATCAGCCACCATATAACGTAGGTGGTAAATGATTCTTATTGACATTGCCATTGTTATTGTTTGTAAAGCTCTGCCAACGTGTATGTTATATGTCACACCAGAAGCCAGCGCTGATGTGTTAGATATCACGCCCGTCATGTCTCTATGATTCTGCAATGCTAGCATGCTATTTGTAATAACACACAGAAGTGGCATTATGCTGCAGTCATTTAGCTGTGTAAAAATGCAAAGGTGGCATAAAGAAGAGATTGCGTAGTGGCTCTATTGCGTGATCGCTGTGTAAAAAGGGCTAGTGAGCATCTGTTGCCCTAGTTTTTGTGTTGTACTCAGTACCATCAGTACTATTCTGCCCTTACTGGCATTTTTTCAGCAGATTCGGCAACCCTGCAGATCAGTAATATATGCACTTCAACTTGGTGCACAAGAATAGAAACAGAAGTAAAGAAAGCAGCCAAATGGCTAAAGTCAAGAGGGCGTGACATCGAAACAAACTTTAAGATTATTTTTTAAGCCATCAAGCTCACTAGAAAAAAATGTTGTTGTTCACTAGTTCACAGTAAATTAAATTTGTTCTTTCAGTATCGGGTTGTGTTGTTAATGGGATAACTGGCTAGCTAAGTAGAATCTTGCACCCATCTTGTCAGTCTTCGCGTTTCCCTTTTTGAATGACAGATACAGACGACCGCCGCCTGCTGGTATGGAGAGTTATTTACTTTCATGCATGCACAGAACAAACGTGCAAGTTTGCTGTCCGCTGCAACAGTTGACCTTTGCCTTAAGAATGTATTGATCAACTGCATTGAAAACTGTTTAAAGGTTAAGAAGTAGTCACCTGAATTGCCTGCAAAAATATGGACCATATTGTCATTACAGACAAAGCAGAGGGTTGTTTTAGTGCACTGCATTTAATTTAAACCAAAATGGTACTTAATAGAAAGGGAGTTTTTCCATCCAAACAGTAAAATTCATAAACACGTGTGGTCAAGCACAGATCAATATTTCGTTTATGGATTTAAAAAGTCCATATTTCTTTACACCAGTTAGTAACCTCACAGTTTGTGAAAACTTGTGGTTTTATATATCTTGCTAACAAGAGGGCAGCAGAGAGATGAACTCTCAACCAGGAAGTGCTCTTTATGTATCAATTAGGCTTGTGCCGGTTTGAAAATTTTCCAACTGGTTTGATTTAAAGCCAAATATCTAACCGAACCGATATATCGAATTATATACCTAATTTTACCACTGGGGGTCGCATTTGAGCTATTTTTCCCAATAAAAGCCCATTATAGGTGTAATGCGCTTCCAATCCACTAGGTGGCGATAATGCCATATTAAACGCCAATACACACAAGGTTACACAAAAAGAAGAAGAAGAAGAAGAAGCAGACGGACACTTGCAGCAGCAGCAAAAAGCTGAGTGGAGCTTCTGAGACACACTAAACAAAACACTTGTAGGCTCCTACACTTCATTTAAAAACATACATAAAACTTATTAAGTTGTCATAATGCATGTTACAATGCAAGATAAGTTGAATATAGTCCCTTGACACGCCACTGATGTGAAAAGCTCACCCTCCACCCCCCACCCCCACCCGGTTTATCCGGTTGACGTGAAATAAACCGGGTGGAGCTCTTAAACCGGACCGAACCGGTTAAACCGGAAATCAGCACAAGCCTAGTATCAATAGCACAACTTCTCACACAACTCTGATCTACACAGGTGGAAGGTCAGCCCCTTCAGGGCAGTGCAGGAGTCACACTGGTGTATGTAGAACTCAATATCCTGGCGACACCCTGGTCAGTAGAACTGGGACCGGAGGCGTTAAAGGGTCTTGGTGACTCCTGTGGACAAGCTTGAGAACTCTGGGGCACAGCCGGTGAGGCACCATGAGTTGGAGGATGTCATAGTTGCCTCCGAGGGCCTGCAAGCAGAAATGGAGGTGGTACTATAGGTACTTTACTGCCCTTACTGAGGCAATGTAAGGATGTCACATTTGCCGCCGGGGGCCTGCCAGTAGCAATGGAGGGGGCCATTATGGTTGGCCATACACTTGGTTTCAGCATCCAGGGGTGATACTGCTGGCCATGCTGGTGGTTGGCCTGCCCCTGCACCTATCCCTGGACATTAGCGAGGACAGGAACTTGCCTTTAGTCACATCGAAGCTGTACTGGATTGATAGTCTTGAAGCTGTGATTGTGGATCGTGGGTGATGCATGGAGGCCATTACTGCTACCGTCTGGGGGAGTGTCAACATCATCTGCTGCAGTGTCCTCATCCTCACAGGGGCTACAGTGAGACAGCGTGTCTGCATTGGTTTGAAGGCAGCTGACTCAGTGGCAAATCTCAAAGTTGTAGTCCTGTAGTCCCTCCAGCCACCGGGCCAGCTGCCCTTCAGGTTCTTTGAAGTTGAGGAGCCAGGTACTAAGCTGGTGTGTGTACAGTCCTCATCCCTGGCTGCAAGGTTGTCAGCGAACAGGTCAGTAACCCCTGGAGCTGACATCTCTGTTCCACCTCCAGGCCCTAGCTCCTGCGGAACAGGTCATTGATAGCTTGCTTGGTCTCAGTGGATGGCGGCTGGGGTTGCTGTGATGCTGTGGACGCCCCTTCGGCTGCTGGCTGCTGTGTGGGGGACCCTACAGATGGTGGTTGTGATGCAATAGGCCCCTCTGATGATGGAGTTGAAGGTAGGTTAGCAACAACAATCAGTTGGACCCACTGTCTTTGAGTGGTGGTGGCGATACCGTGGACCTACTGGTTGTCGGTGATGGGGTGGAGGACCCTTGGGCTGGCAGTGAGGTGAGCCACAGTCCTTCTTCACCTGTGTTGTGGAGTGCTATGGCTTCAAAACTCAGAGTGTAGCTCTGGCTACATCCACCATAGCTTTCCATTTGACCAGCAGGTTAAGCCCAACAGTGCAGTGGTCTTGTATGTTGACTAACCAAAACTTGTGGCCAACAATGTGGTTAGCAACAGTTGCTCAGAGAAATTTTTCTTCTATCATTCTTAAGCGTTCGCCAGTAACTGTGGTGATAGGGAGCTTGGTTGGCTTCTATCGTCTTGGACCCAGTGTCCACCAGGGCTCTGAATGGAGTGCCGTTAAGGTTGAGATCCACATACGGTCCGTTGGCATGGTGTAAATGAATGAGTCGCAGCTGTGACTTGGCAAGGGGGAGGAGATGGTTATGGGTGGCTGATCCCCCGTTGTGCCACCCTGCTCTAGTTTGATGGTGGCAGAGGCACTGGGTTTCTTGAGGCTGGTGCTGGGCAGTGAATTGTGATGTGGACTGGCTCTCTGCATCAATAACATCCCTCTGTAGACTGGCAGGCATCTCTTCCAGCTCCCTGTTGTGGTTGTCGTTGAGGTGCACTGGTGACTTGGTGGAATGCTGCTTCATCTTCGCTCCCCTCATAGTCTGTTTGGCATAACCGGTGTCTTGTGATGGGAGGGCAGTCACTTTTGACCAGTACCGTCTCAACCCGCTTTGCTTCAGTAAGGGCCTCAACCAAGGTTTTTGGTGTGCACAGGTGGATGTGTTCTTGGGATCGTTATGGCTGGAGCCTCAGGAAGAGGGCTTGGAGAGTGAGCTCTTCCTGTGCTGCAGCGTCAAAGGTGGGATACGCCTACTGTGCATAAAGATGGAAATCTGCAGTGTAGGCACCCAAACTCTTAATACTTCACCTCCGGCAGCTGTCCAGCTTGTCCTGGGCATCACCAGCATAGGCACTGCAGACAACACAATGTTATATCGATCTCTCAGTGCTAGGCCAGTTGAATTGCTCTTGTGGTTGGAAGTCTGCGAGGGCAGCTTGTACTGCGGTCTCCTCTGCTGACCAGGAGTTACATTGAGCGGCCAGATGCACTTGAATGATGCAAGTATGTGGTGGCTCCTCCCCATTATAACGTGGCAGCTTCATCCCAGCTCATCGGGAGCCGTCTGGTGGCACTAGTGGGGCTGGCAGCGCGTTGTCAAGGGTGACGCTGTCACTGGCTGTCAGCAGGGGTAGAGGCGTGTGGGCCATCACCAATTTTGAGGAAATGGCAGTGCTGTCCCTTGTTGCTCATGTCAGTATAGGAAAGCTGCCTATCTATCGCCAACGATCTCCCGCCTCTGGGTCCACCAGGCAGGCTGGCTATGCTTTCCCCAGGATGCATCATCATAGTGGGCAGGAGGTCAGTCATCTGCGGGCAGGTACCCTCAATAGCGTGCAGGCGTGGGATAAGTTCTTCTCTCTTTCATCATGGCTGCAGTCCAGCATTCCACTTCGGCAACCAGTGTAGCCAACCGTGACAATTTGCTAACACGTAAGAAGTAGAGAGATAAAAGCTGAAAGAGGAAATGTTATGTACTTACCCATAGTTGCTTCCTCGCTCAACCCTCTTATAGCTACACAGGCGGGAGGTCACTAAACACATGCACAACTTAACTCATGGTGCAATACGTCCCAACATTTACCACAACCCATTACAACCATTATGAAGTGCACGGACATTAATCACTGCATAATAGGTAACGTGAGTAATTTAAAACACATTTAAACACAACTTCCTTTGGCTCATGGCCACATTGTCCCACGGCATTCTGGGAAACTCCACCTATTCAGCCCCTAACACGCCACAATATTGAAGACATGCCTGCAGGTATGTCCATATGTATAGCTGTGAGACATTTCTACCACTGAGAGTTTAGCTCATTGGGTTTGAGTTTGAATCTGTGTATACAGTGTCTGTTTTACTAAGACCACGGCTCGTCACGCAATCAGCTACTGGGACTGCCCTCCAGACATACACTGTGAAGCAGAGGTTGAAGGATGCAGTTCAGCAGTGGGATGAGAACAGTGCAGCCTGTAGTGGTTTAATAGTTCATTGATGATTCAGGTTTGATTAAATCAAACCGAAACTGTCCACTATTTGTTGGCATTACAGTAATCAGATATTACGCTCAATAATAAAAGCCTCCACCACAACCTTCCTTGTTGCTCTTGACTTTGAGATTTCTGAGGGTCATGTAAGTTCAGAAATGAAAAACTAAACCTACTTATATAAATGTTTATCATATGTTAATTGTTGAGACATTAATGAAAACAACTCTTTCAAAAAAATGGGAATGTGCTTTTATTAAATAAAGAATAAATTACAATAATAAGACATTAATGTATAAATAACTCAATATAACACTGAAAATTATATCTCAATATGTCACAGCAACGTTGAGAAAAATGGTTATTAAATAAATATAATACATTGTGAAGTTGTATTGATTCAAGGGCATGAGTGATATGTGGATAGTGGGCTGTCAGTTTAGTTACAGGAGTTAAGACAGCAGCGTTTTAACCTCATGAAATAGCAATTTGATGTACATGTCACACATTCAGAAATAGTTGATAAGTTGATGCAAAGTTGCAGTGATGTGTGAACTGATTGGCTGTTAGCAATCAGGAGATATGAACACAAGCATGCACACAAACACTGTTTCAAATTTCTGCTTGAAACCTTTGACTGCACTACAATCACAGACAACTATTATCAGTTTGTTGCAGACATCACATTTCATATCAAAATCGCACAAACGTGTATGATTGTACAAAAGGAGGATTCAACTTGAAACAAAAAAAAAATTTGTTAAATATCGAAAGATTGAATTACTTGTAGTTTTGGCATGTTTGTGCTCTACTGCAGACACTGCATGGCAGAACAATATAAATGTTAAGTTCCTGAAGAAAACTTCGTAAACATGTTCACAACTTAATAATTCAAATTGATTTGGAATAATTACACCAACACTTTGAGTGCATACCATTGGGGTAATATGATTAAAGCTTCTTGTAAACCTGATCTGCAGAGATATATTAGTTATCAATGGCAGCAGCGGACCATACAAACCTTGTAAACTTTATCAGGAAATAAGATTGGGCTCTGCAAAACTTTACCTAAGCAATCTCAACATTTGGAATGTCTGAGGACTCAAAGCCGGGTATGTCTTGTTCTACTGAATCACTGCTAATACATGGCAGAGTGCTGCCACCAAGTGGTGAACATATGAATTTCATTTTAAAATGGTATTAACACAATTACTCATCATCACATCAGAGTTCTGTCATGTTTACAAAAACCTTTGCATAAGACATTGAGGAAAAAAGAAGTATTTTGTTAACCTATTATTAGGTGTACTGATTACACCACTGTTTTCTCTTGGGTCAGAAAATATTCTTTCATGGATGGCTGCTGGGGACAGTGAGGAGAAAATGCATTAAATCAACTGAGCCTAACAAAAAACATAAGCAAGTGGCAGCGGTTTTCAAGGACTGATTTACACTATATATGATTTACTCATAGCTGAGTAAGCTTGTGTGCAATTTTTTTATGGCATTATTGGCCATGCTACTCCCTAATTTATATAAAGTAATGCAGATAACATTACATGCTGCAGGCTTTTAGATTAACATTCAAATTGGATGCACGTTGTCCATTTAGCTGTCAAAATATGTCACAAAGTCAATATGAACCAAGGAAAAAATATGCATTATTTATTAAACCAATGATCAGTTTTATAATTATCCTTTGGTGTCACTGCAAGAGCATACACAGCTAATGCAAGTGAGCACAAATGCGCTGGACCACATTTTTTTCCTCTTTACCCACTGTAATGGAACAAAGCATGCTGAGCTGTATCATCCCACAGCGTTCAGTTTGTGTGCACTATTATGGTGAATCATGGAGTCACAGAATCTGCAGTATGCACAGTCATAGTCAATTACACACACACACACACACTGCCGTCCACAGAATTGCATTCAATATGTGACTGATGTTGCAGCTTTTCCTCATTTTAGTATGCAGGTCTGTGCAGGCAAACTATTTTTAAATGGAAAATGAAACGCGAACAGGGCTGGGGAACATTAGAGAAATTTCATTTGTTTTCTCCGTGAGGGTGGGTATTAAAGAAGACAGCGCAGCTTGCACTGTTTGTTAAGCCCTCCTGACAGTAAAGCCACAGGGATTCTCTCATGGAATGAGCAGTTGCTGAAGAGAAACTTAAAAAAAGAAGTTTGTACGGAGTCGGCTGCAGAGATGTCTCGTGCATCACTTCTGTACAGAACTTACGATTTTTATATTTTGCAACTCAAATTAATTTCATTTGTCTGAATTCAGACATCCGTTGCTACAATACTAAAACTTAAAAGGTGCCGCTTACAGCTAGCCTAATAATGTGGCACTTTCCAATCTTACACTACCTGCTCAATGATAAACAACAAGGGATTGGCAGTCAATAAAGTCTTAATTTTACAATGGCACTAAGTTATCTTTTTTTGACTGGACTTTCATTCAAATATTCATAGGAATGACTTTGAAACCAGAGGGGTTTGATATGTGTTTGTCAGGAATGAAGTGTAGAGGATGGTGTATGGAGTTAGGAATCAAAACAAAAATGGACATGTTAAATGACCAATTTTTACAGATAGAAATGTTTCCAAGCATGCAGTGATGCCGCCGTGACGATGATAATAATATTCTGTAGAGTCATCTACCAGCTTCATTGCACTGTTTTTATTCACACTCTGACTGAACTGACTACAGGTTGCTTTCTTGGGTGTCATTGGAGGATATGGGGTGGAGACCTCCGTTCTCATTCAGTCTCTTGGCACGATAGGTTTCATAGTGAATGTTGTGAGTGACTTCCTTCAGATCCTGGAGGTGAGACCTGAGAAAGAGAGGTAAAGGAACACAAAGGGGACGTGTTATTAGTTATATATGTATCTATTTGACAAGGAGGTGTCAGATTTATTGTGTTTTTTGGATAATGTTTTAGGCCTAGCCCACATATACACAGGTATTTTTTCAAATATAGTTTTTTCTATGTGTTTTGGCCTTTTGTCCACATGCAAACTGCATTTTAGGTCACTGAAAACTGACCTTTTGTAACTTCTTACAGGGTGAAGATTTTCAGAAATTGTGTTTTCAAACAGAGTTTGTTAGTGTGCGCTGTTATCTCATTTGTGAAGCAACAAATGAGGCACCATTTCCTGCAGTTGTGGAGGTGGCCAAAATAGTGCTGGCTTTAACCTTGCTATCATGACTTTTTAAATGTTTACACTAAGCAGCAACCTGCAGGGCTGAAAAGTGAAGCCAACACTTAAGTGCCAAAAACTGCAGTTCTTTGAATGGCCACTTGAGGCTGGCTCTAAAATCCAGTCAATCCCTGCAGACCCCCCATGTTTAAATGTCCAACTTAACAGCAGAAATAAACATGTTTACAGCCTGATACAAAAACTGTTTTGGTCTCTATATATAATTTCCCTCTTCGTGACAACTGTAAGGTGGGTGAAATTTTCTTTGACTCGCTTGCTTAAATGTTAGTAAGGCTTAAAGTTATGCACAACTAAGGCCATGGCCACTTTGATTGACAGGTGGGTGCTGTTTGCTGACAAGCCACCATGGTAACAATGTTGGTTAGGTAACGTAACACTGACATAACCCAAGATTCAAAGAGTATAAGTGTAGCAGTAGCTGTCACTCTTCAGTTTGTTTTCTGTTCATGAAAGTTAATTAGTCACCTAAAAAAATGAAGCTGCTGCCCTGTATTGTTTCAAAATTTTGGAAATACTTCGTGGAAAAGTCTTGTTCAGCGTTTGGTTGTACTAAACTAATGTTCAGTTTTTCTGGAAAGCACAGTTTGTTTTAATGGTTTAAAGTCCGATTTTCGCCAGTGAAAATTAGCATCAGCATTATCACAGCTGACCATTGACTGTAAATGCATTATGCTAATCAAGCAAGCAGCTAGTGTTAGGTTTATCTCCAACCTGTCATCCAAATATGGTCAATTCTGGCTTCAAAAAATGCAAAATGGCAATGGTCAAAATGCCAAACCACATAAATTTACAGTTACTCTTCCACTATATTAAGGAATGGGACACAAAGATCACTGCTACACAATCCAACACTCCCATGACCCACGGACTGCCACCTGTTGGTCTGCCGTGCAGGTGACAGCACTTCAGTTGTGTTTCTGTGTTTTCATTTGGATGGATATTTTTTAAAACAGTTTTTTGAGAAAGAGGAGGAAAAATCCTGTTTTTAATACAGTGCAATAGCATGACTGGACCTGGGAAAGAGACTGAACCAAAAGGATTTGCCACAGAGTAAAAGATCAAATCATACGCTTACAAGCAAAGAATTACACAGAATATATACAATTCAAAATGCTTATTATGCTTATTTTCACATTACGTATTACAGCTGAAATTACTGGATGATTAATAGATGAGTTGGTAATAGCTGCTGATAATGATCACCAAATATCTTGGTAACAGACTGAGTCCTATATTTCCACAAAAATGCCCAAACAACTCCTGGTTCTCTCAAATAGTAAGTAATAAGTAAGTGTAGTAATAGTAATCAGAATATCATTATATTTTAATATCAAATTTGAAGACTTCACCTTGAGAAATTGTGATTTTTAAAAAATATTTAATAACATTTTAACATACAGAACAATTATTTGATAATAAGAAAATAATCTGCAGATTATTCCATAATGAAAATAATGATTAGCTGCAGCTCTATTACATCCATGATTCATGCTGCTAAAACAAAATGATGCCCCATTGTTTTTAATTGCTCCTTAAATCCAGTGCATTGTATTACATTTTAATGATATATTTAAAAGACTATTTTACCTGATCAGGAAATCTCTCAGCTGAGCAAACTCACAATGGTTGGGATTTTCAACTGCAACAACAACAAAAAATGGACAGGATTAAATATCACATATTGTCCTTTGCCTGATACCATCAGTATAATCTCTGTATGTCATGAGTGTAAATGTTACTTATTAAGAAAGGCCACCTTCTACAATGCCCCACGCTGTCTTCCTCCCCAGAACTCGTTTGCCATTCACTTGATATTCTTTGTCGCTGCCCACGACAGCAAAGGGCATCGCCTCCTATGGACAGAGACATTTCAACACGGTTCACTGTACCGATGGGAGCTGCACAAGGTTTATGAGACGAAATACACAACTCCAGTGCCCTAGCATTCTGTTTAGAGGAAGCAGTGCATGAGTGTATGAGAGAGACAGTGGGTCGAGCTAGGTGGAGAGGAGGGGTCAGAGGGAGACTCATCGGATAAATGTGTGTGAAACAAAGAACAGAACCACTTACTCTGATCTTGTCATTGTCGCTCTTGTCCTCCATGTCCTCATCAAACTCCTTCTGTGGGTAAAACTCAATCCCGCCCATCTCCAGCTCCTTCCTTACCTACAGCATGAAACAAAGCAGGGAGACAAAACACATCTGTGACACTTCACCCGAGCCCTGTCTTCAAATCACTTAATTACCCAAATCTGTGAAGAGGCTGTGGGATCTAATGCCTGTCCAATATTGGAATTTGGAGACCGATACAAAAAAAACCAATTCTTATAAATAATCCTATCAGCCGATAGTCTTTTTTTTTTTTTTTTTTTTTTGTTTTTTTTACACACACACACACACACACACACACACACACACACACACACACACACACACAAATAACAAAAACAGTGGCTGAACAGGATGTAACATAACCTAAAACCTGACTCTTTCCCCAATTTCCTTGGCTGCCTTTATCAGCTTGTGGACCGATTTCTAAGTGAAGAACTGGGAAAGGTTTTCTCTGGAAAAATCCAAAGCATGCGACGTTTATGCATGCTCTCAAGTGCCTTGCCTCTCTTCATCTTGCTACAGTGCTAACAATGTGCAACAGTAGTTAACACTAGCTTAGAAATGACATCTACTACCGGCACCCCACCCATCACAACCCAGACTCCACACAGGCTGTTTTTCTGTTCCATACATTTTGCAGTGGTGGCCTGGAGACAGACCTTTACTTAGCGGCTGTAGCAAACTCAGACCCGAGGGTGCCACACCTCAGCAGCATCACGAGGAAATGTGGCTGGACTACAATGTAAGTTAAACGAGCGAAAGACCAAGATGGTGCATGGGTCCAACAACCACGACTTTCAACTGGGACGCCGGTCTTCGGTTCCCCTGTTTTTGTTAAGCCAAACCCTGTTCTTTTTCTAAACCCAACCACCTGCTTTTGTTGCCTAAACCCAACCATGTGCTTGTGTTGGCTAAACATAACCATGTGCATTTGTTATTGAAAGAGGAAGGAAAAAAAAATCAATTCACTGTGTTGTTGTACCAATGCAGTGTGTTTGTTTTGATAGAGACTGTATATAGAAAACACGCAATGCATGTAACAGGCTGAAGTTGACATAGTGTCCCAGAACGTCAACAACCAACTCACCCAGGTTACCTTGCATGTCAAATGTCAAGGTAAAAACATCCATGACCAAACATTAATATGTGACGAGATGAGAATGCGCTGGACGTTATTAGCAAACAGCTGCTTATTTACACATCCAGCAGACAGAAAACAACATCAGCAGTCACTTGTGTTTCGGGTCATATGAATAATGTAATACTGATTTAATTTTTTGGTCTCTATCAACTCCATTTTGTTCACCAGCTGGTTGCTAACTGTGTCTGCCAAAAACGGCACTATGAGAGGGAGACCAAACCAAAAAACTCAAAACATAAAACTGAGATAATGAGTTAAACAGTTTGCTAGAACTGCAAAGTTGGGTGATAATTCTCTGTCATTTTGTCACTATGAGCATCACCGTTCACATTAGTCATTTGATCCACTGGTATATATAGTGATTTGAGCAGCTTTAAAGACCAAAATATGAACTGAGCAGCACATTCTGGAGTTACAAAAAACGTGTCTTAGCAGAGGAAAAACAGTGCAATAACAAATAACTCAAACACGTCTTTGAATTTCTTGATAAATATAGGCTATGACACGACATGTAAAGGAATACTGTATATCATAAATAAGCTAATATCAGCTGATACATGGGCCTGGAGGATTTATCAGTCTAACTGTAAAGGGCTTTTCATTGGTGGAACTCACCCGCTGTTTGAATTCCTGTCTCTCCTCAATGGTCATTGTGTCCGCCTTTGCGATGACAGGAATAATGTTGACTGAGTGACTCAAGCGCTTCATGAACTCGACGTCTAGTTGCCGAAGACTAGGACAGACCGACAGACAGAGAACAGGAAAGACAGAGAACAGGAAAGACAGAGAGGGAAGGTGAGTAAGTGGGTAGATTTAGGAGCTGTGACTCTTCCAGAAGGCTCGCATGCGACAGTGAAAAGAGGGTCAGGCTAACGAAAGGCAGAAGGAGGCACAGGGGTTTTATTTGTCATGTTTCATACGTCTCATTACCTTTCCCCGGTCTTGTAGCAATCACAAAAGACTTACAGTGTGGATGCTATTTGAAAAGTGGGCTTATCATTGGACAAAGGTTGCGTCCCAGTTCTTGTTCGCCTGCACACAAAACATCCTGTCGCTCTCAATTACCCCGGCTAAGAAGGATGGGATACACTGGCTGTAATACACAAAAGACTGTATCCGTTTATCCATTAAAGAGCAATTTCACAGTTGTCAGCAGGAGCTAATTGTGAGGTGTTCAGAGGAGAGAGTGTTGTCTGCAATATAAAGTAGCTCTCTTGATATAAGGCTTTGTTAATCTGAAATGAAATGTTTTTGGATAAAGGGACACGAACACTGGTGCACTGTATGTACACTGCTCTCTGCCAACATATTACTGAAAACAGATTTAGATCAGATATTTAACTTTGCTAATCTCTAGTTAAGATAAGGTTTAACTCACGAGTGTCCAGTTGGGGAGATGAAATAGAGACAGCAGTGCACCCTGGTGTCGGGGATGCGCTTCTTTCTGGTGATGTTGACCTCCTCCTTCAGGAACTTCTCATACTGCTCATTGATGTACTTGGCAATAGGCTCCCAGCTGTGGATACAGCAGAAGAGGTCAGCTTGAGAGAAAAAGATTATTTGAGCAAGAAAAGAGAAGGGGAAGAAGACGACTTTATTTGAATGGGATCATTTTCAATACTGTTTCAGGGAACTAAATGCACTGTTGCATTTGGTAAGATGACAACTGAAAAATTGTTGACGGGAAGATGAGGCAGTAATGATGACATTTATGAGGCTTTCATGATGGAGGAGTTGGAAAGCCTACCAGTTGTCATTATTAATTTGGTCTCCAAAGCCCGGAGTGTCGACGACTGTCAACTTCATCTTCACACCACCCTCCTCAAGGACTGTAAGAAAAATATACACACACAAAGAAAAGAACAACATAAACCACAGTTGTTGCTTTGTTTGTGCAAAATCAATTTTATGCAGCGGTTTTGTATTTGATGTGTTTTCGCAAACATAATATTCAACATATTGAACAAATTTTTATGCCTGAGATACACAGAAACAGCACTCATGCTAAAAACACTGCAAACCAAAGATGATGATCTGATTGAGATATTTTTAACACGTCTGCTGTGTCTCTCTGGCAACGTCTCTCTCTGGCAAGAGCGTAATGATGTCAGGTCACTGTCAACCGCAGGCTATGTGTGCATGATCGTGTACTAAAACTGTAACAACCAAACACTGGGCTCTTTCCAAGGGTTTGACATTTCGCCATTGTTTCTCTGTTGCTGTTAAATCATCAAGGATGTTGACAAGTTCAGTCACATCTCCAGTCCCAGATTCCATAATGAGCAGAGTTACTACTGAATGCTACATAGTATAGAGTCCCCGACTGATTTCATAAACAGCACGCAGAGCTGTCTGGCAGTGACTGATTTGATACTAACACTGGGGGAGGGGTGCCAAAGTCAGATATTTTCAAATACTACACATAGTGACTTCAAATAGGAGCAATCGACTCTGCATTCCAGCTAATTAGGACTCTTTTCAAACCAAAATCATGGCTGATTCTTGCTGCACAGTGTGGTTTATTCCTGCAGAAAGCCTGCGTGTCGAGGAAGAACATCACAACATGAATGTTTTATGAGAGAAACTCAGCGATGAGCGAAACAAGCCTGACTCCTCGCTCTACAACATTGTTAGCGAGCCACAAATTGAGCCATGTTTACCTCTTTGTGTCATTTGTCAGCAGGGGTCATTCATTGTTGCCATGGAAACAAAGCTTGCAGTTCAGAGACTGTCTGGTGTTATGGCAGTTAACTTTTAAGGACATCCCTATCTTTATGCAACTGTCTTACTTGTGTTAGGCAAACAAGCTAAGAAAGCCTAAATCCTCTCTCATCTCTTTATTGAAGTATCCCTTATATTAGCAGAATGGAGTTCTTTTTTAAACTGGCTGGATAGTTCAAATCTGCACTGTGATGATATTGTAGGGTTGACTATTGGCATCATGGTATCAGGTTTTTGATAAATAATCATCAGTAATGTGGATATAATGACTAAGTAGGTAAAGGCAAATAATAGAACAGCTTGAACAGTCTGGCAAGTTCAGGAAATAACATCACTTTACTGTAACATAACCCTTACAACCAGGAAAAGACAACAATTAGGATATTACAATATCCATCCATACCCATATATTTAGATAAAATATCAATATATTGCCCAGCTGTCGTTGTGTGAGACAAAAAGAGACAATTTCAAAAGCTCAGTCTGTCAAACACAAGTCAAATGAAAATGAAAAGAAGTTCTGATGCACCTACAGTATGTGTGTGAACAAATACTATCTGGCCTGAAGATCAACAAGTCTGTCCACAGCCCTGCATGCCAGCAAAACACTTTGAAAATCCTCACAGTTACAGACATACCTCCGAGGATTAATGAATTTGTGTCAAGACCTAGACCCAGATTATCACAAATCGAAGTAGCTGATCCTTGAACAACAATCTGTCATCTGTCAGTGATCTGTCCACCAAATTTTAGCATAGGGATGCCTGAATTTACCGACTGAAAATCAGTATCGGTCAATACTCGCTCTGTTGACTGCCATCAGCCTATCAGCAAATAAGAAGACATCTACCAAAGACAGTGGCCAGTGTTTTTCTGTTGTGTCACATCAATTTCAAATCAAATCGTCCCTAAACAATGTGTTTTCGGACAAACACAGATGTTTTCCGGAGGTGAATTTTCGTTTCCAGAATAGCAAAGGCATGCCCCACCCTATTTTGCCTTAATGTAGACACAAATCCCTGCCGCACTGGGCTGACGTGCCAAGTCAAACCAACCATGCCAAGCCAGCATGAGTGTAGAAAAAAGGCATTACTCTGCCTCTAACTGGCTTACCCTGACATTCTTACCCTCACTTTAACCAATCCATCTCCTCTTGCCTAAACCTAGCAACCTAACCAACCCAACCAACAAAGCCAATGAGCACTAGACAATCAGAGGTACAGTCGGGCACGTCATGCCTTCGCTATCCTAGGAAACATAAAAATTACCTCCCTAGGACACCTTTGGGACAAAAGGACACAGTAAACTGACAATCCGAGGACACACCCTATTTTTTTCTGACAATGATACATTTTGAACAACAAATCCACATTAACATCTGCAGATGGACAGCTGATTAACATTAGCTGTTAGCAGCCGGTGGTCGGAGACAACAGCATTGCATTTAAGAGGTATTTCACTGCCAGAAAGATGGCTGTTTCAATAAAACTACTCTGTGCAGGAGACAGACACAAATGCTTTTGAAATTGGTGCCACAGAAACAGAGAAAATAGAGAAAAAGGATGCTTTTGCTCAAGAGGGAGAAAACCTACAACTACAAGAATGCACTGCACCACACCAGACCAATAAACACTTCTGCTGGTGGATGCCACAATGCCAACACATCTGTTTGAAACAATGGTGGCCAGTTGGCAAGAAACAATGTTGTATTACAAATAAAAAGTGGCTAAAACATGTTTCTGAAACATCTGAAGCAAGAAAAAGGCATGGACGAAGTAATTTCTGTAATCTGGCAGACTTTTGCCAGGGGGAAAGGAGGGATATCTAGGCACTGGCCAGATGGAGGGAAGTTTACCACAGTTCAACAAGGAACTATCACTTTAAGTTACACTATGATATGCTCAAGTTCTATTCAGTGAAACTGAGTATTGGACAAAGGTAAATTATAATGTTATCATGATGTGCTCAATCGTAATCTTGGCCTGAAACTTGCAAAAATACAGTTTGATGTTTTCACCACAAAATGAAATATTTATTTGAGAGGGAATCACAATATGTTACATGAAGTAAAAAGGCTTTTACAGCTACTCAAAATAGACACGAGTCGGGCAGGTTTTTTATGATGTATAGTATAATATTCCAGACAATGTATCCAGACGGAAAATGTATTCTTGTGAAATGTGAGGGAACCACCAACTGTGACAGTAAATGCACAGCCACAGTAAACAAATCATCAAAGCCTCTCACACAAAGTAACTGCAGAAGACACAGAAGTTGGCCAGCGCATCCGTAGCTCAACTAAAATAAATGAGAAGCTCACTTGGCAGCTACCAGGGTGCACTGATAGACTGTAAGTAGGCTACATGGGACTTTTAAGAACACGGTCAAAGATTGTTAATTTTCTCTGTCAAATTAAAAGTTGCTATAAATGTCTGGCTCTAAAGAAAGAACAGAAGCTCTCTCCCTGTACTCACCATGAGACACTGCTTTGATCTCCACAGTTTTGGGGATCTTCTCATCACGGCCCCATCCTGCGCTCCTCCTGCTGACCTGGGACTTGAACAGGGTGTTCACCAGAGTTGACTTTCCGAGACCGCTGTGACCTGAGACGAGAGGGAGGGGAAAAATGTAATGAACAAGCCCAAAGAGTAGACAAACTTATGATGGTATGATGTATGAAGGAAAAATTAGAATTGATTTGCTTTTCTCTGAGAACAAAAATCAAAGACAAAGGATAAAAAACCCCCACATAATTCTGTGACTTACCGACAACCATTATGTTAAAGTCAAAGCCCGTCTTCATGGTCTTCTTCCTCATCTGCTCAATGATGGTGTCAATACCAATGTACCCCAGCAGAGTGGATCCACCACTGGAGGTGTGGGAGCCTCCATGCCCATGACCTCCATTGTGTGCTGCAGTGTGACCTCCACCGTGGCCCACACCGTGACCCACTCCGTGACCTACGCCATGACCCACATTATGACCCACATTATGACCAACAGCGTGGCTCGGGCCGTGAGTACCGATGGGGACTGGAATGGCACTTGGAGGAGGAGCTGAAGTGCTCCTTTCCCCTCCTACTCCTCCTCCAATGCCCGGGCCCTGGGGTGGGAAGGGGCTGGAGGGGGAAGGACCCCCCACATTTGGAGGCTTGGCAGGGACAGCTGGTTTGGGTCTCACTTCTGGAGGAACTACGTCTGACATGTCTACAGGGGAAAAAAAGGAGAGGAGGATAAAAAATATATTGTTTCATCAACAGAAAATACTGCCACATTAGGAAGTAGGCCAGCACAGCAAGCTGAGGCCTCTCCTCCTTTTAACTTGTTCTACACTGAAGAAATGGGTTATTCCCTCTTTGATGGTAAGCAGCCCAAAGTATTAAACTAACATAATGCTTTCACGGAAAGCGTTTTGTGTTTAAGATATCTGTCTTCAGTTTGTAAAAATAGATGTTGTTGTTGAGCGTTATTAAGTGAATTAGGTACTGGTCCCAGATCCACATTAAATACAGTTTCTTCATCAATGTCATTGTAAAATTCAGTATTTCCGATGTCAGTCAGCACCACCAACTACATTTCTAAAGCCACAGCAATTGCTAGTTATAATAGGGGTGTAAAAAACAGATCTCATCAAGGGGGGATACTATATCGATTTCTTGGACAAGGACACAATATTTGGATTTCCTAATCTCAACCCGAGCCCGACGGGTCCGAAAAGCCCGACGGGTACCACACCAGGCTCTCTGTCCTTCCTCCCTGTTGGAGGAGGGAGCGTCTCTGGTATAGAAATACAGTGTGAGTCAGTGATCCACCAAGCTGGTCCATTTCCACTGGAGATGTTTGTAGCTGTCACACAGCCAGTGTGTCCTGGGTGTTAGAAGCCAATTAGTGCTTTTTTGGGGGGTTCAGGCTTGGTTGGGCTCAAGCTCAGTATTTTCTGTGATGATCTCGGATCAGCCAGTTTCAGGCTTCAACTTGCATGGGTTGGTTCGGTTCAGGTTGTAATTTTTTCGGCCCATTGAGAACTCGTATTTTCTGGTATCACAAAGTCTGCCACAATAAGATTTTGATTTGATTCAGCTCAGGGCCCTGGGATCAATATGAGACGATATCAGCAAATATGCTCATTGTCTTCTTCTTGGCTTGTTACCATTGTCTGCCTGGCTAGGCTGCTAGCACTGTTTGAATGTTTGAATGCCAAAGGAATTTCAACATAAAGGTGTTTCTTAAAGATGACAATAGCATTGATGTTTCGACTTTGCGTTGATAATATTGGATTGCTGATCACTGAATTGATTTGATCCAGTTCGATGTATCCTTACACTCCTCCAATCCAGGCTATGGTACTAAAAATTGCAGATACCCAGAGTTTAGGTATCCCTACATGTAACTTTTTTATACTATGAGCACTACAGCTACAACAGTTAGTCAACTTATTGATTCATCAACAGAAATTTTATCAGGAGTTACTTTGATTATCAATCAGTTGTTTTGAGTCTTTTTTTTTTTTTTTTTTTTTTTTAAAGAAAATGCCAAGCTCAGCTTCCAGCTCCTCATATATAATGTTTTCCTGGTTTCTTGTCTACTATGACAGTATTGAATATCTTTGGTTAGAAAAAAACCAATACATTTTAGGAAGTTACTATGGACTCTGGCATTTTGTGGATATTTGCTGCGAATTTATAGACTGAGTAATTGATCAAGAAAATAATAGCTACATTAACAGATAAACTCATCATCAGTTGCAGCTCTAGTGAAGACTTCAAGAGACACTATATTCATCTCTTTTCAATCAGGGTGGCAGCATACATCTGACAAATAGACATTCAATCTTTATCTGCGTGGCTAGACACCACTGCAACCAAATTAAAAAAATACTGTACGTTGGTGCGAACTGATCCTTTAAACGAAGCAAACAGTGTGGGCAGGCAGATGGTGCAGTAACAGGCATGTGGTTGATCACCTCATCCCTGCAGGCTGTACACATGGATCAGCCTGCTGCCATGCTTAAAATCAGTGCTGCCATGCTTTAAGTCAGAGCATCCACAGTGGGAGATACAGATGATAGAGGTCACTGAGGCGGTGGCTGTCGCTTTGATTCATGCAGCTTTGCTCCCCCCTCTCCATGCCTGCCCTCCTGCCTTCACACATACAATCAGATTTACAGAATTATTTTAGCACTACTGTGGATCTAAATGCTGCAAGAAAATTGCACTTGAAGACTGAAACATACAACTGCTGGCATGGAAGCTACAACCTGTTTCCTATCTACAATTTTGGATCTGGATCTCTGTCCTCCAGGAAATTCTGCCTCTCCTCTTGTCTCTCTCTTCCTTCTGTGTGTGTGTGTGTGTGTGTCCATTTCATTCTCCTTTCTGTGTGAATGATGTGCTTCAGTTATGTTTCTTTAGTGTTTGTGTAGCCTGTCCACTTCCCAGGTTACATGTCTCAGGACTCAGGCTTAGCTATTTGGAGACACATGGAAGCTGCTTGACATCCTCCTGCATCCATCTTCTTCAGATGTGTTCACATTCTGTAACGTTATGTCTTACTGTCTATAATGTAATGTTATTGTGTTGGTCTTTCCTGTGCACACGACACCTATTGCATGTCTGTCCGTCCAGGAAGAGGTATCACACCTCAGCTGCTCTTCCTGAGGTTTCTTACAATTTTCCCCGTTAAAGGGTTTTTAGAGATGTTTCCTTTATCCGAAGGAGGGTTGAAAAGGACAGAAGGTGTCATGAGCTGTACAGATCATAAAGCTCCCTGAGCCACATTTGTAATTGGGATATTGGGCTATATAACGGTCAAATAAACCGAACTTGAATAATAACCGTTATTTGCGCTGGATGGCCGCACATATTAACCTGAAAGGCCACGCACTATGTCTCCACATTTAAGCTAACCATATTTTATCTGTTTTAACACACCACACGAGGTTAGCTCCATCACAGCCAGCCCATCCCCATTGTCTCACTCCAGTCATGCTGGATAATAACGTTAACAGCCAGCGGCGGCTCTGTGTTAGCTGCTAGCTAGTTACAGCCCGCTAGCTAACGGTCGACTCGCGGCGCTGATGTAGTGTCACACTCACCGATTCACGTTCAGTTGAGCCGCAAATCCGCTGTTTAGTTGACTGACTGATCAATAGTCGTTCTGACTCCGAGAACAAACGATGTATATCCAAACACAGAGATAACAAGATGAGGAGCGGTCATGTGATTAGTCTGGGTACCTCTTCTCTCCTTCCCCCTGGCAGTGAGCCCCCCTTTCCCGTTACCACGGCGACAAGAGGAGAGGGAGTGGGGAGATGCAGCGCGCATGCGCAGTGTAACTTTTCATCAAAGTCTTTTTTTGTTTCAGTGCCTTCTGTCAGTGATACAGACTATTTTTAGGGAACATTTTGGATCGCATTATAATTAGACAAGTACTGGTGAAAATAAAATGCTGAAATAGGTATTCAGATATTTTACTTGAGTGAAAGTACTGCCATGTAAAATATTGTACCATTACAAGTATAAGTTCTGCATTTATGATTGCACTCCAGTAAAAGTGGGGATGTTTTATTAGCATAATATACTTAAATTATCAAAATTAAAGGTCCTCATTGAGGGAGAATGGCCCCTGTCAGTGATATACTTGTATTACTGTGTGTTATATTATTGGACAGCCTATCTATGCAGAGTGAATTTTATATAGCCTACAGAAATACATCATTGTGCTACATATAATACCATATTGTATTTTGCCATTAAAATATCTTACTATGTAAAGAATAAGAACCAAGGACCAGAAGCTATAACTGCAAGGTCAATGTAGTGGAGTAAAAAGTGCAATATTTCCCTCTGAAATGTAGTGGAGTAGAAGTAGCAGACAAGATACAGTGAAGCAAAAGTACCTTAAAATGGTACTTAGCAAAGTATCTGAGTAGATGCTGCACACGGTTACATTTTGCTGTGCCTAAGTTAAAGTAACAATAGACTACCTCAGTGTAAAAATACTCCATTACATGTAGAAGTTATTCATTTATAATTTTCCCTTAACCAAAAATACAGAAATATTATCAACAAAAAGTACTTAAAGTTTCAAAATTACTCATTGATACATTATCATTTAAGCAGCATTTAATATTGCAGCTGGTCTGAATGGAGTTCACGTTTGTTTTAAAGCATAATATTCTATAAATTCTATAAATGTTTTGTGTTTAAAATCTTAGTGTGCTAAATGAAGATTGACCAAATGTAGTTGAGTAAGAAGTGAAATGTTTCCATCTCATATGTCATTGACGTAAAAGTGTGAAGTAGCATAAAATGACAATATAGTAAAGTAAAAGTTCCTCAAAATTGTATAAACATACAGTTCTCAAGTAACTCTACCTATATATCCAGTAGTGAAACCTGTGAGGACAGTGTACTTTCATAAAGAATCACTAACAGTGGTTCCCTCTGCTACACAAAGTTTGGTGTATTTCCAGTTTCTAAATCCACTTGTCAACAGATTAATCTCTATGACAACCGAGCAAACGCCAAGACAAATACTAAATATTGGACAGTTTGACAATGTAGGGCCTTTAAAAGTTATTCAGATGAAACCATGTGACCATAAACTAACTGGACTACACGATCTGTGGCAGTGGGATGTAGATACTTAAATCAAATTTAGTGGTGATTCTTTTAATGTCTATCCTGTAATTTTACTGTAGGACTTACATTTGTATAAATAAACTTTAACCAGCAGTAATTGCATATGTAAAATTGTTGAAAATTTTTTCATAAAACGACTTCTTAACCTAACTGTACCACTCTACTCACAGTTTATCTCTGAGTTGCCCTCCAGTCATCCCTCTTTTGCTTTCCTCTCTGCATGTTTTTGCTGTGTTTGTTTGTCCCTGTGGAGTGCTGTAGTGGCATGTCCTCCTGGACTAGTCGTCACTTTGATAGATACTGCTAACCAACGTTGTCATGTCTCTCCTCAGCATGCCTGTTACTCTGCTGATAAGGAGCGAGGTCTTAAATCCCTCTGCTTTCCTCTTCGACCGCCCCCTCGTCTGACTTCCCGCCCCCTTAGATAGACAACATTTAACTCTAAAAAAGACTAAAAACAAGGGATGAGAGAGTCATGTGTGACTGGAGGGGCTGTTTGACATTGTTAAGTTAAAGTTTTCCAGGTGGTTTGGATATCTTTGTACTCACCCACGTACACTGAACCTGGGTAATACATGGTGACGTAATAGGGGTCTTCTGGCTCCTCCATGATAAATGCTCTGTCTGCCCGAGAGTAATTTGGTCCGTGTAGTGGAGGGGGAGCTGTTGTTGTTGTCTCATCTGCTCTCTGGTGCACTGTGTGCTGCGGCTGGGACGGCAGGTCAAAGACCTCCTTTGACCTGATGCCAAACCTGTTTGTGTTGAATGGGCAGTATTTCTCTGAGGGATATTCTGGTAGCTTTGCCGGCACAACATAATGGTCAGATGGTGCAAAAATATCTGTTTGACTCAGTCCTTTGTCACTGAGGCTCACCTCTCCATGGCTTTTATTTTGAATGTGATCAAACTGATGTTTGTGTGAGATTATATCTGGTTTGGAGAGGGTCATTTTTGAAGTGGTGCACTCAACAGAAGCCTCCTGTGTCTGAGGTGCCACCAGACATGTCTTAAGTTGATTTAATCTGTGTGCACACTGAGGAGACTCCGTTTCACGATCAATGTCTCTCGACTGGCAGCTGTAATCCTTTGAAACACAGTCGGACTGACTTACTGCGCTCCTTACATCCATCTGTGTGGTTTGATTCTGAGCCTTCGACCAGAATCTGTGTTTCTGAGAAGACTTGATGTGTTGAGATATATTGGTTTGTTGACAGAGTTTAGATGAATTTCCTAGAGTTGTCCTTGTGTTGTTTTCTTCTCGAGGTCTCCTGAGATTAGATAAAAATGTTGTATCCAGTGTTAATTCACTACTGAAGTCAAATCGTCTTCTCCTGGTCTCAACATTGGGTGACTGATTCAAGAAAGGCTCTTTGGAAAAGGACATTTTGGGAGTCGTCGGTGAAGCTGCACTTCTCTCAGAACACATTTGTTCACATGATTGGTCACTGGACGTGTAATTCCTCCTCTGAGGGTAATCTATATATTTTCTGTGAAGGTTCAGGCTCGACTGAGTAGCCGGGACATCAAACGCTGACTGAGAATCTCTCTGAACAACATTAGCAAACTTAATCCCTTCAGACTTGGAGAGAGATGTTTGTGTACCTGTCGCTCCACTTGGCAGAAATCCCTGTTGCTGTTTGATGTTTGACTTTGGTTTAGGGATTGAAGTAATCTCTGTATTCCTAGGCGGAGGCTTTGGTTTATCTATCGCAATATTGTCTTTTTTACTCAAACCAACTTTGTCTTGCAATGAACAGGATCTCTGAGACATGGCTGCATATCTCTGGGACTCAGTCTGATATCGAGACATGGAACAAGCTCTCCTCAAGGTAGGGTGAGTAAAGTCTAGTAAAGCTTCCTGGTCAAGAATGTCATGCTTTGCTTCATTTGAAGATCTCTGTTTGCTGGATTCAGGCTCAACTTTAGTATTGGATATGGTAATTGATCGAGCACGTCTTTCTTTAGCAACAGGAGAGGGCTGTTTGCCTCCTTCTGAACTCGTCCCTTGGCACAGAGAAGTCGGTGATGGACTCAGTCTAGGTGTTGGAACAATCAGAGTTGGAGATACACTTGGCTTCAGCTGAGGCTGGTGAAGCAATGGGGAGGGATCACTGGGATGAAGAGAATCCCTTGGCTTTGGTTTCAGAGTGGGAGAGGAATTTGACTGTGGCGCAGGAGAAATGGAGATGCAGGGCCGTGCAGAGAGAGTTGGAGAGATGTATGTTTTGGGCTTGGCTCTTGGCAGGGTCGAAGCTCTTTCCCCGTGGTTTCTCTGTGAATGCTGAGATGATTTACTCCAAGAGGGCTGACTGGGTAT
The DNA here is from genome assembly GCF_011397635.1 of Epinephelus fuscoguttatus. Classification (NCBI taxonomy): domain Eukaryota; kingdom Metazoa; phylum Chordata; class Actinopteri; order Perciformes; family Serranidae; genus Epinephelus; species Epinephelus fuscoguttatus. The sequence continues at coordinate 38,706,985 of NC_064754.1, read as the reverse complement.
CTTGGAAGAACAAATGGGGACAAAAGATCTGCAGCCACAAGAGGGAGGAAAAAAATGTAATCGCAAAATGAATTCAGTACAGTATTTACCTTATTACCTACAGTATAACTGAGCTGCAATTGAAGCTACAGCTTAATTTACCTGTCAGTGTTTGTCTGTTTCGTGTCATTTTCTTCATAGACAAGTCCCTTCTCATCAAATGATGGGATTTTAATGGCTTTCTTCCTGATGACAGGAGAAGAGAGGGACAGAGGAGGAGACAAACAGACTGACGGATGTTCCTTTGTTTGTCTGGAGGATGCAGATACTTGAGGGATCAAAGGTGCCAGACGGTCAAAAACACTCATCCTGTTGTAAGTTGTGAGGGAAGAGATAAAAAGAAAGACTTAGATTTCATTGATAGGAGTGGAGAAATGAAAGAAAATCAAGTTGTCCGATAAATATCAAACATTTATATCTGTAAATATTTTGCACATCACAATCTGGCAGTGGTGGAGGAAACATTCAGATTGTGTATTTATATAACATTTGTCAATACTACAATGTAAAAGTATTCAATTACAAGTAAAAGCATTCAAAATATTCCTTGAGTGAGAGCACAGAAATATCTGCAACAGTAAAAGTACTCATTAGCTTACACAAAAATGGTGCATTACCATATTTAATATTAATAGCTTGCTAATACTGATACATTAATGTGTAAGTTGTATTTTACTGCTCTATTCGGTTGAGATGGAGCCTGTTTCACACAACCATAACATAGCATACAGTGGGAATACTCAAGTAAAGCACAGTTACCCAAAAACTGCTCTTAAGTACAGCACTTACATAAATGAACCACTTCTAATCACTGTCTAAAACCATATGGCAGCTATGTGATAACACTGTAAATTCCATTTTGTAACAAATCTTTATAATGAAAAAAGCAACTTTTATGAAGTCGCAATTGAGGAAAACAGACACAAACCTGCTGTCTGAAGCAATGTCTCTGTTGTTGACACGCTGAGCGAGTAAATAAGTCGCAGAGTGCAAGACGGGGAACTCAGCAGTAGGAAGTAGTGGGCACAGAAGTGCCATTCTCTCCATTCCTCCACACTGAAGCTGCACTGTTTCACTCCCACTCTGGGCTCTCATCTTGTTTGGTTCATGGGCCGTCTGTGTAGTCTCAGTGTGATCTTATTGTAGTTGTCTGTCTGGTGCAGATCAGTGGTGAATCAAGTACTCAGATCTTTTACTTTATCAAAAAAACAAACAAAAAAAACAAAAACAAAACGTACTTGAAGGTGCCACAAGTAAAAGTGCTGGGCCCCTCATACTACTATGTGTCACATTACTGGATTGTTAACACTGATGCATCTATTTGTAAGCAGCAATTTACTGTTGGTCGAGGTGGAGTTACATATAGCTTATCTACTTTAGTTTGTGCAGTTATCAATAGGGTCGGGCAGCTGAGCAGGGTCAGGCAGGGTCAGCACTTAGGTAGGAGACCGCCTGGGAATCCCGGTGCTGTAAGCTTTCCAGGACCTGAAAAATAAAGGGGACAGAGTGTGCCCAGAGGCTCTGGAACAATCTGCTCGTGGGAATCAGGTCAGCTGAGTCAGTGATCTCTTTTAAGTCCCTTCTAAAACAACACATTTTTATCTGAGAGCCGTTCATGATTTTACTTAAGGTTTAATTTCCTTTGAACTGTCTTTTATTTCCTCAGTTTTTATACACCAAATTGTTTTTTAAATCGGTTTTCTTTTAAAAACCTGCTTATGAGTTGTCTGTTTTATGTTGCAGCTTTGTGAAACACTTAGTAACGCTGTTTTGAGATACATGTAGTGGAGTAGAAGTATAAAGTAGTACTAAACAGAAATACTCAAGTAGATTACCTTAAAGCTGTACTTAAATATAGCACTTAAGCAAATATACAATTTCTTTCCATCCCTCTTGCAGATACTCATAAAATGTATTACTTTCAGATATTCTCAGATATGATCATCTACATAAAAACAAAGAGTAAATCCAAATAATTGAGGATTAAACAGTTTTATTTTGTATGAACAAAGAAAGCATATGATCATCAAAAGAGGGTCATTACACACCCCCAGTTTCCTCACCATGCTGTCAGGTAAAAACAATGCAAACAAACAAACAAAACAATACACTTTGAGCATTACCAAATACTACTTTTCTGTATTCTTGGTCCACCTAGTTTCATCTTGGCACCTTGAAAGAAATCCTGTTGCATGTATTCAGTACATATTATTTTAATAAAGTCACTACTAACACCATTTTGGCACAGTGGCACTAACAATCCACATGCTTCTCAGCAGCTGCCGTGCCGACATCACCAGTGAGAGGATTAAAGACCCTCCCTGCTGGCTGCCAACAAATTCATTGCACTTTTGTCGTTCACTTCACTAATTAAATGCACAATATAAGTAAACTTTATGATTTATGTAAAGTGATTGTCAAATTACAAAACGTATGTAAAAGTTGGCACAAGTGTAAGATGGCGTGAAATTTACATCATGTTTTAATCACATTTCTAAAGGGCAACATGTCCTCGATCCTCCTCACAGTCTCATCCTGCATGAAGTCTTCTCCTCCTTGTGCATTTGGCTTCTTCCCTCTACTTTTCCCTCATCTCTACATAAAGTACGTGAGAGATCAGAGAAAAGTTGGGATGATATTAGACAGGGCAATCTCTCCTCCATCTTTCTCATCCTCCTCTTCCATTTTCTCTCTCCATCTTTTAGGTGTTGGCTCCCATCCCGCCGGTGTCCTGGCAGCACCCCTGTCCAGATGGCCTCCCGCCCTGCTCCGCCTCGCCCTCTTGATCATATCAGGGCATTGCTATCGTCATCTCTGCAGTTCACACTGGCCACCAGCGGGTGATGCCGGACTGTTTTGTTGCTCCACTTGTGGGCATCCTGCAGCCCGGGCTCGAGGAAGTAAAGGCACGCTCCGAAACCTGCCAGCACCAAAACCGACACCAGCAGGTAGAGCGGGACGAACCAGTCCAAGAACAGCCACGACATCACTGCTGTCAGAGGGAAGGGATGGGAAGGGTGGAGGAAGGAAGGACAGGGAATGGATGAGGTGATGGGGAGGAAAGACATGACGGAGAAAGGGAAGGAAATGAGGAGATTTGTTTTTTAATCCTTCAGGGTGAGATATCATGCATGGCAAACTGCAGCATCTCAACGTCCCATTATTTTCAGTCATTCCTTAGAAAGCCCTGCTCACTACGATCACAGCTGTGGGACGAGGCACTCAGGAATCAAGGCATTACACAATCGGCTTCCAGCAGGCAGCGCACTGTCTGTCACTGCCTCTATAAGACCCAGACACGATTTTTAATTTGTAAAACACGCTCAGGTGTTGCACTCTAAAAATAGTCCTCAGTAGTAAATAAAGCCATCGTGCTTACCTGAAGACGCTGCCGAATCAGTTGCTCTCTCTGTGTTTGATGGTATGTGATGTGCAGCAGCTGCGAGTCAAATCAATCAGACTATTTCCAGCTCCGCAGCTCCGACTGTTGCATGTGAGACGGCAAAAATCACAGGTGCGCTCTGAGAGGCACAAGAGGCAGAAGCTGCATGCGGCTTCATCCTCCAAGCTCCTGGCTCTGACGTGCAAAAGGAGGGGTGGGGGTTGCTATGACAACACCCCTGCTGATGGCGGAGAGGATGGAGGGAGTGGGAGGGAAACTTATATAACTATAATCATTTTTTGGGGAGGGGGGAGAGTGGGAGGAGGAAGGGCCCTTCAGATGTCTGGATGCTCGCCGCCTTGCTGCTCGCTGCGTAAAATCAATTCCACTCCATTTAACAGCAAGGCCATCACACAGTTTATGTGACATTGAGAGAGAGAGAGGGGGCCATTTTTGTGTGAGCAGCACCCCTAATATCTGCCCTGACTGACAGCAGCTGCAGTGTTTTATGGAGTCACTCCCCAGAGTGAAAGTATTGGGAAAAAGATTTTTTTTTTTTTTTTTTTTTTGTCTTGCTGGCTCTGAGACAAAAGCTGAGCACAGAGAGAATTGGCCTACATGATGAAAAGTTGTCAGAGGATGTCATCTCTTTTAATGACTGCCATTTTTAGCTCATTCTGCACAGGCATCAGATTCATGAAAAGAAGACGAGTTAAAACAGATCAGCTTCAAATAAAACAATGACATGTGACGTCCTGGCCACACAAGTGACATGAAGAAATAATAAATTATTTGAAAAACGTAGGATATCAGTCTACAGCTCTTATTAATATGTCCTGCACTGAAAACAGAATTAGATCTGGCTGTGTTTGGTTTACTGACAGCACTATAATATATTTATTTACATATATTTATATATTTATCACACTGTGTCAGGGACAGAACCAGAAAGTCGTCTTTATTTTATCTCATTTTACTGCAATTCGTTTTGTTTTGACTGAAGCACCTAATAACTTGGGTTTTGGAAAGATAAACATATTATATATTCTTTTTATTATGAAAGTCTGATATCCATCATTGTCCCCAGTGTCTTCACAGTCCACCAGTCTTCATCAAGATGCAGACAGGCACTCAGTGACTTAAAAAAAATAAATAGAAAATAGGAGCGAGAACTCAAAAAATATCTATCATATAAAAATAATAACTTTTTTTAAAGAAGCAGGCAAGGCAGAGAGTATCATAAACACCTGCTATGTGAAATGGTGATAACCAAACATAATGAAACAATGCAAAAAAACAAAACCTTCATTGAGATACTGTAGTTCTTCTGTGTGTGTGTGTGTGTGTGTGTGTGTGTGTGTGTGTGTAAAGCTAAATTTAGTAACTGGAGTAAATTCAAATCAGAAGCAATTTCAGCAATAATGGATTCAGTTACTAATATATTTAGATCTGATTATTCAAAGTCCCTGAAGAAACTTTATAGTACTGATCAAATAGTAACATATCAGAATTATGTTAATGACTTCTCTGAGAGAGATGAGAACAGCGTACTGAAATTTAATGAGTGTGTGTGTGTGTGTGTGTGTGTGTCCACTATGCTAGCAGCTGCTGTGAGAGCACTTTGTTCCGCAGAAAGTCAGACACAAGTGGAGCGACAGCTTCTGGATCATTCAGATGGACGTGATGATCGCCTGATACCGTCACCACCGTGTGCTGAGAGAGGGACAGACAGAGAGAGAGAGAGAGAGAGAGAGAGAGAGAGAGAGAGAGAGAGAGAGAGATGTTTATGAACACAGTTGAAAATCTTATATTTTCTAGTTTGTCTGTGTTCTGTCATTCAGTGTTTCAACAACTTATTAAGCTTTGGCAAAACTTGGAAGAACAGTGGAAGATCTTTTTGCCTTTATTATTCTACTGGATAATTTCTCGCACTACATTCATTTGTGCTGTAAAACTACATTTTGCTTATTTTGCCAAACTACACTCACTAACCGCGTCACTGCACAGACGGAAGCGTGCATCTACTGCTAGCTCACCTAGCACCACTAAGCTAGCTAACGTTACAGGTCAGCCGAGGAGGACACCAATAATGTGTACATCTCACGAGCTGTCACGATAACAAGCCTCTTGTCCATAGGTAGATGCACGCTTCCTTCTGTGTGGTGATACAGTTGGTGGTGTAGTTCTGTGGTAGAAAGGAAATAACACCTCCATAAAACTGCTCACAATGGGGTGTCAGTGGCTTAGTGGATAAAGCAGGCACCCCATGTACAAGGCAGTTGCCGTAGCAGCCCAGGTTCGATTCCAACCCACGGCCCTTTGCTGCATGTTATTCCCGCTCTCTCTCCCCCCTTCACACTCAGCTTTCCTATCGACTAAAGGCAAAAATACCCATAAAAATATCTTTTAAAAAAAACCTGCTCACAACAAGATCTGTGGATTATCTTGAGTAACCGCATCATGATCGGGTCATGACCTTTGCTTTGAGCACCACAGGCCGAGTAAAGGCCCTTTTATGCTCATCGTTAAATACGGATACGGACGGAGCCTTCTGTCCGTACTCCGCGTTTATTTTGTCCATATTTCTGCACGTTTCCATAAAGGTTACGAATACGGGCAGTACCACCGGGAACCGTGGGGGCAGTATTGCTGTCACTACCCGATACGTAGCTCTAGTGAGACACGAAGAAGAAATAATTCAATTTCTCTCATCGGCAGTACTAGAGAAAAGAATTCTCCGTCCTCCAGTCGCGATGTATTTAACGGCCTCATCGACCACCGCCTCCTACAACGCTGCCTCTGTTTTTGTCTTTTATTCAAGAGGTACATTATCAATATCTCCTCCACAGTCGCCATGTTTGTTTTTGAGTTTGTTGTTGTCATAAACTTTTGACGCTGGGCTGCCCCCTGGTGGATATATTGGTTAACATCCATGTCAACGTAAAGGGCGCATGGAAGTATGTGGGCAGTGACGGTAACATCGTCTGAAACGGACGTATACATTTTCGTATGTGAAGGGAGCATAAATGGGCCTTAACATCTAGTTCCAATACACTGGAGAGAGGGCAGACATCTCTACGGCTGACATCTCCAGCATTCAGCAACTCCCACCAAAACAATCTAAACCGATAAACAGCACTGCAGTTAAGTGGAAATTTGATTTGGGGGTAAACTGACCCTTTCAGTGTCCCAGTGAGCAGTTCTTTTTAGCCAGCACGCACAGTACCAGGACCCTGAAACTACTGCTAACCTAAATGGAACATAGTGTTACTAAAGACACCTGCCTGCTGTGAAAGGTCTATTGTACACTGAAGGAGACACAGCTGAAACATCAGAGCATTTTGCCACTGTGTTAAATTTTTACACTGAAAATGATAATAAAAAAAGGAATCTAATTTGGTGCTTCAACTCTTTTTGCACTTTAATATTCACATCTACGAATATTTGTGCTCATTCAGAGACACTGGCACTTCTGTGCAGCTGCCTGCCTCAATAGGTTTATTAGATCAACACGCAGACACATACGCGCTCATCCAAACAGGTTTTCAAATACTAATTTCTTTTAGTCTAAATGTGTTGGTGTTGGTTGGTCAGGTCAATGCAATGAATGCAGTATTGTGACTTCACTTTAAATGGATGATGTGTATTTTTTTTGTCCATCTTAACCTTCACCCTCCTGCTACTGTGTTGGTTAAATCATCACCGTAACCTTTTTTCAGCATATATATCTTTAAATCCAAGATTCACACTCACATTTCTGTCACGATATGCTTTGAGAAGTTTGGAGGAAGGAAGCTGCTGGTTTGATTCTGGAAATGTTGCAGCAAAGCCTTTGTCTCCTCTGAAAAACAGATTTTAAACAGGTTTAGTGTGACGTGCTTTGATGGGTTTATTAAGGCACATTACGTTATTGGATTAGGACAATCAAGGGGACATAAGACTAATATGTTAAAGTGTAATATGTCACAACATTATAATGAAAACATTAATTTCAGTGTAGTGATCAATATCTTACAGAACAACAAGAACAGAGGCCTGAATCTTTGACTGCATCTCCAGACTCTGCTCCGGACTGATGCACGGTATATTTTTCTGAAAACATAAACATATATGTACTGTATAAGCTGAATGTTAAACCTCTGGTGTGGAAAATATAAGCTCACAGAGAGGAGGTGGTGAATGTGGAGGGCGGCTTGGGAGGTTTAAAGTGCCTTACAAAATTAAGTCTGAGGTCTCTGGAGAACACAAATCCTGTTGAAGAGAAACACATTCAGCTGCCAGCAGATGAGAGAAAGAGAAGTGAGATTATTCCTTTCTGAGAGGAGAAGAGATAAAGACACACCTCCTTCAACTTGAACTAGACCTCGCTCTAAAAGGATGCGCACTGACTGTTCAGACAGAGTGGGGTTTGCAGCCGACAACCTGAAAAAAATAAAACACTTTAGCAAACAGCAGCTGGCTTTAGTGGTTTACTATGTAGAAATCCATATCTTATTTTGGTCTGTTTTACCTTTCAACACTGTTGAACTCAGGATGGACAGGGTTTTTTTTTTAGAAAAGAAATGTATGCAGTATAGAACCAGAGGTATTGTCCTTTTTATTCGTCCCATTCTTATTCATTGTCAAAATCTGGTGCCTACATTACACACAATGCAACACTGACAGTTGTGATGCTGCCTTTAAGTGGGGCTGTGTATATGTTTACAAGAACAGTCCATATGAACATCCCTGTCTTGTGGTATTCATGACCTTGAAAGTTTAAATTTTCTGAAAGCTCCTAGTTCACGAGTTGTGAGAGGTTTTCTGTCAGAAATGGGACTTCTGGCGTTTCAGAAATGGTGGAGGCCATTTAACTTCGTTTTTCGCTAGCTTGTTAAATTGTTAGCCTCTTTTGGCGTCCATGTTGCTGTTGCCTGGCAGTGGTGTTCTCCCGACTTAATCACTCAAACACCAAGCATACTGTATATACGACATCCTATGTCATAACCATAAGTTCAATAGTTACATTTGAAGCATAATGCTAGTAGCGGCTAATGTAGCCACAAGCTGCTAGCCTCAATCAGAGATTAGGAGCAGCTACAGAGGTCTGGTAAACTCACTTCTTTCTAACTTCACACCGAGAGTTCTCCTTTAAACACACCTCAAATTGACACAACACATCCTACATGAAAGAAGGTTTATTTAATTTTCAATCAGCCATGAACCAGAGTGGTGTAGTACCTCTCGACTGCCTTTTCATAAGTGTAAACTCTTTTCTTCTCTTCTGTCTTTTTTTCATGGTGTAGCATCTCATCCATCCCCTGCCTCATCACTTTGGAAAGGTTTTTCTGCAGCAAAAGAGACAGAAACTAGTGACAGAAAGTTGAATATGAAGATAACTGAGAAATAATGCAATACTTCTGTGGCAATCATGCACTGTAGATAATTTCCATTTAAAAGCTTGTCGTATGCCACACACTGTAGTGATAATAAAAACTGTCGAAGTACTGAATCCGTAGATATGAATCCAAAAGAGTCCAGCAGTATGACAGCGTCAACCATCTCAGGATACAGTGCACTGAACTGTAGGAAACACAATTTGGACCATATATGATACCAAGCAAGGAAAAGCAGGAAAATTGTCCCTGTATATTGTGTGAAAACAGTGATAAGCTGCATGAGATGAATCTTAGTTACCATTCCAGCGACGTTGCCACCTGAAAGAGAGTGAACAAACCCTCATGCTCAAAGGTTTAGACACTCGGCAAAGTAATTTTATTTGTCACTGAATTACTTTCAAATGAATTCTGGCTTTGATTGTAAGGCTTTTCATCACTGATTAGTCTGCTGTCTGAGGTAGCATCTTGCTAATTACTTCACCACTAACAAATTGCAAAAGAAAGGCAGCAAAGTTTTACATTTGAGAAGCTGGAATGAGATTGTGTTTATTTTCAAGTGGTTTAACATTAATTTGACCAAAATGGACAGTGATTAATTTTTGTTTTGACTAATCGATGAAATTACTTATTTTTCCAACATTATGTGAGAGATCACTTGAAACACAACAGAGTATAATTACACCCCGGTGGCTACTTTAATCAGTTGGACCTGATTTTTAACAAGCCAGCTTGTTCCAAACAAAAGGACAGGACAAGATGTGAAAATGCACAGTGTCAGTGTCTGTATGTCTGCACTCACCCATACTGTGGCCCATGATGGAGAATTTTTTCCACTGAAGACCTGTGGGGGTTATTTCATAGAAAACACCACATCTGATTACATCAACTTTTACTTACTGCTGCATATCACAGTCACTGAGATGCATCCGAGTCCTAAAGAGATCAAACCTCTTGATACAATCAGATATGAGTGAAACTAATGGTTAAAAAGGTCCTGCAACCTCTTGAACACACCCTCAACGATTCTGCGCACGTGCACCATGTGTGTAGTAACTCCATAGAGAACTCCAAGAGGAAGATGGGAGGACAAACCATGACCTGCCAGGTCCACCGCGACATATCTGCACTCTGAAATGAAATGATCCAAACTGTCAAGAGCTCCAACCTGGAGAAGTACAAACCCCAGTAGCCTTCAGTCTTGAACTGTAGGTCTAATAACTTTGGCGACTCTTCATCTAGCACCATCATTAGGTCCAAATGTCATGGATTTGTTTTTGACCAGACTCCTACAAAACTACAACACTCTCATGAGCCTCGGCTATACTTTGTGCTTAGTGCTAAACTAAGATGTTGAACATGATAAACACTAGCTTAACATCAGCATGTTAGCATTTAGCTTAAAGTACAGCCTCACAGAGCTGCTAGCATGGCTACAGGCTCTAAAGATGCGTCCAAAATTCACACTACTTATTTTATACAGTACGACAGTACATAGTAACTGTCACGATAAACTGTTAAACTGTTCAGAATTGACTGCATTTATACTCGGCCTTGTCTCAGTCTCAGACCAAAATCCCATACTGACATAGTGGCCAAATAGTGGAATTACAATTTCTGGGTCCATCAGGCCCAAAAAGACTTTTTCCCATAGACTTACATTGTGAAAGAGACGCCTCTAAATCAGTGGATAAAGCTTGAGTGTTACAATCCCCGAAAAATTACTTTCATTATCAGGATTTGACAGACTTGGCCCGATAACATTTTGAAAGTCTAAAAGAGCCGCGCAATTAAATCATTTCATCCCCGTTCAAGTAAGCGAAGGGCTAAACTAGAAGTTAGCAGCTTGGCTGGTGAAAGTCTCTCGTGCTCTATGAACCCAATGACATGTAAGATCTGGGTGATGTTACACCTGTGAAGGTGAATTTTTTTGGCCTCAAGCACCACTGAGCAACTTTCAAAGGAAAGAACAGAGCTCCAACACCCACCTTGTTCTCATTATACACCCATGTCTCAGATAGACTCAGGATTTAATTTCAAGACTGGTCAAGACCAGGACCCTGGGGATATGACTAAGTGCCTGCAAAAAAGAAGTGTTGAATAAAAATGGTTCATTTCAGCTCCTTAGTGTTTGTTTGTATTTGTTGTCTGACAGAAAACAAAGAAAAATTCCCTGTTATAAAATTCACCTCTGCAATGCCTTTTAATTGTTTTATCAAGACATTTCTCATGGTATACACACACACACACACACACACACACACACGTAAACTGTATATGGGAAAACAGAGGTGAAGAAACAGGAATTTTATTTGTTTTCTGTGGGTGTTTTTTTGGGGGGGGGGGGTTTGATCTTTCAGATTAATTTAATAAGTGCCTCTGGTGGTTTGCATCTTCCACATTAGCCTGGTCTTAATTTTGACTTGGTCTCAACCCCTCAAAGTCTTGGTCTCGTCTTGGTCTGGATACCTTTTAGACTTGTTCATGACTTGGTCTTGGTTTTGGGGATCTTGACAACAACACTGCTACATGCTGAAAACCTGCTTAGACTCAGTGGTGAATTTGTTAAAACAGTGGTACAAGGTGGACTCAGTCAGTTTAATTATTCTCCTCAACTCTGTCATAGTTTACCTTTAGGTAGCAGGGGAATGAGGGTCTTGAATGTGCCGCAGTTGTCAAGCCAGCCGTGCAGACACAGAACAGGATAACCGTGATCAGGACCCCAGACTTTCCCTCTGATCTCTCCCCATGGCACCGGGACAGACAGCTCTGAAACTGACACATTGTACGAAACAGCTACATCACAAAACCAAAAACTAATGAACGTGATGAAATGTTAAAACTCCACCTTGGCCTGTGTTGGGTCATTGAGAAATCCTACCTGCTTGTTCTACTGTAGATGACATTACAAAGTCTGATGATCCTCAGTTTGTGTCTCTGATAGTTTAAAGAAGAAACCTGCCTGCAAAGGAAAAATATCCAGCAAAAGTAAAGCACACGCTGACCTTTGGAACCTGAAGGCATCATAAGTATTTTCTGCAACCAGTGATTTAATTGGACATTCATAATGACAGGCTGTACTTATGGCCAATCATCATACACTGCAGAGGCGGATCCTACCTGGCAGCAGCAAGGTGACAACCCTACTTTACTGTGCTTGTCTATGTGCCCTCAGTAACACCTGTCAGGCAGTCTCCTACTGTGAACAACAGTACTCTCTGTAATGAGATAATTTCGAGTACACAGCTCCCCTGTCCAACTGTGCTGTAAATTAAGTGTTGCCTTTATAGGTTCAACCAATCCACTGTTTTCAAGAAACAAGTTCAAAAGAAACTTCCCTACACAAGATTAAAGGTCTGTGTGGCCTGAACCCAAACCCAACGATCACCTCTGTGATAGGAAAACAATCTTTTGCAGTTAGGGTACAGGACATCATTTTCAGCTTTGGGCAAACATTTTTAACTCTTACTACATAACAACTAACATCAGCCCTTTTTCCAAACTATCATGAAACCATCAACAAACAGAACAATCTATTCCCATATGAGATCATCTGGATAGAAGTTAAGAGGGATTAACCGCATCAAAGGCTTCTAAGAGATCGATCATCACAATGGGATGTGGATGGGATGCGGGGAGATGTCCAGAGCAGACAGTGTGTGATTTACAGTCAGTGTATGATATCAAACCTGAAGCCAGACTGAAAAGAGCCTCACACACAAGGAACCTGTAAATGTATTGTGATTAAGTGTTGAAATGTTTGTTCACTTAGCTCCACTTTTAGAAAGAAAATAAAGGCTTGTTGAGTGTTTTCCTGGTAGAATTCATAGAGGAATCACAGACTTCGAAATTATTTTTTTATTTAAGCATGTATGTTCAATAACAAGTACATTTTAAAATTTTTCTTTTATGTTATAAAGAATTAGCTTCAAGGCAACACAGATTTCACACAGTGTGCTTTCATTGATTTTTATTTTTTTCTAAATTTAAGAAGCTCTTTGCAAAATTGAGTTGGGCTTTATTGTTCAATGTATGTTTTCAAGTGTGTTGATTTGTGAGAACCGTCATGTTTATTCTATGTTTTAAAGGTAGACTGTTGGTGCTTTAGGGCACAGCTAATGGGGATCATAACAAATGAACAAATAAACGAGTGAATGAGCTGTCTGGACATGGTTCTCAACGTGGAGGTTGCTGAGCCCGCGGCTAGTAGCTAACGGTGCTAACTTCCTAATCAATGCTAAAGAACAGCAACAGTGTTGACATTGTTAACTGGCAGGGACCAATGGTCAGCCATATGAGCGCAGAGGAGCTAGCCAGCAGGATATGCACATGCAGCTGGACCATCTTACCACGAGAAACCACAGAGAAACTCAGATAATAACATACTCAGAGGTAGCATGACTTCATTCTCTGCTCAGGCTGCCTTTACGCCACTATATCTTTACACAGTAAACAGTGGTTTGGTGCTATATTAAAAGACAGTACACAAAGGTGCATTCAGTACCAAAATTCATCAGCATATCACAATGAAGTCACATAACTTATTTTCATTGTGGTCCTGAAGTCTAGGCAGGGGGTAGACAGGAAAAAGGAATGACACGTGTGTGCTATTAATATCACATGCACAATGCTTTGTGTAGCTATTGTTGAGACTGTCATTTTCAGGATGCATCAGAATCTGTGTGGCATACCACCTCTGCTCAACTGAAATGAAAAAGTAAAAACTCCAAAAACACTTCTAGTGACTTTTTCTCCTCTCCATGCAGCCTGGAAGAAGGTAAAGTTGTGATGGACGTCCCTCCTCTGCTTCTACAGGACACTTTGAAATCAGCACTTCCTCAAAACTTTGGTGAGGTCAATCCAAAGACAAAGTGTCAGCAAGAATATCCAAACTCCTTGATAAGGAATCCAGGATATTAGCTACATCGTAACTTCTTTACCACTATGATAACACCTGCATAACATGGTACAGTGGTACAACTAAAAGAACAAAGAATAAGCTTCAAATAGCTCAGAACAAACTAACGAGTGTCGTACTTAGTTTAAGAACACATATATGGTAAGTCCAAACCATATTTAAGAGTTTAAGTGGCTCCCTGTTGAAGGTAGAACTCAACACTGATAACTTGTTATGGTCTATAAGATTCTTCTGCCATAGACTTCAGGACCGCAATGGAAATAAGTCGCGTGACTTTGGTGCGACATCCTGATGATTTTAGTACTATACTGTATTTAATCAAATAAAATCAATCAATCAAAAATTAACTTCCTTAAAAATGTTAACTCTTACTAAACTAAAAAGTTGGACCAACAAATTAAAAAAGAAACAGTTAAGGCAGAAGCTGATATGTATGTGCAAAAGTATGTTCATTTTCCCCCTGTTCTCATTTGTCAATAAAGTTGTAAAACACTTAAGGTTGATCCCTCTGCATATGCCATCCAACCAACTTGTTTCAACAGGCTATTCATCACATTACGGAAGAAACTTGAATGCTATTGTTCATGTAATCACACACAGTTTGTTCTTATGAACAAGAATACAACATATCTCCAGTGTGACAGAGTGAGTGTGTTTGTAGTTTATAACTTGTGCTCTCTGGTGTTTGGACGGGACAACACTTTGGTTTGCAGGAAGTCAGACACAAGTGGAGCGACGACTTCTGGCTTGTTCAGATGAACGTGATGATCGCCTGGTACCCTCGCCACCGTGTGCTGAAACCAACAGAAACAGAGAGGGATACTACTAACCGCAGATACGCAGAATCAATGACCATTAAAGGGTAACTTCTGTATTTTTCTTGAACCCTTTTTTCCACGTTTTTGTGTCTAAGAGACTAATGGGAACAACAGTTTTTCAAACTGCTCCATTACTGAGGCTCAAGGCATTTGTGCACTGTGAATTGGCGCCCTCTAAAAGTGCTTGTTTTTGCCATTGACAGGCTCAGATTATTATTTTGTCTAAAAACATTATGGAAAGGATCCATACAAAGACAGACCTTTTTGTTAAAGAGTCAGATCCTTTTTGTTTAACCAGAAACAGACCTGAAATCTCTAAACCCACCAGATGCCATTTAAAAAAACAGTAAGTTAGAGCGCAGACAGAGCCACAGACAGCATTTTCACATCTAACTGGGTGAATTAAGCATCAGTTTGAACCAAATCAGAGTCTGTGATTGTTGGAACAGTGAAAAGATGAACCAAGAAGGTTTCTGTGAGTTTTATTTTGTTTCTATTGACTTGATTGGAGCCTGTGTTGTGGGTTTGGCAAGAGTGATTTTGGGGCTGTTCCGGGTAAAACAAAAGGATCTTACTCTTTAACAAAAAGGTCGACCTCTGTAGGGAATTCTTTCCATAATGTTGTCAGATATTCATAATAACAATATGAGCCTGTCAGTGGCAAAAACAAGCACTTTTAGTAGATGTAAATTGACGGTTGCCTGCAGGGATTTAGCTGCTGGTTTGAGCCCTCTCGCTCAATACAGTACCAATTTCAAAAATTGCTCTTCCCACTAGTCACTAAGACAGAAAGACATAAGATATAGTCCAGGTTGAAAAATACCAGAGTTATCCTTTAAGATATTTTTTTTTATTATATTTTCATTCTGTCCCAAGTTGCACACTCACGTTTCTGTCCTGGAAGCCTTGGAGAAGTGTTGGCCAAAATTTTCTTGTAGCTGGCTCAGAAAAGATTTTATCGAAGCCTTCTTCTGCTCTGGAGACAGAGATTTTGAAAGTACAGCGTGAGAAAAGTCCACATACTGTAGGATGAAGAGTATGTTTATATAGACTGAGATTTTTGACTTTCATACATAGTGGGGTGGGAATGTGACTGCCACATGGTTTGTTAGCTGTATATCTGCTCAGGACATGAGCCAGTTCTACATGTCAGTTTTTCTAAATGTGTCTGCTGTCACTCTGTCATACTGCTGTCATAACATTATATTGTAAACATTACTTTCAGTGTAGTGATCAATGTCTTACAGAACAACTAGAACAGAGGCTTGAATCTTCGACTGCATCACCAGACTCTGCTCCAAAGTGTTTAGCAATATGTATTTCTGAAAACACAAAATAAAACATACATGTACTGTACAAGATGAACGTTAAACCTCTGATGTGGAAAATATAAGCTCACAGAGAGGAGGTGGTGAATGTGGAGGGCGGCTTGGGAGGTTAAAAGTGACTTACAAAATTAACTCTGAGGTCTCTGGAGAACACAAATCCTGTTGAAGAGAAACACATTCAGCTGCCAGCAGATGAGAGAAAGAGAAGTGAGATTATTCCTCTCTGAGAGGAGAAGAGATAAAGACGCACCTCCTTCAACTTGAACTAGACCTCGCTCTAAAAGGATGCGCACTGACTGTTCAGACAGAGTGGGGTTTGCAGCCGACAACCTGAAAGAAATAAAACACTTTTGCAAATAGCAGCTGGCTTTAGAGACAGAGTACCCAGAAATGTGAAATAAATCTTTGTAAATGATACCTCTCAGCTGCCTTCTCATAAGTGTAAACTCTCTCCTGTCCTGTCTTTTTTTCAAACTGAAATATCTCATCCATCCCCTGCCTCATCGCTTTGGAAAGTTCTTTCTGCAGGAAAAGAGAGAAACTACTGACAGAGGGGGAAAGTACAGACGTATTCTTCCAATATAATATCAGATACAGTATGTGAATAAAGTGCAATGAAAAAATACAGCAGGAATCATTTTCACCACCTGAATGAAGATTATTTCAAGTAATTAAAAAAAACCCTGCTGATTCATTTTAATGAGGAAAGTCTAAATCTATAATAAACATTTACAATAAAAACATATATACACACTTTATACATATTATACACTGAGGACACAGATTTCTGGTCCTCTGTCATTGTCTAGTTTTACAACTGATGGGCATTAAATGCCCTGATGTAGGGATTTTTAGAGTCAAATTTCCATATCACTACTTACAGTCAAAAAAAGAAGAAGAAAGAAGTAAATAAAGGATTCATTATTTCCCCATCAGAATTTCATTTCTTGAACATTCAGGAAAGAAATTGACTGGAAATCAAAAATTTGATATTTTAACACAGCTCTCATCGTTTCTTGATACGTGAAAAAAACCTTCTGTGATATTATATTTGACACTATGTGGAAAAATCGGGGACCAAACAGATCTGGGATTGCTCAATAATTCAGTGGTTCTGGAAGCAACCAACTAAAAACATGGGGTTTGATCCAGATGGGCGCGGTTTGCGGGATGTAGCAGAGCACGCTTCAGTGAGCTCTGTGAGCTGTTGGAAGAAGTTTACCAATAGGACTTTCTTCTAGAAAAGTATTTCTTGGTTAAGGTTAGGAAAAAAGTCAGGGTTGGAGTTAAAATGAATAGATTTCTGCCAGAAAGGACTTTCTTTCTTCCACACGGGCTCCGTAACCATCTCAGCCCCGCTCAGCCTGAGTGCACATTCATGAGTTTTCCACTACGTAGGATGATCTATGTTAGTTTTTTTACACTTATTGTCAAAATATTTTAATGCTTTTTAGTTGAAGATATTTTTCAGTATAATGTTACGATGGTTTATTTGAGAGTTTATCAGCAGTGAGGTAAAAGTCTACATGGAAGTTCAATATTAGTGGCAGTTGCAGCCATACCAGCAGTACAAGGAACAAAAATCTAAGTGCATCTTCGTAAATCAATGATCTCTAAAAACAAACAAACAATCAAAAACCTCAATTTGAAATCACAGCTAGACATAAGGTCTTCTGTAGGTTTAATGTTGGGGTTAAGGCATAGATAAGGTTAAAAAGCTATTTTTACGTTACAGTTTTGCTAGCTTGTACAAAAAGTGACAAGATGACCCAGCGCGAGCCGACAAGAACGCCCATCAGGCACATAACACTCACTGTGCGTTCCAATACCCATACTATCATGCAGTTTAGTAAGCCAGAAAAAGAATACATAGTATGTCAAATGCAGAATGTCAAAAATACCAGGATGTCCTACAACATCCAGACATATTTTGCAGTATACAAGCCAGCATGCTTTTATGGCTATTTTGACCCACAATCGTCTGCTCAGTGGAAAATACGTCACATTGACTGAGCCGCAAACAGATGACAGCCTAACAGCTTGATGACAGCTGATTGAAGTCACAGTAACGGAAGACAGCCCATTCAAGTGACTAATGACCAGCTGAATAGTAGGCTAACAATAGGAATATTAACTGTTCAAAAACAGTATAACAGTATAGAACAGAACAGTATAATCATAACTTTAACTTACCAACAACAAAAGGACATAACTATAAAAATAAAAATTACAGAGAAATGAAAATATAATTTCCCTGTCATGAACATAATATGTTAGATTCTAACATATTCTAACATAATATGTTAGAATCTGCAATGTATGCAGTTACAACTTAAAAGGTAAAACTACGTACATTGCAAAGTAAGTCTCTGGTGAGCTCAGCTAATGGCGTTTTTGTTTTACTTTCAAAGTAACAGACATATGAGCAAAAGGGTCAAAGCTCTGGGTGCAGTATTATGTATTATAAGGAAACAGCATAACCTTCTTAAGGGCAGCTGCAGTGCCTACTAAAAGTAAAAAGAAAAAGTATGTGATTCTGAATGTCTGAGTGATGCAGCACATCAGACACAGCCCGTGTTTTCTGAGAGTTCTGTTTCTAGAAAAGTGCTAAAAATGAAATTGAGAAAAATGCTAAAAGTGACTGTCCCTTTATATCCATAAAATTTAAATGAAAAATTCATATAAAACATTTTTTTTTACATTATTCTCTTGGTGTCTGTTCAGACTGTCCTAGCTGTGCATTTAACAACAGAGACCATTAAAGTTTCACAGTGAATGTAATCTGGGGAGAGAATATGATTTGTACCATGTCTGTCGGAAAAAATCCGTAAGCGTCCAAAAGCACCAGAGCATCCACCATCTCAGGATACAGTGCACTGAACTGTGGAAGAAACAAAATGGACCATGTGATGACAGCATCTGTATATTGTGTGACAAAGAGGAGAGAGATAAGAAAATGACACTCACCATTCCAGCAATGTCACCACCTGTGAATAAAAGAAGCTGCATGTAATTTGCATGTTAAATGACTTTGTAACGCAGCCACACAGATGAAGATAAATTCTGCTCTAATGGTGGACTCACCCATACTGTGGCCTATGATGGAGAATTTCCGCAGCTGCAGAGCTGTGGGAGTTAATTTCACAGATCATCAACCAGGTTCAGTATCTCATCACAGAACATCAAGATACTTTTTATTTGCTACAAGTCCGTCTGTGCTTTAATTATATGCATTAATAGGAACATGATGTCAAATCTTTTTTTATTTTTGAAGATTTTTTGGGGGGGCATTTTCAGCCTTTAATGGACAGGACAGACAAGTGTGAAGGGGGAGAGAAAGAGGGAGTGACATGCAGCAAAGGGCCACAGGTTGGAGTCGAAGCCGGGACGCTGCGGCAACAGCCTTGTACATGGGTCGCCTGCTCTACCACAAGGCAACCGACACCCTGATGTTGAATCTTTACAGGACTTCATGTTCTTCACTGATGTTTGGCTAAAAATGATTCTGCAACATAATAAGCTCACACACACCATCAGCGACTCTGCGTACGTCCGCCACGTAGGTGGGAAGAGAGTAGAAATCTCCAAGAGGACGGTGTGATGAGCGACCATGACCTGCCAGGTCTATCGCCACATATCTGCACTCTGAGAGAAGAGATGTGTCAAATACTCACACAGCAAACTGAGCGGGAAGTCACACCAAACACGTACATCACAAGTCTGGGTAATAATTTATTTTACCGGTCCATATTTTCTTAATTATTTCCAAGGAAGTTTCCTGTAGAGGAGAGAATTTGGTGCTGATTATAAGTAAAAATAAAGACAATGGTTTTAGATACTTACAGTAGCGATAACTGAAGCTGATCAGGGCCGCATAATGATTATTTTTGTTACTGCTTAATCTGTTGAATATTTTTATAATTAAATCAAAAGATGTCAGTTTTTCTATTTTTTTTATTACCATTCAATATCACATGCAACGTTACTTGTTATTTTATTGTTTCATAACTATGCAAATATTACTTTTCTTTTCTGTTTTAGTTTAGTTATTTTACTAAATGTATTTTACTTTTATTATTCTATTAGGCAGTTGTGTTAGCTTTACTCCTTATACACTTCAGACTTATTACTTTACTGTTTCTGTCTTATGTTGTTGTAATGTGACTGAAGTAACTAACTGATCAAAGTTGTTGGTGATTTTTTGTCTGTATCTTTTTTTTTTTTTTTTTTTTTTTTATTAAAGTACTCAGGTCCATTAAATAAGTAAACATATAAATACCACAGTGTAAAAATACTCCATCATAAGAGAAAGTCCTACATTTAAAGTTTTACCTCAGTAAAAATACACAAGTCTTATGGGTAATCAAGTGTAATCAAAGTATCAAACATACAGGTACTCAGTGTGGCAATTGGGTGTTTTATTCAGAATTGGAATAAGATTTATGACCAAGTAGGTTTTGCTTACAAGCAATGTGTCTGTATTAAGAGGAAATAAAAATAAAGGCAAAGTTCTGCAAAGGTCGAGAACGTACAGAATGGAAAACATTATAGTAAAATTTTAAAAGATACTGTAATAGAGAGGCTCATGCACACCTTCAAAAACCTGTAGACAAGTGGAGGGGGAAAATGTCCACAGGTAAAGGAAAAGGTAATTCTCTCACACTGTCCTGTTACTTGCACTAAACGTTATTAGATAAACAACGTTTCAGTTGTCAGACCTTCATCAGGTAAAGTAAAAGAATAAAGAAAATTTAAAAAAAATAAATAAATAAATTATAGATGGCGCCTACTGAGGTGAGGCCAATCAGAGGCCATGAGCTGACAATGCAATCAGATACTATAACGGTACTATAACAAATATGGACAAGATAACTTATAAAACGAAATAAATGTGTAACATTTTATTGAATTTGTCTCACCTATGCATTAACATGTACATAGCGTTTTAATATTAGCTGGTCAAGTTGGAGCTGATTTAAATTATTTAATATTAGGATAATATTGTTTCTTTTTTAACAAAAAGCGTAAGTCTAGTTTTATTCTTTTTTAACTTGTTTCCAACAGAAAGAAACTCATTTAAAAACTTGAGAGATTGTGAAAATCTTGAAAGAAGACAGAATAAAGGATCACTGCTTTTAAAATAAAAAGAAACCAAAAGAAGTCACCTTATTCTAGAAAATTCACAACACCAGCTGGCTTCTATTGAAGCAATGTGAAATGATCTCATTGCACCAAAGGAGTTTGCACTGCATGTACAGAGTAGTGACAGCAATCGGTGCAGTGAAGTTAAAAGCACGTTATTACCAAATAAATTAGTGCACTGCAAAGTAACATAAAATGTAAATACGTAGGTACAGCACTTGAGTGTGTGTAACTTTTCCAACACAATTGATTAGTCATAACAAAACATATACTAATTATGTATTGTTGCAGCCCTAGACTTAATTTAACAAAGTATATCAACTGAACAATTTTACCTATAGCATACCTTTCTTTTACAAAGCTATGTCCAGGAAACCTTATAGAAAGTGACATAAAGTAAAGAATTACCCAGTTTTGTTTACAGAAAGTCTCCAGTACTGTATTACCTTTAGGTAGCAGGGGAATGAGAGTGCTGAATGCACCACAGTTGTCAGCCCAGCCATGCAGGCACAGCACAGGACGGCCGTGATCAGGACCCCAGACCCTCCCTCTGATCTCTCCCCAGGGCACCGGGACAGACAGCTCTGAAACCGAAACATGAGACAATAGAGCCTTCAGTCTGCAGCTCAAACACAACAACTGGCTCTTAACAAACTGTTGTTATTATTATTGTGTATTAAACAACTGTCGGACACAAATCATCTCACAGAACTAAACTAACTTAAACCCATGTAACTAAAGTCTATTGCACAAGGATTTGACACATAAGAGAAAACTGAAATGAGCAACAGCTCCAATAATAAATTAGTTAAAAAAATGCTGTTTGGATGTTAAAATCCAAAAGTTAAATACATAAGTTATATATCTGACTATTAAACAAGTGCTGTAGGTGTCTGACTGTAGACAACTTATCAAAGTCTCCACAAGACGTTACTCTGACTTTGTTACCTTGTACATCCATTGCAGTTGATGTAACAAAGTTTCTAACGCTTCGTAAAGTTTGCAGTAGTGTTCGCATCTCTACATAAACACTACAAACAAGCCGTGAACATGTCTCCAGTCCATGACACTTGATACTGTTTACTAACTTCCGTATTGCTGCAGCAGAGACATCTCATTGGATGAAGCAGGGCAGGCTCTTAAAGGGACAGGCATCCCTTTTTACACAGAGTCGTCTCCTGTGAGGTCTCTCACCTGTGGCTGTTTAACTCATGAGTTTTTTTCTTTTACTCAAACTGCTGATAGACTTTTAGAAACAGTAGGCTCCTTCGAGATGAACTGCGCCTCGCCTGAAAAGTAGACGAGAGCAGGCGGCCGCAGTGGGGGGCGGTGACAAAAAGCTGCGGTGAAGTCGGACAGTTTCCCGACAGTGTGGCCCAATTCCAATCCGGCCCCCAAAGAATCAAGCCCTGAACCCTCACTGACTTAACTGACGTCAGCTGTAAGTGATTGAGTGTGAGAGTCTGAAAGGGCTCCATATGCTACAAATAGAAATGGGACAGCACTTATCCCCCTCTCTACAAAATGTTGTTGACATTGGCAGCTCTGGGCGTGATCGTTTATCGGTTATTGTCAGCATATATTCCACACACAAAGAATATATATCTATAGATCTATCTATCTATCTATCTATCTATCTAGAGAGAGAGATAGATATATACACTGCCTGGCCAAAAAAAAAGTCACCACCAAAAAAAAAGGTCATACACTAATATTTTGTTGGACCGCCTTTAGCTTTGATTACGGCACGCATTCGCTGTGGCATTGTTTTGATAAGCTTCTGCAATGTCACAAGATTTATTTCCATCCAGTGTTGCATTAATTTTTCACCAAGATCTTGCATTGATGATGGTAGAGTCTGACCGCTGTGCAAAGCCTTCTCCAGCACATCCCAAAGATTCTCAATGGGGTTAAGGTCTGGACTCTGTGGTGGCCAATCCATGTGTGAAAATGATGTCTCATGCTCCCTGAACCAGTCTTTCACAATTTGAGCCCGATGAATCCTGGCATTGTCATCTTGGAATATGCCCGTGCCATCAGGGAAGAAAAAATCCATTGATGGAATAACCTGGTCATTCAGTATATTCAGGTAGTCAGCTGACCTCATTCTTTGAGCACATACTGTTGCTGAACCTAGACCTGACCAACTGCAGCAACCCCAGATCATAACACTGCCCCCACAGGCTTGTACAGTAGGCACTAGGCATGATGGGTGCATCACTTCATCTGCCTCTCTTCTTACCTGATCGCCCATCACTCTGGAACAGGGTGAATCTGGACTCATCAGACCACATGACCTTCTTCCATTGCTCCAGAGTCCAATCTTTATGCTCCCTAGCAAATTGAAGCCTTTTTTTCCGGTTAGCCTCACTGATTAGTGGTTTTCTTAAGGCTACACGGCTGTTCAGTCCCAATCCCTTGAGTTCCCTTCGCATTGTGCGTGTGGAAATGCTCTTACTTTCACTATTAAACATAGCCCTGAGTTCTACTGTTGTTTTTCTTCGATTTGATCTCACCAAACGTTTAAGTGATCGCCGATCACGATCATTGAGGATTTTTTTCAGGCCACATTTCTTCCTTGAAGACGATGGGTCCCCACTATCCTTCCAGTTTTTAATAATGCGTTGGACAGTTCTTAAGTCCCAATTTTAGTAGTTTCTGCAATCTCCTTAGATGTTTTCTCTGCTTGATGCATGCCAATGATTTGACCCTTCTCAAACAGACTAACTATCTTTCGACATGGTTGTTTAGGAAATGAGAAGCAACTCATTGCACCAGTTGGGGTTAAATAACTTGTTGCCAGCTGAAAGATAATCGCCCATGCAGTAATTATCCAATAGGAGGCTCGTACCTATTTGCTTAGTTAAATCCAGGTGGCGACTTTTTGGCCAGGCAGTGTAGATAGCCTATATATTCTTTGTGTGTGGAGTATAACCAGTGGTATTCCTCTGACTTCATCTGTGTTTATGTACCATCTTAAATCCTTGTTAATGTAATGTTTCATTGTTTATCTATCAGTTTTTTTCGCTCTCCTTCCATAACATTACCGTTTCTATATCTGCCAACTGTGTTTTCGGGGTGTTTTTTTTTTATAACACTTCCGGTGTTCCAAGCAACCCCTGTATTGTGTGTGTGTGTTTGACGTCACAACGCTATGAACTGTGGGTAATTTCCTTAACGTAAGTCCGCATCAATGCTGACCTACGGTAAGGGGGCATAAAGGGCTCACTCACTGACTCACTGACTTGAAGATTTGACAGTGGGACAGCCCTCACACACTCACGCACTTCACATGAACGCGCCTCTAAGTCAGCGAGTCTGAAAGGGATCGGAATGGAATTTGGCCTTTCCAGCAGCCTTCAGTCCATACAGGAAGTCACAGACACACTTACATCCTGTCTGGAATGATGTTAGTTCATTAAAAAAGTGATCAGACCCATATATCAGTTTGTTCTCACCATCAGTCACACAACATGTTTTCTGTTCACAGAATAAACCTTCAGGTCAGACAAATACAATCTTAATCTCTAGAATTCAACACAAATGAGTAGTTTATCTAAAACGTCATATTGTTGAGTCGACATCTGAACCAATGAGCTGTTAGATCAGGTGAGAGCCAGGCAGTGCAGTCGGTGGAGAGCAACTGCAGCGCCTGGCTCTAAAAACTGCGGCCGCCTACACCCACCCAGAAAGTGTTTGACTTTACACAGAGTATGCAGACACAGCTCTCACTTTGGTCATACAGGAACCAGATGGCTTGTAGCAGCGAACTTGGTGCCCCATACTCCTGCAGTACCCCCACAAGACCCCCCGAAAGACGTGGTCGTAAGCCTTCTCCAAGTCCACAAAGCATGGACTGGATGGGCAAATTTCCACGACCCCTCCAGCAGCCTTGCAAGGGTAAAGGACAGAATCCGCAAGATTAGTGTATTACTTTTGTTTTGTACAATCTTCGAGTGACAAAAAGTAAAGGAGCACCATTACCTTGTTAGGGTTATAGCTTGTTCACAATCATCATTATGAAAGAAGAGGTGATGAAAATTTCAAAGCTTTATAAATACTCTGCCTCCTGAAACCTTGTCCCAACAATCAGCAGCCATGGGCTCCTCTAAACATCTGCCCAGCACTCTGAAAACTAAAATAACTGATACCCACATAGCAGCAGAAAGCTATATGAAGATAGCAAAGTCTTTTCAGGTAGCTGTTTCCTCAGTTTGTAATGTAATTAAGAAATAGCAGCTAACAGGAACTGTGGAGGTCAAGTTGAGGTCTGAAAAACCAAGAAAACTTTCTGAGAGAGCTGCTCATAGGATTGATAGAGATGCAAATCAAAACCCCCGTTTAACTGCAAAAGACCTGCAGGACGATTCATCAGACTCTGGAGTGGTGGTGCACTGTTCTACTGTGCAGCCACACCTACACTAATATGACCTTCATGGAGAGTCATCAGAAGTACACCTTTCCTGCGCCCTCACAACAAAAAGGAAGATTTGAACAAGCCTGATGTTTTTTGGAAATAAGTTGTGTGGACTGATGAAGTTAAAAAAAATAACTTAATGAATGCAGTGAGCAAAGGTATGTTTGGAGAAAAAAGGGTGCAGAATTTCATGAAAGAACACCTGTCCAGCTGTTAAGCACGGGGGTGGTTCCAACATGCTTTGGGCTTGTGCTGCAGCCAGTGGCAAATTCTGGAAGCAAACATCACAGCATCTGTAAAAAAGCTGAAGATGAAGAGAGGATGGCTTCTACAACAGGACAAGGATCCTAAACACACCTTAAAATCTACAATGAACTACCTCAAGAGGCACAAGCTGAAGGTTTTGCCATGGCCCTCACAGTTCCCCGACCCAAACATCATTAAAAATCTGTGGTTAGACCATAATGAAGAATGGGTGAAAATCTCCCAAACAAGAACTGAATGACATTTACAAAAAGCATTAAGAAGCTGTGATACTTGCCAAAGGGGGCGCTACTAATTAGTGACAATGCAGGATGACTAAACCTTTGCTTTGGGCCCTTTTCCTTTTTTGTTATTTTGAAACTGTAAAAGATTAAAATAAAAAAGCTTAAAATAGAGCAATGTGTCATCATTAACATTTTGCTTTTTGGAAATCAGCTCATCTTTTACTTGCTTAGCTTTTCATAATAAATGAAATTTTGACCAGGGGTGCACACATTTTTCTAGGCCACTGTAGCTGTATTTTACACATCTGTAACAATTATCCAGGATAACTACATTGTTTTTCCTCTCCTAAAAGTTCTTCTGTGCTCCAAGATATTGTTTAAAATACATATAACTGTCCACATCCCTTAAACAGCTGTCAAACCACTGCATGTTTCTTTAAAGATTTATTGGATGGCTATCACAAAACGCAAAGTTTGCACAAATGCAAAATGTGCAATTTGTCTGCATTTTGACATTTTAGAGAAAAGGAAATTTTATGCAAATGTCATGAATTATTTTCATGGGTAAATATTTACACCAGACAGCATGTAAAACACATTATAAATATGAATACGTTTAATATTTAAAATTAGATCACAGAAAAACAAATGATGACAACAGACGATGACAGTAGTAAAAGGTTAAATAATCAAAGATTAAATTATTGCTTAAGATTTAAGGAAGTGTAGTTTTGTAGATTTCCAACATAATCCTCCAAATTCATTCAATTCATTCTTAACATAGTTTAACTGCTTAATTACCGAAAACAAGCAGTAAAAAAAGATACTGTGAAACTATTGTGCACTTGTTAAGATTCATCCTCTGCTCTCTGTGGCACTCAGGTACACACTCTTTCTCCCACAGCTCACTAACTTTGAGATTAAACATGAGGACACACACACACACACTTCAGAGAAATTGTCTAACTGCTAAAATATTTACAACAGGCAGCAGACTTCTAAGACACCTGAGCTGCCACAGCGCATTTCAAACAATCCTCAAAGATAGCAGCTACAAGGTGATAAAACTACTGCCTGCAAATACACAGCAGTCTGTACTGCAGGACGGCAGGAGAGCACCAAACAGAGTTCTGCAGCCTCAAACACTAACAAGAACTTTATTAGGCACATCTGTACAATCGAATGCAGTCCAACACAGCAGCTCAGCCACAACATCTAAAGCTAAACATCTGTGTTGGCACTGTCAGAAATGTGTAAATCCAATTCATTATTGAGGTTATTGTTACAGGTGAGGTTGTGCTGGACTAGATTGTATTGAGAGGTGTTACTTTTATTGTTCTAAATGAGAGAGGCAAGATGTCTCATTGTTCTCACACTGTCATTAAAAAAATATTATATACTTTCACATAATTTTATTTAAAAGTAAAATAAAGGAATACTTCACTCCCCATATGACCATCTGTATTTTAATTACTCACCCCATGTCATGTTAACTTGTGAAGAAAACTTTGTTTTTCTCAGCAGCAATATTATATTGAATGATCTTTTTACAAACTCTCACACAACTCATGCAGTATAATCCAAGTCTTGTTTATTCAGCTGTATGCTCAGTACTTCCCAAACAGACGGCCCTATCTGATAGGTTACTGAACTTAAAGTAAAATTTATCTACGCTCTCTTCAAAGCCAGACTCCACTGACGAAAACAGTACGTTTACTTTGCTGCCTCAATCGGGAGCTTATGTTATTGTGTAAATTCCAACTGATCCTTTAAAACATCAAAGTTACACAGTAACACAAACTAAGTGATCAAGGCAGCAGTAGACAAGCACCTCCCTTGTTCAGCGAGGTAACTTTACTGTTTTTGTCAATGGAGTCTGGCTTTGACGAGAGCATAGATAAGTTTTACTTGTCAGAACAGGCTGTTTGTTTGGTAAATACTGAGCGTACGTCTGGATAAATGAGACGTGGATTACAGTGCACGAGTTGTGTGACAGTTTGTCAACAGATGTTTGGTTACAGTTTGCTGCTGTGGAACACAGTCCCCTATGATTCAATTTATCAATAATTTTCTCTGTTTTTCGATTCTTTGTTCCCATTGGAAGCATGCAAGAATGACTAAGTTTTCATCAATTCAAGGTAACACAGGGGAAGTAACCGATACATAAATCTGATCATGTGGGGTGCAGTAATCCTTTAACACCCCCTGAAAATCTTGTCTTTGCTGACCTTCATTGTTTTAGCTTATCATCTTGCTGCAGTGATGTACAGGTGTCCCTCAGGACCCAGTGCTGTCATGGTTGTGTGTATATTCAGGTGCAACAAAACACACTTCTGACCACACTTGTCAGAGGTGAAAAAGATATGAGACTTTCAACCTTAGAGGACAGAGAAAGACCTTACTTTTCTGAAACTGTCCATTTAAGTTAAATTGTGCGTATACAACTCTGAAACTTGTCTTGCCTTACATTCCTAGTCATTTGGATCTGAGAGGCTTAAATAACCCTGTGACATTTAATCTAACACCACGTTAACTTGTATCTGCAGTTTACATTGAGCATTATTGACCAAAGTCCCTCCATTGCCAGCTTTTCTATTTGTCCTTCTGTTCCACTGGTTAAGTTAACATTCAACTAAAGGCAGTGTCTGTGAGTTGCATTGTGGGTAATATAGGCGCCAGGTTTTGACAACTTGTGATTTCAACAAGGTTACAGGAGTGTAATGCCCAAAAGGTGGAGTACTCCTTTAAGCTAATGTCTCTTAATGTATCATGCCATCCTCATCACACACAAAACACCACATGAAAGCCAGTTGTTGACTCTTGTCAGCACAAAGGATAACATCTGTCCAACACAGACTTAATATGAATCCACTGAACCGAGTGATATCTATTCACTGGATCAAAAAGCAAAAGATACGAACTGTGCCAGAACACTAATTTGGCCGTTTTTGTTCTTTGGCTGATCTGTCTCTCTCATCTTACTCAACATCTTACCGACCATCTGGAGTTAAAGAGAAGCAGCTTGGTGTAAAACATGGCTCATTTTACCCACAATGGCACTGACACTCAACAACAATACACATCAATATCTATTAACAAACATTAAAGCAGCTGTGCGGAACTTTTTACCATTTATAAAACTGCCCCTAGTTCGTATCACCCCCCCTTGAAGATCCGCATATTTATTTGAACCCAGCAGTGACAAAAAAGCCTTTCTCTATATGGCTATTTAGCGTAGCCTCGGTCGGGTCGGACACACAGCGGAAGTCAGCAAACCAGAATACGGCACCCGAGGCGGAAGTGATTCTGCTCGCCCGCAGCGGCCCGCAGCGATTAAACCACAGAAGAAGAAGCCGTGTTTACAGTGTTCTTCGAGTAAGCAGTACACAACGGGCAGTGCTGAACACATAACACCTAACAGTTTTACCAGAGGCGTATCTATGAGGACTTGGTTGTACTTTTGATAATGAATGAACACCATCTAAAAGAAAAAGAAAAAGAACAGGGCTCGAGCCCAAACACATGTAAACCTCGGTCGGGCATTCACCAAGTGGAGAGAACTGAGAGAAATGAAAGGTTCTAAAACTGATCCCGAGTTGGCCCTTTTCCTAATCGACAGGTATGTAATTTTTGTTTTTATTTAGAGAATATACCGCGACATGGAAGTTATAAGCAAGCTACATGTAATGTTAGCTGGTGTGAACCACTTTTGTCTAGTAACGTTGCAACAAACGCCACAAAATTATCTGTGACCATGAACACAAATATACAGCAGGCAGTTGTCCTCAGTTTATAAGAATGTTAGTAACGTTGATCCTCTCGCTCTCCAAAACAAATGCATGCGGTAATTGCCGGTTGCAGTCGAGATTTTACGAATGAAGCTGAATGCCGGCTGCAGTCAGAATTTTACGACACCAGGGTGTGGGTGTGATACCGCTTCGACCAAAGGGGCGCTATAACAAGTTACGCACAGCTGCTTTAAATAATTTAGGAGTCCACCAAAACTAAAATTAACCTAAATGATTTGATGCTACAATAGCTGTTTGACAGATTTAAGCTCCCAAGTTGAGTGTAAACTGTTAAGTATAAATACACGTTAAATAATTGTTTTCACCAGAAGTGAAATATGACTTAAGGCAAAACTGATGTGTGTGCCTGTTTGTGTGTGTGTGTGTATGTGTGTTTGCTATGACACTGAGGCCTGTTTTTCTGTTTGTTTAGCTGTCCGTTTCAACAGTTTGGTCAGCAGGAAGTCAGACACAAGTGGAGCAACGACTTCGGGGTTATTCAGATGGATATGATGATCGCCTGGTACCGTCACCACCACAGAGTGCTGAAAGAAAGAAACAAAAAGATGAGTGTGAGAGATATTAGTGTAGGCAATGATTGTAAATCTAGATGAAATGCCTCCCACTGTACAAAAATGAAGCCAAAATATCACAGGTACAGCCGCTGCCATCTTGAGCTGATGACATCATTTGGAGCCAGAGTCTGTGCAGAAGTGATCTCTGTGGTATTGAGTTCCCGCCATTTGACCCAATTGCAAGCAGCTGCATTGATCTCGAGCACACCGATTGGCACACACAGCTGTCAATCATGACATTAAACCCCTTTTTATAGCATCAAATAATTAATTTAAACCAAACAGAAAAATTAATACTTGAACATACATCAGCACCCCCTAATTACCTAAAATGACAGAAGCCATCTTTGTGAAAAATGTGTTTGACGTGGCCCATGTCCCACCCTCCAACATGGAGGGGTTTCTGACCTATTCTGCAGCCAGCCACCAGGGGGCAGTCAGCATGTTTTGGATTAATTTAAGGGCAGTACAAACAAGTTGTGAGCACAACACTGACACATCATCTACTTTTTAAGTTGATATGATAACATTGTTTGCAAACAGTTGCTTATTTACACATCCAGCTGTTACAGAGCAACACTGATTTGGAGTCGTGTTTGTGTCCACATGAATAATGTATGTCCAATTTTCACTGCTTTAGCTTTGTGTTTGGTCTCCATCTAACTCCTGTGAGAAATATCTAGCTCTTTAGCTTAGCTGTTCACTAGATCTCCTCTCACTGAGTCTGTCTGATGTTTGGTGCTGAGCAATTGGTGTACAGTCAGTTTTTTAGAGCTTTCTGACTGAAAACAGCTGCCTGCTGCTGCTAGAAATGACACTGATACCCCTTTTCCACCAGATTAACTCTGGTTCTTGAACCTTTTCTGTTCAGGATTCTTGGAACCTTGGTGCGAACTGATGAAGCAGCCCTGTTTTTTAAAACATATTTTTAGTGTTTTTTTAACAACATATAAACTGCTATATAGCATGCATCCATCCATCCATCCATCCGCTTATCCGCTTATCCGAGGCCAGATCACGGGGGCAGCAGACCAAGCAAAGCATTCCAAACATCCCTCTACCCAGCAATGCTATATCCCCTCCAAGAATCAGGAGGGTATTCGTTTACCCGGGTACGGGTACTGGGCTCACTGCTACGAGCCATCTGGTCTCTGTATGCCCATAGTGAGAGCTGTGTCCGCATACTTGGCGTAAAGTCAAACATGCTTTCAGCTGGTGTTGACTTCCGCCAGGGTTGTCCCTTGTCACCAGTCCTGTTTGTGATTTCAAGGACTGGATCTCGAGGCAGGATGTAGAACAAAAGTAAATGTGACTTACTTCGAGTCAATCAATAAAGTGGGTGCTTAGAGTCTAATTTTTAATATTCCATAAATGGATTCAATTTTCTCATTAATCTATCAGAAGAGCCATTTAATGTGAACCTAAGTTTCTCAAGTTTGAAATTCTGCATCACTTTCCTCATCCACTGAGCTGGACTCAGTGGATGAGGGTTCTTCCAGTGGAGAAAGATTTATCTACATGCTAATAAAGTGACAAATCTCACTGTTTTGAGTTTTGATCTTTAAAAGATTCTTATTTCCCTCTCCTGCTATGCCAAAACAGCTGTCAAAGGATCTAGGTAAATTTTCATTTTAAAAATATCTGACAGTGTTTTGAGGATCGAACCCCAAAAATTAGGACTCAGACAGAATGAGTGTGCTAAGGGTGCAGGAGAAAGTCTGCGCCTGTCACAAGTGAAATCAACATCTGAGAACATTTTAGAGTTTGACTTTTGAGAAATGAAGGCAATGCACCTTATACTGAAAGAGGCTATGCCGGGCACATATTGAGGCTGTGTGGGCCTCCTCGAGACATTTGTTTTGTCCAAAAAAAAAAAAAAAAAAAAAAAAGCATGGACCAGCTATTTATGATAAGAAGTGAAGGGACTCTTTTCATTTCATTTCATTGATATTATTATAGAAATACTGATTATAGCCGCTCTAAAATCATTAGTATTCTGACATCCCAACCTCTCCTCTGTTGTACAGTAGCTGATTTTTATTGTTATTATCACCAGCTAACTTGGAAAGAGACAATCACTGGAGATGCTAAGTTGACGCGCGTCTTTTGTTTTCTCTCTCATCAGCAGCACTTGACCGAGCTCCAGTATGTAGGTCAGTGTTTGAGGTTCACAGCTATAAAGATTTCTGCTGCCTCTGAGACACTGAGCTCACACTACGCAGCTACTTTTGCATCTGTGCAGCCCTCTGTCTGTCCGTCTGCCTGCCTGTCTGTCTACTAGGCACAATTACACACACACAGGCTTAACGGCTAAAAATAAACACCAAGATGCAAGCGTACGTACTTTACACAAACGCTGTAAAAACACACTCACATTTCTGTCCCTATAGGCCTGGAGAATTGCTGATGTAAATGGTCTGTGCTCTGGTTTCACAAATAGTTTCTCAAAGCCGTCCTCTGCTCTGGAAAGACAAAGAAGAAAGACAAGAAAAAGATGGTGTGTATATTGGTGAGGTATATTTTTCATTGCGCTGAGATTGGTACATGTAATAGGGAAATGTGAAGTGGAAGAAAAACTTACATAACAACTAAAACGGGGGCTTGTATCCCCGACTGCAATTCCAGAGCCTGCTCAAAACTGATGCGCGATGTATTTTTCTGAAAACAACAGTCAAACAATACATATGTAGTACTATACACACATTTTATGGGCTGCATACGACACTCAGTTGGCGTAGTTCAACAAAAACCTACCAGATTAATCCGAAAGTCTCTGGTAAAGGCCACACCTGCAACAGAAAAATACATTCAGAATGTATCCAAAGAGTTAACTCATTCTGCTCTAACAGGAGAGCCCAGGATCAACATAAAAGCAGAGGGGAAGGGAAAGATAAAGACGTACCTCCTTCAACTTCAACTATACCTCGCTCTAAAAGGATGCGCACAGAGTGTTCAGACAGAGTTGGGTTTGCAGCCAACAGCCTGAAAGAAATAAAAGGCTTCATAAGAAAACACTCACATCACTGGATAAGTGGATATGCAGTAGTATTTTAAAAGCAACATGAATAGGAAGGTGTAACACCTCTCTACTGCATTTTCATAAGTGTAGACTCTCCTCGTCTTCTCTCTCGTCATTTTTTCATACTCAATCATCTGATCCGTCCCCTGCCTCATTACTTCAAGCATTTCTTTCTGCAAGAAAACAGACATAAATGATCAATGAAGCAATTCAGAAGTACTGACAAGAGTGGACAGTACAGCACAGCTCTGGAATATTATGGAGTCAGGCAATAACATTAAATGAACGCTTCGCAGTTCGCCCTGACCCAAAGGACAAAACTGTGTTAGATTTAATTACACTGGTGACAAAAGCATTTATTAAATGTGATGCCTTTCAAAATGTCAAGCGACCTACACATTTTTTTCCATTTACTCACAATCCAGAATTCATTAGAAATTGTTATGAAGTCGTACAGTCTTGTAGAGAGTTCGGGGGTCTTGTACTCAGATTATCTGGGGGCACTACAGACAGACGTTGCTCTCTCCAGACAGGAGCTCCTGCAACACTGTTTTTTTTCCAACAGTAAATTTGAACTCCATAGATGAGCAACTCGTCTTTCCTTCTCCTTTGTACATACTGCTCTGCATGTTTGGTGGAGCGATGGGTTTCCGCAGGCTTCATCCACTTAAATGTAAGACTTTTAAAGACCTTTTAACCCTTTGAAACTTGCAGCAACATCACATTTCTTGTGCTGCCAGCAGGTGCCTTGCGCAAGTATTTAAACCTTTGAACCCTGACCATGTTGGTGCAATTTCTTTCAAAAACATGGGAAAAAGGCAAAGAGCAACTTGTAAGAAATGCCCCACATATTGCAAAAATGTACAGATTTAGAATATTATTTTTTAAAAAGGGAAAAAAGAAAAAAAACGTAGGGAAAAACTGTATTTATAATGATGTTACAGAATTCTTATAATTTTTAAGCACTTTTTTTCCAGGTCATGTCCTTGTGTGTTTGTTTTTAACTTTCTTTCCTTTCTTTTAGTTTTACTAATTTTCATGCTTTGATTTTTTTTCTTTTTTCTTTTGTTTTAAACTAATTTTCATATTTCGAATTTTCAAGCCAATTCGCTCAGGTTTCAAAGGGTTAAACACCACATGTTCATGATCACACAAAGGAAAGTATTAAAGCATGATGGAAAGCCAGTATGGACGATAAAACCTAGAATTGTTTATTATTATAAAGGGCTGCACATATATCTCTTTTTGTTATTGTTTTTTTCTTAAAACTGCCTGATGCAACAATAAATTCTTAACATGTGGGAGGACTTATGAAATTGTTGTGAAGCCTGGCGTAAAAAATGTAATAAGATTTTGAAACACAATTTCAAAGCAGATTATGTTTTTCTTCACCCTTAACTAAACAAATTACAGCTCTGTAGTAACTGCAGTCTATTCTGATTTATAAAAAAAAAAAAAACTGTTTAATTACCGGATCTGTGGGTAAGAATCCATATGAGTCCAGCAAAACAAGAGCATCCACCATCTCAGGATACAGTGAACTGAACTGTGGAAAACACAATATAGTTACTGAATAACACACTGTACAGCAAAATACTCTCTACAGAGACAGCATGTGTATCATGTGAAAACAGTGGCCTGTCATGACACTGTCACTTACCATTCCAGCAATGTTACCACCTGAAATTCAAATAAAAAAAATGAAATGTACATATAAATATACCACAAGCATTGTAATTGCTCTAATTCTGCTGTAAAGCTGCACTCACCCATGCTGTGGCCTATGATGGAGAATTTACTCCACTGCAGAGCTGTAGGAGTAATTTCACAGATCATCAACCTGGTTTAGTATCTCATCACAGAGACTGTTTTTACTTGAAAGACAATGTTGCTAATGTGGTTTAACTGCAACACAGATGCACTGGAGCTGGGTGATTGAAATATATCACTATAGCAATCATAGTTTTGATTTTAAGAATGAATAAACTATAATGGCACATGTATGCAACATAAATCTTTGATTTGACAAAAATAAATGTTAAACGGTTACTTTGGTATTTTTCAACCTCGACCCTATTTTCCTATGTTTTTGCATCAAAGTGACTAATCAGACTGACCTTTTTTTCTTCTTCAAAAAAGTGTTCTAGCTTTGAG